>NC_081801.1:19990273-20681177 GCF_963082965.1 Carassius carassius | reverse complement strand
GGTAAATGCTTTCTAGTATTAAAACAAATGTCACGTGTAGTGTTCTTAATAAATATCGAATATCAAAAAAGAAATATGAATATAACTACAAAATTAGCAAAATAACAAAAAGAGGATTAACTAGAACAAGTAAGCATTATAAACGAATTATGTATTTTCTGATATACATGAACATAGAAAAATAGGCCTAACTGCATTATAGCCTATTGTTAATAATCGAAAGTGACAGCGAGAACGTCTAGAAAGTATACAAAATATATATTTTCAAGATGATGCTAGTATGTGTATTGATTTGAGTAGGCCTAATATTCAAAATGTACTCAAACGTAAAAAACAAAAAAAAAAAACAAAAAAAAAACCAAGCAGATCAATTATTAGATCCATGTGTCTGATGAAAAATTTCCCCTCGATATGTAAATCAAAACAGATGAAATGAGTTTCTCACATTTAATTCAAAGAAATATGTTCAAAGTAATGCATATAAGCTTCTAATCATGTCCCATACATAATTTATCCTAAACTGACAAGATACTCTAGCACGGTCCGGTATACAAAATAAAATCCAGTTTGTAGCCGGACACCAGTTAAAAACATTCGTTTAGCTGAGGTACAAAATTAATGGAAGGAAATACACTGACGGTGGATAATTTTGATGATGCACCTCAAGTAAATGCTTGGAAATGAGTTCATCCAAGACACGAGTTTTTTTTATTATTTTTTATTTTTATTTGTTACAATAGGGAAATAAAAAAATAGAAAAAATAGGCCTCCTATTTTTTTTTAAGTTTAAGGTTGCCATTTAACACACACAGACTTTGAATTAAGTATATAGATTCTTTACACACACACACACACACACACACACACACACACACACACACACACACACACACACACACACCACACACACAAATAAATGATCAGTCTTCATAGACAAGGAGTGAGTTTGAAATAGTCAGCGGCTGAGTATGCATGGACCACAATTCTCTGCCCTACATTTTTGCACTTCATGTCCGCCTGCTGCAGAACCCCGACTTGAAGTGCAACGATTTTTGTATCAGCAATGAATAATGCAATGCAAGAAGGCCAACGAGTATACATTTAAATACCAATTTGCTTAACCAGTGTTTTCACCCTCCGCCAGCTCCACTCAGCCCAGTTATGGGGAGTTCGTGCTAATTAAGAGTGAAGAAGGCCTTAACATGAGAAATATAATTAACGCAACCACGACTTCAGCAGCGCAAGATGTGTGCTTTCATATTTACAGCATTTAAACGTAACAGCTTGTTCGTTAACTGCAATCATATTTTTAATATAAAAGACATTATTTTCCTCAAATCTGAGATAAAAAACTAATAAAGGTAAAGTTAAAGCGCTGAAATTAGACCTACATTCAATTTGCACTATTTTCCTTATTACTTACACCTAACATAAGACATAAGACATAGATAGATAGATAGATAGATAGATAGATAGATAGATAGATAGATAGATAGATTTTCATTTGATTGAATTACTGACCCCAATATTGCCGTAACTATAACGGCAATCTTTTTTGAGCGTAAATAAACAATTGCATAAATAAAGAAGGAAAAATCCCAGGGAACCCTAATTGCCAGGCAGTGACAGTTTGATTATCAGAAATGTCATTCATTTTAAGAATAGCCTATACTAAACCGCATGATGGCCAGTTATTAGATCGTTTTAATTCCGGATGTATGTAGAATGAAAAATAAGAATTCATCAAAATCTTCATCAAAAAAGTGAAATCCATAATATATCAGTCTGTAAAATTTACAGTTCTTGAACAAAATAAATTATTCCCTTGTAATATGAACGTCAAAATAAATTGTATGTGCCTGCTTATAAATAAATGCAGACTGTACAAACTATTCTGTAACAGCGTCAAGCAATCAGGCAGAAGGCGCAAATGCGGTCCTAATTATACATTGAAATAACACGCAAGCTTTAGAGGAACGGTGATCAATTTAAACTCTGCTCTACTCTTTCACATGTCTTTCGCTCGAGTCTGCTAACAGATAGGTGCAGCCAAATGTGCCATACACAGAGTAAACACAGCCAATCATCCCTAACCAATTGTTATTCATAGAACGAATTAATATTTAATTCCTTCTAAGGATACCTTTTGTTAACAGAATTACCAACAAGCGTCCCACAATGAATTCTCATTTTACCCGCGGCATTGTGGGGCTAGTGTGTGCTTATACCTTTCGGTGTGTGAGGACAATATGCAATAATAACGAACTGAGTCGTGGGGGTTTCGTCGGTCCAGCTCTGACGGTGCTGGTATTTCTGGAAACGTAGTTGTAGGAGAAACAGAGCTCGAGGACTCTAGCTGCTGGCCGCGTTCTCCCACACAGATGCGCGCTCCTGTATTCCCTTCCGGCCATGCATAATGAATTGATGAGCGCTAATAAGTGCATCAGCAGTCGGATTTATGAGCACGCTTTACTTACTTACTCGACCTATGGGCATGTTTGGAGAGGAAATCATCAGCCTTCATTGTTTGTAAAAATGTATGTAGCTACACAAGTCCGTGGATAGGCTACACTGGACAGATTAAAAAGGGGTCATATGATGCGATTAAATTTTTTTCTTTCTCTTTTTAGTTTTTCAAGCTCTTAGTGCATAAAAGAAGACCTGTAAAGTTGCAAAGACTAAGTCTCAAATCCAAAGAGATATTCTCTATAAAAGTTAAGAGTCAACCAGGCCTAAAATGGCTCATTCTAACTATGTTCACACCAGACACGATGGTTGCAAGGCTATCTCACGACCAATTCGTACAGTACGTATTTTTCGTACGAATTTGTACGACCTCACTCGTATGATTTTATAGAAACTTCGTCTCTGCAGAGCAAAAGTGGGCGTTTATCACCTTGTGGGTGTTTTCAAACTGCTGGGTGTTTCTAAATCATGCATTTAAAATGATCCCCCTTACCCAACCCCACCCCTAAACCTAACATCACTATGTTGTCAGCCAATCAGGTATCATGGTGTAAAAACACCCTGATCTGGTAAATCCCATTACTTTCCTGCAGAGACATATACTTGATTTTACTTACAAATTCATACGAATTGTGCAACTGGTAAAATACATACGATTTGGCAAAAATTGTATGAATTTGTAGGAGTGTGGTCATACAAATTCATATGAATAAGCCACCTCGTAAAATATGTACGAATTGCTGTGAGATCGCGCTTTTCGAGTGTAGTTGGACGCTTGAACATTATGAGTTCATTCTAGTGATGGGAAGTTCGGTTCTTTTCCGCGAACCGGTTCTTTCGGACGATTCGATTCAATAAACTGGTTGAAAAAACCGGCAGAGGGTCACTTAGAATTTTTTGAAGCATCGAAAATACATTTTGGTCCAAAAATAGCAAAAACTACGACTTTATTCATCACTGTCTTCTCTTCCGTGTCTGTTGTGAGCGCGTTCACTGCAGTTTGTGATATCCGGTTCGCGAACGAATAATTCGATGTAACCGGATCTTTTTGAACCAGTTCACCAAATCGAACTGAATCGTTTGAAATGGTTTGCGTCTCCAATACGCATTAATCCACAAATGACTTAAGCTGTTAACTTTTTTAATGTGGCTGATACTCCCTCTGAGTTAAAACAAACCAATTCCCGGAGTAATTAATTTACTCAAACAGTACACTGACTGAACTGCTGTGAAGAGAGAACTGAAGATGAATGCTGAGCCGTGCCAGATAACGAACGAAAGATTGACTCGTTCATTATAATCAGTAATTATGTCCCCACTGGATGCTACAAATGCCTTGTTTGTAATAGGTTTTACTGGTTTTGTCTCATCACCCGGGACTCAGCATCACTTTATGTTAAGGGGCGTAACCAGCGTTCATGCTTGAGGAATTCGGTCAACAACGCACTGTATAGCTGGCCAATCAGCAAAATCCTCACTTTTCAGAACGATGAGCTTTGTAAAAGTTGATGCGTTTCAGAAAGGCTGGGCATAGAGGAGCAACAATAATGTACATTATGTGGAAAATAATGTGTTTTATGAACCTTAAACCGCATAAACACATTGCATTAAACCAAATACACAAATAATGTTCTTTTTAGCATAGTCATATTACCCCTTTAAAACAGACAAAACATGGCGTAGCCTAAACTAGTGACAGAAGGTTCTCTAAATTGAATGCTTGGATTGAGAATTACTCTATGAAAGAACGCAATGTGGATATAAAATCTGAAATGCATATACCCTTTAAAGATTTGACTGGACAGGATCCAGTTAATTTCAGTTTGTATTTGCTTGGACATCCACTGGAGATTTACTCAACGACCTGCTGAGGCCACGGAGAGTGGAAAATATGTTGGTTTGCCATGAAAATTTAAACAGCCCATGGCACACCTTTCCTAGATTTTGTGCGCACTACAAAAAAAATCACTCTTTTGAAAAGACTAGGATCAGGTTTGCGGAATTCCCTGTGCATGATGGGTATCATAGAGGAGGAACCCCCCTTCAAATATCATGTAGTTTATTCAATATGGAGTTGAAATTGAGCATTAATTGTCACTAAAGCACAGATTCAGTTTTGCTTGCCCATTGCGTGCCAAACTCATTGAGGTAGATCAGTCTATTAAACATATATTAGACTCAGCAAATTTGGGAATTATTCAATGGGAGTTGACTTGGAATTTCAGTTATTTTCATCTTAACTATACCCAACTTGGCTTTTTGAGCCTCTGGAATGTGAGCTCAGCTAACCAAACAAGCTATCCTACAGATGTTTTAAAAACACTTATGTTTTCGCAATTTATTATCTGCATTTATAATGAATGCATGTTCATATTTACGTTGAGTAGAAGCATAGCCCAATACTGATTCCTTCCACAGCTAATGCCATTGCGAAAACGTGTGCATGCCAATCAGCTTCCTAGCTCGTGAATCAGTATATCGAATAGGCTACACAAATTCAGTCACTGAAGGTCTTAGGAATTTATGAATGAACCACTTGTTTTAAAATCCTCCCGATTTACTGACATTTGTTATGACATCTGCTTTGAACATTGCACCGACAGATTTCCTTTACTCAACAGTAAGTAAATTCACTTCACCAGCTAACTGCTATAGCAACTGCAAAAACTGAATTTCCAAGACAAGATTTTAAAGATGGCTGCTCATTTGTTTCTCTGGTATAAGGTTTATGGCAGGATGAACATCTTTAGAGGTACATGGGAGACCATAATAAACCATTAGATAACCATTTTGCCATTTAACATTAATGTTTAAATTTCTTTCTTTATTTTAATATTTGTTTGTCCTGTTGGTAAATTTGTAATAATTTAACATAGAGACTTGCAACTTGTACTGTAATTTAAGGTAGGTGGAGGTGATGTATGATAGTGATTTTACCCTTTTAAATGTATAATTGTTAACTAATGGTGTTATATCTCACTCTGTGTTACAACATCTCCCCAACATTCTCTGCTAAAATCAGCAACTTACAGAAAAACACATCTGTCAAAAGAATCAGGAAAAAGCAATGTTTTTATTTGCCTTTATTTATTTTTATTTAAAATGTTTTTTTATGGAATACTTAAGACATTAATTGGAACATCGTACAGGTATAGCACAAATTCCTAGTACTGAAATGAATCGCCTCAATTAAACCTAGGAATACTTCTGGTCACAGTGCCCTTTACACTGACAGCAAAACCAGGACCTCCATTACGAGAGCAGAGGGTGCGTATTATAGCGGATTTAATATTAATGGATTTTATTAGCTTGACACTAGCATATTCATGAGAGCCTTTTAATGGAATAAAAAGAAAAAAGAAAAAAGAGAGCTAATGCTCAGTGACAGTACTGATAAATGGATTCACCATATCTTTCATCAGCTAATGTGGAGTCAAAACTGTTTTCAATATATTTTGACAATAATATGTTGAAAATCAATCAATCAATCTGTCTGTCTGTCTTTCTGTCTATCAACATTATATGCTGTTATGATTAATTAAAAGCAGCAATTGTGTAATCATTCTTCATAGAATCGAGCACTTTAAAGTGTAATGAAAAAAAAATATCCCACCACTATTCTTTAGTCTCTTTGTTCTCAAGATATACTCAAGTAACCTATAACTAGGTTAAAGTTTTTGAAATTGTACAGGATGTGGATGTAGAGCAGAAGCTGTCTTTATGAGTTTTGTACCTTTGCTATGCCATGAGATGGGGCTGCTGAAAAACACACATCCTTTTTGATCATCACGGGCCCCTGAGTGCACTAATGCATTTGACTATTAGCATGTTTTCCCGGATGCCACAGGCTAACACCCTGCCTTGCCTTTGACATGTCACAACTGATAACAGTCAGAGCTGGTCCTGCTATACAAGTTTGTGTGTGTGGGTACTATACACTTCATGAGGTCTCACACAGAAAAAATTTCAGCATGAAAATCCTGATGGAACTGGAGCCACACATATTGTAAGCTGGTCTGTACAGAGAAAATATTTAATTTACTTTGAAATATACCACTTTAAAAGGTAAGTTGATTAAATTTCATTTTTAATTAACACAAAAATATCTGCATGAGGTCAAAGACATGCAGTGCTAATTTGGAAATTGAGGGGAATAAGGGAAAATTTCCCCCTGCTTCATGAAGTTATGCAAGATTTATATTTGCTGAGAGTCAGCTACATTTTCAGTAAATATTTAAGGTCTCTTAGCTGGAGTGATACTTTTGACAAATTGGTTATTCAGATGAAGTAAAATCAGCAGAAATGTTACAAGATTTATGGATTTTGGTCCAAATTTTAATGTAAAGGTTAATTTAAAAAATACACCTACAATGTCTGAATGTGTTGCAATTTTGCGGATTAACAGAGCAAACATTCTGCTTTACATTTCTCACTTGTATTGCATGTAAACACTAGTCCTAGACAAACTGGAAAAAAAGACCCTGCAGGTCTGATAGCAGGTGAACTGCCAAGCAATGAGAGAGGGAGCATCTGGCCCTGTGAACACCCATCAGTCTTTCAAGCTTTGTTACTCCACACCAACGGCCAAGATGTAGGTGCGCAGAAGAAAGCAAGGACTGTAAGCTTCAGAGAAGGTGGTGAGCAAGTCGTGGAGGCTTCAGAGAAAATGCAGAGCGAGACTATGAGTGAACTAAATAAAAATTCCCTTTACCTTCCCCTTGTACTCCCAGCCCCATTATTTCTCCTGAGTTACTTTCTGCTTAAATCACCCTGAGGCTGAGCACTCTCCTGGGCGGCTAGCCTGAAGCCAGCCTTGTTTGCACATACTGATAATAATTTCACTGGTGGAGAATGAAGGCTTTTAAAAGACCATCCCCCCTCTCCACCCCTTCATAGCCAGAGTCTGTTCGGTGCAGCTCCGCATGCTTCAGACCACATTGCACGTGCCTTTAGATGTGAACCCGCACCCCTGTTCTGACCGACTCTAGCCTCGTGACCTCACTCCAGCTCTCATTTAGAACGTGATCAGTCACTCCTCAGCTCCATGAGATGCTCCTCCAAAGCCCTTCATCAGAACCGTGGCTGCTTTGTCCAAAAAGAGAAACCAAGACAGACAGTCAGGGGGGTTGATCTTGGGTCTTCAGTGGATTCATGCATTTTGTAAAGATACAGCAAAGTCTGCTGTCCAATTTGAAGCTGCTGCCTTCCGTATGCGGTTTTATGCCTCTGCCTGCACATCAAGTCTTTTCTCCTGACATGATTTTTTAATCTTATCTACCATCCACTGCAATCTAGGCAGAGGGAGTTTGAGTCCTGCAAACTGGAATGTTCTGTAATGGGCTCAACTCCAACGGCTAATAAAGTGGAACAGTGGCTCAGTACTACTTTAAATTAAAGAACCTCTAACATACACTGATTCTTCCGTGCTCATTGGGCATTGAATGGCTACAACACTGGATATGATGTTAAAAGTCATAAAATCTGTAATTGGCTTCATAGCTAGACAATTGCATTTCCTTCACCTCTAATCGAGGAACATCAGGTAACAGAGGCCTGCTGCGATTGAAATGTGAGTATTTTTGGCATCCTAGAGAGGATCAACATTAGGGACAAGCATTGGGGGACTGATCACTTTCAAAACACACAGTCGACTGAGTGATTTGTGTCACACAAATGTGTATTGATCTTCCTGCATGTTCCACGACACTCTAGCTAGCAAAACAGACAGGTATCTGCAGCTGTCTTGCCATGGAAAGAAAGATCTTTTATTTAGCTGCTGCTGCAACTCGCTCCTGCTCATGAATTATGCAGCTGCAGGCCCCTGTAACAAGCTCCAGCTCAACTCTACACCTTGTGTGTGGCTTAAAATATAGATAAAAGCTGAACAGTGAGCTACAAACGTAGTGTTTTTTTCTCTACTCAGGACAGAAGAAAGCCAGTGGAGGGAGAGGTCCACGGCAATTAGAGGAGGCTTAGTACAACACGATTAGATTCTGATTCGCTTCTTTACCTTGTTTGCTTCGGAGGGAGTAAATATGCTCACTGAATGAATCAAATGAAATCAACAACAGCAGGGGAAAGCACTATATGTCGGTGATATGACTCAAATCACGTTCTGCAACAGCTGCCGATTATCAGCTTCACAGAAATGTGTGAGGTCTTAGTAAACATGCTGTGCCTAAAAGGATATAATACATTTTGCAAATGAAGAATGCCAGAACAGGGGAGGCCCAGACCTTGTTTCTTTGATTTTGCAGTTTGGAAACACTAACAGCACCATTTAAGTAGGTACTGTTTTTTTAACACCACGAGAGGCAAAACAGTGTTGTTTGTTAAAAAAGCACATTTCATAGATAGTGACTTGTTATTAAAAAGATGCAAAAGTCTTACTTTTGTGGAGCATTTATTTTTTTAAATTTAAGCAAGTATGTGAACAAGTATTCAAATTTCTGGTCAGGACAGCTAAGGGTTGATCATGATAGCTGACACTGTTAGGGCAAAATGGTCATCTAATTCTTATATTCAAGCCAACCTGTTTGCTGATGCAAACATTATATCTGCAAAAGTAGTTCCTTTAGGATCATAGATCAAAGTTGTAAAATGAACATCTCAAAAAAAATTAAAAAATAATAATAATTCACACAGTCACACAGATAATGTTAACTGACACCCAGACACCAAAAACGTCTCCACAAGGAAAAAAAAAAAAAATTACCAACCTGATCTCACTGCAATTTGTACATTTTTGTCAAGATGGCTAATTCGTACAAATTCATATGACCTCACTCATACAAATTCATAAGAATATCAGGTATGCACATACATACTTCTCAACTGTACTGAGCGTCATTATAAATAAAAAGGAAGTACATAATTGTTTTTACTAAACAGGTCAAAATTACCATTTGTTGTAATCAACAGAATGACACAGATGCTATCAGATGCTATTTATATGTAAATGAGTAATCTGCTGTTGAGCTGTTGAATTCAAGCGAATAAGTAAGAGAAACTATCAAAAAGCTTGACCTATTTGTAGTATAAGTTATGTACAGGGTACCTGAAAGGGTAGAAGTCTTCTCATAACTTTAGTGCAGAATATTTCCTTTGCTACACTCTTCCCTCAACTTGATAAACAGCACTGGGGATCTTCTCTTCATAAATGAATTCTGCGGATGAATAATGCATTGCTAAGCAATTAATTCACATTGATGACTCATTTATTTATTGATTACCCCCTGTGTAATCATGGAGAGGGTTAAACGTCAATCAGACATTATCAGAGGCCCTCACAAGCACATCAGAGGAAGTCATTAATTTATTAAAGAAATAAACTGTAGGGGCAAACCTACCGAATTTGCTAGGGGGGAAAAAGTGAATTACATTTATCCAAGTTAAATGGACATTAAAAAGTGAGGAGAATACATAGCATTTTGTAGCATCATAGTAAAAAGCAATGCACCAAAAAAAAGTCTTTAACACTGAATGTGAAACTGACCATGTGATTTTAATGTTTTATTTTATTCTATAGAATGTGACTAATTTATTTGTATGAACTATATTCACAGAGCTGTTAATATGTAGGAGAGACGGCAAATTATAGAAAAGTAAAATAATTAAACAAAACAACAATTAATTAATTAATTCTGCTTGTTTAAACTTTTTTTATTCCTAATTTTTTGTGCAAAATAGTATGATGAGTCAAGGCCAACTTGTCAAGCAAAACTTTAGGATTGTGTGCTTTAAAAACTGCTATAAAAAAAAGTATTAATTTCCATCCATCTCTCTCTAAGTCATTTCACATTTCTCCAGCACTGGTTTTCACATACAGTTATAACAGTTCAGTACTAGAGAAAGGCATGTTCAAAGGCAGAGCAATATCATAGAGACACTGGACTGACATCATTCGATCAGCATGGCAGCAGACTTCCAGTGAGATGCTCTAAATCAATTGCTAATCCAAAATCTGTGCTACCCGCTTCTTCACCAACCAAATTGTATCATACAAGCCAGATGTAAGGGTTGTCACTTTGGGCAACATCATAGTGCACTTAAAGCATTTTCTTCTATTTCAAAACAGCCAGAAATTGTCCAGATGTTGAGCTCAACCACTGGGACACCGACCATACACCAATCTGTCATTGACAGTAGAGCACATAAGTGGGTTCAACAAGACAAGTCCAAGATCCTCCCCCTGTGGGCAGAGCAGACAGCTCTGATGCACTGAATCCATTAGTGTAATGCAGCAGCAAGAGTTTTTACTAGAACCAGGAAGTATGACCATATTAGCCCGGTCCTGTCAACACTGCACTGGCTCCCTATCAAACATCGTATAGATTTTAAAATATTGCTTATTACTTATAAAGCCCTGAATGGTTTAGCACCTCAGTATTTGAATGAGCTCCTTTTACATTATAATCCTCTACGTCTGCTACGTTCTCAAAACTCAGGCAATTTGATAATACCTAGAATATCAAATTCAACTGCGGGCGGCAGATCCTTTTCCTATTTGTCGCCTAAACTCTGGAATAACCTAACCAACATTGTTCGGGAGGCAGACACACTCTTGCAGTTTAAGTTTAGATTAAAGACCCATCTCTTTAACCTGGCTTACACATAACATACTAATATGCTTTTAATATCCAAATCCGTTAAAGGATTTTTAGGCTGCATTAATTTGGTAAACCAGAACTGGAAACACTTCCCATAACACCCTATGTACTTGCTACATCATTAGAAGAATGGCATCTACGCTAATATTTGTCTGTTTCTCTCTTATTCCGAGGTCACCGTAGCCACCAGATCCAGTCTGTATCAAGATCAGAGGGTCACTGCAGTCACCCGGATCCAGTACGTATCCAGACCAGATGGTGGATCAGCACCTAGAAAGGACCTCTACATCCCTGAAAGACAGCGGAGACCAGGACAACCAGAGCCCCAGATACAGATCCCCTGTAAAGACCTTGTCTCAGAGGACCACCAGGACAAGACCACAGGAAACAGATGATTCTTCTGCACAATCTGACTTTGCTGCAGCCTGGAATTGAACTACTGGTTTCGTCTGGTCAGAGGAGAACTGGCCCCCCAACTGAGCCTGGTTTCTCCCAAGGTTTTTTTCTCCATTCTGTCACTGATGGAGTTTCGGTTCCTTGCCACTGTCGCCTCTGGCTTGCTTAGTTGGGGTCACTTCATATACAGATGATTCTTCTGCACAATCTGACTTTGCTGCAGCCTGGAATTGAACTACTGGTTTCGTCTGGTCAGAGGAGAACTGGCCCCCCAACTGAGCCTGGTTTCTCCCAAGGTTTTTTTCTCCATTCTGTCACCGATGGAGTTTCGGTTCCTTGCCGCTATCGCTTCTGGCTTGCTTAGTTGGGGTCACTTCATCTACAGCGATATCGTTGACTTGATTGCAAATAAATGCACAGACACTATTTAACTGAACAGAGATGACATAACTGAATTCAATGATGAACTGCCTTTAACTATCATTGTGCATTATTGACACACTATTTTCCTAATGAATGTTGTACAGTTGCTTTGACGCAATGTATTTGGTTTAAAGCGCTATATAAATAAAGGTGACTTGACTTGATTAGTGTGGGCTTTATGGCCAGGAGAGAAACAGTCACTGGCCTAAAAATGTAAACTAATATTATTACTGCATTTTTCACACGTTGTGCATGATGCTTCATTCACACCACTAGGTGTCAGAATAAAAGGACAAAACAATCATTATGTAGACCAATTAAACATAAAAAAAAAACTGTTAAAAAAATAATAATATGACAACACACAGTCCCTTGGTCACAGTTACTACTTACTTTACTTTCAAGATTGACTTTTAAACAAATTTTAAACAACTGCACACTTTTACTGACCACTCCGCACTGTGTGGTCTGGAGTGGAGGCACGGCCAGCCCAGTCACCTGAAGCAACACTGCTTGCGCTGAATTATTAATTGCTAATATCATTATGTAGTCACTACTTGTCATAACAATCTAGACAGGCGGAGAGAAACTCAATCTGCTGTGGCCCATAGAGACAATGCCTATTAATTATTGATACAGACTAATTGGCTACAGGATTTGTGGGGCACCGTTACTTTAGTTCCTCTCACTGCTTGTGCTGCTCCTTCAAGAAACAATATTATCAGAGGCCAACCTCACCATCGCCCCCATGTCAGCAAATTAGTTGCCATGTCGTTCCCTCTCCCCCTCCCAATCGTCTTTCTTCTTATGCTCTTTCACAGGATTTATGATTCATTTGTCAAACTTCAGCCATAAACAGTACTGGACAATTCTGTGAGCCAAATTCATATTTTGTTGTCTAGTTCAAATGTGTTAGCATTTTACTTATTAGGTAGGTTAATGTTCTTAAGCACGACGCATGATTATCAAACCTTCAGAATGGCACAAAATGTTTACACTGGACAGTTGTATGTTTATTACAAATAAAAAGCACTTATACTAAATATATAGTAAAAACTCTTAAATTTTTAAATGTAATTAAATTTAAGACAGAAATGGGTTTAGTTTTTCATGTAACTTAACAAAACTTTATTTCCAATTCCAAAAAAGCAGCAATTCTATTATTGACCTTCTGGCTTCCTCAGCAGAAAAATTAAATATTCTACACAATACTTGCTTTCCTCCACACGTTGTTCAACGAAGCACCAGACATGACCAGCCTGGCCAATCAGACATCCAAACCTTTTGGGAATGATCCTATGACAGAGTATAGGAAAGAGATTTAATAGTATAGAAACCTATAGAAATAAAATTATACAATAATGATAAACTCATTCCTGCAACTAACCTATATAGCATTTCCTTTTATAAAACATCTTAGTGACTCAAACATTTCTCAAATTTCTAAAACTTTCCATAACTGTCCACATTATGGATGCCACAGGTATGAATGTAGTTTGTGATATTGACTAATCTTGTACCTTCATTATTTCCTGACCTTTCTCTCCACATTCTAATGAAATACAATACAAATTTCATATGATGTTCAAGAATTAAAGCAAAATGTAATAAAATTAAACAATTCTTAGACAAAGCATAAAATGTATGCCGTTGAAGATAAAATAGAACATATTTTAAAATACTGAAACATATTCATACACAGGAACCCTTTCCTAATTATGACCTGAGAAGGCAAGACAATGACAAGATGTCTTTCAAGACAGTCTTTAAATATTGTTACTGCCGTATATCAGACTGCATTTCACTGTATTGTGGTCCACTACTTGGAGGCTGTTTAACCCAGGGTTAACGGGAGATTTTTGCCTTGGCTTCTTTCCCACATAAGCTCCTGCTTCTCAATATCTGAGGCCTGAGTTCTCTTCTTCATCTATTGTCGGTTTTGTAAAGGCAGCCACTCAGCAGGAGAGCTTTGATCCACTGGTGACCACAAACTGTGCATCAAGCACAGTTTAACACTGACCTGATCTGACATCAACATTCATGGCAGTGAGTAAATAATCCATGTAGGATTTCAGTATCATACAAAATGATATATGGTACTCTCTATATTTCTATATGTTAACAAAACTATGTCTGAGTAGACATCCATGATGTGTGGAGTCCGACAAGGTTCAATTCTTGCACCACTCCTGTTCAACTTATATGGTCCCACTGAGCAAAATAACTAGAAAGTACCAAATTGCTTACCACAGGTATTCGGATGACACCCAGATTTACATCTAATGACTCCCTGTGCCAATGCATTGATGGAATTTTCAGCAGGATTTGCCAAAACTTTATTTAGTTAAACAAAGAGAAAACTGTAAAAATTCTAGGGGTCTAACGACAAAAAAATAAAATAAAAAACCAAGTCCAGATTCTCTATGTTATTTTGGAGTCCGACCTTAGTTTTAGTAGTCATGTCAAAGCATTGACTAAATTGTATTATAGTTTCAAAAATGTTGCAAGAATCTGATGTATTGTTTCCAGTCAAGACTTAAAGAAACTTGTCCATGCTTTTATAACCAGCAGGGTGGCCTCTCACCGGACTACCTAAAAAGATGCTGCAGCTCATAAAAACTGCTGCTGCTGCTAGGATTCTGAGCAGAACCAGAAAACCTGAGCATATCACACCAGTCCCCAGGTCTTTACACTGGCTTCCAGTTATATTTAGAATTGATTTTGAAGTAAAACTGCTTATTTATAAATCAATCATTGGCCTAGGACCTGAATACAATGTACTGTACATATAGACATCTAATATAAACCAAAATGGACACTGTGATCATTAATATCAAGTCAGTAAGAAAGAGTTCAAAACAACAAGCACCTAAAACAAGGCAAGTATGTTTTAACTATTATGCCTCTCGAGAAGGAACCAGCTTCCAGAAGAGATCAGATGTGCAGTAACCATATTCAAATCCAAACTATACATTTAATGAATGAGACCTGTGCTAAATGGCTAAATGCACTTTATCTTATTTATGTATCCATCTCTTTTTATTATTCACTGTTCTAATAAATTTGAAATCAAGTATTAATCATTTTTGTTCTTTGATTTTTTATTTATTTATTTTTTTTATTCATTCTGTGTTTGCATTTAATAGAGTTAATGGAAGTTGGAGACTAATAGTACATTTGATATTGTATTGAAACAATGTCTGCCCTATTGAATACTGATATAGTAAGACTCCTTCAATGGGAAGTTGAAGCAGTCCTGTTGTGCACTCATGCCCCGCCCCCTTAAAAAAAATCACAATACTTCTCTTCCCAACCAGACTGGGCAAACATAAGGGACCCCCCAAACCCCCCCCCCCACCCCCCTACAAATGCTGTGCAAATTCCACCCTCTGTACCCCAATGGAATAGCCATGTCACACTAAAAAGCCATTCCTCTAGCTAATCTGCTTTTTAGAGCTCTGTCACAAATGCTAATTTCCATAATCAAGTCGACAGGTGTGGAAAGGGTGAAAGAGCACAGGCCAAGGTAGAGAAGAGAAAGGCATATGAGGGATGAGAGGAAATGGATGTGGCAGTGGAAAGTGAGTGCTCTATTTTAACACTTTTTTCCTCACTGCTCCTGAAGGATCATGGGTTTTGGGCACGAGGGCTTGATTAGAGTTGACAGTCACACCTGCCACCTCCCCTCCATCAGTCTGCCGTTATTACTCAGGTCCCGGTCCCAAGGAATTGGTCCCATTACAAAAGTCTGGACCAGCCTGGTCTAATTTTTTTTTGCATTTGGCATGTCAATCAAAGAGAAATATAGCAAACCAGAGCCTGCATTATCGGATGCATGCAGAGTGAGTTCACTAACAGCACTCTCATTCCATCAGGTGCTTTCTTAGCTTACTAATTGAGGTCCTTTTAGATTCTCTACATAGTCCAATCATGGAGTGCAGAGCACAGGAGAAAGATCATACATTTCTCGTCAGGGACTGTAACTGCATGTGTCTGGGTAACTACCTTGAGTTAAGCCATATTTACCACAAAACACAATGTCCCAGAAAAGACAAATAATAGGTTATGGGGTCCTCTTGAACGTGGACACACAAAACGTATATCCCAGTTTATTTAATAAATCATAAACGATAAGAATACATTTTGCATCATTAATAAGCCCTGCTGTCTCTCAGTGCTGTTTAAAAGTTCAAGTGAAACAGTGAATAAATGGAACCACACACTTGACAACATTTTAAACCCACCGGAAGTAACAAATTAGAACATTGGCATCATTAATTCAAATCTCCACTGAATTAGAGAGCAATGATTGCAAAGAAAAGTCTAATCAGCAGACAGTTCCTAAAACACAGCCAATGTCCTTGATATGGTTTATACCTGATGTCCACTCGTGCATCCTTGACTCGAGCATAGAAGGTTGGCCCTCACCTCTCTTTCCAACTCCAAGTGTTCTCTCATCTACCATCTCCAAACATTATTTTCTTTCTGCGTTCAAGAGGAAACTCAAAAGGAACCGGAGGCCTTTCCCAGCGGGACATATTAACAAGCCCATCTAGTTAAATTGAGCTCCTGCATTACCTAATGTGTTCGCCAACTCCAGGGGTAGGAAACAGCACATCCATAATTGATCACATGTGCATATTTTTTTCTAAGGCAGCTCTGGCTGACAGAAAGGGTAGCTTTGTTGTGAGCAAGGCAAGTTAAAGAGATGTTTATTAGAGCTTTTTTTCCCTTTTTTCAGGGATTTGCAGGTTTGCAGGGATTGATTTCCATCCTGTCAAACTGTTGGGTGTTGTATCAATCATCCCTGTGAATGGCAGGCTGCTCCATCTCTTTTGCTTGTAGGAATGCATTTGAATTTCACACAAGTCACTGGAGATTTTATGAAGTTTTTCCCTCCACTACAGCTACACAACCCACAATCCCAACTGATAAATCCAAGGTCATAGAAAATCTTTTGCATGTTGAACTATGAAGGATGTTCGGTCCCTTTACACCTTACTAAAATGGACCTGATGTTAAGTATTTCTAGAAAAAATCTGAACAATTACCAAGATATCTTTGCTTTTAAAAATATTTGAATTGTGAAAACACACACACACAAGCACGCACGCACACATGCACGCACGCACGCACACACACACACACAGACACACACACACACACATTTAACAGTAAACAAGTGAACCTCTTCGTATATGAAAACATTCTAGTCTGTGAAATTGTGCACTAGTCTCTGCCTAAAACTGGACCACCCATACAACAATATGATGCACGACTTCCGGATCAGTTTGCCTGGAAACAGTGTTTACAAGGTTTAAAGATGATAGAATAAACTCTTTTAAAGATTAATCAATTACTGGATTTGCCAAAGTTTGCTATGAGTTAATGCCATCAGTCTTTTAGAAGTGAATTTTGTTTGAGACACTTCACAATTTTCAGATTTGTGTATTCCACTGTGCTTTCAGAATTATGGCTGTAAAAATATTTGAACTTGAATGCAGTTTGAACCAAATAATATGCTATACAGCCAGGTTTAGCCACCAGAGACTAGTGACATTTTGTTTTCAGACTCTTTTCACTTTGGATTTTCCAATGCTGTGTATACAATTTCATATTTTTATAAACTGTAGATTTACTGTTACAATGACTACTATGATTAATACAATTTACATCAGAAAAATGTAAGGGCTAAAATAGTGCTAATACCTTGTTTGGTCAGTTTTCAATTTGTTGATGTTAGTTGAGTATTAACCTCATTCCTTTGATTTTCTTGTGATTGAATTTGTTTGACTGACATCAATCCTCTTTTTTATTATGTCTTTCTAGGTTCCAGGTAGCTATTGGATAAATAAAGAAAGTTTGTTGCCAAAAATTACACTCCCAATCCAAACAAGATGCAAATGTCTGTCCTGCACAGATTGTACCCTTTAATAAGAAAGACCATGTCCACTAATCTGACATATAATCTTTTTACAATAGCCTGTTCCTGGATATATCTGGGATGTCTCTGGACCCCTTTCAAATGAAAATGTATAACTCTTTTTAATTAATTATTATTATTATTTTTATTTCTAGTCACATTAATTAATAAAATGTTTGTAAACATTTACTTAAATGGTACGTTCACAAAAAATAAAAGAATTTAAAATAAAAAGATTTTTTATTATTATTTCTTATATTGCACTTTGTACAATATTAATTGTGTCAAAGCAGCTTTACAGCGTCAAACAGGAAAATAATTTGTCAATAATGCAAGAGGACAGTAACAAATTTTAATTTTTCCAGCTAAAGTCAGTTCATTGATGATTCAGTGATGTCATCATGCAGTTCAGCTCTTTTCCAATAGTGTCAGTTCAATCAGTTAAGCCAAAGGCAACAGTGACAAGAAGCCAAAACTTTGGGAGGAACCAGGCTTCAGGCTGCAACACAGGTCAGGCTGTGCAGAGGAATTCTCTGGTTCCATTGGTTCTGTAGGTTTTGGTTTTATTTTGTGCGCATCAGTCGTCCGTGAGGGGCTGGTGCGCTGTTTTGTGTTTATTTTGTAATTAAAGTCTTTGTTTGATTGTCCGCCGGTTCCCGCCTCCTTCTTCCCGATGATTAGCAAGGTTTAAATCATTACAGTGTGTTTGCCTCCTGAATACTGCTAGATTGTTCCTGAGTTTGCAGAAAGGTAGTAAGAACATCTTTAATATAGTCCATGTAACATCAGTGGTTCAACCGTAATTTTATGAAGCTACGAGAATACTATTTGAGCACAAAGAAAACAAATATAAAGACTTCATTCAACAATTCCTTCTCTTTACTGTTAGTCTTCATTGCACGTTCACTAGAGTGAACTATCCTGATAAACAGGACAATATACTGTAGGCTACTTAACATTTTAGTTAGCACTGGAGCTAGCGCTCATTATTTTCTCTCCTTATTCTTACTGCACAAACTAAACATTTTGTATCAATCCTTAGCACATTTGTCAGCACTAGTAGAAATAATAATTATTACACTCGTAGAAGTAAGGACAAGCTCTCAGCACAAAGTTTGGAGCACTCTGTGGTGTCTGTCCATATTGTAAAAAATGTATGCACTCTTCAACGGAAGCAAACACACATCACAAGTAGCATTATACATCTGCCTTACTGATCACATTTTTTAATGAACAAAGAGCATAAGGGGGAGAATTAAAAAAAATGTAGAAATATTTATGAGAAAAATCATTGGCTAAAGAAGCAAATTTATAATACCACTGCTAGATAGTACTGCTGATTTTACATAGATTACTGAAATTTAATATTTTAAAACAGTTTTGAAGATTTTGGTCTTTCCCCATTTAAGAAGATAGGAGACATATCCTATATTCATAGAAAAAAGTTGACTTCAGAGTGACTGATTTTTCATAAAGGAACTTTGGTTCCAGTGCATTATATCTGCAGAAATTTAGGAGATATAGGGGTTCATGTCTAATTTTACTACTTAATGCATGTGACCATTTTATTTGCAAGTGGCGCTTGGTTTTGCGTTTGCCTATCGCGGGACTGCCCAGTTTCGATCTGCTAAATAGTGAGGCGTGGCCAGCTGACTTCAATCACAGGTAATAAGGCAAATACAAAAGCGTTAGGTTTCACCACTGCAGAGGTCGCGGCAGCCCTCGTGTGAATCCTCCTCATTTGAAGACGGACGAATGTAAAGACAATCGACTCTACCTGCACGACTCCACCGAGCAAGGACACACCGACAGGGAACTTGAGTATTGCTTTTCTCCTCTTTCTTTACTTTTTGTATACCTTGTTCTCAAATATCTCTTACACTTGTATTCACTATGTGCTTTCAGAGCTCTACTATCACTACTAACACTCGGAGAGCACGCTATATACGTCGCAGGAAGGCCTGTCTGACAAACCTACGGCCTGTCCCTCTGACCTCTACTACTACGCTCTCTATTCCAGTTGGTCTCTGGAACTGCCAGTCTGCAGTTAACAAAGCAGACTTCATTTCTTCTATTGCTACTCATTCCGGTCTCAACCTCATGGCACTGACAGAGACTTGGATCAAACCTGAAGATACTGCCACCCCTGCAGCCCTCTCCACTAAATTCACTTGTTCCCACACTCCTCGTACCACTGGGAGGGGTGGAGGTACGGGTCTCCTTATATCAAAAGAATGGAAATTTGATCTTCAGCCATCACCTACAGGTACTGGTTCATTTGAATCACATGCCATTACTGTAACCCACCCTGTTAAAATCCACTTTGTGGTCATTTATCGTCCCCCAGGTCAATTGGGAAACTTCTTGGAGGAGTTGGATGTGCTGCTATCAAACTTTCCTGAAGATGGTACTCCTTTGGTACTGCTTGGTGACTTCAACATCCACCTAGATAAACCCCAGGCTGCTGACTTCAAAACTCTGCTCACCTCATTTGATCTCAAGCTAGTGTCTACTACAGCGACTCACAAATCAGGCAACCAACTGGACCTCATCTACACGTGCTGTTGCTCTGTGGACAACTCTTCAGTTGCTCCACTGCACACCTCAGACCACTTCCTCATTACTGCTAACCTAGCACTTACTCCTTCTCTTCTTAATCCGCCGCCACCACCTCCTCCATTGACACTTACAGCGGATGACTTTGCAGTTTTCTTCACAAATAAGACAAGATCCATCAGTGACCAATTCTCCAGACCGCAGACTGAGGACAACTTCACAATAACCGACGCACACTCTTTCTCCTCCTTCTCCCCACTCTCAGAGATGGACGTCTCCAAACTTCTCCTGTCCAATCATCCTATTACTTGTCCACTTGATCCGATCCCCATTCACCTCCTTCAAGTGATCTCTTCTTCAGTCATACCTTCGCTTACTCACATTATCAACTCCTCTCTTCACTCTGGAACATTTCCCTCAGCATTCAAGCAGGCTCGGGTAAGCCCACTGCTCAAGAAACCATCTCTAAATCCAGCGCTTCTTGAAAACTACAGACCAGTATCCCTTCTTCCATTCATTGCAAAGACACTTGAGCGAGCTGTGTTCAACCAGCTTTCTATGTTCCTTGTACAAAACCATCACCTTCAGCTTAACCTTACAAAGACAGAACTCCTGGTGATTCCAGCTAACCCATTGCTTCATCACAATTTCTCTATACAGCTGGGCTCATCAACCATTACTCCTTCGAGGACAGCCAGAAACCTAGGAGTTGTGATGGCTCATCAGTTAAGCTTCACAGACCACATTGCTACAACGACCCGGTCCTGCAGGTTTGCCTTATATAACATTAGGAAGATTAGACCCTTCCTGTCAGAGCAAGCAACCCAACTTCTTGTCCAAGCTCTTGTTCTCTCCAGACTGGACTATTGTAATGCTCTCCTGGCTGGCCTTCCTGCATGTACTGTCAAGCCTCTGCAATTGATCCAGAATGCAGCAGCGAGGGTTGTCTTCAATGAGCCAAAAAAAGCTCACGTTACTCCTCTCCTCATCAGGTTACACTGGCTACCAGTAGCCGCTCGCATCAAATTCAAGGTACTGATGCTTGCCTACAAGACGACCACTGGCACGGCACCATCTTACCTAAACTCACTGGTTAAATCTTATGTGCCCTCCAGAAGTTTGCGCTCTGCAAGTGAACGACGCCTTGTGGTGTCATCCCAAAGAAGTTCAAAATCACTTTCACGGACCTTTTCCTGGACTGTGCCCAGCTGGTGGAATGACCTCCCAATCTCAATTCGTACAGCTGAGTCTTTACTCATTTTCAAGAAACATCTAAAGACTCATCTTTTTCGCCTGCACTTAACCAACTAACACTAGCACTTTTCATTTTCTTGTCTTTTCATTTATATATATAAAAAAAAACACCTGGCTATGCGTTCTATACTAGACTAATTGAGACTTGTCATGGCACGTGTATACTGTTGTTGTTCTCTTGTTGACCTGACTGCTTCTATTGTTCTCATTTGTAAGTCGCTTTGGATAAAAGCGTCTGCTAAATGATTAAATGTAAATGTAAATGTAAATTCCATGCTTAAATCTGAAAAAAAAAGATCAGGATCAGCTAAAGTTCAGTTTCAGTGCAGACCAGGGGAAATTACTTCAGTGAGGAAAATCCATATTCATGGTCTGAAGTGCTTACAGATCCAAAAATACAAACCCAATTCCAAAATAGTTGGGACACTGTACAAATTGTGAATAAAAACAGAACGCAATGCTGAATGAATTTCAATATTTTATTCACAATACAACATAGATTACATATCAAATGTTTAAACTGAGAAAATGTATCATTTTAAGGGAAAAATAAGTTGATTTTAAATTTCATGGAATCAACACATCTCAAAAAAGTGCGGACAAGGCCATGTTAACCACTGTGTGACATCCCCTCTTCTTTTTATAACAGTCTGCAAACATCTGGGGACTGAGATATGGAGTGCCACAAGGATCCGTCCTAGGTCCCCTTCTATTTTCAGTATAAATTTTGCCCCTTGTTAATATTATTAGAAAATACGGGATTAGTTTCCACTGTTATGCTGATGATACTCAGCTATATAGCTCAACGAGACTAGATGAAACTTCTAAATTATCTAAGCTAACAGAGTGTTAAAAATTTAAAAGATTGGATTAAGTTCCATATCAGTTACAAATTATCATTACTTACCTATAAGGCCCTAAATGGTTTAGCTCCTGCGTAACTAACTAGCCTTATACCACGCTACAATCCATCACGCTCCCTAAGGTCACAAAACGTTGGACTTTTGGTAGTTCCTAGGATAGCAAAGTCCACTAAAGGAGGTAGAGCTTTTTCTCATTTGGCTCTGGAATAGCCTTCCTGATAATGTTTGGGGTTCAGACACACTCTCTCTGTTTAAATCTAGATTAAAAACACATCTCTTTCGCCAAGCATTCGAATAATGTATCTCTTAAATTGTGACTGCAGTTGCATCTGATCAAATGCGCATTCTTATTCAAGTTCAAGTCTGCTTTATTTTAAATTCTTCCACATGTACAGTACATACATACAGAGAATCGAAATTGCGTTACTCTCAGACCCCTGGTGCACACAGATAACATTAACATTAAAGCCTAAAAATCTAGATCAAAATATAAAATGTAGATACAACTATACAATAAGGGAATGTTAAAAAAGACATATAATAAAATTAAAAATAAAGTTAAATAAAGCTGCGCGAGGCAAAAGGCAGATAGAGTGCAAATTAATGAAGTGAACAACAGTGCAGATAAAAGATTATTTAGTGCAAAAACAAAAGCTTATTAAGTCTGATTAAAGTGGCAAAGGGCTCAAGAGCAGTTATTTTATTTAACTGCCTGATGAGGTAGTGGAATGATGTCAGTTCCATGGAGAATGAGGTAGTGAGCAGACCAATGCTGCACAAAGTGACTGGTGCATGTCAACGTATATTAGTGGGCGGGGAGGGGGGTTCATAGTTCAGTGGTGCCTGGGGCAGAAGAGGGGGGGGGGCAAGTTCGGGAGTGAGTTCAGCTTCCTGACAGCCTGGTGGATGAAGTTGTCCTTCAGTCTGCTGGTCCTGCCTGGAGACTCCGCAGTCTACTCCCTGATGGCAGCAGGCTGAAGAAGCTGTGTGATGGGTGGGTGGGATCACCTGCAATGCAGAGGGCTTTGCGGGTGAGACGGGTTCCACAAATGTCCTGGAGGGAGGGGAGAGAGACACCAATGATCTTTTCAGCTGCTCTCACTATGCGTTGCAGAGTCTTTCGGCAGGACGCGTTGCAGGCGCCATACCACACAGTGATGCAGCTCGACAGGATGCTCTCGATGGTGCCTCTGTAGAAGGTGTACATGATGGGGGGCGGGGCTCTGGCTCTCCTCGGTTTGAGGAGGAAGTAGAGATGCTGATTTGATTTCTTGGCCAGTGCTGCTGTGTTTTCAGTCCAGGAGAGGTCCTCTGTGATGTGCACACCCAGGAACTTGGTGCTGCTCACTCTCTCCACAGTCACACCATTGATGGTCAGAGAAACGTGCTGAGTGTGTGCTCTCCTGAAGTCTACAACAATCTACTTCGTCTTTTCCACGTTCAGAGAGAGATTGTTGTCACTGCACCACCCGGCCAGGCGGCTCACCTCGCTCCTGTAGTTTGTCTCACCTTTGTTGCTAATGAGACCCACCACAGTCGTGTCATCTGCAAACTTAATAAAAAGGTTGGAGTTGTGTGAAGGTGTGCAGTCATGGGTCAGCAGAGTGAAGAGGAGGGGGCTCAGCACACATCCTTGGGGGGCCCCAGTGTTCAGTGTGATGGTGCTGGATGTGTTGCTGCCTGAGGTCTTCCAGTCAGAAAGTCCAACAGCCAGTTGCACAGCGAAGTGTTGAGCCCCAGTTGGATCAGTTTGTAAATGAGCTGTTGAGGGATGATTGTGTTGAATGCTGAACTGAAGTCAATGAACAGCATTCTGACATATGAGTCCTTTTTGTCCAGATGTGTGAGTGCTGAGTGGAGGGTAGTGGAGATGGCATCATCGGTCGAGCAGTTGGACCGATATGCAAACTGGAAGGGGTCCAGGGAGGGGGGGGGCAGACTTGATGTGGTGCATGACTAGCCATTCAAAGCACTTCATGAGGATGGGGGTAAGTGCAACAGGACGGTAGCCATTGAAGCCGGATGGAGATGGTTTCTTCTGAGCTGGGATGATGGTGGTAGATTTAAAACATGTGGGAACAACAGCCTGACTCAGTGAGATGTTGAAAATGTCTGTGAAGACATCAGTGAGTTCTGCTGCACAGTCTCTCTGTACACGCCCAGGGATGTTGTCAGGACCCGGAGCTTTGCGTGCATTGATCCTGCTGAAGGATCTCCTCACGCTGTATGGGGTCAGCGTCATCACCTGGTCGCCGGGAGGAGGTGGAGTCTTCTGTGCAGTGGTGCTGTTTTGTTGCTCAAAGCGAGCGAAGAAGGTGTTCAGCTAATTTAGCAGAGAGAAGTTGTTGTCACAGGTCCGTGGTGGGGGCTTGTAGTCTGTAATGGTCTGTATCCCCTGCCACAGGTTCCTAGTGTCTCTGCTGTCGCTGAATTGATGAGCTATCCTCCTGGAGTGTTGTCTCTTAGCCTCTCTGATGCCCGCGGGACAGGTTGGCCCTGGCTGTTCTCAGGCCCACCTCATCTCCAGCTCTGAAGGCAGCGTTCCGTGTCTTCAGAAGTCTGTAGACCTCCCCTGTCATCCACAGCTTCTGGTTGGCCCGGACAGTGATGGTTTTTGTGACCGTTACATCATCAATACACTTGTTGATGTAGGCAGTGACAGTCTCCTGCAGTACTCCTGGAGGTCAGTGGTGTTATTGAATGTGGCAGCCTGCTTAAACATGTCCCAGTCAGTTGTGTTGAAGCAGTCTTGAAGAACCTCTGATGATCCTTCTGGCCACACTTTAATCTGTTTGTGAACTGGTTTGGCGACTTTAATGAGTGGTCTGTGTGCAGGCATTAGCATGACAGTGATGTGGTCTGAGGCTCCAAGGTGGGGGAGGGGAGGGGAGGGGGATTAGCTTGGGTTAAACTAATTAATTTTACTTTGTTGGAACAGCAGCTATGCTAATGATGTCTCTATTTGTTTCTATGTTTTGCCACGGGATTTACATCCCATGGTAACTAGGATTTACACAAGCTCCAGTCAGGATCCAGAACACCTGAGAAGAGATGATGCTGACCCCTCAGAGGACCTCAGATGATGCTAACCCTGAATCAACAAACAGAACTAACAAATATTGCTACAAGTGTGACTGCGTCATATAATAATTGCTGTTAATAATGTTCATCGTCTGGCTGACTACGTCTTGTATACATTTTTCTGAAAAATCCTGTCATACGCAGACAAACTGACAGTCACCACTTATAAGCTGCTACTAAATATTGTAGAAATGTAATTTTCTGTAAAGTTGCTTTGTAACGATTTGTATTGTAAAAAGCGCTATACAAATAAACTTGAATTGAATTGTCTAATACAGGCTTCTAGTTGCTCAATTGCCTTAGGTCTTCTTTGTCACATCTTCCTTTTTATGATGCGCCAAATGTTTTCTATGGGTGAAAGATCTGGACTGCAGGCTGGCCATTTCAGTAACTGGATCCTTCTTCTACGCAGCCATGATGTTGTAATTGATGCAGTATGTGGTCTGGCATTGTCATGTTGTAAAGTGCAAGGTCTTCCCTGAAAGAGACGACGTCTGGATGGGAGCATATGTTGTTCTAGAACTTGGATATACCTTTCAGCAATGATGGTGCCTTTCCAGATGTGTAAGCTGCCCATGCCACATGCACTCATGCAAGCCCATACCATCAGAGATGCAGGCTTCTGCACTGAGCACTGATAACATCTTGGGTTGTCCCTGTCCTCTTTAGTCTGGGTGACATGGTGTCCCAGTTTTCCAGAACAGTTCTCCACTTTGTTACAGTCCATTTTAAATGAGCTTTGGCCCAGAGAAAACGCCTGCGCTTCTGGATCATGTTTAGATAAGGCTTACTTTTTGACCTATAGAGTTTTAGCCGGCAATGTCGAATGGCATGGTGGATTTTGTTCACCGACAATTTTTTCTGGAAGTATTCCTGAGCCCATGTTGTGATTTCTATTAGCATTCCTGTATGTGATGCAGTGTCGTCTAAAGGCCCGAAGATCATGGTCATCCAGTATGGTTCTCCGGCCTTGACCCTTACGGACAGAGATTGTTCCAGATTCTCTGAATCTTTGGATGATATTATGCACTGTATATGATGATAACTTCAAGCTCTTTCAAATTTTTTATCTGAGAAACTCCTTTCTGATATTGCTCCACTATATTTCACTGCAGCTTTGGGGGAATTGGTGATCCTCTGCCCATCTTGACTTCTGAGAGACACTGCCACTCTGAGAGGCTCTTTTTATACCCAATCATGTTGCTAATTGACCTAATAAGTTGCAAATTGGTCCTCCAGCTGTTCCTTATATGTACATTGAACTTTTCCGGCCTCTTATTGCTACCTGTCCCAACATTTTTGGAATGTGTAGCTCTCATGAAATCCAAAATGAGCCAATATTTGGCATGAAATTTCAAAATGTCTCACTTTCAACATTTGATATGTTATCTATATTCTATTGTGAATAAAATATAAGTTTATGAGATTTGTAAATTATTTCATTCCTTTTTTATTCACAATTTGTACAGTGTCCCAACTTTTTTGGAATTGGGTTTGTACATAAAAGTAATGTCCATACAGAGTTTCACAACGGCAAATCAGAGCTGGGAAGAGTTCATTGTTTCTGAGTATTGGCCTGTTTAAGGATTAGAGGAGCACTGAGAACATTTGCAATGGGGCTCTATTGATTAGTTAGCACAGTCTTGTCTAAGCCTATTCCGGCTAAACGGGGAATTAAAGCTGTCACATTTCTTGTGCAGAAAACTCATTTATAATTCAGTACATTCCCCGATCGTCCCCAGCACCACATGCAGCGGCCTCCCTCCCTCCTCAGTCGTCCCGTCTCATTATGAGACACTTTGAATGTGATCCCAGTGTGTCATATAAATAATCACCTCCTCAAAGTAGACCACAACATCTTCCTGCTCAATCGCAAACTCAACCCTGGAAAATGAAACATCCAGGGGTCTCAGTTAGAGTAAAGGGCTCTTATCTTAACTTCTCAGTGATAGCTCATTATGACCTCACGTTTAGTTGCAAATCATCAATCACTTGCTTTTTAAATCATATCCCCCTTGAGTGGCGGTATATTCTGGAAAAAAATGTAATTATGCATGTTAATGAATGTACATCCAAGGAAGGATCAATGATATGTGAAATGGTCTGGAAACAAATGGATGTTGCCTTATTTACTCACATTAAACGTGGTTTCCACATTTAATCTGAAAAACAAGCAAACCAGCAGTATGAATATTTAAGAGCTAAGCTCTTTGTTGTGGCACTTAGAATGAGACACTTACAATGGACCTTATTCAGATGTCATCACAATTGAATAAAGTTCTATAGTTGTAATGACGACTTGATAGCTAGGACTGTAACTGTAGCTAGTTGTGGATAAGTGACCACTGTGGTGCATCGGTAAGAATGCAATTGGATGCTGTAAATCTCTTCGATGGGTTTATTGACAGTCAGCAGAGGATTATCTGTCTTCATGTATGTACAGTATGTGTGTGGTTCTACAATAAACAATAAAAGAAAGAAAATATCAGCATACAATTAAACAACAGTGCTGACAGAATTCAATTAGCAAAGCTAATAAATTGTAATTATTATACATTTCCCTTTAAGTAGCTTTAGCTGCTTATACATATCAAATAACCAAATAAAATACCTGATAACACATTATCTTCTTATTGAATTAAAGAACAGCCTTCATACTGCTAGTTATCAATACTATTAACCCAAAAAACATAGTTCTCTACTTCTCAACCATAATTACATTCAGATAATAACTATACAGTGTCAAGTGAGAACACACAAACACAATATTAATATAAAAACTAATATTAATAGGCATTAACATGATGCTAGCGAACTTTATGCTAACATACTGCATTTCAATAGAGTATCTCAGAATAAACTCCTAACAACCCGATGCACCGAAATACACATACATAGACATTTACACCAGGGTACTCACATGTCTCTGAACGCACACATGCACAGATATCGACACGGATGACAACTATTCACCTCAGTAATATCTACGATGCGTTTACCGGCCAATCTCACGACCAACTCAAAACGAAACTAAAAACTGTCAGCGCTAAAACTGTGTTCTCTCTGTGACCCCGAAACGAAGCCGCTGATTGGCTAATCCCCGTAACAGCAAGTCCTTCTTCACAGCCGCCCCCAAATTTGCACAGTCAAATTTGCTGTCCCATAGAAGGACTGCTGGTCTCAGGTGCTGTCTCAGGTATGGCAGGAAGTTGAACAAGACGGGCAACTGGCCTGATGTAGTTCCTGTCGTTCACCTGGATCTCCGCTGTCCTTATCCTCCCATCTGCACCTGGGATAACCTTTGTGATGTGACCAATAGGCCAGAGCGCCCTTGGGAGCTGCGGATCAATGATCATGATGACAGTACCAGGTTGTAATGGGGCCACTTCTTTCTGCCACTTGGTGCGTGTCTGCAGGGCCGGCAGATAGTGCCTGATAAATGCCCTCCAAAATTGGTCGGCAAGGACCTGCGTATGCCTCCAGCGGCGGCGGCTCAACAGCTCGGACTCAGGATACAACACCTGGGGCAGTGAGGGGTCGGGCCGCCCCATCACGAGCAAATTGGGGGTTACTGGGTCAGGGTCCGCGACATCACTGGACACATACCCCAAGGGCTTAGAGTTTAGGATGCCCTCGATCTCAATCAGGACCGTGCGCAGGACTTCTTCTGTCACCGTCTGCATCTGAATTGTTGCATACAGGGCAGCTTTGATAGATTTAATTTCCCTCTCCCATGCACCACCAAAGTGAGGGGCACTTGGAGGGTTAAATCTAAACTGGATCTGATGTTTGGCCAGTTCTGCCTGTAAAGTGGGGTGTAGTGCCTTGAAAGAATCATGGATTTCCCTCTCACCTCCTCTGAAATTTGTGCCCTGATCCGACAGAAGCTCTGCTGGTTTTCCCCTGCGTGAGATAAATCTGCGGAGGGCCATAAGGAAGGAATCCTGGTCGAGACTAGTCAGGACGTCTATGTGGACAGCTCGGGTAGTGAGGCACTTAAATAGTATACCCCAACGTTTCTCATTACGCCGTCCAATTTTGACCATGAAGGGCCCGAAACAATCCATTCCGGTAGAGAAGTAGGGAGGCTTCATCAACCGCAGACGGGCGGGAGGTAAGTCTGCCATTTGTGGCACTGCAGGCTTCGCTCTCCATCTCCGACAATCAGGGCAGGAGTACTGGTGCCGCTTCACAGCTTCTCTTCCACGAAGGATCCAGTATCGTCTGCGAAGTTCTGCAAATAATCGCTCTGAGCCTGGATGATGGAGGTCTCGGTCAGCATCTTGAATGATGAGTTTAGTTACCTGGTGAGCTGGATCCAGAACTATGGGATGAATGGCTTCTGTGTCCAGTAAATTACTGCGACGCAATCTGCCTCCAACCCGAATCAGCTTCAGTTGATCATCAAATTCAGGAGCTAATGTAATCAAACGGCTGGTGGAAGGGACGGGTTTTCTTTCTGAAAGGTGGTGAAAGTCCTCCTCGAAGCAGTCTACCTGAACTCGTCTCAGTAGGTCTATCTCAGCATCCTGATAGTCTTGTGCAGATGGCATTACCTGACTACCTGCCGACCCATGGCTGGACCTCACAATTGCCTCTATCATGTTCCTGAAACCATTGAATTGGCTGGCATCAAGTAAGGGTGGAAGAGGAACGGTGATGATGGAGCCGCAAAATGTGGCCTTGCGAAGCTCTGTGGCATCCAACTGCTCAGCCTGTGGCTTAGTAGGCCATTGCTGAGGTGACAGGCGCAAAAAGGCTGGGCCATGGTTCCACCGGCTCTCCCCTGCCAGCTCCCTCAGGGTCTTCCCGCGCGTAATGTCATCTGCGGGATTACTTTCAGAATCCACATACCTCCATGCTTGGGCATCAGTCAGCTCCTGGATCTCAGCGACTCTGGTGCCCACAAACACCTTAAACCTGCAAGAGTCTGACTGAAGCCACGTGAGAACCGTAGTGGAGTCTGTCCATAGCACCACTCCATGAAGTACCAGGGTGAGTTCACGCTGCAACAGCACTGCTAGCTGAGCTCCAGTCACCGCTGCACATAGCTCTAATCGAGGTATCGACTGCTGGCGCTTGGGGGCCACTCTCGACCGTGCAGTCAGAAAGACCACCTCCACCTTATCACCTGAACCCTCCGTACGAAGGTACGCAACTGAACCGTAAGCTTTCTCAGATGCGTCACAGAATATATGGAGGCTTCTGACAGAACTGGGGTGGTCCAGAGAGGGACTTGAGTAGCACCGTGGCAAGACAATCTCTGGAAGGTGTTGCAGCTCATTCTCCCAAGTTAGCCAGGCCTTGAGGGCATCATCTGGCAGCGACGGGTCATCCCACTCCCTTTCTTTGTTCCATAGGTGCTGCACAATGATTTTGGCCCGCGTGGCGAAGGGAACGAGAAAGCCTAGCGGATCAAAAAGCCGTGCCAGTGTACTATAGATGTTCCTCATAGTCGGTGTGGGACGGTCAGTGACGTTACACTTGTAGGCCAGAGTGTCTGAGGCGCAAAGCCATCTGAGTCCAAGTGCAAGCTCCTGTGGATCCTCCATTGACTCTGTGAGCCATAACTCGCTGTTCTGGGATCTTGCCTCTTTAGGAAGGTGACTGATAACTTCGGGAACATTACTAGCCCACTGACGCAGCTCAAACCCCCCTGAGGCCAATAACATATTCAATTTATCAACCAGCTGTCTTGCTGCTGTAGAGGAGGAGAGGCTTTAAAAGTACCGCTCGACGGCCACCCGGACATCCTCCTCTAGCTGGCTGTGGTCTGTCACATGCTTCTGCAGTGCAAACGTTGCACAGCAAGGGCTGCATGTTGTTCCAAAGGGGAGGACCTGCCACTCATAGACGCCGGGTGGCGCCTCTTTGTTCATGTCCCTCCACACGAAATGAAGCAGGGATCTGTCTTCTGGCAGTAACCTGATCTGATGGAACATGCCTTTTATGTCGCTGCTTATAGCAACAAAATGCTCCCTGAATCTCAACAGGACACCTAGCAGGCTGGAGGTCAATGTGGGGCCCGGCAGTAGAAGCTCATTTAGGTTGTAGCCCTTGTATACGAAGGAGCAGTTAAATACGAGTCTGTTTTTCCCATTATGACTCACCATGTGGTGAGGTATAAACCAGGACTCTCTTGATGTACCCAGATCTTCCTCTGCTACCTTCTTCACGTACCCCGCCTGTTCCAATTTCAGGATCTCTGCTGCATAGGCTGATGCTCGTGTTGGGTCTTTCATCAGACGTCTCTCAGTGCTCCGCAGACTCGCCAGTACAGCATCTTTTGGGGCGTGGAGACGCGGCATGTTATTAACACGAAGCAAGGGGGTGGCGTAGCGATGTACTCCGTCGACTTCCACCCTCACTGTCCTGGTTTCCAGCATGCGAACTGCCTCTTGATCTTGCTTTGAGCGGATCACTATCTTCTCACTCCTGAACGGCAGGACATCCATTTTCCATAGTTTCTCCACGTGATAAAGGAGCTCTGCAGAGGGTGACTGTGTGGATATATGCAGACACTGCTGCGGCTGAAGATGCTGTCGGATGATGTTGGTTGGGCCCTGAATAGTCCAGCCCAACTTGGTCTTTACAGCAGCTGGTCCGCCAGGTGCACCCATACGAACCGGCTCTACTGGGGTGATCAGGTGCGTATAGTCTGACCCAATGAGGACCATGGGGTGAACGCATTCCAGTGTTTGCAAAGGAAGTCCCCTCAGGTGCTTATATTTGCGCTGTAGAGTCTTCACCGGTTGTGAATGCTCTGCAAGGCCCAACTGATCGGCAGTAAAGGCTCTCCGGATCTTGTAAGTCTTTTGGGGGTGCCTAGCAGGAGAAATTGAGAATGAGACCGACATTCCTTGTAGAACCCTAAGATCCTGGCGCACTGTCCTTAAAGCAAGGTTCTCTGACTCCCCTTTAAGTTTAAGCTCCTTAGCGGCGGCTGGAAGTAGCATCGTGCGCTCTGACCCATCATCCAGTATCGCGTAGGTCTCCATGGCATTCTGTCCATTATGTAGCACAACCTTTGTCACCTTTAGGAGCACCTGACTGCTGCCAGACGGCCTATCCAGATAGAGAACTTCATTAGCAGTACTCACTAAGCATGATGTGTTCTCTGTGGCTGATGTCACTATGGCTGGTCTAATGTTAAGGTCGTGGAGAGCTTCCAGATGTCTGCCATCACAATTCTTGCACCTGGCCTTTAGTTTGCACTGCGCGGCCTGGTGACAACGACCACAACGCCAGCACCGCCTGTTTTTCTTAATCCAGTCTCTCCGCTGCTCAGTGGTTAACCGACTGAAGTTAGTGCACTGGTTCAGATAATGCAGGGCGTTGGTACAGTATGGACAGGGTAGGGCGACTTTGCCTTGTGGATTGGCACTGGTAGATGAGAATACTGGGACAGTCGGGCAACTAGAAGATTGTTCAGCTCCATGGAGGACTGTGGTTAGCCTGCCAAACTTTGAGTCATTCCGTCTATCCCTCTTACTGTCTGGGTTCTCTTTGGGTCGGGACTCATATCCATACTCCTGAATCTGCAGCTCAAACTCCAGCCAGCGGGCGAAGTCTAATAGCGTAGGGACACGGATGCTGAGGGGATGTAGGTATCTCATAAACCCAGACCGCAGGTCTTGTGGAAGCTTGGACATAAGCCTAGTGACATGAGACCCACACTGAAGCTCAATATGACCTTTCTCTCCAAGCTGGTCGAGCATGCCAACCAAGGCTCTCACTCTGAGAGCAAATCCTTTAAAGGCAGTGATGTCCTGACTATGAATGTTAGGCGCCTCCATCAGGTCTGCAATGCGCCTTAATGCTAGCTGGTGAGGTTGCCCATAATGCTCTGTTAATGAGGCCATAGTGTCAGTGTAGGGTTGTGTAGAGTTGGTGTATGAATCTGCGATAAGGAGCGCTTCTTCAAATTTGAGATGATCAACTAAAATCTGATATTTAAACCTCTCCGTAACATCGTGGGGGAGGAGATTTTCCAGGGAGGTCTTCAGCCTAGCAAACTCGCGTGGGTCCCCTCTATTAAAGTCTGGGATGGTGGATTGCGGACCCCGGTATATGTACTCTGTTGATCGGCAAGAGTGAGAGTCCTCGTGTCTCGTTTCATTAGCTGCGCCTGGCTCATGAGGAATTAAAGGGGGTGATATCTGTGGACGGACTTGTGAAACCGTTGGCTGGTGTGACCTCCCCATCTGACCAGATGCAACCCGATTATCGTTGCCAAATGCCGGCATTCCAGGAAGCTGCTCTTGAGTGATCCCCATTTTCTTAAGGCATGTCATCAGCTCTGCTAATAACTCTTTGGGCAGTGTGGTAGTGGATAGCTGTGGCTTCTCCTCAACATCTGCCACTGGAGGGGGGGGAAGGGGCCAGTCTTCATCGTCCACTTCTACTTCACTGGGTACCTGGACAGGTGCTAATGTGTTATGGACTGTAGCTTGTGTTGTGGGCCTTGGTGAGCTAATGGCCGCGGTGAGCACTCCCGACTGCGCGTGCAGGCTGTACTCCTCGGGGGAGAGAGCAGTGTGGTGTGATGGATCTGGGCCTCTGCTTGAACTAAGCTGTGTTTGCATCTCCATTATGATAAATTGAAGTCTCCGGTTATCCTCCCTAATCTTTTGCAGCTCATCTAATATTTCAGGTGAAGCCCTTGAGTTTACTCTGTGAGACAGTGGGTCTGGGGTGCTCTGATAATGGGGTCCTGAGAACGCTGACTCTCTGGGATACTTAGGGCGAGCATCAGTCTGGTTCCACTGATCATAAAGCTGGGATGTGCATGTTAACAGCTGATCGATCCTGTCACCACCGTAGTAGGGCTCCTGCATCTGATGGTGAGGCTGTGAGGAGAGTGCTGCAGCTGGGGAGGGTCTCTCCACAACAGGCAGGGAGACTTCATAGTCAGCAAACCAGGTTGGCGGACGTATCTGACGTCTCGGGCGGGTATCAGGAAGTGGCGTTGCCTCCTCTCTCGAATATGGGAACATCCTCACGCACAGCGGTCACAAACTATCCGGCTCGAAGGACCAATTTTGTAATGACTGTGGTGCATCGGTAAGAATGCAATTGGATGCTGTAAATCTCTTCGATGGGTTTATTGACAGTCAGCAGAGGATTATCTGTCTTCATGTATGTACAGTATGTGTGTGGTTCTACAATAAACAATAAAAGAAAGAAAATATCAGCATACAATTAAACAACAGTGCTGACAGAATTCAATTAGCAAAGCTAATAAATTGTAATTATTATACATTTCCCTTTAAGTAGCTTTAGCTGCTTATACATATCAAATAACCAAATAAAATACCTGATAACACATTATCTTCTTATTGAATTAAAGAACAGCCTTCATACTGCTAGTTATCAATACTATCAACCCAAAAAACATAGTTCTCTACTTCTCAACCATAATTACATTCAGATAATAACTATACAGTGTCAAGTGAGAACACACAAACACAATATTAATATAAAAACTAATATTAATAGGCATTAACATGATGCTAGCGAACTTTATGCTAACATACTGCATTTCAATAGAGTATCTCAGAATAAACTCCTAACAACCCGATGCACCGAAATACACATACATAGACATTTACACCAGGGTACTCACATGTCTCTGAACGCACACATGCACAGATATCGACACGGACGACAACTATTCACCTCAGTAATATCTACGATGCGTTTACCGGCCAATCTCACGACCAACTCAAAACGAAACTAAAAACTGTCAGCGCTAAAACTGTGTTCTCTCTGTGACCCCGAAACGAAGCCGCTGATTGGCTAATCCCCGTAACAGCAAGTCCTTCTCCACAATAGTGGTGAATGGAATACTACAACAAATAAGATTTTTTTCTTACCATTATGTCAAACAGAAAAAGAAAATACAGAGTGGCTGATTACTGAAAAGGGAAGGATGTCAGATTTACCTGTCGTTGTTTTAGAAGTACCCTTCTCCAGTGTGAACTAATGTTTGTAATGTAATTATAATATATATATTTTTTTTCTTGATGCAAATCATATGACATACTAAAACACATTATGTGTAAATGAAGGCGGACAAAAAAAATAAAAAAATACATAGTTTTTTTTCTGATGATTTATACCCTATGACAGGAGGCTTGTAGTGCTTAGCCTGTAAACATCATTTTGCATGTGCCATATGGGAAGTTATAGAAGTATTTCCCTGATCTGGAGTTTAAAAATGGCATTTACACACACCCTCCTGGCATAGTGAAGAAAGTTTTTATTTCTACTAAGGTGTACTTGTGAACTGACAATGTACTCACCATTTGGTCAGTGAAGAGAAAAAAAGAGGAGGGAGGAGAAATAATATTTCATTGGGATGCATGTCTTGAGAATTTTTCTTTTTACCTAAACCCATTTGAGAGATCCAAAATTGATTTTCTGACAGCCTAGATGCAGTATTGCACTTTGCCTTTGCCACCATTAGAGCCGTGCTCCGATACAATATAGCAGGCCCACGGGTTCTGCATGTTGAAAACATGGTTCAGCAAAAATCCATCAAGCCTGTGGCCCTGGGTTTCACTCAAAAGAACAAGCAGAGCACAGTTTATGCCAAATCAGCAATTTTATTTTTAAGACTATCACAACACACAGCCCAATTTAAATACAATAATAAAAAAAAGTTACTGATGCTACGACTCCTGTTTGAAGGCAAACGTTGTATTAGTTTGGACTGGTATAGGCTGATATTGTTACTGACACATTTTCTCTTGTCAGCTGGAAGAGGAATTTGCCTGTGAAACTACGCAGTAATGTTAGGCCTCAGAGATAGACTGAAAGTGGAAAAATAGCCCTGGATCTACCTGCAGCATACTGTATATTCCCCCTCCACATTAATCACATTTTAGGCATATAATAAAAGGCATGAGTATTGCTGTGTTATCTAGTTTAAGGCTATCAAACCTGCTCCTGGAGGACATTGTCCTGAAAGTCAAAGTCAAGTCAAGTCACCTTTATTTATATAGCGCTTTAAACAAAATACATTGCGTCAAAGCAACTGAACAACATTCATTAGGAAACAGTGTGTCAATAATGCAAAATGACAGTTAAAGGCAGTTCATCGCTGAATTCAGTGATGTCATCTCTGTTTAGTTTAAATAGTGTCTGTGCATTTATTTGCAATCAAGTCAACGATATCGCTGTAGATGAAGTGCCCCCGACTAAGCAAGCCAGAGGCGACAGCGGCAAGGAACCGAAACTCCATCGGTGACAGAATGGAGAAAAAAACCTTGGGAGAAAGCAGGCTCAGTTGGGGGGCCAGTTCTCCTCTGACCAGACGAAACCAGCAGTTCAATTCCAGGCTGCAGCAAAGTCAGATTGTGCAGAAGAATCATCCGTTTCCTGTGGTCTTGTCCTGGTGGTCCTTTGAGACAAGGTCTTTACAGGGGATCTGTATCTGAGGCTCTAGTTGTCCTGGTCTCCGCTGTCTTTCAGGGCTGTAGAGGTCAAACTCTAGCTCCAAACCAGTTTCAACACATCCTACTAACTGGAAATATCCAGTTGCAAAAATCCAACCTTCTACGTGGTTTCACACCCATCCAGCAGGAGTCACTATAGATAGATAGTCAATGTCTATATAATGCTCTGCATGGATCATTTGTGGAGCACTTGGAGATGTGATGTGAATCAGAGTGTTGACAGCAATTTTGTCTCTTGGCTGCTCCCAGATGACTGGCCGAGGGTGAGTCAAAGATGAGGAAGGAAGACCAGAATCCACAGGGGAACGGAGTGGCTTCAGAGTGCTGCTTAATGGAGAAATCAATGCGCCTCAGAGCCCAAAAAGGTGGAATTGTGTGTGTGTGTGTGTGTTGGGCGGGTTACTAGATGGTTTGATCAAGGTGGGGAGGAATGGGCAGAAGAGGTCTATGGATAGGAAGGGGCAACCATAAAGATGAATAGTCTCATGAAATAATAATAAGCTAATTATCACCAAAATGAGGAGTTTTTCTGTGATGTATGGTGATGTGATGGGGAACCTGAGCAGGGGAGATGGGTGTGCTATGAGGAGAGACTACTCAATGAGTATGGCCACTTTTTTCACTCCACTGCCCTCTTGGCGGCAGTGGCACAGGAGCTGAAGGCTCTCCAGGTAAGGAGCGACCCAGAAAGAAAGTATTTTCAGACAGTGGAGAGGAACAACAGTGTATAACGAGGAGCAAACTCATACTCGGAATTTGTGCTCTGCATTTAACCCATCTAAAGTGCACACACACAGCAGTGAACATACACACACACCATGAACACACACCCAGAGCAGTGAATGTGGAACAGTCCCTGCTAATGGCCTAAACAGTGGCCAAGCCAGAGCTTGAGGTTTTATTCAGAAGCAAAGCATTTTTTTCAATTTCCACAAAAACAGAATGCAATGCAAGACATGCTAAAATTCTCTAAAAATTTAGTCTGTTTGGTTGTTGTTTCCAGGTTGAGGATTCAACATGGCATCTACAGAGACGTGTTTAGTTGAAGAACTGAAGTGATATCATGCAAAGAAGTCACAATGGTTTACTACTGGATACACCCTAAAATACATCAAATATGACAGTTCCAGGAGACTGGGCCACCACAACTTTTTTCTAGTCTATTATTCTTGTATAATTCATAAAAAATGTACACATCTTTAAACAGCATTTAAAACAAAACACATGGACAGTTGTTTAGTCAGATGGGTATTTCTGATGGATTAGTCAGATGTTAGTTAGTCAGATGGGTATTTCTTTCTAAGTAAGGCTGTTCTTGGCCAGAATAATCCACAGTGTGGCACAGTTTAGTTGTTGTTCAAACCAAGCTCAAAGTTACTTCAACCCTAATTAAACACAACTGATCCAGCTAATAAAGATCATCAGGATTACCTCAAAATTACAGGCCGATGTGTCGAAGCAGATTGATGTAAAATGGCCCTTCAGTTGCAGGACTGGACAGCTTGCTGTAATGGAGAAAGCTCCATAATTTATAATAATAATAATAAAACATTTTGTAAGTGGCAGCTCTTTTGGTGAAAACAACTTAATAATTAATTAGTACAAGAGAGGTCAGATGAGATTGGCCAGGCTGACCCAAGTTAAAAGGAGCAAGACAGTACCTGACAAGCATGCTTTATAACAAGCGTTATACAGAAGAACATCTCTAAACCCACAGCTTGTCAAGTGGATGGGCAACAGCAACAGAAATCCACATGAGCTTCAACTCCTGTCAGCCAAGAACAGGAAACTGAGACTAAATTGGGACTATAACTGGACTGTAGGAAACTTGAAGTTTGTTGGATGGTCTGATGGTTCTTGATTTATACAAACATGTAGTTGGTAGAGGGAGAATTTGGCATAAGCAACCTGAATCCACAGATTCATGTCATCTTTCATTGTCTACAGGGCTGGTTGGAGGTGGTTGCATCCCTTTATGATCACATTAGCATGGCATACCATCTCACAAACCATAAAACGAGATGTTCTGGTGGAAAAGGGGCCCCTGTATTGAAAACCAGAGACTCTTAAGGCCAATTCACACTGCATCGACAGATGCTGACAAATGCAACAGACATTTTGTTGGATCCCCAGTCGGTGACTAATGCAGTTGTTCGACGCTTGTTTTCGAGGACTGAACATGTTGAATCAGCGTTTCTTGTGTCTTGGAATGTCTGAGAAGTGACATACTATACTTGGTTGGATGTCAGTTGACCTTTAATAATAATTTAAGTTAAGATTTGAAATTAAAATTTAAATCAGTTTGAAGGGGTTAGATAGAGCTATAAAGCAGGCTGCAGAGAACAGTCTTACTCTAATGTAAAGGCACAGATCTGGTGAACAGAGCTGGAGCCAAAGTAAACATCTTTCTTTTTTTTTCTATCTGAAGCCCAGAGCACTCAGCCTGGAGGTGGTGAAGGAGCAAAGGACAGGTGGAGTGGAGTGGTGCTGCCGGAGAAAGGCTGATGGGTGGGGAAAGGAGGAGAACAAGGCCTGCTACACTCAGCTACAGGAAGGCTGCAATCAATAATTCACATCATCTGTCACCACACGCTCCACTGGACCACTCAACAAACAGCACAGACAAATTAAAGTAAAAACATGCAAGAGTCAAGCAGCATGACTCGTCCATGTCTATGCACTGAGGAAGACAGTGTACACAGATGGTTTGGATAACGTAATCACATAAGAACGAGTAGACCACTCGGGTGAAAATGGAGGACACAAATGCAAATACACTTATAACTGATCAATTATTTATCAGTTATGAGTTTAAAAAGATAAAAAATCTTTTATCTTCTCTGTTTTAAATGTTATACTATATATATATATATATATATATATATATATATATATATATATATATATATATATATATATACATATATATTACCCTTTTTGTTTTAGAATTATTACAATTCACATTAGAATAAAGGTTGAATATTAAGTTACATAAACAGAAATATTTCTTTAAAAGTTTAACATAATGGGATTAAATATGCAATTTATAATAACTGACCTCCCAAACAAACATTCCTTAACTGACCTTCACATGTCACTGGCTGCCTCATGGAGGTATTTGAATATAATTCTGATGGTGATTTTAGGCTCATGCAGATATGAGTGTGCAAACAGCGAACAGGTGTAATTTCACACTCCGTCAGGTGGCTGCTCGAATCCTCTTTAATAGCCACACGCAAGGCTCTGTCAATCAGCATGGTTCTGAATTTTAAACACAAACATATGTGCAGTGTTGGGAAGGTTACTTTGGAAATGTAATAGGTTACAGATTACAAGTTACCCTGTTTAAAATGTAATAGTAGTGTAACTTTTTCAATTACTTTATTAAAGTAATGTAACTAATTACTTTTGAGTACTAAATTTGTGAAAATTAAAGAATAATAAATGAAAGCATATACATAAACTTAAATACATTTATCTAATAAGCATGTGACGTATTCTGTGTAATAAACTCCTGAAACATTGGTGTTTTTTTTTAAACTGCTGTCTCTTTGTATATGATGTGATGATAGTTTTCTCAAAATAAGTAAAATGCACATGAAGTGACACAGAGCAGTTCTAGAAATTATGTTTATGTGCTCGTGTACTCCTACAGTATATTGAGATGGCAGAGGTTGAAAACAGTAAAGGCCAATGTGTAGTAAATGAAACCATGTCTTTGCCATTAATTTACAGGAGGGGCAGACTGGGAAAAAAATTCAGACTGGAAAATTCAAACTCATACAAACAAATTCATGGACAAAACTATTTTTTTGTATGGACCTGACATAAAAGAAGGTTTAAATCTTTAATTTGGGGACATGCAAAATCATTTAAAGTTCTCTCCTGAACTGCACCTTCACTTCCATTTTTCTCTTCAGTCTTTTTATTTTGCCCTGTTATCCATCTCTCTCGTGAGTTTAATACTCAAGATTGAAAAAAAACTATACTTTACAATACAATACTCCACAGTACTACAATATCTTTATAGAAAAATCCTAATACTGTACACGAGTCATGTTTTTCCCTTACAAAAAATTACCATGCTTTTATTAGCCTATATAAAAGTAAAATAACCTTGTTTTGTTTTTGTTTTTTTTTGAAAATGGATTTGTATTTATTTTTAAATAAATACATTTGTAAAATAATTTTACATTTTTGGTTACCACAGTTAAACAATAGTAACCATTTGGTCTGTCGTAGCTCCCCCTAAACCTATAAAAAAAATCAGAATTTTTTTCAGCTAAATTACTACTGTAACATTACAACAGATAATAATGATGTCCTTTATATAGTATTTTGAGTGATGACTGATGAGCAACGTGCTGCTGCTTGATTAATTAAATAAAAAAACAAAGACAAAAAAGCATCTTTACAGATGAAACTGACCTAAAACCCTGAACAGTAGTTCTGCTTCTCTGCTCTAGCTGTGCGCTTCCACAGTCCACTCTTTTCTCTCTCTCTCTCTCTCTCTCTCTCTCTCTCTCGCATTGATTACTCTGAGTCTGATCCAAACCGTTTGGCGGAGGCGCGGAGAGTGCGCGAGTCATGACTAACAATTCATGACTTATTAGAGATTTAATTATCAAATGGCGGATTCGCAAATGATCGATTTAGTATATATAAATGGTATTAAAAAGTGGGGCAAAATCGTCTGCCAGGCCACCGGGAATTGTCCCGGTTCTCCCGGTGTCCAGTCCGCGCCTGATTTCCACACAGACACGCAGAATGTGCAAGTCATATATTGCATTTTTGGGGCTTTATATTCACAGACACTAGTCCATGTCATGTTTTGATTCAAGTGTATAGACCTACTTTTGATTTAGTCATCCAAAATGTGGCATATTCCGTCCGCGTTAGGCATTCCGTTTTTATGACTGGATTCTACGAACCAGACTGTGTTTCCGCATCCCGGAAATTATTAGGGCGGTATGTCTCAGAATAGTCAGTGCAATTTGGGAGAGAAATCAGTTAAATATGTATGTGGATGTGTGTAAATATTCAAATGTAATCCCCTTTGTAATCGTTAAAAATTTCATAAGTAGCCTAACTGTAATTTAATTACTAATTTTTTCGTAGTAACTGTAACTAATTACAGTTACTATAATTTTGTAATTAAATTACGTAACGCCGTTACATGTAACTAGTTACTCCCCAACACTGCATATGTGTGAGTCAGATCAGATATACAAGGTAATGTATACATAAATTAGTTCTGGGAGATGTCCAGAAAGATTAAAAAAAAATTATATATATATATATATATATATATATATATATATATATATATATATATATATATATATATACATGCATACCGTTTGGTTATTTAAAGTCATAATTTGGAAAGCCTCACTATATTAAAAATTGCACTCACCTAACAGGTATGCTTACACACCATCATAAAAGTCTGATAATATAAATACCTAACTCTGTTTACTGTTGTGAAACTTTAACACAAATTTTTAATTGCAACAATTCGAATTAATTTTATTTCAAAAACTACAACAAAAAACCTTCTCATTTGAGCAATGTAGGGCACGGCAACTGTTAAAAAATCATCTTTATGGAGATCTCCAGTACATTATCCTCTGAGGCTTATGAACAGTAGATGAGCACTTTCAGGGGGGTAGCTAAACCTCACTGGTCAACAGTAACTTCATGCATGCCCCACCTCCTGACCTACATACACAGACTCATCAATATTTGAAGCGGTACTTAACGGACAAAACTGAGTGAAGACCATACCAGGGGCACCTGGGGCAGACATGGAGGGGATCTCATAAGGACAAGATGGGGTCTGTCTTACCAATGGGACCAGAACTGGCCCAGAAAAACATCTGAACTACAGTCTTTACACAGCTTAACAACAAAATATAATGTAAAAAACAGAATTTTTATAAATATCTCAACCAAAATCCAGCATTGTAAATATATAAATAACCTATAAGCAAAATTTTAAAAGACTTAAACATTGATATCACACTAGCATGATAAGATCTCGTTCACTACAATTATGTCATTAATGGCTCACCCTCATGTCATTCCAAATCCATAAGACCTCCGTTCATCTTCGGAACACAGTTTAAGATATTTTAGATTTAGTCCAAGAGGTTTCTGTCCCTCCATTGAAAATCTATGTATGGTATACTGTCCATGTCCAGAAAGGTAATAAAAACATCATCAAAGTAGTCCGTGTGACATCAGAGGGTCAGTTAGAATTTCTTGAAGCATTGAACACTGCACTGCACTACACTGCAACGCGCTCACAACAGACCCGGAAGAGAAAACCATGCTGAATAAAGTCATAGTTTTTGTTATTTTTGGACCAAAATGTATTTTTGATGCTTCAAGAAATTCTAACTGACCCTCTGATGTCACATGGACTACTTTGATGATGTTTTTATTACCTTTCTGGACATGGACAGTATACCGTACATAGATTTTCAATGGAGAGTCAGAAAGCTCTCGGTCTAAATCTAAAATATCTTAAACTGTGTTCCGAAGATAAACGGTCTTCGGGACCTTTAAAGATAAAGGTCTTATGGGTTTGGAAGAACATGAGGGTAAGTTATTAATGACATAATTTTGCTATTTGGGTGAACTACCCTTTAAAGCACTGATTTACTCATAATAAAGATCTTTTTCGCTCTTCGTTTAGGGGTAATAAGAAATTTGAAATACCTCTGCAGTGAGAAAAAAGCAATTACTGTAAGAAAGCATCTGATCATAGCAATGTGGATATCTTTGCAACAGCTCTGCAAATCAGCTCTCCAATCACGTAAAGTCATATCACGTTTATTTATATAACACTTTATACAATAGCTTGCTTTAATCCAAACACCTTTTCAGTATTAAACAAGAAGAAAGAAAAAAATCTGTGTTGCTTTCAATTAGAATTACAACTTTAATGTCTACTATAAAGCAGCTCTCCAGTGTTTATGTTTTTATTCGTGGATGTCTGACCTCGACAAACTCAGGAGAGGAAATTAACTAGAAAAGATACACCTACCTATTGCGTAATGCCAAAGGTGTTTACCAGCCTGAACAAACACTTTTGGAAAGTTCATTTTGGCAAGTTGTTTCAAACTCCTGCAGCAGCAAACTCCAAATAAACAGTTTTAACCTGATTTTGTTCAATGAACCTTTTTTATCGACAAAATTTCACTAAAATGTTTCTAATGTACAGGTAACTACACTCTTATCATGACCATTTGAAACTCTATGTAGGTTGACGCATAAAAAGAGGCCAGTTCTGACCTGTACTATGAAAACTGTCACATTCAGTTGATATTTAGGAAAGCTGGCAATGCTAGCCTAGGCTGTGTTTATGCTCCTCACTTGACCGAATGGTCTCAGTTAACATAATCAATACTAGTGTGTGTGTGAAACCAGGCCTACAGGGGTGTGGCCCAACTCCCATGGCAGGATGATGCACACACATCAATTATTCAGTGGCCTAGGCACATGCAATGCTGTGAAAAGTTAAAGGTCAAACACTAGCACCTAGTGGTGCTCAAGGTACTATACTCCAAAACAAACTCAAAGCATCAAGTTGGCAAAGACTATAGTGACCTGGATATCACCCATATTTACCTGTAATAATAGGCTGGATATTTATTATATGCTTATATAATATTAATAATATAAACAGCTGTTTCTACATTAAATGCTAAATACCTTTAGCGATTTGAAAGCAAAACTGAAAAAGCTCTTGCTTCAGCTACAAAATTACTAAATGATGAGTTCTGAATTAGAATTACACCCTGATAAGATTTAAAGGGATACTCTACCCCAAAATGAAAATTTTTCAATTTGCCAATTACTTACCCCCATTTTGTCCAAACCCGTAAAAGCTCTGTTCGTCTTTGGAACACAATTTAAGATATTTTGGATGAAAACCTGGAGGCTTGAGACTGTCTGGGAGCATACGCAGCATGGTGATATGGACTGACACAGAGGAGACCGTTCACAAAGGAATTATTGAATAAAGTCGTTATTTTTGTTTTCTTCGCTAACAAACAGTGTTCGCGTCGCTTCATATAACCCAGATTGCATGTCTGATGGCAGATGGAGTATTCTGACAACGATTTTTCATACTTTTTATGGAGCTTGACACTGTTATTTACTTGGCAGTCTATGGGACAGTCACAGGCCTCCCGGTTTTCATCCAAAATATCTTGAATTGTGTTCCTAAGACGAACTGAGCTTTTACGGGTTTGGAACGATATGGGGGTAAGTGATTAATGACAATTTTTTTATTTTGGAGTGGATTAACCCTTTAAGGAACAAAGGAAGTTACTTCTGGATTAGTCACAACACCCAAAAGGCTTCATAGCCTGAGCTGAGTGCGTTTATCAACTTGGTCTGTTGCCATCAACATCACAAAAGTGCTTCAATTTAACATACATATGAGTAGCACTGCTAGTATTTTGGATGTAAAAGCAAGGAACTGTAAGATTTTGAGTTTTATACACTTCTGTTCCATTCCATTTGCTTAGCATATACATTTTGTTTAAGCCATTGGTCCCAGGCAGCTTTCATAAGAAAACCTTTCATGCCTTGACATCTTGTATGGCAATGTCAGGATAGATTTAAGACAGCTGTGAAGGTAAAATAACTGAAGTTAAATATGTTAGAACTTCTTTTTGAGCTCATAACCGATGACAATCCTGCAGACATCTCACTTTGCTCTTACAGGTGCTGAATTTTCAGTCCTTTACTGATTTCCTTTTTTAGTATCTGGCATTTGTTTGAAGACCTTCTAGCCTGCCATAAGGATATATCAGAGTCTGAAGCCATGGATTGATACATACATTGCTTTTGCAGAGTTGAATTTGTTCCCATAGCAGCAGTGTAGATTATCGTTTATGTGATCTATTGTATTCTTAAAAACAGGGTTTCCCATGACCACAGCCAAGGTTGAGTGGGAGCTTTACAGCCGGCCAGAGCTCAGGTTCTGGATGAATTCCTATGCTAGTCTGCATTAATGTTGCATATGAGCTGGGGCTTTGTGCAAGTCTAAAATAACAAATATTAAGTATACGACAGGGATGTGCAATTTCAGGCAAGTAGGAATTGAGTCCATGATTTGTTTTTAAGAAGCTCCTAATAGACCATTAATCACAGCTTCAGGATTCTCACTTCTCTAAATGTTAATGCTCACAGATGTACCACTTTAATTCTATCCCAACTAACATTTAAAGTAAACACAAGGTCATTGTTATCTTCTTCCGTGTGTAGTTTTGCCTGGATACCTGCTCCTCTATTTACCTGACCCACCCCCTTCAACATTCGTACCCTATCCTGCCCCATTCCAGCCCCAACCGCTCGGTCCATTAAAGGGACGGCTGATGCATGTAGCATTACAGGGGAAGGCAGCCCAGTTGTGGGCCCTATGTCTGGGCCACGACTGGCTCATGAAATATTGAGAGGTTATGTCCCTTCTAGGAGCTGGCTCTCTCATTCTTGGTGGAGGGAGGCCGATTAATATTTTAGACTGCAATCTCCTGCTTGACAAACTCTCCCAGATGATTGGGCAAGAGCGTCTCCGCTCTCCCTCGCTCTGTCGCGCTGCCCAACCACCACCAACTTCAGTTTCTTTTTTTCTTTTTAACCAAATTTCATTTATGGGGAAATTAATTACGCCCAGTGATTTTGGCGAGCTGACCCCAACAACCTCCTCGCATATGGGGCCCCTTAGGGCCCTGGTGGTCCCATTGAATGAAGTACCATCCATTTTTTATGAAGAGCAGGTTATCATATTTAGTTAGATTAAAACAGGCAATGTGGAGAGGGTTCCAGAGAAACAAGCAAAGCAGAAAATACATGTTCCCAGGCTGCCCCCTTTTATACCCAATTCAATTTAAACTCATCTTTAAGATTTACAGTACAAAATAACACTTTTCCTACACATACAGACAACCCTTGCAGTGGGAGCCTTCTTTGACAATGAACTAGATTAGTGCTGTGTGTACATCTCTGTTAACTGTCAATGCTTCATTAGCATATTATATAAATCCTTGTTCTATTAATTATATGTGTTAGGGATAATCAAACTGTCATAATTTCCTTTAACACACAGTCTAATCTGACTTGCATTTGAAGTTTATATAGTTATAGCTAAACAGAACTTTCTAATGGCACACTTAAAAGCATCTTTGTGAGCATGTACGATTGCTACACAATTTCCTTTATTCAACAAATGCATAGTCATACTATACTGAAATGTGAAACAAAAGTATTTTGAAAAAAAAAAGAAACATAATAAGTAGGTTAGGTAGCATAATACACTAAGCAAACTCTTTTTAACATAATATTAAAAAGGTTAATATATTTAATATAGAATTTAATATAATATATTAATGTAATTTCACAAATAAGCATTTTTATCTGAAACTAGAGAATGTGTGTTGAATCATCTATAAGTCAAATCACAGATATAGGGCAGCATTTAAAACATTTAATGTAGCAATAGCTGATCCGGGACAGGATTTCAGTAAAAAGAGAAAATTCTGGGAAAGGATCTTTTTTATTTTTTATCCAAGACTGCATAGTAGAACTCCTGTCAGGTCTGCAACACAGAATATTACCAGACATAGTGCCATAATAGCTCATAAAAATGTTTTTGATGTTGCCAGTACAGTATTTCCAAACTTTTGTTCTATAGTGAACTATACATAGAGAATAATATTTTAAATTGTTGTTTAAAGTTTTTTAAACAAAACAAAAAATAATTTTCATCAAACAAATCCAGTCTCTTAATAATATTATTACTAAAACTTTATTCTAGTTTTCTAAATATGACTGATATTCAAACTATATTCATTAAGATGTGAATGATTTAAAAAAAATACTATACGGCTACTCTTTTTAAAGCTTCATTTTAATTCTATTTACTTTCTGCATCGTTTTCATAGGATCTCCCTCCTTCCGGTTGTTCCCTATCTATATTTCCATGTCCTCTTTCTTCCACTAATTTCTCTCCCTCAATTCTTTCTGTCTCAAAAATAAAGTTTAACTTTATATTATCTATATTAAATTATATAGAATTCTATACTTATTTTCATGACACTCTGTAATAGTACAAGTTTTCTGTAGGAACATCAGAAAATATTTTAATTCATGTAATTATTGCATTTAAGAACACACACACACAAACAAAATGAACAAAAAGGAATTCAATAAATCATATTTATTTCAAATGCTTTTTAAAGAAACATTGTCCTCTGGTGTAACTTCTTTCTCCTGTGGTGTGACAGTACAGGCCGACATTTTCTGTCACACCAAAGGACATTTCAGCCTTTTTTTGTCAATTAATGACCTTGTTATTTCAAGATAACCTGTCATCAGCAGTAAGCAAGTCACATTTGCATAATTTTTCATGATTATATAGTTTAACATGCAGTTTTTAATAAAATAAAAAAACAATATATATATATATAATTTAGGGGTGTCACACCAAAGGACAACAAAACTAAAAAAACTTGTAGTGGTTTCAAAACAGTAAAATATTTGAACAATTCTGAGACAAGAATTCACCATTGTGCTCATGTCTTGGGCTTCACAGGGGGCTTCAGTAACATGACCTTGAATGGGGTTCTTCAACTAATTACTGTAGGTTTTCTCTGGAATTGCCCAATTTAAAATCAGGATATGGTGTCACACCAGAGAACATGGTTCCTATATTTTCAGAAATTAATGGATGAAAGAAAAATGATTGCCATTTACTAAAATAGAAACTTGTTCAATTATGGCGGATGTATTTATCAAAATTGTTATGCTTTTCTTTTTCATTTATAAAAGTTGTCATTTATTGAACCATGCTTGAGACAGTCACACCATAGGACAATTTTGAGATTTGGCTGAAAAAAAAAAAAAAACAACTTTGAATAACACTGCAGATTTTATAACAACAGGTCTATGTAGGACAAAGAAATGTTTAACCATTTACTGAATTTTAAATAGCGACAATATTAATTATTTTTATTTTTATCTTGTGGGACAGTGAAAATGCCATGTTATATCAACAACCCATATATGTATGTATCTATAGGACTTCAGGACAAGATGTAAGGTATTTTAAAAACTGAAGTGGATAAGTTATTTTAGCATGTTCTAAAGTGTCTAAAGTTGACAACTACTGAGTCGGAAAAATAGCTTAAAAAAAAAAAACATTATTTGTATGTTTTTTATCATTTCCAAAGATAACAGAGTAGACAGAGAAAGAGTCTTATTCAGCAAGCCCTGAGTGCCACTGCAGAGAGGTGCCAATGGTTAGATGACAGGGGGCATTACCATGTCAGGACAGTACCTGGTATCCTGCTGCTGATACAGCATGTTAAATGATGCAGAAGCTACCAAACAGTCCTTTTACATGAAAACAAGTAAGCAGGATGAACATCCGCCTACTCAGTAGTGCCAGGACAGGGGCCAAGGGAGGCTTTACCTCAACCAGAGCAAAGTTTTGTCAAGACAGATAGAGAGAAAGAAAGAGAATGACAAATTGAGAGGTATTTTCCGTGTACACGATAAGATGCAAGCAAACAGAAACAAATTCCCTGCAGGTCCCCAACTTCTACACATTTTCTAATTCTCTACACACACCTGATATGACCTGCTAAACGCACACATACAGATCCAGTCAGGCATTCAAAATCATGGCTCTGTGAACACACATACAGTATACACAAGGCAGGGCAGAGCATTCATAACATCCATGCTTTAAAGGACAAGGCCATAGGGACAGTCAGTGAGTGAGAATCGATGAGAAAGCCGTGTCTCTGTCAGGGAGGTTAGGATCCCCACTAAAGGGGCAGAAGGAAAACTCAGTAAAGCGGAAAGACAGCAGCCATCCTACTGCTTCACTCCTCTGGGCCCAAACCTTACCCCAATCTCCACCTCCAACTTGCAAATACAAACTACAAGCAGGGCTTTGTCACAAAACTTTCAAACAAGATGGTATCAGTACTTCTGACTGATATATTTATGATTAATTTGTGCATTTATATCATGTCCTGAAAATTTTTCCATGTATTACATTTTTTATCTTGTGACAACTATTCAAGTCAAAGGCAAACAAGAGTGTCCATTATAAAGAGAATAATGAACTGAACCTTAAACTGTGTAAACACATTGCATTACACCAAATAAACAAAATAATGTTTTTTTTAGCAACATCATATGAGCCCTTTAAAATATTCTTTCATATGGTTTCGTATGGATTTAAATACTCTAAAAACGAATTGTGCCACATATCATAGTTAGCCATACTTAAACTTACAAACAGATCAATAGGTGCCATTACAGTTTCCATTAAAACAGATACAATTTTCATTATAACCAATAAAACCATTACAAATTATGTGATTCTTTCTATATGTTTTTCAACAGAGGATTGAAATAAATGTGTATTGTATGAACTAAAATACTTGAAATCTACATAAATAGAGCAAAATGCAAAATTTATATGACAATGATAAACCTAAACCTAGAATCTAGAAACCTGAAACAACAGAATTTTTTAATTTGAGTATTCATATGTCTCTCTCTCTCTCTCTCTCTCTCTCTCTCTCTCTCTCTCTCTCTGTGTGTGTGTGTGTGTGTGTGTGTGTGCGTGTGTGTGTGCATTATGTTAATAAGACTAATCACCTTATATGCTACTTCATTTACTCTATTTTTGAGCTCAGTAGCTCTCAAATGTAACCTGTTGTAGAATTGCTGCTGTCTCTTTATGAATTAATGGAATATTCATGCCAGACATTGTGGATTGATAAATAGCAGAGGATGCTTGGACCTGGGATTTTACTATAATGCTATAGGCTACATGCTGTGTATAGTGATAGAGGTGGGCAAAGCTGATGTAACTGTTCACTCTTTTCTGTTCGCGAAGATTTTTCAAAATCTGAGAAAAAAACATATATATTTTTATTCATTATTATTTATTAATTTAAAATGCACCATGTGTGAGACTATTGTGTGTAGTAAATTGTGTCTAGGGGATGGAGAGGGGTAGATCTGTCCAATCAAATAGCCTATAGTTTACATATAATGTCTGTAAAACAACCGCCTGTGGCCTGTAATTGATTGATTATTGAGGTAATAGGGGTGGCACGGTTCGCTGAAAAAAAAAAAAAGTTCGGTTCAACCACACACGGCATGCACTTCAACTTAAATCTGACAAAGCATCTGTAATATAATATGTAATATGGCTTGCTATAAATGACACGTAAAAAACAGGGTTCAGCTAATAATTGTTTCTGTTGATGCTTGCACATTCTGGCTTCCCAGACATTACAAATGAGAGGGAAAAAACCCTGGACAAATCATTCACACTTGTTCAACGCGAATGCTGTATATGAGCAGTAATTTATTCCATCATCACCTGGGTGCTGATATCTGTTTAAACTAAACTAATTTAAGTTTGTCAGTTTAAACATTTAAGAGCCAGAGGACACGAGCTCGCGCGTGCAGTGTGATGATTTGTGCATGCTCATCCGAAGCGCGTAAATGCGCGCCTCGGCACGCGCGCACATATAAGCTCTCTCTGAAGTATTGTGTTTAAATGGACAATTTCACACAAAAATCATGTAAAAATGCCTGTTTTGGTAAGTATCCTACAGCAGACATAGCCAGCTGAACGTAGGCCACTGTATCAGTGCATTCTCTTAAAGTGACAGTCTTTATATTAAATAGAACAGCAACAACAAAGAAATCACTCACTGCTCCTGATTAACAAGCTTCTGTAACTTTAATAAAGAACAATCTTTAATTTATACAGTCAAATATGCGATGCTATTTTACATTTGATTACATTATTTAATTTCTGTAGCTAAAAATGAATGTAGGTCTGTAAATTGTGTGAAAATATTTTTGAAGAATTGAAGGATGACTGTTGTCATAATATTTTGTATGCTAGTTGCAATAACCTGAGTATTTCCATTTTGAAGTGTTTGAAATATGTTTTAAAAGGGAAAGTGAAACAGTACATTATTGGCTTAGGCCTGTAATTGACTGATTATTGTGTTTATATACAAGTAATAAGCCTGTGGAAATACTTAATGTTATATTACTGTTAAAAATGTTTAATTATAGTTGGCAGTTTGTATAGTTATATACTATTTGTATAGTTAAATAATTTGCTAGTGACTAACAGGCAACAAGAATGTCAGAGTAGAACTTACATTGTGGCCTTTTTTTTATAATTTTTTGCAAGTGGTAGATCTTGGTTTACATTTGGACTTTGGATGTGATCTTAGGCTCGAAAAGGTTGGTGACCACTGCTTTAAAGGATAGACCATGAAAATACCAAACAAAATAAAGTGCCCTTGGAAGCCTTCATCTGATTCCTGGCATTGGGAGCAACAGAAAAACAAAGAGCCCTGGGCTCCCAGAAGTCCACGCTCTATAAATGCTTCTATGTCTAGAACTTCAGTACTAGAATACACCATTAATGGAACTGGTCCTATGCTATACTAGTAAATTATGAATGGAGGTTTAAGTTTTCCAAGTCACTGCCTGCTGTCCACACAAAAGTGCTGTGATAGATTCATAATGAAAAATGCTCATGACATAAATGGCTCCAAGGCCAAGAAAAACCAGAAGGATTTTTTAACCTTTGACATCACTTACCCAATATGTCCTAATGAATAATCTCCATAAAGCCATTTAAAAAATAAGCCTTTCATATATATGATGCACTATTTATAGATTCTAAGTATTGCTCTTTGTGTGTGTGTGTGTGTGTGTGTGTGTGTGTGTGTGTGTGTGTGTGTAAATTAAATTTCTGTTAAACAGTGATCCAGGTGCAGACAGCAATTAAATTAAAAGTGTGCAACCGTTGCACCAGTCTCAGCCTCAGACGTCACGCCCATGGACTGCTGGCTGAATGTCTGATGCATATTGCACACAAAATTGGAAATGCTTCAGGAGTTTCAAAGTCTTTATCAGATTGGTTGAATTATACAGGATTTCCAGGAGACGTCTGTGTCATGTTCTTTAACATTTCACATGGAAACAAAGATGCCGTGATGTCAAACCCCCTCATGGAAGAAAAACGCCATTGTGTCTACAACAGTGATGATGAGCGCTTATCAGGATCAGCTAAACGCTTGATTTTCAAAAGTATGTGAAATATTTAAAGTTCGTAGAATAGAATCTTTAAAATATGTCCAAGAGTTTTACACACCAGTCTGTTATGGTGGGCACATTTCCATGCCCCTAAACATGATGTGGCACGAAATGTGCTTTACCGGCCAGTCATATGGCCTCATGGGCAGTCCATGGCCATTCAGAGTGGTCTATAAATGCATATAAATCAAGAATAATTTGTCTACATCCACTGCAAAGGCAAAACTTCAACAAGGTAATTTGTTTATTTCTACAAACTGAGGTAATAATAAATAACGTTCTGTGTTTTTTGCACACTACAGACCCGGAAAATTCCATGAAGATGCACAAGAAAAAAAAAAGCTACTGTATGATTTAAAAAAACATGAAAAAAAAAACAAAGAAAAAACTGTAAAAAATATATCCATTATGCCAACTACACTGCTGATCTCAAATTACTGGCCACATCAATAACCCTTATAGGTGCATCTCAGTAAATTAGAATGTCATGGAAAAGTTCATTTATTTCAGTAATTCAACTCAAATTATGAAACTTGTGTATTAAATTTTTTTAATGCACACAGACTGAAGTAGTTTTTGTCTTTTGTTACTTTTAATTGTGATGACCCACCAATTCTGGAGGAAGGGTGGAAAAGTTCATAGCCCAAGTTTCCACAGTCTGTGATGATTTGGAGTGTAATGTCATCTGTTCCACTGTGTTTTTTGAAAACCACTGTCACTGCACCCGTTTACCAAGAAATCTTGGAGCACTTCATGATTCCTTCTGCTTTGAAGATGCTGATTATTTATCCAGCAGGATTTGGCACCTGCCCACACTGCCAAAAGCACCAAAAGTTGGTTAAATGACCATGGTGTTGGTGTGTTTGATTGGCCAGCAAACTCACCAGACCTGAACCCCAGAGAGAATCTAAGGGGTATTTTCAAGAGCAACATGAGAAACAAGAGACCAAAAAAAAACAGATGAGCTGAACGTCACTGTCAAAGAAACCTGGGCTTCCATACAACCTCAGCAGTACCACAAACTGATCAACTCCATGCCACGCCGAAATTGAGGCAGTAATTAAATCAAAAGGAGCCCCTACCAAGTATTGAGTACATGTACAGTAAATGAACATATTTTCCAGAAGGCAAACAAATCACTATTTTTATTTTTTTTTTTGGTCTTATGAAGTATTCTAATTTGTTGAGATAGTAAATTGGTGTTTTTTTTTAAATGTGAGCCAAAATCATCACAATTAAAAGAACCAAAGACTTAAACTACTTGAGTCTGTGTGCATTGAATTTATTCAATACACAAGTTTCCCAATGTGAGTTGAATTACTGAAATAAAATAACTTTTACATGACATTCTATTGTATTGAGATGCACCTGTACTCCAGTCCCAAGATACATCTACCATCAGAGAGTGACAGGACTGATGATGAAATTCCCTTTGAAAGTCTTTGAATACTAAAATAACATTAAAGAGGTGTGTGAACTTGCAAGCACGATGTCAGACACTGTAATATGCTCTGGTCTCCTCCCTGCTTACCGTGGTGATGAGATGCATAGCAGATTGTCATCACTCAATGGCTGGATGTCTAAGTGGTGCCCACAGAATAACATAGGTTTCATAGACAATTGGACGAGCTTTTGGGGCAGACCTGACCTGTTGAAAAGAGATGGTCTTCATCCCTCCTGGGGTGGCGCCACTCTTCTCTCTAGAAATTTGGCAAATACTCTTAGTGTTTATACTTGACTAACTGGGGCCCAGGTCAGGAAGCAGACAGACTGGCTAAACCGACCATCTGCTAGCTGCCTCACATCACAGAGGTCAGTTAATTGTCAGCACATAGAGACTCTTTCACCTAGATATCACACTATGGAGACTGTGTCTGTTCCCTGAACTAGAAAATACAAAAAACGTCCAAACCAAGTTAAGAATTAATTACTTAATAACCAAGTTTAACAATTTAATTGAGGTTCAACAAATAAAAAACAGATGCAATATGGATAAACAAATGATAAAGCTTGGCTTATTGAATATCAGATCCCTTTCTACGAAAACAATTTTTGTAAATAATATGATCACTGATCATAATATAGATGTGCTCTGTTTGACAGAAACCTGGCTTAAACCTAATGATTACATTATTTTAAATGAGTCCACCCCACAAGATTACTGTTATAAACATGAGCCGCGTCTAAAAGGCAAAGGGGGAGGTGTGCTTCAATTTATAACAATGTTTTCAGGATTTCTCAGAGGGCAAGCTTCAAGTATAACTCGTTTGAAGTAATGGTGCTTCATATAACATTATCCAGAAAAACAAATGTTAATGATATATCCCCTGTTATGTTTGTACTGGCTACTGCCTATACAGGCCACCAGGGCACCATACAGACTTTATTAAAGAGTTTGATGATTTTACATCCGAGTTGGTTCTGGCTGCAGATAAAGTTTTAATAGTTGGTGATTTTAATATCCATGTTGATAATGAAAAAGATGCATTGGGATCAGCATTTATAGACATTCTGAACTCTTTTGGGGTTAGACAACACGTTTCAGGACCTACTCTTTGTCGAAATCATACTCTAGATTTAATACTGTCACATGGAATTGAGGTTGATAGTGTTGAAATTATGCAGCCAAGTGATGATATCTCAGATCATTATTTAGTTTTGTGCAAACTTCATATAGCCAAAATTGTAAATTCTACTTCTTGTTACAAGTATGAAAGAACCATCACTTCTACCACAAAAGACTGCTTTTTAAGTTCTCTTCCTGATGTATCCAAATTCCTTAGCATATCCAAAACCTCAGAACAACTTGATGATGTAACAGAAACTATGGACTCTCTCTTTTCTAGCACTTTAAATACAGTTGCTCCTTTACGCTTAAGGAAGGTTAAGGAAAACAGTTTGACACCATGGTATAATGAGCATACTCGCACCCTAAAGAGGGCAGCCCGAAAAATGGAGCGCAGCTGGAGGAAAACAAAACTAGAGGTTTTTCGTATTGCTTGGTGGGAAAGTAACCTATCCTACAGAAAAGCATTAAAAATGCTAGATCCGATTACTTTTCTTCTCTTTTAGAAGAAAACAAACATAACCCCAGGTATTTATTCAATACAGTGGCTAAATTAATGAAAAATAAAGCCTCAACAAGTGTTGATATTTCCCAACACCACAGCAGTATCGACTTTATGAACTACTTTACTTCTAAAATCGATACTATTAGAGATAAAATTGCAACCATTCAGCCGTCAGCTACAGTATCGCATCAGACAATGCACTATAGACCCCCTGAGGAACAGTTCCACTCATTCTCTACTATAGGAGAGGAAGAATTGTATAAACTTGTTAAATCATCTAAACCAACAACATGTATGTTAGACCCTATACCATCTTAGCTCCTAAAAGAGGTGCTTCCAGAAGTCATAGATCCTTTTCTGACTATTATTATTTCCTCATTGTCATTAGGATATGTCACCAAAACCTTCAAACTGGCTGTTATTAAGCCTCTCATCAAAAAACCACAACTTGACCCCAAATAACTAGTTAATTATAGACCAATCTCGAATCTCCCTTTTCTGTCCAAGATACTAGAAAAGGTGGTATCCTCACAATTATATTCCTTCTTAGAGAAAAATGGTATATGTGAGGATTTCCAGTCAGGATTTAGACCGTATCATAGTACTGAGACTGCTCTCCTTAGAGTTACAAATGATCTGCTCTTATCATCTGATCGTGGGTGTATCTCTCTATTAGTTTTATTGGATCTTAGTGCTGCGTTTGACACAATTGACCACAACATTCTTTTGCATAGACTTGAACACTTTGTCGGCATTAATGGAAGTGCATTAGCATGGTTTAAATCATACTTATATGACCGCCATCAGTTCGCAGCAGTAAATGAAGATGTATCATATCGATCACAAGTGCAGTATGGAGTACCTCAAGGCTCAGTACTAGGGCCGCTACTCTTCACGCTTTATATGTTACCATTGGGAGATATCATCAGGAAACATGGTGTTAGCTTTCACTGTTATGCTGATGATACTCAGCTCTATATTTCTTCGCGGCCCGGTGAAACACACCAATTTGAAAAACTAATGGAATGCATAGTCGATATAAAAAACTGGATGACGAGAATTTCTTACTGCTAAATTCTGACAAAAACAGAGGTGTTAATTATAGGACCTAAAAACTCTGTTTGTAATAACCTAGAACACTGTCTAAGACTTGATGGTTGCTCTGTCAATTCTTCGTCATCAGTTAGGAACCTAGGTTTGCTATTTGATCGCAATCTTTCCTTAGAAAGCCACATTTCTAGCATTTGTAAAACTGCATTTTTCCATCTCAAAAATATATCTAAATTACGGCCTTGCTACATCATTAGAAGAATGTCATCTACGCTAATATTTGTCTGTTTCTCTCTTATTCCGAGGTCACCGTAGCAACCAGATCCAGTCTGTATCCAGATCAGAGGGTTTTTTTCTCCATTCTGTCACCGATGGAGTTTCGGTTCCTTGCCGCTGTCGCCTCTGGCTTGCTTAGTTGGGGTCACTTCATCTACAGCGATATCGTTGACTTGATTGCAAATAAATGCACAGACACTATTTAACTGAACAGAGATGACATCATTGAATTCAGTGATGAACTGCCTTTAACTATCATTTTGCATTATTGACACACTGTTTTCCTAATGAATGTTGTTCAGTTGCTTTGACGCAATGTATTTTGTTTAAAGCGCTATATAAATAAAGGTGACTTGACTTGACTTGACTTTGCTGCCTGTGGCATGAGTCTCCACAAGCGCTGTCCCCTTACCAGGAACTGTGCTGGAGACACAATTAGTCTCATAAGAAGGACTTTGAAAGTGTTTACTGTAGATTAATTGAATAAGAAGCAAGCTGAAGATTTCCTACTTCGAGATGATTCCTTCAAAGCATGGACTTGAAGAAAATCCTTTACATGGCATAAAAGGATCCCAGGAAAAAGTTATAAAAAAAAATGCTACTGTCTACTGTGTGAATATATTTCCAACAAATACCATGGGAATAATCATGTTTTAATTTAGCTGCTAATTTAATTATCCACTAAGCTGCCCCTGAGCCTCCCAGAAGCATTTTTTAATCTGAGAGCAAGGAAGGGAAGACCATATTTCCTTTAACAAGGTATCTCAGAAAGCAAATGGCAGCCCATAATCCTGGTTCCTTTACTAGGCAATGACATAATTTTCAGTGAATATGAAACACAATTAGCCTGCAAGCCAACATTTAACAGTTTAACTATTTACTAATATGTGAAAAGTTAAGGTAAGTAAAAAGGTTATACAAGTTATACAACGATGACCTCTAAATTATCATGTATGAACTCAGCTGCCTGCATGACCTAGCATGCCACTCGCCATTCTGACTGATGGTGAATTGGAGAGGTCTACATTATGTCTGTTTGGAGAAGTACAAATCAAAGGATTGGGTGGCTGGTGTGTATGTGTGTGTACTGTTCGATGTGCTGGGCTTCAGCAGGTACACAGGGACGTGTCGAGTAGGAGGTGAAACTAACACATGCCACTCAGTCTGCAGGCGAGGGGGCCGGGGGCTTCATTAGAGGGAGCCAGAGGCTGACCCTGGCTGCCGCAGGGCACAGATCGGGGGGTGCAGGAATCTCTGGATATCGAGGGTTGGTGGGGGCTGGGGGTGTGAGAGAGATGAGTAAACCTCCAAGGAGCCTTTCCCCTGGGCCCCCCTCCTGCCCGACCTCCCGGATCTCTGGACGGAGCAGAAAAATCAACTGCGTTCCCCTTTGAAGCTGTCTCCTCCTCTGTTTCTCTTTCTCCACACTCCCTTTTTCTGTGGACCTCATGAATCATGCATGCAACACACATATTTTTGCTCTTTCTTTCTTTCTTTCTGTCTTTCTTTCATTCTTTCATTTTACAGACTGCCTTTCAAACAAGGCAGAAAGCAAGCAAAGGATGGGAGTCTATATGTGTAGTGGCTCTCTGGTACAGCCCATTATCTGGCAAGTTTGACAAATTACTTAACATGAATGCACTACTGATTTGGCAGTAGTGGAAAATTGATGGTGCATCCACAATCCTGAAATTCAACAAGCTACCATTAATAAGCAAATGCTGCTCAAATGAGGAACAACAAATTACCATACATAGCAATAAGGAAACAGCGCTATCCAGAAAAATCAATTAGAGAAAACCAAAAAAAGATGGTTCTTTAGATGAGAAGGATGTTTATTTTAATGCAATAATTGGCATGGAGATAAAGTAGCTAATTGCCATAATGAAACCGAGTTTTTTCACATGAAAGGCAAGTAAATGAATTGAGAAGCACATCTTGAAAGGGCACTGGGAATCTTGGGAAACTCTCAAAGATGATCTTTTATTCCTTCTCTTCAGAGTGCAATTCTGATGTGGAACATCAGCAAAAAAAAAAAAAACTAGTGGTGTCAAATCAGTATAAAGCCCCTTCTCTCCTGCCCTTTTGGAAGAGAAGAGGTGGGAGGGGTAGGGATACAGAAAACATAAAAAAGTTATTTGGCCCAAAAACATCTTTGAAACGTGGAAAAAATGGTGTGTCCCCTGGCATGAAACTCAGATCAAAGTGAGGGAAAATGAAATAATCATAAAGAAATATAAAAAGACAAAGTTTTTAAGAAGGGGCAGAGGATTTTTGGTGGGAGACACAGACATACAGTATTTAGCTCTAACTAAGATACTTATGGAGGACAGCACACATATAACACAAACTAAATGTCTCTATAACTAAATGTTAAAAATTACATATGGCACTGGTGCTATCATGGGATAATACTAATATTGGATTTTAGTTTGTTCAATTATTTGACAAACTGCTTGAAATCAGGTCAGGAATCTAAAATTAGAAGATGATCCATGTCTATTTCAGTCTAGAAATCTAAATCTTGTAGGATTGATCAACTCTTTGGCATTAAAATAGACCTTGTAACAAAAAATTGGGGGTTTGTATGGGATCCAGAATAGCCAATGAATAAGCATTCGACCCTCACCACAAGTCTCCTAAAACTTTTGTTTTTTATATTGCTTCAACCAGCACAAGCTTGAAATGTGAGAACAGTAGCTGTACTTGCAATGCTGAAAAGACAACTTTAATCTGGTGAAACACAAAGAAAATCAAATATGTGCAAATGTTAATCATTGCACACACTAAGACTGAATTCCTTCCTAGAATGTCACATGCCCCACATGCAAAAGTTATGAATTCAGACTATGTCCCAAAAGGTTTTTCTATCAAGTGCTTCTTAGGCTCTTACCATCTGTTTTCTTCCTTTCTTCAGGAGTCAGAGCAGCCTAGGCTTTAGCCTGGCCTTGAATGAAAAGAGACCCTACTGTAAAAGAATGTGGTACTACAGAATATCTGTCCAGACCTCAGCATGAAGCATCAACCAAGAAAAGCACCCTCTTCCCAATCACAAAGACTCTCAGCAAGTCAAGTTTGAACCGATTTCCAAGATGTGGCAAGACATCAAAATTAAGTGATGACCAATCAGTTACAGGCTAATTATAAACCCAGAAATGGCTGTCAAGCTCTACCTCAGGGGAGCAGCCAACTTAAGATCTTCTGACACGAGTGGGATGAGCACCATCTGTCTCTGGCCTGTTTATTACAAGATGTGATTGTATGTGTGTGTGTGTGTGTGTGTGTGTGCTTAGAGTTGAAGTCCTGTTTAGGGTTTCTGACTGAGATGATGGTAAGTCCAGTGGGTTCATCTAAGACTGGGGTGCAGCTCAGGACACCACAATTTGGCATGTTGTTTGCTCAGGGCAATGACAACGTCCCTGGCTGGGGGAAAGGGAGCTTTTAAAGAAAACTCTTTTTGACTGATGTGCTCTTATTTCAATCTTATGATCAGAGATTATATAGGATAAATAATTTAGGATACTAAAAACTTAATAAAGAAAATACGATGATCTTCATTTAATTAGAAGGCGTGTTAGAAGATGGGAGGGTTCTGATGGATGGATGGATGGATGGATGGGGAGATGACAGAATGGAGGAGTCATCAGTGGGGGCAGAGAGAGGTTTGAGGGGACATGGACAGTAAAGGTAGGGGGGAGGAGGAAGAGAGATTGGGGAGGAGAAGAGGTGTAGCAAAAAAGACCAAGGGAACCAGGCCCCTAATTGGTACTTAAACACTTGCGCTGCTCCGAACTGTTGCTATCATAAGAAATTGATGAATTAACTGAGAGAGAGAGAGAGAGAGAGAGAGAGAGAGAGAGAGAGAGAGTAGGAGAGAGTGCAGGAGAGGCTTCTAAATCTTTTAGGAGGATAACTTACTTGGGCAAAACAGCTGTTTATGCATTATTTGTGCCAAGAGCCATTTACCACCGTTTAGGAAGAAACCAGGGTCCAGGACTGAGAAGACACCCATTGGGAGTAAGGTCTGGAAGGACTTAGATAAGATCATCTACAGAAAGAGAAAAGATTAAATATGTATCTACTAATAATTTTATAAAGGCCTAAAGACCTGGGCTGTCAGTCTGTTTAGTGACACACAGCCAAAGAGGAGAACGAGACACATCAACGTGTTTTAATGAAGAACAACATGCCCTACCCTAACTTGGTGTCTAATAACCCTGCAAGCTTGACTTTGATCATCAATGAAGATGTTGATAAAAAACATAATTACAAAGTAAGTCTATCTTACTCAAAACCAGCAATCAAATGTTAGCATGTGACAAGATTTCTGTTAAGAAGGCTTTGATGGAGAATTTTAGTGAAATGTGTCATTTTAGACTCCAGATTTAAAATGTTATACAGTGTTGTGAGATTAATTTGTGTTATCTACTGTATATGTCTGTTGGTAACAGATGTAAAAATGACTTGACCAAACAATTTCTTATGACTCCTGGTAATGCATGTGTGTCACCTGAAGCCCCCTGCTGCTCCTCCACTTCCTAACTGTAGCTCTGTTGTGCCTCAGGGTAACAGACAGATCCATTTCAGTCACCACTGACACTGATTAGGTCTGAAGGATGAAAGTTTGCCCTCTGTTTGTTATCTAACACATCACTTTGTCCGTCAGATGCCTGCAGGTGACCAACCAGTGACAAGCCTACCTCTGAGATTACATCTGTTACAGCAATAGTGCTGCATTCTGGACTTTACAAGGGGGAAATTTGGAGCAGCTGCATCTATTCATAAGGTTTCTGTGTGAAATTAAAGGTCAAAGTTATATTTGCGGTATTCACGCCTCATTTACACCCAGAATGACAGAATTTGTATATATAGCCACTAGCCAGAAACCTTGGAGTTATGATTGATGATCAGCTAACTTTCTCAGATCACATTGCTAAAACTGTCCAGTTCTGCGGATTTGCGTTATTCAACATTAAGAAGATCAGGCCCTCTCTTTCGGAAAATGCTGCACAACTCCTTGTTCAAGCTCTTGTTCTGTCCAGGCTGGACTATTGCAATGCTCCTTTGGCAGGTCTTCCAGCCAGTTCTATCAAACCTTTACAATTAATCCAAAATGTGGCCTCGAGATTAACTTTTAATAAGCCGAAAAGAATACACATCATACCTCTGTTTATCAATTTGCACTAGCTACCAAAAGCTGCTCGCATAAAATTCAAGGCATTGATGTTTGCCTACAAAACCACCACTGTCTCTCCACCCCTTTACCTGAATTCATTACTTCAGACTTATGTACCCTCTAGAAGCTTGCATTCTGCCAGTTAACGTCACTTGATTGTGCCATCCCAAAAAAGCACAGTCACTTTTACAGACTTTTAAATTAAATGTTCCTTCCTGGTGGAATGACCTGCCCAACTCAATCCGAGCAGCTGAGTCCTTAGCCATCTTCAAGAATCGGATTAAAACACATCTCTTCCATTTTTATTTGACCCTCTAACTTTAACACTCACTATTCTAATCCTATTCTTAAAAAAAATCTACCTTTCTAATATTTTAGTATTTTATCTATTTTCTTTTTATTTGTTATAAAAAAAAAAAAACTCTAACACTACCTTGCTCTATTCTTTTTCTATTCTGTCTGTTTTCTTTTTATTTATTATATTATTTAAAAGCCCTTGCTACGTGTACTGTGTTAACCTAACTGATACTTTTTATAGCACTTATATATCATTGCTCTTTTGTTGTTTTTGATTGCTTCCAATGTCCTCATTTGTAAGTCGCTTTGGGTAAAAGCGTCTGCTAAATGACTAAATGTAAATGTTAATGTAAATATATATAACCATTTATGATATACATGTTTGCTTTCTGATTTTTTTATTCTTTTTACTATTTCGAATTGTCTGTACAGCACTTTGGTCAGCCGCGTGGCTGTTTTATACATGCTATATAAATAAACTAAAACTTGAAACTTTCTGAGGAGGACAATGGCTTGTCAATTCTTCATTATGAGAAAAAGCTAATTGCTCACTACCAATACCTTGAGAGTCCACTGACTGTGCAATAATATCAAACATGTTTCCCTGAGAGATATGTTCCCACATACGCCCTCTCATTTTAAGGCATCTTTGAAAAAAGGAGCTTACAACCTAAAATATGCTTGAGGAACACAAAAATAAGTAAGAGGAATGCAGACCAGTAAGATTAATTAAAAAAAATAATTTCTGATCAGTCTGTCTGGATGCCAAAATCAGGTGGCAAAAGTTTTTATTGGTCTATCACGGGGTGGCCACCTGCTCACCAGCCTGTAGCTTTCTAGTAACTTTCAGACCTTGATTAGCTCGTTCATCTGTGTTTCATCAGGGTTGGAGCTGAACTCTGCAGGACTGTGGCTGTCTAGGGGCCTCATTTATCAACAGTGCGCACACACAGATGTGTGTGTACGCAGTGCCTAAGAAGAGTTTCATGTGAAGTGCGGGACCTGCAAACTTGAATGTTGAACTCTGAGCAAACTTACACAGAGAATCTAGTGGTAGAATGGTGTGGCCACAAACAACTTGTACCCTGTGTACAGTATATTGCCACATTATCGTTTTGAATTTTGACACTTATCTGGAGGAATCTTTGAGACCGATCAGTTTGCTCATCATTTGAGATTCTTCCTCTCCAGCTGCCCATATCCCACAATAATACCCACATAACCCTTAAGTGGCCCTCTCACCAGTAACATCATCATGCAGGTCTGTGCTCGGACAGGCCGGGGGTTTGCCATGATTAGCCAGCAATTTATTCTCTACCCACAGTTGAGAAACAGGGCACCCACATGGTAATGTGTTTAAAATGTCAGTGAAGAGGGAAGGATCTCATCAACCTTTGGTCACCCGGCCTCTTTGAATATTCTTATTGCCATCATACATTAGTAATGCGTTTTTGAAAAGTAAGTCAAATTTAACCTTCCCTGTACCTGGCCCCTGTCATGAATATTAACCGGGCCTATTATGTGTACATGATCTGAAAAAATTTAACCCCATGGCGCCAGGCTCCCGTGCCCAGTCACCTGGGCAACAGAGGGGGAGAAGGGGAGGATGTTTACCATACAGAGATGGTGTTTGCCCAGGCTCTCGGATGCCTGGCCAGATTAATGGGTTATCAAGGAACAGTGCCCCAGAGATGGAAACAGCATTGATGGGTCTATTGGAGTGTCAGACAGGGTTGCACTTGGAACTGTTTGTTCAGGAACTGGGAGGTGCAGATGCTAATTCAAAGACTAATCTACATTGTAAGATGAAATGGGTGTGGGTGGGGTCTTGCGTATGATGCATACATGTATTCACACAAACAGTTTCCAATAGAATTGGAATGAATCGGACATAAAAATAAATAAATAAATAAATATACAGGGAGCAAGGATAGGCGGGATCATACTATACAGTTTATGTTATTAAAAAGTCCAGTGTCCAATGTGCAAAACTTCTCCAAAGGTTCCTGGGTAATGGAATCTTTGTACTGTAATTTGTCCACATACTTGGATGGCAAATGACTGTAGGCACTAAAGAACCCCAATTCCCATGGGTCTGCTCAGGCCTTCTTATCCGAGATAATGTGGAACAGCTTGGGTCTACCCTCATAAAAGTCAAGCAGCTCTGATCCTGCTGGAAAGCTTAAATGAGCCAGGTCTTATTATGATCTGTCTATTGATTTGAAGAAGAACAAAGAGCAGCAGTTCCCTCATTAGCAGTAGATGAAGTCATAATCCACTTGGCTGGCTGCCGTCTTGCTCTGGGTATTATTATTCTTCCTCATCACTGCTGCTTCACTGAGCTGGTGGCCAAATCTTCAACATACTGAATCAGTCATTCAGTATACTGTATGTCAACATGGCATCTGCATTTAGTTGCCAGATTAAAATAAGCACAAATATATCAAGAACACGCAAGCACAGTCTCGCTGTGGAAAACGTCACAAATGTTAGCATTTATACGCAGCACCATATGCTGCTCCCTACCCAGAATCTGAATTTAGATGACCTATAAATCAATTTCCCTGTCAATTGCCTTTCCTCTCAACATTCCTGCTTTTCCTCTGGTGTTTTAGCTGTGCTTCATTCAACCAGGGATTTCAGCCTCCTCCTCGCTTCGAGTTGCGTTATCGATCAATGAGGGGCCGCACTCACAATGTAGCCTGGGCCCTGATCGGCCATGCATCTTTCAGAGGGGGAATTGATCCTCCCTCTCTTTCCCCCACTCTCTATCTTTTTTTCCTCTTCAAAGCTTTTTTTCAGCGAAAAGAGTGGAGTGGAAGACATGAGAAGCAGAGGAACAGATAGAACAGGAAAAGTGCTTCGTGAGGCAAAGCAAGCTGCCTGGGCCCTAGATTGTTAGGAATATTGAGAATCAAAGAACTGCACTTGCCCATTGGTCATAGCTATATACAATAATGTGGTTGCTACCCCCAAGGTGGGAATCCATTCAGAAGACCCCAATGTAGACAATTCACTGAGCCTCACTATCACAGTCAGTTTTCTTCAATATCTTCCCACACCAGTCGAAGGCTGAGGCACAGTCGGCACAAAGAAACATATCTCTCAATCATGTCTCTTTTCTTTGCTCTCTCTCCTTGCCTTTGAGGCCTATCTCAACCAGTATGACAGAGCATGGATCAAACAGTGTTTTCGAAAGCCTCATGTCACGTCTGTTTAGCACTGTGTACAGCTTTTTGTACTATTTCAATTGCTTGCACTAGAAGAAGAGACATTAAAATAAGGACAAAATTGGCATGGGTACGTGCCTGCCAGAGATGGATTTGTAAGGTTAAAGCTGAACCATTAATAAACTGAGCAAACAAAGCACTAATTAACGCACAGTAAAGAGGGAAACTCCAATGAGGCTTGCTTTAAGTCATTAGTGAGGCTGCATATGTATCTGCTAATAAACTCTGCCAATGCTAAAGTCATGTACTGTACTCTTATGATTAGACGTGTCAAATGCGGTGAGATATCTGCCAATGACTTTTTAATGCTTATTATGTGTCAAAACGCTGTAACCTGAGGCAACTTTCACATTCAAAATAAAAATAACAGACCAAAACAATGTACTTTCTATTTGTCATCTATGTAGTCAGTTATAATCTTAAATGAGATTCAATGAGTCAGATGCAATATCAATTTTGTAAAAAGTGACCTCCCCCAACACACACACACACACAAAAAGTCAAGTCAAGTCAAGTCACCTTTATTTATATAGCGCTTTAAACAAAATACATTGCATCAAAGTAATTGAACAACATTCATTAGGAAAACAGTGTGTCAATAATGCAAAATGACAGTTAAAGGCAGTTCATAATTGAATTCAGTGATGTCATCTCTGTTCAGTTAAATTGTGTCTGTGCATTTATTTGCAATCAAGTCAATGATATCGCTGTAGATGAAGTGACTCCAACTAAGCAAGCCAGTGGCGACAGCGGCAAGGAACCGAAACTCCATCGGTGACAAAATGGAGAAAAAAAACCTTGGGAGGCTCAGTTGCGGGGCCAGTTCTCCTCTGACCAGACGAAACCAGTAGTTCAGTTCCAGGCTGCAGCAAAGTCAGATTGTGCAGAAGAATCATCTGTTTCCTGTGGTCTTGTCCTTGGTGGTCCTCTGAGACAAGGTCTTTACAGGGGATCTGTATCTGGGGCTCTAGTTGTCCTGGTCTCCGCTGTCTTTCAGGGCAGTAGAGGTCCTTTCTAGGTGCTGATCCACCATCTGGTCTGGATACGTACTGGATCCGGGTGACTGCAGTGACCCTCTGATCTGGATACAGACTGGATCTGGTGGCTATGGTGACCTCGGAATAAGAGAGAAACAGACTAATATTAGCGTAGATGCCATTCTTCTAATGATGTAGCAAGTACATAGGGTGTTATGTGAAGTGTTTCCGGTTCCGGTTTACCTAATTAATGCAGCCTAAAAATCCTTTAACAGATTTGGATATTAAAAGCTTATTAGTATGTTATGTGTAAGCCAGGTTAAAGAGATGGGTCTTTAATCTAGATTTAAACTGCAAGAGTGTGTCTGCCTCCCGAACAATGTTAGGTAGGTTATTCCAGAGTTTAGGCGCCAAATAGGAAAAGGATCTGCCGCCCGCAGTTGATTTTGATATTCTAGGTATTATCAAATTGCCTGAGTTTTGAGAACGTAGCGAACGTAGAGGATTATAATGTAAAAGGAGCTCATTCAAATACTGAGGTGAAACCATTCAGGGCTTTATAAGTAATAAGCAATATTTTAAAATCTATACGATGTTTGATAGGGAGCCAGTGCAGTGTTGACAGGACCGGGCTAATATGGTCATACTTCCTGGTTCTAGTAAGAACTCTTGCTGCTGCATTTTGGACTTGAGGTCATAAATGCATAAATGTCATAAATGCACTCCCTCACACACTCATTTTCTGTGCAAGTTCCTCAGTATTTTGATGTTCTGTGCGGGAGATTGTTGTCTTTAATACAAATCATGTTTGAATCGTTTCTTTAAGACCTTAAGCCCTCCCTGGGCATCAGGAGGATGCAGATAATGAGGTCTGCTGGGAATTCAATCATTTCTACATCTGTTGAAAAATGGAGGGGAAAAGAAAAGGATTATTAATATTGAGGATTAAAGAGACTCTGCTCTTAACTCGCAGACTTTTGTGCTCTCTAAATTTATTGGCCTTGAACTCCCTCAGTACTTCAGCGCTTAAACTCCCAAAACAATTTCATGCCCAGGTTCCCCCCATCGGAAAATAAATAAATCCATCAGATATCGCCTTTCAGACACCTCTTCATTGCATTCGTCTTCGTTTGACTGCATGAACTCAATCTTTTTTCGCATTTCGCCTGTAAGCAGCCAGCAAGTAAGAGTGCTTTAGATTCTGGCCCGACATGCATGTGAGTTTCAGCAAATTACAGTCAGATGAAAGTTAAAGTAATTTGCTTTTACAAGTCAATGCAACTTAACATTAATTGACATAAAGTATTATTTTGGGAGAAATACTTACAGTTTTAACCAAGAGGCTCATACAAGCAATTGGCAGCACAACAACTACAACACATCAAATGTCAACAGTGATATATACCCACATATAATTAACCTATATATTATATGGTTTAATATAGGTTTTGATATAGGTTTTTAATATTAAAAACCTATATCAAAACCTATATTAAAACATATATGTTTATATAGGTTATTTCCATGTGGGTGGACTTTTCTTTACTGGAGTGCCAAACCTCAGTGTTTGTGCAAACATCCACATCGCTGTAATGAAATGTGTTCTTAAGTGCTGCTTTTACATCGCGGTCAGTTTTTGTTGTGTTTATTTAGTTATTGAGAGGAAGGCGACGTTGTCGATAATGTCGATTAATTGTTTCAGCCCTAGAATATATATACTAAAGTTAATACATTACAGAGAGTCATGCGCTTTCACATCTCCCAACTGCTCAAAATCATATATTAACGGCCCAATAAACCGATTACACAATACTAGAATGCAAAACAAAATCACCCCAAAACAGAAACTCAAAGAGAAATTAAAGACTTTGACTTAACACAAGGAAAACTTTAGATTTTCTTACCTGACTGGTACTTCTTGCTCTGACTGACGCCATTATGTGGCATATATACACATATATGCATCATATATATTATCACATATGTGCATATATGCTGTATATATGCAGCATATATGTGCATATAAACTGCATATAGGTTTCAAATATGCGCATATATCCTCATATAGGTTCTTTCCATGTGGGTATCACGACAGATGTTATTTATATAAAAAATAATTTAGCAGCAGAAACCTCCAAACAATCTCAACTGTTTAAAGTCTAACGCCAGCTCTGACATAGATCACTTTGAACAACAGCTTTTTTCATTCATTCAATAAAGAATGTTACCCCTGAAGGTCTGTAATTCACCATATATTTATCCTATAAAGCATCTTCCTTGTCTAAAGCCCGAAGCAGTCCAATAAAATTAAGTATACGTGTCCCAAGGGACATATATACAAATAGCAAAACTTAAGCAGGTCCAATAGTGTTGGCTTTGGCTATACAATTTACATTTTGAATAATGTGATTCAAATATTTTAAAAGTAATATTTAAAATGTTTTTCAATTATAGAAAAAAGCAACGTGTACAGTAAGTATAGTTAACTTTCAACGAGAACTCTTAGTATGCCCTGTAATATTACATAGCACATATTATGAATCTTAATTACACTGGAAATCTGTTGGCATTTTGGTGTGGTAAAGCATCAGTATCCTTCAGTCTCTCTTTCTCTGACACGTGATTAGGAAACTAAGTAATGTTGAGGTGAAGTAAGCAACACTAGTGTACAAACAGTCATTAAAATATATTACATAGAAAGGGGGCGAACCAACTGAAAAAAAAGTTTCAGCAGGAAAACAGTGCTTAAAGAGGGGAAAAGCAACAAGCTTTACTGATTGAACATTAAATTATAACTTCTGAATCTGGACCTTTCTTGCAACATCACATTTTCAACGAACCCTTATGGAACAAAAATATATTGAAGTATATTGGAAAATATCATGTAATATATTAGGCATATATTCTTATATATATATTTTTTTTCCAAACATATTGCAATATACTGAAAGCGGCAATCATTTGTCTATTTTGCAATATATGATATATGTATCATCAATCTATTATTCAATGTATTCAAATATATAATATATTAGAAAATAAAAATGGAAAATAATATATTACAATATATCACAATATATTTTAGGAAATATATTGGTAAAAATATTTTCCTTTCGTAAAGGAAGACTGCACTGCAAATGAGTATGCAAACGCGTGAAGACACATTTGACAACACTGCCTTCTGTCGTTAACACAATGTAACACCCTCTGTGACGTACAGTCACACAAGTCTCAACACAAGCGCTCGCTATTCTGAGCCTGTATTTATCTGACTTATGTTAAAAGGTGTCTGCGTCTTCTGCTTCAAAATTACATTTAACATTACATCTTGGGCCGCACAGAGCAAATATAAAGGCGGAATGCATGTCCAAATGTGTACTGTTTGTAGAAACACCACCGACCACGAGATGGAGACAAAGCCCAGTGCATTCAGATGTTGAGATTTGAACCATTTGGACCTGCGTTTTTCATCACTCCAAAAAATCAGTAACAAGTTGTGGTACGGTTTATAAGGAAACAGCTGCAGAACAATAAAAGAGCAATTATACATATGAATGTAACATAGGTTTTATCTGTCTAAAACACATATATTATATAAAATGCAGATACGTTGATTAGCGGGAAAAGACAAATGTTTTATACCCCTTAGACATGAGAGACTGAGCTATGTATTTGTTATAAATATTTCATGATGGGCTGACAGACACCCCACTTCACCCTAGAGCTTTAAACTAAATCAAGTGTATATATTAATATATAAATAATATATAAAAACAAATATAATTATAAAATAATAATTATACAATTAAAAAGGAATGGTAAAGATATGTTCAGTCAACAAAAAACAATTACAGAATGAAAGGGAAATGCTTTAACAAACTCCATCATCCCCTGAGCATGCTGTAATCAAGCTGTGTGAATGGAGTAAATAAATAAAAGTGCAATCTAATACTGTGTTTCCTGAGGAGGAAATGTGTCTAGGATAAGCATTAAAGTATGCCAAGCTTGAGTACATGCCAGGGTCAAACAACACAGACCATGTGCAGATGTAGCTAAGCACAGATGTAACCAGAACGATGCGGAGGAATACATATTTATATTTTTTTACTATTTTTGAATCTCTGTACAGCACTTTGGTCAGCCGTGTGGCTTTTTTATATGTGCTACATAAATAAACTGAAACTTGGAATACACTATGTGTTTGTTTGGAAGTCAAGGAATTTATAATGTCATACCTCATGTCTAATAATGTCATACTGTTTTCCTAATTAATGTTGTTCAGTTGCTTTGACGCAATCCTTTTTGTTTAAAGCATCTAAATAAAGGTGACTTGACTTGACGTACAGCTTAATTTATGAAGAAAATATGTTTGTACAAAACATATAATAACATAGGCCTATATGCAAACGCACCAGGCTTTTGAGATTCCCTTAAAAATTTGGTGTTGACGAAATAGTGCATATCATAAGGGAAGCTCTTGAGCAGGTTACTCTTAGAAAGCTTGGATGTTGATTGGGGTGGGGGGGTTGGGGGCTGTATAACCTCTTCCTTCCCCTGAGCTCAACGGCTCCCATAACAGGCGACCCGGGGCCTCTTGGTGGATACCTGTCATCGCCTGTTTCCGGTCTACAAGTGTGGGAAAGTGGACGAGGCCTCTGCTGAACCCCATGACCCCCTGCTTCCTGACTGTCGCTAAATATACCGGGCCTTTTGTTCTGCATGGGCCCAAAAATATGCCGGCGCTGACATCAAACATGTTCTTTCCAAGTTCCTCCCGATGGCTTTTTCGGCCACTGACGTTCTTCCCGCTTGGCAATGGTCTTCACTTTCCTGAATGGTGTGAGGTAGCAAGAATGGAGATGAGGAGGGGAAGAGGAAACTACATGAATGTGGCCCTCTGAGTCAGTTTTATCAGGTCGATTATACAGTGACTGCACAGTCAAGATGCATATCATAGAGCTTCTTATGAATTGTGAAGAATTCTTATCTTCAGCAGTCACAGAATCTTGACAATATGTGAGTCCGATGCATTTTTTACAATCCTGTTAGCAAGACAGTTTGTGAAGTGGGAGGAGAATAAACACGATTCTATAATTGACAATGAGAGTGCATGCATATTTTTCTCTTTCAAGTAGCATTAATTACATTTAAATTAACTAATTATCTAATTAAATTAACTTTAAATAAGTGTTTATACTCTCCTCAGTTTGTCACACAGGACAGTGAACCACACCTTTAGTAGTTTAATTTGTGATTTTTTTTTCTCATTTTTTTTCTGCCAGTCATTTATAGGTTTGTGTTGTGAGTCAGGGAGCAAATGTTCATTTTCCAGGAAATGTATGACTAATTTGCAAGCAGTTTCACCTCTTTGAGGCAAAGAATGATCTGATTTCAAAACATTGGCATCTGTTTTTCATAACATCATAATGGATACTTGCAAGTTAGAAAAACTGGATGTTTGGAATTGACCATTCATCTTGCAAGAACTTCAGTTTCACTAAACCTTCCTCTTTGTACATGCAAAGAGAAGGAAAACATCATCAAGGGTGGCTTGACCATCACAGCGGCTGAGACTTCCTGCCCAAGCCAGGCGCCTATTTATGTACTTGCCTTTCAGAAGGACTGGATGTTTCTATTCTTTGCTTTCCTCTTCTCAGTCTGAGTCATACATCAGGCGTGTTAAGACAGAGATTCTGGTTATTGGTGCTGGTCAAGCTGAGTAATCGTCCAGGATCTGGTGACCAAAGCTTTTTGGACACTTCTACATCCATTCACAAGATGCAGTGGTCAGTTAAAATGTTAAAAGCATCATTTTATCTTTTTAAGTTGGAATCCTGTTTAACGGATCTGTTAGGTGTTAAATAACTATTTCCATTTGCAAGTTACAGTATAAATGGACCCACAAATGTGAAAGCATATATTGATGTGAGTGAAACAAAACAGATAGTGTTTTAATGCTCTCTCTCCCACGTACTGTATGCATATCTATCCCTCTTGTGATACCTCATTGATCATGTTCAGTCAAAATGATGTGTTCAGCAATTTTCAGCATTTTGAAAAATGCAAGGATTGCACCAGCATTTCCTGTTTCCAGCATCCAGCCACCCAGGATTAGACACGCCTACACACAGCTGGCACAGCATATACATCGACATCATTGTCACGTTCAGAGTCTTTCAATGTACGTAATGTTTATCACTCACATACATCTCATCACCCATATTATTACATATGTAAAGGTGACTGATATTTAAACCATGTTTCCTAGACCTTGTCTCCTAGACCGGGACAAGACCGCAGAACCAGATGATTCCTCTGCACAATCTAGCTTTGCTGCAGCATTGATCATCCTGCTGGTTTGTCTGGCCAGAGGAGAACTGGACTTTTCTCTGTAAAATTTACAGTATTTTCCAATCCAATTTTACAAATTGTTGCCATGACAATGTAACACCTAAAAGCCCAAAACTATCATTAAATTGATGAAAACAACTTTACAAAATAAGTTAATAATAAATGTTATTAATACAAATTAATTTAGGACAAATACAAAATAGAAAGAAATTAGACAATTACTGACATATCATTTAAGTATAGAGCTACAAATGTAATATTGACTACTCAGTCCTAGGAAGAATGTGATTAAAAATGTTTCATATATCAAACTCTTATCAAATCTAAGCACAGTTTGTGAAGCTGAGATCTTTTCTGAAACTTTAGAGAAACATAAGACTATTTATGTCCTTTTCAGAGAATAAAGATATGTGGTTTTTCTTTCTCACTAATTATGAGTTACAAATAACAAGAATTGTTTATATGGATTGAAATCATTATTCATCACACATGCATACACTCATACATTTTGTCATCTTGCCTCCATATCTTTTTTAAATTCATAAAAAGAGACTCAGTCTAAAATAATGCAGGGCAGCCCTTGAAGGACCAGGGTCAGCTCTATCACTGTGAGAATCTCTCCCTTCTTGCCCCCAAGGGAAATGTAAGACAGCTCTCTTTTTTTAGACAGCGGAACACAAGAGGATATTGGATCATCACAATCGAGAACATCTGCAGGGAGATTTTGCACCACTCACTCCCCTGCATGTGCATGTATGTATGTGTGTGTGTGGGGGGGTTGAACTGGCGTGGGTTGTTAAGTGAAAAACACACAGATGATGACAGAATCATGTTTCAAAACACGCATGCATCACATTCAGCACATGCTATCCTGTCTGTCAGAGGCCACACAAACTTTATACAAATATATGCTTACTCTCCGTTTCTCTCTCTTACACACACACTAATATCCTTTAATGGTAGAGCAGTGTGTTCTGCTTCCCTGGCAGGGGCCAAATAACAGATATTATCCTCATCATAGTTTGGCCTCTTTGTACGGCTGTAGCAAGGGCCATCAGAGAGTGCAGAGAAAAACAGCCACTCGATGTGCAAACAACAGGGAGAGAGAGAGAGAGAAGAGCTCAGCATTGCCGCTGTTGAAATGACAGGATTGCATGGATCGAGCAAGGGCAGATCTATATTACAGCTGCAGCAGTAAATCCATAATGCCATTGATTGACTGGGGAAGCACACACAGGAGTATGCATGTAGGCCATGGAGTGGAGAAGAAAAAAAAGTTACAGATGTGGGCTGAATAATCTGAATCTGGAACTAAGAAAGACTTTTAAAAATAGCATTTATATAAAACTTCTTTATCATATATTATTATGCATCTACATAAATAACATTTGATATATTTCATTAATATAAAACAAGTCTGGGATGTGTTGTTCAAACTACTCCAATACATACAGTAAATGCTTCCCACCACCACATCACCAAATAAACAGAGTGAGGTAGAAAAAAAATTAATAAACAGGAAAGAAAAATAAAGTAGTGAAAAGGGAATAAATGTGGTCAAAACACACAAGCTTGAGTGGGAGATGGAGGAGCAGAATTCCAGAGACTGGAGAGCCGTGGGGCCAGCAGCGGAAGTGTGCTAAAGCTCTTTCCAGTGACCCCTGACCTTGCAGATACCATTCCCATCAACTCCTCCTCCAGCTGTCTGCACTCAGCCACCCAGCAGGCTCGCAAACAGTCCTCCTCCTCTTCTCTCCTCCCCCACTCTTTCTTCCCTTGTGCTCTTCCGTCTCCCCCGCCGGACATCACTCATCCACCACACCATCCTTTCATAAAGTACAGTCCCACCTCAGCTCAAAGCACGACTAATATATACCTACATACATACATATACCTATATAAAGTATACACCCTTCACTCGCATAATATAAAAAAAACTTAATATAATCTTTACTATTTATATATTTATCGGACGAAACTGCCTAACTGCCTACAATTTCAATCCCACAGGGTTGAAAATGGTTTGGGGGGAACTTGTTAACAGGGAGGTAATCTCCCATCTTTCCCAAATTTCCTCTTTCCAACCATCTCATTGCCCACATAAGAGCAGCAAGATACATCTCAGCCAACCTGGCATTAAAACACACTTCACATACTTTAACACAAACACCGCCAACCTCTAACCAATCACCACAAAACAGATGGGCCCTCGGCAAGCAAACTGAAAACTCTGTCGCAGCCATCAAGTCTAGACAGATTAAAATTTGAATAAATTTACTTGGAACCTACCTATACATTAGCAAACTAAAATTAAGAGATTGTCACACCACGTGGACTTTTAGTTTGTTTTCGTCTCTCATGTGTTCCTTCACCCTATTTTTCCCTTGTGTCTGATTATGTCATTATGTTCAGGTGTGTCTTGTTAATTATCTTCATTAGATCTGTGTGTTTAAGTTCATCTGTTTCCCCTTAAATTTGTCTGGCATTGATGTTGTGAGCTTGTGTTACCCTTCCTCTTGGATTACTATAAAATGGATTATTATTTAATCTTTGTCTTTGTCATGTGCTCTTTCTTCTCTACCCAACCACAAGCATTACAGAGACCACATTTTAACATAATTTTCAGAACATATTTTTCAGAAGTTAATACATACTGCCTTTACAAATTATTGTAAATAAAAAATAAATAAATACATTTCAGCCTTAAAAATAGTATAATGCTACTGGCAAAATTAATAAATGATTTCATGCTAACAACTTAACATTTGTTATAGGGACAACGAGTATTTATTCATATACACACACATAAATGTGTGTGAGTGTGTGTGCATATATATATATATCCCTGTTATTAGGCTTTGTAGGCTGGCTCCACTCTGCCCCGGTACTGTGGCCCTCTTCAGCCCCTCTTAGCTCTCTCTGGCGCCTGCTTCTCCATCACACCTCCACCTGTCAACGGTTCCAGCTCTCCCCCAGCCTCGGAGGCTCCAGCACCCCCCAGGGTGGCTCAGGACCATACTGCCACCAGTCTCACCTTTTAGGAGCCACCGTGCTGGAAGCAACCATCAGAAATGGCTTGTTGGCTTGAGTGTGCAAATATGAAGGAACCCAGTTGATCTAATATTTTGTGTTTAGGTTATATGACAAGGCAAATGATTAGTTAACAAATGGTTTACTAAGCAACCAGTGCAAAACAGAAGGTGCTGCAAAAAGTATGATTTTTGAACGGTTACGAAAGCAAACATTTAACTTTATATTAAGGCCACTTTGATATTGCTCAATTATGTAAGTAATTTGTAAGCCCTAATGCTGCTGCTTTTAAGTGGAGTGTTTTTACATTTGGATTAGGGTGATTTAGAAAAGCAAAATTTTCACACACCGCTGCACTGTGATTGACATATGCTTGCAGCTCTGACTGACAGCTTCTATAGCTCCATCCCTGACCCCTGGAGTGTCCTTAACAGTGCCTGTCCCTGCCGGGCAAGGGCCACATAGGGGGACTCACTGGTTACAGAGGCCATGAGGTCAGAATGGTAGAAGATCAACCAACCCCATCCCTTCTTGTGCTGTATTATCTGGGTTAAAAACATCCCTCCAGGGTCAGTTTCTTCTTTGTGAAGAAGCCTTTTCTGACTTTTGACTGTACTGGTGCACAGTATCCCATGACACATCTTGATGAACCACATCTTGTCTTCACTGGGGATCCGAAAGAACAACTTCCAAGCATTTTAATCCCAAAACATGGTTTTAATATCCATCACCTTTATATATCTAATAATATGGATGATGAGATGTATGTGAGTGATAAACATAACATACATTGAAAGACTCTGAACATGTGATCATGATGTTGATGTACAGTATATGCTGTGCCACCTGTGTTTCACTACACATAACCACTTGTTTGAGCATACACTTCATGGGACAGCCCAAACTGAATTACATAAAGTAATTTAATACTTTTCACAAGTCTTTAAAAAAGAGTTTATGCTATATTTCTGGATATTTCTGCAAGTCATGCAGGTTTGGAATGACATGAGGGTAAGTAAATGATGACATAATTGTTTGGTGAACTATCCCTTTAATTAAGTTTAATGAATTAATCTCTATCAAGAACTGTGTCTTTCCAGACAGCAAACAGATGTATGTACTCTATATCTTAATAAACACACATAAAGAAAATACTGGATCTGTATTATTCATGCAGCATCTTCTTATATGGACAAAGCCTAGAGAGAGGGTGGGCAATGTTGGGGAACTTAATGCTTCTGAAGCTCTAGGAAAATGAGGCATGGTAGTATGACGGGTGTTACACACAAATGGTGGTACATACACACACCTTATACACAAGCTCACACTTCTGAAGTAACTCATGCTCTTTCTCATCGACCCACACACACACTCTAGTCCTGCTTTTCCAAGGCCATTAGTATGAGGTGGCCTTGATTATTTATTTATGAGGAAAACATGCAGAAGTGCGGGGAGTGGAGTAAAGAGACAGACAAAGACCGGAACCCCTCTGCACTGAAACTAACATCCATAAGTGTCCACACGCACATATGTTTGCTACTTCACAGCACTTAATAACTCCTTCAGGAATCTGAAGAATAGACTAGAAGAATAGATCTGATCAAAACTACAGATTCAACTAAACTCAAAAATGCACATGTGGGTATCACAGGTACTTTAAATGTCCTGGATAGTTCAGGTCAGTTCAGCTAAAGATGGATTTTACCTTTCCTATACATCTTGAAATTTCAATTTACACATTTTGTAAAATGTATACATATAGTGTAGTCAAATTATTTTTTTAAGAAATGTAAAAACAAGCCTTGTACACAGATTATTTAAAAACATTTTATTTATTATCCATGGCCTTATGGCCACACCCACCAATGCACTCTGAAAAAGCTGAAATCATTACATGGGTCTTTTCATTTAATTTCTTTTCATCATTCACCCTAAATAAATACATTGCTTTCCTTGCAATCATTTAAATAAATATCTGTGGTTTTATGATAATATCAGCAACAAAAAAGTGTAAAATATATATATAATTTTATATTTATATTTATATATATATATATATATATATATATATATATATATATATATATATATATATATATATATATATAAATATATATATATATATATATATATAAATATATATATATATATATATATATATATAAATATATATATATATATAATTAATTTGTATAGACTTTTTTCTTTAACTCTTTTACAACTTACAAGATGCCAATTGTACCAAAGCAATACTTACTAATACAACATGGTGAACTTTTAGTGGTTAACTTAAGAGACTGTGGACAGCACCAGTTAGGCATTCTTGTAAATTGCATGTACCTACACACTGAAATCCCACATCATGGACCCTTCTTAGAGAAGCCATTCTTTTGGAATGTGACTATGGAGGAGAGGTATCTTCTCACTGTTTCACCCTGTGAAAGCTTGCCTCTGATGCCAATAAATATTGTATTGGTAAAAAAAAAAAACATATAATTGGCTCTGCAAGCTGGTGTGTAACCTAAACCAGTAATGGCATAACTTGGTAATGTCAGATATATTTTTTTATGTAATTGTGGAAAGTGTATTTCAGGATATTTAGGCCTTGTCTGAAAACCACATTTAAATCAGTTTTAAGCTTATTATTTCTGTAGCAATTTATAATAATGGGTGCAGGCAACCAAAAAAGAGCCTAATTATTAAGATTTAGTAGGGTAATTTACACTGCTGCGGTGGAATGCTGTGCCATGCACAAGGGACCTCCCCTCCACAACACAAAATCAGCCTTATGGTTAGTCTTAAGTATTGGCCAGATATCTGAAAAGGTTAATGTCCAACAGTAATAGGAAAACAGGTAATAATAACCAGATTAAAACAAATGGAATAAAAATACAAATACAATAATAATTCTATGTACATACAAAAATATAGCAAAGGAACTCACAAAGATGTGCATTATTGGGGATGAACTCACACACTTGAAACAGGTTTTGTTTAACTTGCTTCCCAGTTTTGGATGTCAGTGCATGTTTCACCTCGTTCCCAATGGTTGTATTCCACGTCGTTCTGGCCAGGTGACTGAGCCCTTGTCTCAATTCAATCCCTTCTTTCTGTCAGATGACATAATAGTCTCCATTAACCTCATTTTCTATGAAGCATTCAGGGCCAACCAGAGAACCAGAGGAAAGGCAAAGTCCTTAGAAATGCTAATGTCCCATGTATGGCATAACCAGGGAACCACAATGGCTTCATTTTGCTGATACTGCTCAGATCTGATGTTAATCTAAAGCATGGTCCTACAGGTTGTTTGGCCAATTTGTCCAAGAGCTCTCAAAGTAATGGCTTGTATCTCATCCTGAGAGCACTGTCAAAGTTGGACAGACAGTCCCTTTTGATGTTTGGTCCCACAATGTGGTTGGATGCAGATACAGTCAAGGATCCTATCGCTGTTGTTGAGCAGTTGGAAAGCACAAGGGGCACCAGTGGAAAAGAGAGTTGAGGATGTAATAGTGCTTGGGAGAGGTTGGCGTCAGGCTGCCCTGGGCTGGAAACCTGACCAGACAGTTTATCTTTCAGAGTAGCTCCTCTAAAAAAAAAAAAGAGGCTTCTGCTGTCAGCAGATGCCGTCCTGAGACTGCACACACATACACACATACACATATGCACACATACACAAATGCACACACACACACACGCACACACACACACACATCTTTCTTCTTCCTTAACACACAATCATGCACACAATGTCTCTCTTTACCACTTCTCTTGAAACACTTCCCTCTTAAGTGAGCTTAATATTCCGATTTTTTTATGGTCCCATTTTTGGTGTCAAACACAATTGACTTACATAGGCTAGAATGAGCCAGCTTGCTTTTTTTCATTTTCAAGTTTTTTTCATTCAGTAAGGCTAAAGAAGACAGACTCAGTGCTGACGTTGGTTGACAACTTTCCATGTCTAGACAATCCTTTTAAGCAGTACAGCCTCTGCATTAATTCTGATAGCGTACTCCCTGTATGTTACATACGGTTCACATTACCCAACTCTATCCTTGAAATCTAATAAATAAATAAATAGACAAGGGTTTACTAAAAAAAATAGGGAAATAGGATACATGATGATGGACATGATGCAGGGAGGCCTGATTTGTTTAGAGTTGGTCAGTTCATTTAGCAGAATTCCCCAGCTGTTTCAGCATCAGAGGTGTCTCCTAAAAGGAGGATTGCAAGAGGCTCATTCATGTTGTCATACAGGCTTTTCCATTTTTTTACGAAAGGCCGCAGGGTTGGTGGCAGAGATCCTGCGGCACACAGTGTTGGTGTTGCTGCATTGGCAGCCGGGACGGGTGGCACGATCGTAGCCACGCTGGCACAGAGTGAGGCACAGCTTGGCAGGAGGGTAGCAGCACAGGCAAGGCAGGCAGAGTGCCAGGAAGGCCATAGCACTCCAACGGGAGCAGGCATGAGCTGGGGCACAGGAGCATGGTCGGTCAACACAGTTGTCCTCTTTATCTGCAGAACAGTGGTAGAACAGACCCTTCACACAGCACAGGCAGGTGCCGTACTCCAAGACGTTTTCTGCAGAACATAAGCAGCGCTGGCCACAGGTCCAACAGGAGGGCAAGTTACGAGGGGCACAGCACTCCTGGCATTTGCAGTGGCCGCAACGTTCACAGATGAAGAGATGCAGGCCCAAGTCCTCACTGTCAGCCAGTCCTTTGCCCAGAGACTCGGGTTTCAAGTCACCTTTGGGCTGGGACCTCACTACAGTTGCTAGACCAGAATGGGAAGGCGTTAATCCAGTAAGAAGTCTCTGATCCGAAGCAGCACTGCCACGAGACATAGAGCTCACGGTACTTGAGCGACTTAAGTGGGCCAAATGGGAATGTTGGTTCTGACTTTGACTGCGAGACATCTGAGAGTGTCGTTCATTATATGTATAGATGAAACCAACCTGAGACGCATGCTCCATTGCCACAGGGCGTTCCACATAGTCATTATTAGCCCTTATAGCACGGATCTGGTCAATGGACAACACAGGGACCTGCTGAAGATCCAAGCTTTCAGGGTCCATCCGAAAAGGTGGTACTGGATCCATTCTTTTAGGGCCACCAGGGTAGGGGCTGAGCTGCAAGGCTGACCAATATCACGGTACATCGGATAAACCTGTAGCAAGAAAAGAAAAAAAGGCATCATTGTTAGATTCGAAATCAAATGAAATAGTTTAAATTCAGTCTGCATAATGTGTAATTATTAAACAAATGTTCATATGAATACTTTTACTCTTTTCAGATGGTCCATGGCTAAAGCTATGGTTATTATTAGACACAGAGGATTGAGAGATAACATCACTGACATCACACTGTAATTTAGCATCTGTAGAACACAGCTGTTGACACAAGGGAATGGAACCAGAGCAAGGAATTTGACAGCAAATTAATTGTGAGAAACTGGGGAACCCAAAAGACTTAGTGTCAGTGTCCTGAGGTATCTCTTCCTCAGCAGGAGGAATTTGCTCTAGCCCCTCCCTGCAGCCTTTCTTTTGTTAAGCCTTATCCTCCATAAACAGGAACAACATGGCTATTGGAATGTGCATGGAACAAATCAGCATCCTGGAAATTGAGAAACATGCTGCTTGCATTACTGGATGTCATAGCCAAACAAGACCTTGGATTGCACTGGATTAGATAACAATTGGTTTTGCTTTCTTCCATCGAGAAATGTACAGATGTAGAGAAGATCACTTTGTGATGTTTGTCAGACTCTCAGACAGTTTCAAAAGTCAATGTGTGATAAGGATAAATGCAAACATTTTAGATAGCCTTTGAAGAGACTCGACAAGAAAAGAGAACTGCCTCTGCCATAACAAGCAATGGAAATCCATACACAACTCCTAGTCCCCATGTATCCGGGGCACAGTCAGCTGAATTCCTGGCAAGAGCCCTGAATGCTCTCGCAAAAAAAGGTAAGATAGCACTACCCCCCATGCCAGAAACTCAAGATAAGGAGGCCCAGGTCGGAAGCACAAATGCATTTACAAATTACACAGAGGAGGAAAGAGGCGTCCTGTAGAGTAATTACATCAAATCCAGCAGAGAGCTGTAGTCAGGCCCTATCAGTTTATCTAATTGTTGAAAGGGGTCTGCTGTTCATTTCCATGAGCTCATTATTTGGGGCCTGACTTCGACAACAACATTGTACTTTTGGTCTCGGATTTGCAGGCAAGCCAGAAAGGAAGTTTTGGGTTAGCTCATCTGTGTCATGTCAGGCACTTTTGGTTGCATATTTGTTTGAGCATTTGCACATGTCCTCTCCATGTGGTTTTCCTCAAGTGTGTCAGCACTTGGGAGCATTTATCACTTGCGGTTACACTGGAGTTTATTTGGAACTTTCCACTGACTTGCAGTGCTCTTGTGTAAAAACAGACCCAAATTACACCTCAAAATGTTGCATTTCCTGGGCTCTGAGAAAAAGTACAAAGAAAGTTTCTAAACTATCACTTTCCAATGAACTGCCTACTCACCATTAACTCTGTCCACAAAAGTTCCTCTCAAGTGATCATTAATGAAATACCCTTTTATTCTGTGAGTTACTTCCCCTGAGCCAGACCATTTGGAAAGCCACCATCCATTAACCGAAAACCGCCTCCCACTAGCGTTCCCCAACCACCTCCATGCTCACTCTGTCAATGAACATGACACATTTGTAAAATAGGCTGTGAAGCAGAAGACCAGAGCAGAAGCTGCTATATAACAGCCCATGACACAATCTTCCACCCCACCCAAAAGCAGCAGCAAGGGTGCCAGAGGATTGATAAATCACAATCCAGCAGCATTGCAGGCAAGGTGCTGACATCAGGAAGCCCAGCAGATCAACCTGCCACTCAAACCCCCCAACAAAGAGCACTCTACTCCTCCCTGTCGAGACCCAGAACACTCTTTAGCCCGGCATGCCCCAGACCTCACACCAGGGTGAGGCTGTAATGGGGCTGGTGGTCTGGTCTATCATGTCTCTACAGTGGAGCTTGCACAATTGTTTTTTCTTAAACAAATTCTGTGGATAACTGCTACTTAAGTGCCTTCCAAAGTGCTACTGGCTGTTGTTTAGAAAACATTCAGATTTGGGACATGTTGATTCAGATGAAGTCTTCTCATTCGCAAGCTCTTACCATGACCTCTTAAAAGCATTACTCCAAATGAGCCAGCACCTAGCTGAAACTGATTTAGAGTACAGTTTATTTTAATGGGGCGATGACTGCAATTGAAGGAAAGAGGAAGGTTAAACTACACTACTTCAGCATTCATTATGAAATGAGTCTGTTTAAAACAGCTGTCCTGAAGGCAGAGTTTGGGATCTGTTTCTGCAATCCAGCATTCATCCAAAGCATGTTGTTGTTGTTTTTTTTGTTTTTTTCTCAGGTCTCACTTCTGAAGACTCTATCCTCTAGTTTTCGCTGGATGGTTTTATCATTTAAAAGGATACGCTGTATCTGACTCTCCAAACTTGATGGCATATCTCAAATTGGATGAAGTAAAGCAAATCCAATAATCATTCACCACTAATGGCGGTCTGTATTTCTCTTTTTCTTTCAGGACACAGGAGCCCTGATCCAACTTTGTATCACATTTAAACCACTATAGTAGAGGGGAATAGACATGCATAAAAAGTAGAAGGGAGACTGTGAGCACACAAGAAGATAACATATTCTAAGACAACACCTGTTCCAGGTTAAGACACACTTTAAGTCACAGAACCATGCATACAGCTCAAACTAAGCGAGAGACAGCTGCATCTGGAGCACCACAAAGAGAAAAGGAGGGGAGAGAGGGCAGTGTTTACTCAGCCCTGCCTGCCATGAGGGGTAACCTGAAGACAGGCCCCTGCGCTTTGGGAGTATCAGTGCTGAGTGAGCTGTACCTCGCGGCTCTGCCCCGGGGCTCCTTGCACCCGTTACCTTGCACACATCCTTGGCCAGGGTAATCCAATCCAAGGCAGGAAGATGGTGAGAAGAGCATATTATTCATAAACGTCACCACACACCACTGACTGAGAGTAACTTTAAACCGCCAAACAGGGAGGAGAGAACAGGCAAATGAGAAAAGGCAAAACATTTGTCCCGTAAAGGGTCGTTGGACAACAATGGAACAGCTTGAAGATTTTTCAGAATGTTTATCTATCAGTGGGTGTGGCCATCAGGTGAATGAGGTGCTGATGCCACCCGTTTGTTTGGGGGCTGATGGGATGTGGGCCAATGACATCATGCTGTGGTGCTATTTTAAAGTGTCCAGTCTCCTTTCATTGACCCCTGCTGCTGCTGATAAGCACCCAGCAATTCTGCAGTGAGCCATCAGGCCAGTCTGACTTCCTGCAGGCTAACTTTCATTAGAGATATCCATTTTCCATTTCTGCTCTCTCTCTGACTCAGATAGAGTGGCAGATTGGCAATTGCTGACTGAGGGTTGATTAGCTGCTAGTCACAAGGGGTAAGGGCTGAGGGCTTCACAGAGGGCATATATACGCTCCTAGAGGCCAGGCTTAATTGTGGCAGGTCTTGTGTTGTCAGGCACCAGGACCCTGGGATCTGCCCCTCTCACCCCTCTGGGAACACAGTGGGATTGAATGACAATAAACTGTATGAGATTCCGGATATGCAGAATCCGATCCCCAGGAAGGACTGAAATAGACACTGCAGACAAGCAAGTTTGGGTGAGAGAGAAACAGAGAGAGACTGAAAAGAGAAAGGGGGAGGATCACTAAGAGAAAGGAGGAATATATATCATAAAGATAGACTCAGTGAGAGAAATACTAAAATGGCTGACAAACTGTGATGTAAATGTAAAACTGTAATGTAAACATTACAGATGAATAGATTAATATTAATAAATTAAACTATTATGGCAGTATAATCTGAATTAACTGACAGAGTGAGGAACATTTTAACACATTTGAAAAAGTGTTGTTGTAAACCTGCGGCATTCACAAAATTCACATTCTTTTTACCGGCGTCTACTTTAAGAACTTTATCTTTTAGTTCCAAACACACAGAAATTTTGAAGTAGACCGTTGTAAGCATGCATGTGTGCAGCGCTGTCCCCTGTCCTTTCCCACTTCACTTCCAACCTCTCCATCATCCTCTAGCAGCACAAACTGGGTAGTATTGACATCTCCGACCTTGAGGACAATCAATTCCATGCCTTTATGCCTGAAGCCCTGTGCATTGGCTGGGTCAGAGTAGGACTTGTGTTTGGGGAACTACGCGACACAGAGATATTCTCTCACTTGAATAATATTCTACTCCCATTATATGTCAACTAGATTATATTTCATTCAGAGAACATCTAGAATTAGATCAAGAGAATCTCAAGAGAAAACCATTTGAGCTTAAAAAATAAATAAATAAATAAATAAATAAATAAATAAATAAATAAATAAGACAGATTAAGGTTTAGACTAAAAGAGATTTAAATAAAAAAGCACTTACCCCTAAAAGGAGGGAGATCCATTTTGCGGCAAAACAGTATTTTATGTCTGTTTCTTTCTTTATTGTTTTCTTTCTTAACTTTATGTTTTCTTGAGCAGTTCTTCTGCCTCCAAATGCTTCTTCAAAACTGCCCCACACGTGCAAGCAATCCTGGTTCCTTATTGCTCAGTCATTCCCTCTGGAGAACAGCAACAGCCTTTATCAGGGAACAGCTAGAGCACTGCATGTTCAAAGAGCAGTCAGAAGAAAGACACGATTCTCGTGGAAACGAGGGCAACATGTCACACGAAATATCCCAATTTATTTGTATAAGAAACAACAATGTCCCGGGGGCAGAGTAACAGAGAGGAGCTTTGCTTTTCAGAATTACTTCCACATAGCAGTGTGGAAAGAGTACAGCAGTGGCTATGTAGTTTGTCTTCTCTCAGTATGAGCTGAAAATGTGAATGCTAGAATGTCTCTCTCTGACTCTCTGTCTCTCTTTTTCTCTCTCTATCTGTGTACGGTCAGCGCTTCCTGCTCATGCAATCATCCACTCACTACCAGAGTCTGTGTGTGTATATGTGTGTGTGTGAAAGAGAGAGCGAGAGGGTGGGAAACAGTGAGGGAGAGAGGGAGGGGAATGGGACGGGGAGGAGGAGGAGGAGGAGGAGGGGTGGTTGGATATGAATGGTAGAAGGAAGGAGGCTGGGCTGAGGGGGTTGGTGTGAGGGGTACTTGGTTTTGCTGGAGATAGTTAATGGCTAAGTGGCATCATCGGGCTGAAACCCAATCTCTCATTTTCTCCCCCTCAGGAACTGTTCTATATAATTCCCTGAGCTAAGCCTAACAAGATGGACAGAGGGAGGGAGGGAACAGGAGATAAAGAGAGAGAGAGATGATGAAGACAGTGAGATAGAAAAAAAAAAAAACGAAGATATGAGTCAACAATATGATAGATGATGAAAACAATGAGGGAGGGAGATGAGAAACACAATAACTGACAAGAACCTCATAGAGAAAAATGCATCAGTTCTTGGAACCATAAAGAGATGGACAGCTCAGGCGGCATTCTGAATACATATCAACAGATCCATTCGTGCTAATATTATTCTGGGATACAATAGCGCCAATAAGTATTTGGGCACTTATGCTATTGTTAAAAGTATGTAGAGTCTGTGCAATAGTAGCAACATATCGCATTGTAAATGAATATGAACAATGAAGCATGTAATGTAATGATTATGATACTTGTGTGAACTTGAGGAGAAATTACTTCATACATTTATTAAAATCACTTTGACACAAACTGATTAAAAGTCAAAAATAGGGTTAGAAAAATTAAGTTATCTCTGGGAAAAGATAGCATTTGTTTGCAGATGCCACATGGTTTGATAATGTTTCTAATGCAATAAAAAGTTGTTTTAAGTGTCTAAAAGTTTACAACTACATTTTGGGGGACTGAATAAGGGAAATAAGTGCATGGCAACTTAAACTTCACAGTTAATGACCATGTTTATTTCAGGTGTATGAACATCACATGCCAATTTTTACTCTAAGAACTTCATGTGGTTGTAGACTCCACATTTGGGAACTCACTGACCCATTCTGATGTGTTTGTGCCAGCTAGCAGCTGTCCTAGGGCAGGTTACATCCTAGAACAGTGAATAATTCAGTGTCTCAATCGAGTGCATGACAGATTGGAACCCAGCCCATGTTCCTTTCCACATCACTTTAGTCATTGCCAACAGACAACAAACTGCCTTATCATAATAGCAGGGAAATTTTCAAGTATGAACAAATGAAAATTTAGATGAAAGTAAAGATTATTTTTGGTCTACTGTGTTGAAAGCTTTATCATTTTCCAAAATGGAAATAAACAAAAGGATAATGTGAATGCACTGGCTGGAGAATAAAATATACAGGATAATCATATGTGTTTATGCCAGACTATTGATAGCACATGGGAGGTATCTCCAAGGTAACAGGACACATTTTGTGTGTATGTGACCAAATGTGTGTGTGTGTGTGTGTGTGTGTGTGTGTGTGTGTGTGTGTGTGTGTGTGTGTGTCTGTGTGCGTAATGGGGCAGGAAGAGGGATGCTTCCTGGCTTCCTGTCGAGGGAAATAGCTAGGATGGCCAAACAGTGCAGAGAGAAGAGAGTAAATCAGGTTTCTCTATATTAAACACGCTCAAAACGCATGACAGAACAGCTTCAGCCCAAAAAACTGAATCTCCGCATTCAGTTATATATATATGTATAAAAAAAAAAAAAAAAAATATATATATATATATATATATATATATATATATGACAATGTGTAAAAATCCAGTGCAATTAAAAATAGTTAACTATATTTCATCATACTTAAGTAAAAATATGCTACATACTATACTTATGTTAATAAATTTAATATGAATTACAGTAAAATATTTTAAAAGTTATTTTAAGTAAGTTTTAAAAATAGACTTTTTAAACTTAAAAAAAAACGGTCATGAAATTAAAACAAAACAAAAGAAATACTTTCATAAAAGTTCTCACATTTTATTTCTAACAATGTTAAGGTTAAAATTTTATAAAAAAAAGAAAATAAATTGAAATGAACAATTTAAATGTAAATGTATGATTATGTTAGGCTAAGACAGAAAACATTTTTTCTGTCAAACCTATAAATTGTTAATCTTATAACGTATTAGCTGATTTTATACTCGTTATACAGAAAATATTTAATTATTTACAGTTGTTCAAAACTGACCCAAGTTTTTGGGAATATTTATAATGGATTGTCAAAGGCAAGCTCTAGATACTTTATCAAAAGCAATATCAAACTGATGGAAAATGGATAGAAAATTTAATTTTTTTATTACTGAAATGAAAAACATTTTCTAATTTTAATTGATTGTTTTGTTTGGTTTTACTCTGAAAATAAGTCATAATGTACAGGAATCTGATTGGATTAGATCTTTAAGTAGGTGTTTGTCACAAAAATTCAACTGAGTATAAGTATCTGTTTCAATAATATTGGAATGAAGTACAAATTTTCCAAAATAATACATTTATAGCAACGACGTAAAATTACTCCAGTCCTTTTTATCTTCTCCCATCTATATGATGCAATAGCATGTATCCATCTCATTTTCGATCAGTAGGTGTGTGAGTGTGATGGGCAACATTGACTGGTTTGCATTTTCCCCCAAGGCCTGCCACTGCCTCAGCCCATTGCAATCATACTGCCAGGGAGGGAGAGAGAGAGAGAGAGAGAGAGAGAGAGAGAGAGAGAGAGAGAGAGAGAGACAGAGAGAGAGAGAGAGAGAGAGAGAGAGAGAGAGAGAGGCAGGTACTGGTGAGGTACTGGGCCATAGAAGGATCAATGTAAAATGGCCTGGTTAATGACCGGCACACAGCTGACAAAGTCATTCATTTCTGCCGGCACTATGCATTCTGTGTGTGCGTGAACAAGAGGGATTTGCACGTTTGTCTGTTTGAAACCAAAATGAAAAAAGGTAAAATGAGAAAAAGACCAAACAGGCTAGAAAAACAAAAAAAAAGCTCAATGGACTTCTGATGTTGGAATTTGATAAATAGAGAAACTGAGAGTGTTTGTGTGAATGTGCGTGTGTATCCTGTTATGACAGTGTCAGTGTAAAGATCACTTCCCATGTCAAAGCACCACTGCAGATGAAGCTGTAATATTGAGTTACAAAAAAAACCTCACTCATGGCCCTGACTCATCCAGATCGGTTAAAGGGATAGTTCACATTAAATAAATGAATATTCTTTCGCCATTTACTTAGCATCGCCTTGTTCTAAACCTGTATGACTGTGGGACATAAAACTGTGAATTTCTGAAGACCATCTTTTCAATGTAATGAAAGGGAATGATATCTGAGGCTGTCATGTTTCAAAAGGACAAAAAAGCCAGTGTTGGGGAAAGTTACTTATAAAAGTAATGCATTACAATATTGTGTTACTCCATAAAAAGTAACTGATTGAAGTGACCTGACATACAGCTAAGCATGTTGACCCATACACAGAATTATTGCTCTGCGTTTAACCCATCCAAAGTGCACACACACAGCAGTGAACCCAGACACACTGTGAACGCACACCTGGATAAGTTTACACTGTGGTACCCGGGGATCAGTTGGGGGTTCGGTGCCTTGCTCAAGGGCACCTCAGTCATGGTATTGAATGTGGAGAGAGAACTGTACATTCACTCCCCTCACCTACAATTCCTGCCAGCCCAAGACTCAAACTAGCAACCTTTGGATTACAAGTCCAAATCTCTAACCTTTAGGCCATGACTTTCCCAATTAGTTTCTCTTTATGGAAAGTAATGCATTACATTCCTTTTGCGTTACATTTTGTCACCTGAGCTGGGCTTGCTTTGTTTTTTTTTTATAACAAAAAAAACAAAAGTTATATTTTTGGCAACTGTATAGGGCCATTCACACCAAAAGTTAAATTAATAAGCATCTGGCTAAAGCATCTTACTCCCAATTTCTCTCAACATGGGGACAGGAGAGGTTTCCATGAATAAATTGGAAAACGTCTCAGGTTACGAATGTAACCATGGTTCCCTGAGTAGGGAATGAGACACTGCATCCTCTAGGGGGCTCTATGGGGAACACTTCGTCGTGACCCGTGTCTGAAGCATACATTGAGAAAAAAACCATTTGTTGGCCGGCGACTGCCTCTGACGTCACTACCGGCGCGACTATAAACAGGCACCGGGAGAACACGTCATTCCCTTCTTCATCTGAAGCTTGCGTCCAAAGAATGGCAGGGAGCTAAAGGACGCAGTGTCTCGTTCCCTACTCAGGGAACCATGGTTACATTTGTAACCTGAGGAGTTCCTTTTCAAGGGAACTTCGAACTGCGTCCTCTAGGGGGCACTATGGGAAACAAGTATACCCATGCTACCATGCTGAGGGGAGTGCAGGCAAGAATCATGGCGAACACTAAGTACCAACTCTACCATTTCCATGGGAGTTGCCCCTGGGATGTTTAGACGGCTGTCTGTGACAGTACCCCTTAGGGCTAAAGGCCTAAGCTACATACCCAACTTAAAATAAACCCCAGAAAGCAGCCTTAACCCCACACACTCAAGTGGAGCTTATACTTCAAAAACAACTGGTCAAGCCCTCTCATCCTCCTGCTCTGTACCACTGAGCTACGTAAACACCACAGTCTGTATCTGATCACAATTAATGCCCCCAATTAATACAATTTTCCCCACTGCCCCTCTGGCAGCCTGGTCCCGTACACTCATGGAGATACTTACAAATCATCACCCCATTACACGGACATGGGCAAAGATGTGAACACACACACATCAACAAGCCATCAAAACACACCCCAAACTCCTCTCGCAACACACAAACATGCATTCCCTGTCCCCCCTTCGCACCACGTAATTGTCACTAATAGTTTGGGGATGAAGTATCCATATTCCATTAAGTGAATAGAGCTCTCTGATTGGCCAAGCCACTAGCCCCTTGGAATAGCCGAGCTGGCCGCCAGCCAGAGGCTCATTTCCTGCCGTGCTGAGAGCCTCCAGCCACTCCCGCTGCAAATGCACTTCCTGACTATGTATAAAATTTTTATTAATGGCCAGGAGTGCATCAGCAAAGGCTCAGCGAAGGAGAAAGAGAGAAAGAGAGAAAGAGGATGACAGAGATGGATGGAGTGAGGGGAAAGACAGCATTAAGTATGATTGAGAAAGATGATTGAGGGAAGAAGGAGAGTTTCCAGAATGCCCTTTTAAGAACATCTTTAAGACAGTGCAGATCTGCCGTAAGTGTCTGTTCGTCGTCTCATAAACAGATAAAGGGAAAGCAGAGGAAGAAATGGGTAGATAAAATGAAAGACATAACTTAATGAATGAGTATGAGAGAAAACACTTTGAGACTCCAGTATGTCCTAATAAATATTCTGTTTGGGGTCCAAGACAATGGCTCAAACTGTTAACATTTAGGGGTATGCTAGTTTGGAGATACACTCTTAGAAATAAATGTACAACAGCTGTCACTGGGGTGGTACACTTTTGTTCCTATTAGGTTCTAATATATACACTTTCAGTACCAATATGTATCTTTAAGGTACCACAATGGACAGTTTAGGTACAAATATGCACCTTTTGAAAATGTACCACCCCAGTGACAGCAGTTGTACCTTTATTTCTGAGAGTGAAGGCTACAAAACCTAGGTATATTGACTGAAAGGAGGCTGAGAGCATGTGGAAAGATAACACAAATGAAAGCAGTTGCTCACCTTTTCCCTGGAGAGGTCAGGAGGCTTATGACCGGAGATAGAGAGGAAGGAAAAAGAAGGATAGCAAATGTCTAGCCCCCCCCCCCATCAAAACCATGACTTGACGGACAAGCACATTTCTTAAGAAACTGAGCAGCACAGAGTAAGAAAGGTGAAGTGGCTGAGGGAAAGGGCGAAGAGGACTTCAGTGACCCTTGACAGGAGTCGTAGTTATAGGAGCAAGGGGGTCAACAGGTCATTCGAAGTAGATACACTGAGACTTTAAAGAAACTATTCATGCAAACATCAAATTCTGACTTTCTTTACTAGAGTTAGGTATAGACACAAATTACATGATTCGATTGAGTCAGAGTTCCCAATTCAGTTCGATTAATTTGAATATATGTCAAGTCAAGTCACCTTTATTTATATAGCACTTTAAACAAAATACATTGCGTCAAAGCAACTGAACAAATACCCAATACATGTCCAATACAGTACGGCGTCAATTTTCCTTAGGGGAGAAAAAAAAGCTCAGCTGGCTGTAAATTATACAGAAAAATCTGTCCATTGGTTCTATAATAGTGCTTTGTGAAAAAAGAAGTCCACTTAAGCATACTTTTAAAAAGAGCACTTATTATAGAAATTAAAGAATGTACTTGAGTGTGAAGTGAATGTAATGTTTTCAGATACTTAAAATTTAATGTTACAATTAAATGAAAATGCATTATAGTTTATATTTATACTAAATGCTGTTAATTAAACTTAGGAGTGTTCTCTTTTTTCCCACTTAAAATAGGACATAAGTACATCTTATATAATTTCATAATTATTATGTAATTCATAATTATATGTATGTGAAATATGATTAAAGTGTAATGTTGAATGTACATACATGGTAAACTAAAATTTACTTTAATGTCATTCTGTTGAAACTTGTATGACATGTATTTAAATATATTTGCAAATACACATTGATGACGTTGCAATTTAGTGCATTTAAAATATAATAAGTTTGTGTACTTTACATGTGCTTTAGTGTGTTAGTCAACACATCAAATTAAGTGTAGCCTACTTCTTTAAAGCTTGACAAAAGATTAGTATAACAATAATTTAAAATGTACTACAAAGTAAAATGTTTAATTTGACCTCATTACAAAGTGTACATGAAATTCATGAAAATGTACTTTAAATAAACTTAAGATACCTTTTGTATTATATTATAATATACATTATGTTATGTTATGTTGTATTACAGTATATGCAAGTACACTGAATGCAAGTAATGACAGCAGTCTAAATTCAATTGCTATTTCACTATTTTCTAGTTGACTAATGCGTTATGGTCACTGAGGTAAATTATATTGTCGCGTGACAAGGCTGGCCAGCTATAGCTGTATACAGTGTAGAATAAAACTATTAATATATGCTGATGTGACAATGGAAAATGATGTTGGTGATGGGATCAGTCATTCCGCAGAGGAAGCTGAGGGTGTTCTGCTGACATGATATGCGATTATGAATATTAATTATTGAAGTGCAGCAAGAAGTGAGGAAATATGAACCTGGGGCGGAAGCACTTCTGTCTGAATCAGTCTCTCTCACTGTTGAGTGTAGAGTGGACATGGCTTAATAGCACATCCAGAAAAACTTACTCAAAGCTTTTGCTAAAGTCTCTGTTGAGCAGTTTCAAGATGCCCTCAGTTCACCCCAAAAATCTATCTATCTATCTATCTATCTATCTATCTATCTATCTATCTATCTATCTATCTATCTATCTATCTATCTATCTATCTATCTATCTATCTATCTATCTATCTATCTATCCATCTATCCATCCATCCATCCATCTATCTATCTATCTATCTATCTATCTATCTATCTATCTATCTATCTATCTATCTATCTATCTATCTATCTATCTATCATTCTGCCATTCTATCATTCTACCTATCATTCTCTCTGTCCATAAGGCCTATAAATCTACAAGGACTTGTAAATGCTTTCAGAACATTCAAAATATTGCTTTTCTAGTGATACAATTGCATTCCACACATTTATTTGAATTTCAATTCATTATAATTCCGCTTCCTTAAAATCTTGATTGCTACATCAGTTCAAATTCAATTCAGTTCAATTCATGTTCAGAAATTCCCCCACCAAACATAGCATTTTTATTGATTCCAGCATTTATATGCTGCCAGATGGGCAGCTGTGGCCTAATGGTTAGAGAACTGGACTAGTTACTAGAAGGTCGCTGGTTCGAGTCTCGGTGCTGGCAGGAGTTGAGCAAGGCACTGAACCCCCAGTTGCTTCCCTGGTGTTGGATCTATGTACTGCCCCGGGTGTGTGTTCACTTCTCACTGCTCTGTGTGTGCACTTGGATGGGTTAAATGCAGAGCACCAATTCTGAGTATGAGTCACCATACTTGGCAAATGTCTTCACTTTCATTTCCAATCAAGCTACAATTATGTCAAAATATGCAAAACGTTTAAATAGGATTTAGTACATAAAGTACTAGCTAAAAATAACCCTAACAAATGAATTGGCAATTGTATTCCTGCCAGGTAAAAAGTGTAATTTCTACCAAATAATAAATTGAGGGGGAAATTACAATTTTTGAATGAGTAAAATGTTCAAAAAAAATAAAAATAAAATAAAATAAATAAATAAATAAATAAAAACAGGACTACTGTGTATGTAGGTTGGACATTGTTAGGAGACAAATTACAGTATTGAGAGTCTGAAAAATGTGTTTTAAATCCACAGAGACAAAAGGACATGTAAGATGCACAATTGTGTGTTATTTACATCTGAAATACAAAATGAAAAACAAAAACCATATTTTGCATGACATTTGTCTATTTATGCAAAAGCAGCACCAACTGAGCATTGATTAGGTCAGCTACAGCTCAACAAGAAAAGAAAAATTTCTTTTGTTAAACGAGTCTGCGCCTATTCACATGAATCAGTGTCTCTGGGAAATGGGAAAAACAGACTGTGAAAAAAAAGCAAGCATGCAAAGGATTCCAGACACAAACAGACACAACTAAATAAATACAGTGGAGACACACTAGAGAAACAGAGGAAAAAAGATCATGGAACACATGATTTACACAAGAAAAAAAACATATCCTGACACACACACAAGCATCCTCAGAGGAAGCAGCAGCACACACACACACACACACATGCACATTCATGCTAGGGTGGCCCTTATTTTTAGACTTTTGAAATCTTCTGCTCTCACCCGCCCAGTCAACGCCACTTCATAAAAAAAGGAAACATCACAAATTGCAGAGATTGGACTACATTTGGGGTGTGCTCAACAATATTGAAATTCTGTCTTAATGACCATAACAGCCCTAAATTAATAATAATAATTAGACTATTACTAAACTGTGAATACGTTTAAAAACGAGAACACAGAACAGTGTTGTTAGTCTTAAAATGTTAAATTACGTCAGTACTGATGAGCACTAACATGTAGCACTGTTGCGCTTCAGGCGTCCCGAGTTCGAGTCCCAGTTCGTGGACCTTTCCCGATATTGTCTCCCTATCTCTCTCACACTTTGCTTCCTCTCCACTTACTGTCCTATCGAAATAAATGTATAAAATGGCAAATAAAAAATTGTGCTCTGCATTTAACCCAACCAAGAGCACACACATCAGTGAGTAGTGAATACACACACAGAGAACAATGGGCAACCATTTGCTCCAGCACCCAGGAAGCAACAGGAGGTTCTGTGTCTTGCTCAAAGGCACTCAGTCATGGTTACTGAAGGTGGAGGAAAGTGCTGTACATTCACTCCCCCACCTACAGTTTCAGTACTGAGGCTCGAACCCATGATCTGTGGGTTACAAGTTTGACTCTCTAGCCACTAGGCCACAACTGCCCCTCAAAAGTTTATCAGTGAACAAAACCTCTGCTAAAAGATACATTCTGTGAGCATTCCCTAAATGGCATATTATCTGGATGTTTTTTTAGCATACATTACATACCTCTAGTGGAGAAAAAAAATGAGGGGGTGAGAGGTTAACATTTCCAGTAATAAAATAAAATAAAATAAAATAAAATAAAATAAAAATGCGCCCACAAGGATAAGGACTGTGGATTTTGTCATATTTGTGGAGACATATTTCCCCAGAATAAGGTATACCTTGAACCACACACACACACACACACACACACACACACATAAAGCAACCAAGAGAGAAAAACCTTAATGTTTCCTCTTGAATAATCATCTTAATGGTAAATAAAAGGCACTTTATAATTTAATTATAATGCAAAGATGTATAATAAAATACTGTATCTAGCTAAAGTCAAAAGCACATACAAGTGTGCATGAGAGATGGTGTGTGGGTGATAGAAAGAGAGAGAGAGAGAGAGAGAGAGAGAGAGAGAGTGTGTGTGTGTGTGTGTGTGTGTGTGTGATATATATATATATATATATAGAGAGAGAGAGAGAGAGAGAGAGAGAGAGAGAGAGAGACTGAGCAGTGTCTGTGAACCCAATATCCTCTGTGGCCCCAGGGGCTGGGAGTGCACAGCCAGTGCAGGAAGAGATGGGCTGCATTATCCACATCAAAGCTCTGAATTATCAGCCATAATCAATGCCTTTGCATTACAGCCCCTGCTCTCCCAATGCACTGTACAACACAACACGGCCGTGGGATCATCCGGAGAGAGAGAGAGAGAGAGAGAGAGAGAGAGAGAGAGAGAGAGAGAGCAAATGAGTGAAGAGGAAATGTCATTATGGGGGGGGAGTAGGTATTGGTGGTGTTAAGCACCTTGCTGATGGGTGTGGGATGATTTTTTGAATAGGTTCTGCCAAATTTGAGCTGAAGATCTGAACTGATATCTGATTACGTCATTATCTGTTATTGCATCTCTCTTTGTAAATGTTGCAGTATGGTGAAAACAAGCTGCTTGTCTTTCAGGGCAATCATATATGTTTTATTAAATAGACCACTGGTGATGTTATATTTAACAAATTATATTTTTGAATTTCAGCATAATTACAGTACATGCACATTGACTATATATATATATATATATATATATATATATATATATATATATATATACAGGGGCGTAGTTTATGGGGGGGATGGGGGGGAGGTAACCCCCCCAATATTCAAATCCATCAGTTACAACCCCCCCATTATTTCAACATGAAAATCACAGTAGGCTAGATCAAATGAAAAATATAATATGAAAAAATAGAATTCATTTATTTTGTAAAAATAATTTTGTTCCTAATCAAATATGAGTATGTCATAATAAATCAGACAAAAAATACTCCCCCTCCATTGAACCGATTGGTGACGCCCAACCAATGAGTCGCACTTTCACCAAAACAAGCGAGTGGTGTTTGAATGGGAGAGCACACGGTTAATGTTAACGCCAAAAATGAAGAGAAGCGCTGCACAGCGGACTATATTTAACTGCTGGTCAGAGAGGGATGCAAAAAAAAATAAAGCATGTACTGAGAATGAGGTATGATAATATTGTGTAATAGTTAGTACACACCACATATATTTTAGCTAGCTAATCCATTGCAATGTATTTAGCTATAACTATCAGTATAACAAGTTACCAAAGCAGCTGTCTGTTTTGCTAGTATATTTTTCAATAGTGTCTGTAATTATCAACGACAAAAGTATTCACATCGGTGTTTGTTTTCTTACTAAATTAATCTGACTTTTGAACGAATTGGATGAATTAACGATTTAAGTGGTTAACTCATTAAAACAGTGAAACACTGCCGCCTACTGGCGGTTTCAATACTTAATTTCTTTCTTTTGATAATCTCTACTATGTTAGAATTTTATTAATGATGATTACACACAAATTAACAACGTTATGAGGTGTATAATCTCTTAACATGTTTTTATAACAGATTCGAGGTAAATATAGCTGCAGGGTAGAAAAGTCAGCAGAGGGAGAGGAAGAGCAGGTGATCAGGTAAAGAAGATGCCATTCAATCAATAAAATAAAATAGGAAACAGTATAGAAAAACAGCAGTTTTGTAAAGTTAGGCTATACATTAATGCCTTTAATGTTTTAAAGATGTGTTTCCCTTTAGAAAAAAAATTAAAATGCATTAAGGTGGAATGTAAAAATCTTAAAATAAATGTCTAAATGTTGTCTCTTTCATATTTCTATATGTTGAATTTGTAATCAGTTAAAGCATGTTGCCAGATAGATAGATAGATAGATAGGAAGAAATAAATTATCCAATAACAATACACATAAAAAAATTTTTTTTTGAAAAAAATAACGGGCAGCATACAACGTTCAACCCCCCCCCCAATGTTCAAACCAAATCTACGCCCTTGTATATATATATATATATATATATATATATATATACAAGGTAATTGTTTGCATTTTGAAAATGATTATCATAAGAAGCATTTAGAGGGAAATACTTTCATTTACTCCATTTTATGATACGAATGAATCATAATGATAGTCAAGCCGCTTTCAGATGTAATGACCTCATTGTTCAATTGGTTTATTATTGGTTGGGGAAGTTTAATCGCTGTCCTGTGATAGAAAGGAGAAGTTGTTGTTTAGCGCCCTCTGGGGACTAGATTACCTACTTCTTGACTCTTTTCTATACCTACTTTTTACCAATTTATTCTATGGTTATTATTGTTGACTTTTGGTTACTTGAAACTAAATTAACTTTAATAAAGTAAAATATGGAATCATTTTTATTTAAGCTAATTTAATAGAATAAATAAATTAATAAAATCTATTTAGACATATAAGAAAAAGAAAAACTGAACACATTTTGTAAAACTTTAGGCAGAAAACATAAAAATACAATTTAATATAAAATATTCACTGTATACAAATAATAGTAAAATAACACTGATTCATGCTGAAATAAATGTTATTATTGCAATGTGTAAAATTCCAATCTAAATAGAAGTAGGAAACGAAGCTTTGTACTGTGGAGCTCAGAGAAATAAACACCCTCAGGTGTCAAGAGGTCAAAAATCTTTATTTCAAGCACAAACAGTTACAATATGTAAAGTTACACCAACAAAAGAGATAAATGCTGCAGATGTAACGCACTGTAAAGTCTAAGAATTTAAAGGGGCACTCCAACACATTTCAGTAGATAAGATGCATTTAGTCAGGATATCACATTAAACATCTTTTTTTTTTTTTACACAGCATTATTCTACTGTTCTAAGAGAAGAATATCTTTAGTCACATCAAAATGTTGAAAAAATGTCTACACATCCAAGTTACCTGTAATGCTACAATCTACCACTTGATGACATCACAAACCATTCGTTCTTTGCCACTCTCAAGTCTTGCATGCCACTAACAATGGCACTGTAATGTAAACCTAGAAAACTCCACACTCAATACATACATAGCAATTTCCCTTCAAGTGTCAGTCTTATGAAGAATAATAAAGTGAAAAAAAGAAAAAAAATTGATTCATGCACACACTGCAGAAACATTCAGTGCATCATGACAAAAACATCCCAGCAGTTTCAGATTATAAAAACAGAAATGTTTATGGAGGCCCCTATAGCTGCCAGCGTTTACGTAGCAGTTTTTATGTTTGTAAATTGTATATATAATAATAATAACCAATGTTTAGATATAGGACAAAACTGACCATTTGACAGATTTAACTTCCATACAGTATAACTGTGAGAATTTAGATAGCTTACAGAAATCAGTGTTAGCCCATGTTCTACTAACCACTTTAAAACAGTAAAACCCCTCACCAGCTAACATTAAAAATTAGTGGTCTCCCGAAGCATCAGCCAGACTAATAAATAAGCAGATATTTGGCATTGGCTGAATACTGTGTTGGCGCCTCCTTGTGTCAATTACAATATCTGACAGGTTTAGATAATGTTATTTTCTGTTTAAAAATATTCCTTATTTTTGTGTTTGCATTTTCTATGGTTTCCATATACACTACTGTTCCAAAGTTTGGGATCTTTTTTTTTTGTCATTATTATTATTATTTTAAATGAATAGTTTAGAAAGATGCGTTAAATTGATCAAAAGTAACAGTAAAAATGTTTACATTGTTACAAAAAAAATGCATATTTCAAATAAATGCTGTTATTTTCAACTTTCTATTTATCGAAAAAGATGTGGAAAAATTCTTGAGAAACAAATTAGTTTATAACAATGATTTCTGAAGGATCATGTGACACTGAGGACTGGAGTAATGGCTGCTGAAAATTCAGCTTTCCATACCAGATATAAATTAAATTTTAAAATATATTAAAATATAAAACAGTTATTGTAAATCCAAAATAATATTTCACAATTTTTCTGTTTTTATTGTTTCATAAAATAATAGCATCCTTGGTCAAACTTTTATATTTCTATATAGTGGGTCATCCTGCTCTCCAGATATCTGCATGGGCCATTGAAAACATGCATCGGTCGACCACTATGACATATATGTATAATTTTCTACATAAAGCATCACCTCTGTGACATAACAATAAAAAAAGAATAAACTGGCATAATTAATACACCCAAATGAATAAGAAAATCAACAAAACCAGCAATCATCTTTTACATTACAGACAATGCTCAACTTTTATTCCAGTCAAGGTAAATGATAATTGCAAATCATTTTTCGCCAAATATTTACATGCTTGCAATAGTATTGACTAGAGATTACTAAAGGTTGTGGTGCATCATATGAAAAGATGACTCAACAATATAAAAATAACTATCAGTAGTCACACGGTATTGTAATAAACAAGATACTTCTGAAAGACTTTGTGTCAGCTGTTTTAGTTCTTACATCATACGGCATTATCCAATTCCAAAGCATAAAATCTAAAAAGTCAGCGCAACTATCACCAAAAGGAGCCACTGGAAAAAGAAGGCAGCATGTAGGGAGAGAGGAGGGGAATGAGATTTGGATGGGGAAAACAGGGAGGCCTCTAAATCTTCTTCCTGTTCATTCCTGTCAGAAAGAAACAGTTCTTTAAGGATTGGTAATAACAGAACACAAAAAGGAGGAATTCACCAGACAGTTGCGCCATATTTGCATGCTGTATCTTAGTGGGAAAACGTATTCTTATTCACTGACCAACTGATAGCTATCTTATCTAACTCTGGGAATTCCCCAGTCAGCATTTACAATTGCTCGAGATTTGTTTTGCATGGTACTGTGTAGTATGAATGATAAAATGTTGCTGGCAAACTTCTCGGACTTTCTTCGTAGTAAATTTTGAATTTCAGCCCAGTCTGTGCTCATTCTGATATGAATATGTGGAAACTCAGTGGATACAGACACGTTGGCTTCCTTCCCAGAAAGTACATCCAGAAATGAGACCAAAAATCCTTTCTGAAAATATGACTACAAGATTTGTCAGCTCAACACATTCTGTAAAGACATTCTGGCACTGTAGGTGTCGATGGAAACATTCACTGGGCTATAGACCTGAATCATACAGCTCATGTTGAAGTTTACATTTTGTCTTAAATTATAACAAGTGCAAAATCACAGCACCTATATTTTCAGTGGTCTTTTGTTGTGCTTATGCGGAGACAATTCTTCACTTAATTAGCAATGTGATTAAATATGCATTCTGCTTTATTTCATCATTTTGTTTTTTCATCTATTATTGTATATAAAATAATAAAGTAACTGGCAAAAAAAAGTTATTTTGTGACCAGTCTAATGGTAAGTTGGGCTAAAACATAAAACATTTGATCATTTATATAAGCCCAATTAAATGACCATGGTAAAAGGCATTTCTACACTGCTCCTACAGAAATGTGTCACCTTCCAAACAATTTCAAGTCTTACAATCTAGATGACTCGTGAGGTGACCCCCGTACTCTCGATGACGACAGTCCTGTCCTCTTTAATGGGTGCGGTATACTGGTAGTCATCACTCAGCAGACCCAGAAGAGGGTACTGGTTCATGTATCTGTTCCATGATAGGAAAAAGTTTATAATGATGATTAGGACTGAACTGCAGTTTAGTTTCCACATGGTACTTATATGCAATAAACATTAGTGGTGTAACGGTACGTGTATTCGTACCGGACCGTTTCGGTACAGGGCTTTCGGTATGGTGCACGCGTGTACCGAATGCAATATTTTGATTGCGGAACATAGGTACATTTTTGTGTTTCCAAACGAACATATTAAGTGGCGGAAGTCTCCGTGTTCAGCGGAAATCCCGCCCTGCAGCTGATTCTAATGCCGGTGACACACTGGCTGCGTGGCATGAGCGTGGCGTTTCTGCTGCGTGTCAGTTGCTTCGCGTTTTCTGTGTCTTTACCAAGCTGCAACCTCCCGCTCTCTCTAGTGAAGCCAATAAGGAAGTGACTAAAACTGCAATTCATCGACTGGCCGCTTGAGGCTGGCTGCAAAAGAGAGTCAATCCCATAGACTCCCCATGTTAAAATGCCCAACTTTACAGCAGAAAAAAACAAGTTTTCAGCCTGGTGCAAAAATGATTTTGGTCTATATATCTAATTTTGCCCCTCATGACAACTGTGAGGGGGGTAAATTTTTTTTATAACTCATCCGTTTAAATTATATTAAGCCTTAAAGTTCTGCATAATTAAGGGCATGGCCACTTGAGTGACAGGTGAATTGCCACTGCTGTCACAGCCGTAGCGCTAGGTGGGCGTGGCTTCAGCAACCAGCTCCCGCCCTTTTGCCCATTTTCGATTGTCTGGGAGAGTCGCGCGGTGACATGCTGCCAAGATGGCGACGGCTCGCTCTGCACACTTTAGGCTTCAAAAACTCTCTTCAGGAGTCTACGGGTGACGTCACGGACACTACGTCCATGTTTTTATACAGTCTATGGTCTTTACACACCAGAATCATGCCTGACGCGGTGCTGGCGCGCTGCTGCTACTGTAGGTGACATAGAGGGAGGCCGCCGACAGACCAGGATCTTTTCTTCACGACAACAATATCTATACTTCATGTTGAGCATAAATATAAAGCCTAGTGATAAAGGACACCGTCAACAGTATTGACGGCAAAATAGACTATGTTTGACAGGTACAATATGCCAGCGTGTCACCGGCCTAAGGTTTTCAAAAGGCATCACGCGAGTGTGAACATCCCTACAACTAGGAAAAAAAACGATTGTAATTCAAACGCAGCTCCCGTCGGCATTTAAACAGACCTTTGCTCTTAATTCTGATCGGTCCAACGCAATAACAAATCTGAGCAGGTCTAAAAACTGAAACTGTTCATGCTGCACTTTACACTTTGGAAAAGTTATATATATTTTTAAATATGAGCAGGCCTACAAGCTGGGATTGGTAATGCTGCTCTGTAATCATAGTTATTTATTTATATTTTTCATTATATTTTATTATATGATATTGGTTTAAGTATTTTATTTAGTGGAGAACTTTGCAGCAGTATTTTATTTCTTATTCTTTTTTTATTTTATTATAAATTATATTTTATTATTTATTTTATTAAAAAGTATTTTTAAAAAGTGTAAACAAATTGTTAAAAAAAGTTTATAGTAATAAACAACCTGCAGTTTAATGTTTGAATTTCTTTCCCTTACTGTACCGAAAATGAACCGAACCGTGACGTTAAAACCGAGGTACGTACCGAACCGTAATTTTTTCGTACCGTTACACCCCTAATAAACATACACACACCTCTTGGTAACGACAGTCCTCGTTGTACTGCTGGAGTCGTCGATCTTCTGCTGTTTGAGTCGCCTGATTTCCTGAGAGTGCAAGGTCATAGGTCAGAATGAAGTACTCCATTAGGAAAGAAGGAAAGTTATCTGTTCAATTTGTAAAATGAATTCACATTCCTCAAGAGTAATGAGCCTGAGGTAACCCAGAGATGGAGGAAAACGAAAGAATCTCAACTATGACATTCTTGCTCATAATAAGGGTTCTTGATCAGGATTTTTGAAGTCGATCACAGGAAGCAGTATCTGTTTTTAATTTAAGGGATGAAGGAGGAGGGGGGCATTTTTTTGACATTTTTCTAAAATATACAATTATCTCACCTAAATGTTTGATCACGCAGTGCATATTGTAACATAAACATAATTTTAGATTACAAAAAAATATATATAATAAAAATAAGTTGCTCCAACTAATGGATTTGGAGGCTTGGAACCAATTTATACTGTTTTTCAGTTCAAATCCGCATCTATCATAGCACACGTTAACTTACTTAGCATGTATAATGACCAAGAAAAAAAAGCTTCAGTATTCCTTAAAAATAATAAAAACAGTTAAATGCAATTTTAGAATGTGATGCAAACCTGCAATAATTAAAAGTTAAATAACACAAATATCCTTTATGTATTTAAACCCATTTTATTAACCAGTGTCTTTGCTGCTGACCTTCAATGATCCAATTCAGCCATACTAATAGGCAAAAATTACTCTAGATAAAGATTTGTGCTGCTTTTTTATTGCTGAAGTGTGTTAAACTTTCTTCTTTTGTGTTCTATTGTACAGAGGTGAATTTACTTTCTTTTCAACTAGCAAACCCTGCCCAGATTAAAAAAGCAATGCAAAAGTAACATAATGCATTACTTTCCATAAAAGTAACATAATTAGTTACTTTTTTAGGGAGTAACACAATAATGTAATGCAAAAGTACATTTCCCCAACACTGGTTACATAGCATGACAGAAAAGGGTCAAAAAGGCGGCGAATCGACACATTGAGCTTTATGTTTTTCCAGCAGGCATAATGCTGTCTTTTGGTCAGTGATGACGACTATAACCCAAGGAATCATTAGGAAAATTTCACTCATCCGCATCACATGGAAGAACTGATAACAACTGCATTGCATGCTTGTTAAAACAACATTGACAAAGCATTTTATGTCTGTATAATAGTGTTGACGTACCTCCTCCTGGCGTCTGATGAAAGTTTCACGTTGTTCTAGTTTAGACAGAAGCTCGGAGATACGTATCTCCAAGCTGCTGTCAGAGGTCTGTGTAGTGGTGCGCTCGGTCTGGATCTTTATAAGCTGAGTCTAGAAAATAATAAATAAATAAATAAATATATGCTTTATGCATTGAATGTAGAATTTAGTTTTACATCTATTGACTATTGAAGAATTCTACACTATCGTTCACAAGATTGGGTTCAGTTTGATTTTTTATTTACTTAGTTTTATTCAGAAAGGACATATTCAACTGAAAGTAAGTGACAGGGAAGACTTAAATATTAAGCAGCACAATTGTTTTTAACATTGATAATGTTTCTTGAGCACCAGATGATTTCTGAAGGATCATGTGACACTGAAAACTGGAGTAATGGCTGGTGAAAATTCAGCTTTGCATCCCAGGAATAAATTACATTTGAAAAACTATTCAAATAGAAAACAGTTATTTTAAATTGTAATAATATTTTACAATATTACAGATTTAACTGTGATGCTAATCAGATAAATGCAAACTTTTGATTGGTTGAGTATATGACACAAATTGTTTGGCAACCATACACAGCCTATATGGATAATTAACTATATTACTGAATGAAACTATTTATTGAACATTTGAGTCTTTATCATTTGGTCATAACACTATTTAATAAAAGCAATAAGCAACTTAAGGCTGTGTATTATACCAGCTTTACCGTAGTTAAGTGGGTTTTGTCTAGAAACACCATCATCATTTAGTACATTGAGTAAAAATTCATCTCAGTTCAACACATTCATTCAACTCCTTTCCATTTTTTGTTTCCTCCTAGGGATGCCCATATGGACCATTTAATGTTCACGTAATGAAGGTCTGTTGTCAGTTGGTTGAGCATCCCTATTTCCTCCTTATTTACTTATTTATTTACCCGCAGATTCTTGAGTTCTCTTTCCTTCTCCTCTCGTAGATCTCTCAGCATCTGTTCATACTCTCTGGACAGCTCCTGTGTTTTGATTTGGACAGTGGAACTACTGCACTGCCCTGCCAACTATAGAAGAGATAAATCCAATAAATATGACCTTAGAATTTACACAAGATACAAGACTGCTTATAATAGCAGTATTTAACAACAATACTAAAACATAATATGAATAACATGCAGAGTTGGACTGGATGAGAGATTTATTTGGGCTGTGAGTTTGCAGTGTGAATTCAATGCGCTGAGTTTAAATGTCCATGAAACATCTTCCTCTTGAGGTGCCTTTGCTGCATACTTCACTGCACACAAACATGCAGTGTTACCAGTGTAGTTTGCGTCATGAACAACTGACTTGGTGTCGGTTCTTTTAATGAAAAGTTTAGTGAAACATGCCAGCAGAGATTGTAACTCAATGAACCATCCATTTAATTTATGTATATCTGGAAATGAACGGAGAACTACTCTTTTGAGTTATGTCATGTGTATGACAGTTTTCTTTTTTAAATAGTTGTGCATGTAATAACATGCAGGCTTAATTAAATTTACACTTTCACAATCAGTTTTTGTGATAAGTAGTATTTAAATAAAAAAAGTTTTAAAATATTTACAAAAACAGCATTTTTGTTTATTATGCTGCTAGTGCTTTGCTCATTTTGGTCTCTTACTGAACACATGTGATTGAAATACAGTTCATTTTGAGATTTGCCCACCTTCTTCCTGAGCAGCTCGTTCTCCTGCTCCAGGGCCTTCTTGCCGCCCTCCAGTTCTTTAATGCGGAAGTCTTTGCTCGGGTCTTTGCTCTGCATGGTCAGTAGCTGACTTTCTAGAGTACGCTGAGCATTATTACTTTCCTTCACAGCAGCCTGAGAGAAAGAAAGACATGAAGCTCAGAGATGGATCTACAAATGTCATGAGTGTTATTGATGTTGTATTTTTTGCAGAAGTTATGAAAAGCGATTGAGTGACGTTTTATGGTGGCGCCCCCTACCTGCAGTTGTCTGTTGTGCTCCCGTACGGTCTCCATCAGTCTGTCATATTGCAGAGCCTGATCTGCCTTGAAGCTCAGATCTCTCTCCAGCTCCTCCTTCTCACTCTCAAGACGCTGCACGATAAAATTAACACAATAAATCCAAATGCTACCAACCACATGACGCATGGTTAAGGTCATAAAAATAGGCTTACGATTTTTAAAAGGGATCAATGCTTTCCGTAGTTTCAGTTTAAGGCGAAATTTTCATGCAAATTTGTCTGCTAACATGGACAGGCTGATATCTTCCAAAAACCCTGAACAAGCTAAAACTTAAATAAAATATTGATTCAAGTTTAATTTAAATTAAATTTTGTGAGAAGAAAGGGACAGTGATGAATGTTCAATGGTCATAATTACAGCTGCATGGTTAATCAAAATAAAATGAAATTGTAAAATGCCTGGATTATTTTTTTAAATACTGTATGTGCTGCATACTTTAGAGTAAAGATAAGAGTCAAACTCGCCCTCCTAAAACGTCTCCTCATTCTGACAAGCCCCCATGTCTACATCACGATGTTGGAAGATTTGCATATTGCAGCCCAAATGTTCATGAAAGATAGCGTAACTTTTGTTCTCACTGTTGCCGCCACTGCCATGTTGTGGAGATGCTGTTTGTTTCGTTATGAAAGCGAAACTAATTTGTTTGGTCTTCCAAAAGAGGACACAACTAGAAATCAGTGGTTAAGTTGTATTTAGTTGTATTTGTTCCAGAAAAGTTCAACCCAAATATTCAGATGTGTGCAGCGCATTTTACAGAGGACAAGGACTGTTTCCTGAACCAGTAGCCTACAATGCTTGATCACACCATGTTGGCTAACTGACTGAAAAGATGTGCATGTATTTGCAGTGACACAATGATGATGGTTTATGTTTAACTAAACTTTTTTTAGCCAAACAGGAAATGAAAGCTCTGGAAGAGTCACCACTTGCTGTTGTGATATACATTTGTGATATATCTCAATCTAAATGTATGCTTGCAAGAACAAGATGCAAAATGTTTCATCACCATATCTACAGTGGATACTGTTTCTACAGGACAGGAGGCTTTTGGCTGGTTTAGTGGTAGAATAACCATACTCACCCTGAGATCGTCCTGCATATGCACTAGCTCCTCTCGCAGACTGCTGAACGTGGCCATCAACAGACGCATGGTTTTATCAGCCGTCATACGGGTCTAGATGAGAGAAAGACACTTTGTGTCTGAAACTACTTTCGGTATTTAAAATTTTGGGGTCATTCAAAAACATAAAACAAATGATAGCAATAAATCTAATTCAAGTTGAATGTGTCACACATATTTCAGTTTTATAATGTGATATATACTATATACTATACTGATATATACATATCTACTTTTAACGTACTCCCTTGTGAAGTAAGTTTCAAGTATGATAATAATAATAATTAAAAAAAAACTTTATTTGCAATAAACTGAATAACTGTGTGGCTGTGCTGTGCCTGGAGGAACAGGTGTTCCTGGGACAGGCTCATAAACTAATAATCTACTGCTGTTAGAGGTGTCTGAGGGTGAGGTGTACTGAGAGGTGGGTGGGGTTGAGTGGGAGAGGACAGGGCAGACATTCAGAATGTTTCCATACGCTCTCACCTGCAGCAGGTAACGGATTTGCTGCTTAGTCAGTTCAGACACTCCTTTAGGAATGACACTCTCTATTTCTTCTTTTTCCACCTGCACACACACACACATACAGACAGACATATACACTTAAAAATTAATTGTAGATATTCTTCAACAAAGAGCTGCAGGAACTATATTACTATATTAAATGTACAATACATGCAAGTGAATGCTTAACTAATAAAGTAATGGATTATGTATTACAAGCTACTTAAGGTTTTCTTATCAAGAAGTTTATTTAAATGAATGGTCGGCATGATATCAGGACAGCCCAAAAATAATGAAAATGAAATAAATTAAATTTAAAAACATTCTCCTCATAGAAAAGTGCATTGAAGTTACTATGTGTATGAATGAATTACATTTTAAATTTATTTTTTAACAAATGTCAAAAAATGCAAAAGTGATATCGATGTCATACAATAAGGTTTAGAATTAACCAACTGAAACTTGAAATCCTTTATGCAGCATGGAAAACTTTCAGCTAACTCCACAGGAACTGAACAGTTTGCCACTCCCTACCTTGTAGTCAATGGTGGTGTCCAGGAGGTGTTTCCTGCAGAGAAAAAGCACAAATTGAATGAGTCAATAAAAAAAAAAAAGCCTTAAAGCAGAGGCGTCCAGAGGTGCTGCCGTTCTCACAATCATTTCTAAGGTGTAAATTACAGAACCTCTTAACTTGCAAATGATTCACTGGATTGAGCATTGCTCTTAGAAGGTTTTGGACGAGGTGTAGAGGTATCAGGTTTTTGATCAGTCTAATGAGTCATTTGGGAAAGTGACTGCAGATTAAGTGAACAGATGAGATTTTCTTTTTAGATAATGGTCTGTAATTGGTTTTCTTAAAATGTGTCAAGTCCTCAATCATCTAGATTGGCAGGGTTAATGGTTTCTTAGGGTTATCTGCATGCAAATCTTCAACTAAAACACACAGGGAGAAATTTGCTAAGAATGAAACATTGTGCTGGATTGTTGATAATAAATGAAAAGAAGCGCCTCTACCTTCCGCGGATCTTGGCCACATGCTCGGAGATGCAGGTGTGAATATCTGAGTTCTTGCGGTAAACCTCAGCAAGAAGCTCACCAAAGAAGCGGTTGTCCATCTTGGCGACTGGTTCCACATCGATAACCTCAGTCTTAATCTCACAATGGCCATTCTTTATTTCTCTCTGGTCCACAACTTCCTCTCGAATACTTGAAGTCTCCACAAACTCTGACTGGAAAAAGGGTGTGAAGACAGGATATTTTGAGTGGGAGTGCAAAACTTTACTTGAGTTACAAAAGATGCTTATGGTGTAACCAACTAATCAGCTAGGCAAACAAATCAGCTACAGGATCAACGCGGCTCTTCCTTGTAGCATGCAAAATGTGATTCTTACATAAGAACAGGAAACTTCACAAGAAGCCAACAACCTCTGTCTATGTATGCTTAGAAATTGTTCAAGTACGTGTAAATTCTTTACACTAGACTGTGAGTGAGAAACATCAGCCAGTCCACACCTCGAAGAATAGTAAGTGAAACACCACACCCCTGCATATCGACCAGATCAGACACTCCTGAGTGACTTTGCTAACAATAATCGTAAAAAAAAAATCTAACAAAACTACATGCCAGGAGCTGAGTGGACCATAAATATTAAAGGCCTCCTGGGGAGCTGCAAAAAAATGTGACACATGCAGCAACTAAAGCTGTTGATTGGAAGGTTCTTTATGCAAATCACCTTCCAGAAATCATTAGTAGTGGTGGAGATGCACAATATTATTGGCCAATATAAGCATTTTTTTAAATGATCTGCATTGCTCTGATTTTTCAATGTCAACTCAAATTAATTTGTAAAATGCATTTCACAACACATAATGTTCAAAAGCAGCTTTGCAGAACATTATGGTGTTGTAGTGCATAACGTGGGGCACACGAGTATACTGTATGTATGTGGATAAAGTTGGACATACTTAAAAATATACTCCAACCTTATATTAAGAGTTGGACAATAGTATATATATATATATATAATTATATTCTACGATAGAAAAAAAATCTGTCATGTTAAAATTCAAAGACGTTATCCACCTTTTCTATTGTAAAATATCATGTTTTGATGATTGTTTTCTCTTTTAAAATTAAACAATAGTTAAAGCTTGAGGTGTGTCAGAGTGGTCAGGCTGGATTCCACTGATCCGTCAGAGAGAATCAAACATTTAAGGTTCATTCAGGGTCTAGCTTCACCCAGAATTATAAATGAACTGACACTACATGAGATCTTATGTTTAAATATTTAAATCGCGTTGACATAACTGTAAGTCATGTACCCAGATGACATTACTCTAGTCATGATTCTGATCCGTCATTCCTTTGTTTTCAACTTTAAGTGACGTGACATTCAGCCAAGTATGGTGACCCATACTCAGAATTCGTGCTCTGCATTTAACCCATCCAAAGTGCACAAATACAGAGCAGTGAACACACACACACACACACACTGTGAACACACACCCAGAGCAGTGGGCAGCCATTTATGCTGCGGCGCCCGGGGAGCAGTTGGGGGTTTGGTGCCTTGCTCAAGTCGTGGTATTGACGGTGGAGAGAGAACTGTACATGCACTCCCCCCACCTACAATTCCTGCCGGTCCGAGACTCGAACTCACAACCTTTCACTTGCCAGTCCGAGTCGCTAACCGTTAGGCCACGACTTCCCTTTATGTCTGAATCTCACCAAAAATTGCCCAGGTCATATTTCACCCCAAAATCAAAAGATCAAAAAATATATATAAAATTAAACATTTCTAAAGGCAAAACACTACGGGCAAGAAAAAAACAAAAAAACAATGATTTTCAAAAAACAATAACCACCAAAATTTGGCACATTTACTTTTCTCCACAGTGCATACAATCTGCACATTTAATTAGTGTGTTTGTTTCCTGGGATTTAAACGTGTCTTCTTAATGTTGCAAGTTCCACGCTTTACCAGACAAGAAACTGCAGCATTCCGAGTGTATCTGTTCTGTCCAAGCAAAAAGTTAAAATTTAACAGTAAATCAAAGAGTAACTTCTGTCCAGGTGTTTGCAGGCGTTAGCATCTGTTTTTGACAGCGGGTGTGTTGGTCGTTGAGAACATTCCACACATTCTGTGGCAGAAAGACCAGTGACAGTGTTAACTGGGTGTGTGTTTGTGAGTACTCGCTACGGAGACCGCTGTGCAAAACCGGTTTAAAGCTGCAACAACAATGAGCCAAGCATGTTAACAGTTGCACATAATTTGTGGTTTTTAAATGATTAGCTAAAACCTGCCAACCTTGGAAAAATGTTTTTAATACCATCTGTGTATTTTTGCAATAATAATAATAAAAAAGAAACCATACACTCTAGCACACTTTTATTACAACTCTAGAACACTTCTGGACACTGCAGAAAAACATGGATTATCATGCCTACTTTAAATTTCTTTTGAGAGAAGTATTTTTTTTATGGATTGGCCATTATTTAGTGCTATGAATGGAAATCCCCAGATATTGCTCTGGCTGAATTAAAACACAGAATGTTTTGAATGATGAAACAAGAAGACAATAAACACTCGACTGCTACAATGTATAATTTATCTGTGTTCTTCAAGCCAACTTGGGTATTTTCATAATGTATATTTTAGAGATGTATTGATCGATCGGCCAGGGATCGGAATCGGCTGACTTTCCTCATAATCGGCCCAGATCGGTGAGTGACCGAACAAACTCACTTCCTTCCGATTTCGAGCCGGTCCGTTTTGTTACAAGCAGCACATGCAATAATGTAACATCAGCTGGTGTTCTGTCGATTTGTCCTACCCGGTCAGATTTTCCTACCTCCCACTAAAACAGTGGGTAGTACAATTCGACAACCAAAAATGCTAGTGTAAAGTTTTGGTTTATTAACGTCTACACCTACCACAACCCTAAACCTACCCTTACAGTAATGCAAATACAGTAATTATGTGTTATATTCACGGTTGTAGCTAGAAGGAATACATCTACAGGAAACCAACAATAAATATTATTTCCTCCCAATTAGATTGCGTTTTTATTAAAGTCTACACTTACCCCAACCCTAAACCTACCCTTACAGTAATGCAAATACATTAAATATCGTTGTTTAGCATGAGAAAAAGGACGTGATATTGATGTGCATTCTCACACTGTTCTCTCCGACGACCACTTCTTTCACACACACGTTTCATTCGCTCCGGTTAAATGGTGCTTGTATTGCACATTATTTAAGTCATTCCCAGAGGTTTCATGCTTACACCAAAAGCACGCTCAGACTCAAACAGCTTGTGAGACACAAATACCAAAATGAGTGGCTAACTGCACTAAAATGTTCAAATACAAACATTAATACAAAAATATGTCAAAATGCCCATCTTGTAGAGTATCCAGGCAAACACAGTCAGTTTGAGATGTTAAATGTTAAATAGCTGAGAAAGAGAAGGTATTTTGTGTAACAGTATATTGGGTCAGTGGATAAACTCTTAAAGGGACCGCAGTCCAATATTCCTTCCGATGTCTGTGATATAATTCAAAGAACAAAATAACAAAATCACTTTCTACTCTTGAATTAATACATTTTATAACTTTAAATGGTAAGCACTAATTTGAATTTAACTTTTAAGACTACAGAATTTACTTTTGATAAAAATTTACATTTGATTATTTTCTGTAGTATTTCTTATCTGAATAAAAACTTACTTAAGATGAAAAACTTGTGGGTTTTTGTTGTTGTTTTAAGAAATGCATTGAAGAAAAGTAGATTTTTGTTTGTATTTGCAGTCAATTATATCTCTTAGAGAAAAAAAATGCAATCGGCAAAAATCGGTATCGGATGATCACACTAACAAAAAAAATCAGAAATCGGAAATGACCAAGACAATTGCAATTGGTGCATCTCTAGTAAATTTATAATCCACTGTTACAGTTTAGAATATATTTCTGCCTCATTCTGTGATAAGAAGCAATGTACATCAGATCACAAAAGGAAGTTATTTCAAACATTTGAGTATGTTTCAATGATCTATTTTTTGGTCAACCGGTTTAGAAACGCTTCCCTTTTCACAAGACTGTAATGACACATTCATTTTTTTATTAATGTATGTACATTTATAACACCATACTTTGTATAATAATACCTTTGGATCAAATAACATAAATTAGCAAATCCTAATGCAAGGGTGTTTCTAATACATAATCTATAGAAGTGATGGTAATTGGTTTTTGAAAGTCATTAAAACACTATCATGGAGATTTTCTTTTGCTATTTGAGCAAATGGGAATGCAAAAAATATATTTGCGTTAGTCTCCCACTCACAGCTATAAAAGTTTACCCAACCATGGTGACTTCTGCTGCTGAGAAACCTGGGAAATGTGAAAAAGGTCCATTACAAGGGAAGATGTTTGGAGTGTGTTGCTTTTTCAAATGCAGTATGCATGCTATAAGTGGCAAGGCGTTTGCTCATCTCAATGCGTAAACTCAGGGACACACAAAAACAGAGCCAGTTCAAAGAGAAGTAAAATGCACAAAAATTATTTAAATGCAAACTACTAATGTACTGTACTTGCTGAAGAAATCAGTCTTTTTTTGGATAGTTTAGAGTGACAAATCATACCAGCGTCTAAATGTGTACAGGTTGTCACGTCTGTTAGCTGAATGTAGAGTTGTGTGAATTAAAGATTATGTCCGGGTGTGTTCTTACAATATTAGAAAGATAAGAAATAATCAATGATTGAAACATACTTTGGACATTAGGTACTTTTAGCATCATACAAGTTGCAGCAGGTTCTGCACATAGCAAGCAAGGGCACATAAAAGAGTTTAGTGCTTCACAGTTTAGTTTCACTTTCTTTTATATGCAAATACCATCCAGTTGTAATGTTGTACCCTCATTTCCCACAGCAGCATTGAGTAACTTCACAGGAATGTGCAGGAAGTGCTTCATTAAGTTGCAATCTTAAAATAAACATTACAGCAGATCCATACAAAAAAATTTTTATATAGCACCATCTGAAAAATACTTTGTGCTTGGCCTTTAAATCATCTGTAAGGGTTTTAACTTTAAAAGTGACCAACATGAAATCATAATTAGGGCTGTGTCATTTGATTAATAATTTTCATCAAATTAATTGTATATGTAAAGTCAAAGACTGAGTCCAAATCAATTCACACAGGACCTATTCTTGTGTTTTTTTTATTTAAGTAAAGCATAAATTTTAAAGTCATTAAACTTTCTGGAAATTTACATATGGTTGAGCAGGAAAAATGGTGTACATTTGCTTCATGTAATAATTACCCAGGAATTAGGAACCGTAGCTTTAAGTGTCCCTTCACTTTGATGTAAATATATAACTGAATAAACAGCTATATATTATCTAACTTTCTGATAAGCCTATTCGCAAGAATTATGAGAAAACACTGTTTGAAGACAATCATTGCTACTAAATCTGTGACTGTATTTCCTTTCTGGCTTTGACTTTCCACAATATCTTACTGTCTGAAAAATAGGTCAATGTGTGAGCCAAAGTCAGTGAGCCAGTGTAAGAACAGCAGGTCATTGCTTTAATCTACAATGAAAGGAAGGAGGAGGTCAGTTTTCAAGTTGTCTGACCGCAGGGAGCCAGTGGAGCGAGATACAGAAAAAATGAGAGATTTAACATTTAAAGGAATGAAGGTACCTTTTTAAGCATTATAAAATAACATTTAAAAACGATCAGTTCTCATCAGCCACTGTAAAACAATATGATTCCAAACTATTCATAAGGTGATGATTGTTCTAAATGAAAATAAACTGAATTCCAGAAACTTTTTTACTGTTGTTGAATATTTTTAAATAATTTTGCCATTTATAATCAAGCAATCCTGGTTCCTTTAGATTAAATTTAAAAGACAAATGACTTAAGGTCTTAACTGATTTGAAAACAGCCAGTTCAAATGCTCTCATGGTCCCAGGGACTATACGTGTAAAAATATGAATTATATTTGTACATTCTATAATTCCATTGCACCATTAAATGAAAACTTAAAGGTGCAATAGGTGATTGTCTACAGAAACATTTTTTTTGTTATACCGGTTGAAAGTCTCTTCACATCCCGATAGCAATCATTAAGTTAAGTGGTTTAAATTTATTTATCGGTATTCATATATTCTGTAGGACCAAGAAATGTACGTCCAATCAATATGCTCTGTCCAAGTATTTAAAATAGCTTTCCTACCTGCCTGTAAACATATGTATCTGCATACCTCCGCGCACCCTGTTCGCGCAGACAGAATGTCATTAGTGCATTCACGCACGCTGTGCAGACAGAGCTCGAACATCAACAACCCTTCCTTCCTGGTATTGTAGTACTTTTAAAGTTTCTTGCTGGTTAATGACATATGATGTAGCCCAGTAGTTCCCGACATGTCTCTCTTAGTTAACACACCTGATTCAGATGACTAGCTTGAGCTACGTGAATGAACTGTGTTCCAATCGATATGATCCCTACACCATGTTCTTTGCTCCTTACTCCCTGAGCAGGGGTTTACTTCACTTCAGAACATGGACTGGAATTGGGAACCGCTGATGTAGCCTATTGTAGTAATGTTGTCTATGGTATTCTGATCTGTGAGCATAAATGCGTTCAGGGGGCTTGGCTTTGGAGGGCGATTGCAGGGAGGGTGGGAAGTTCACTTTCAGTGCTATCAGGCTAATGTTAGCATTTACCAAGATCTCCTATTGCACCTTTAACATGGTTTTGCATTAAGATTTTAGCTCCAAGTCACTGGTTTGCAAGAGTCAACCCTAAATCATGAGCTGTCAAGCAGTCAAATCATGGGAAAGAGTCAAAGAATCAAGTATTGGATTTTATTCAAGTTCTTAATTTAAACATCTAACTCTTACAAATTAAAAAGCCAAGTCCTTCTAATAACGCATACAATTATGATGACAAGCGGTTTTTCTAAATTTGTTTTTATTAAAGACAATACGCATAAGGCAAAATGTCTTTTGAAAATATAAAACATTTAAAACTTAGGTAAAACAATTACTTTGGGAAAATCTGTGGCAGAGAATTGATCTATATATATATATATATATATATATATATATATACAGGCTTGGGAGGGTTACTTTAAAAATGTATTCCGTTACAGTTACTAATTACTTCATAAAAAAAGTATTCAGTAACGTAATCCAAGTACCACAAAATGAAAGTAATGTAACTGATTACTTTTGGATTACTTCTGGATTACTTCAAGGTCAAATATTTTTTTTTTAAAAACAACAACATTTATTAATTAAGAATTTCACAGCCCTGAATTAAAATATATGTAAAGGACTATACAGACATCTAGTGCATGGTATTGGTATTAGCTACAGATTATTTTGTTTTATTTTCAAGAAAATATAATAAGAAAGAATTTAAGACAATGGAAATGTTTCTTCAACAGGAAAATAGAGAATACAAATTCATTTTTTTTTTCAAGCAAATATAGTAAGAACTGAATTTTTAGACAATGGAAATGTTTCTTCAACAGGAAAATAGAGAATACAAATTAATTTTTTTTTTCGATGAAGAAAGTGTTTTCGTTGCTGGAAGGCACAGTTTGCACTGTACAACAATGTTGTTTGCATTTTCTTCTTTGAAAACAAAATAGCAGCGGAATTTCCATGAAATGAACACGTTTTTGCCCGCGGGCAGCATATCGTTTAGCAGCAGTGATTCAATCTGCGTCTGAGGAGATTGTAGACAGCTGTTATTAGCGCATGCACCAGCGGGTGGCACACGTGACTTGCGTGAGTCATTAATCAAGCTGCGCTTAATATAGTGTTATTATGCCAAAATACTGATTTATTTAGTTTTAAATGAAACCATTGTAATCCCCCAAAGTATACCCCCTTTTTTCAAAATGTAACTATAATCTGATTACTACGTTTTTTGCCGTAACTGTAACGGATTACAGTTACTGGATTTTTGTATCCTGATTACGAAACGCCGTTACATGTATTCCGTTACTCCCCAACCATGTATATATATATATATATTAGAGGTGCACGATTTTGAGAAAAAACCTAATTGCGGTTTTTCTGACAAATATTGCGATTGCGCTGCGATTTTTGCGTTCAATGCTTTTAAGTGCATAAAACCGGATCTGGATCTGGCCACGGCACGTCGACATATTTTACATTTAGCACTCTTTTGCTCTACGTCGTTCTTCGCGAATCCAAAATAAGTCCAAACAGCTGAAGTACCACCCTTCTTGTTAACCAAGTGCTCCCCCGCTTCCTCTCCCGTCACCGAAGAAGTGCCTTCGGCCATTTCTGCGCAGTTACACAAGCTTTTTCTGGAACAATTCGAGGTAAACGTTGTGTGTTAGCTGCTTTTCTGCTGACAGAAAGCCGATGCACTGCATACAACCTTGTTTTCCCATTGCCATTTCTAATTGGCCAGCAAGCCAGGAACGCGAGATTCGACCATTTTGATTGGCTAATAGGTTTGTCACTCAAATGTCAGAGGCGGGGGAAAAAACCTCAGACTCCTGAGGTTAGGTTATTGCGGGAGTTAAAACCTCAATATCGATGCGATAAAGGTTAATCGTGCAGCCCTAATATATATATATATATATATATATATATATATATATATTTATATATATATATATATATATATATATACACACACACACACACACACAAACAAACACATCCAGTGTCATTAAAGTGTTCGTTACCCATTTCTGAATTTAGTTGTGTTCGCTGTATTTGTAGTAGTAATGAAGATTTTCAACAGCAATCAATCAGAGAAATTCAGACAACGATCATATCGAGAAGAATGGATTCAGTCTGCAGTTAGTCATTTTAAAGACGTGTTACAACAAGAGAGTCTCGTCAAAAAAAAAAAAAAATTATGACCGTCATGCAATTGTTATATTCAATATTTGCCTGTTTCGAGGGACAGTGATAGTGTTTTATTGAAACATTGGTGCATTATAGAGAGTGATCCAAGCCTCAAGGAATGTTTTGACAAACCACCTCTTTTAGTGTAAATAAATAAATAAATAAATAAATAAACACCTAATCACCTAAATATTTTGGTTAGAGCTGATTTGAAACCTGCTCTTCATTTCTTGAAAAAAAAAAAACGACCATATTGGAATTACAGATGTGGTAACTGTCAACAGTGCAATTTCACATATAAGACAAATACATCAACCTTTACACATCCTCGCACCGGAAAAAAAATGTAATATTCGAGGCGCTATTTCGTGCAAGACGGGCAATGTAATTTACCCGTTGCATTGCCCCTGTGGTCTACAGTATGTTATATAGGTAAAACTAGCAGACATCTGAAAACTCGAATCTCTGATATATTTGATTATTAATCGTCATTTTACATAGTTGAACCAATTTCTGACCTTAGCAATTATAATAACTTCTGTATTATTGAGTCCACTTCACAATAGTTGCTTCAGTTCTTGTATTACAACATTAAAGAACCTCAGCATTAAGTTACACATTACACTTCCTTCTCATGAAATACTCAAGAACTCAAGTACATTTTTGCATTCATCACTGCATGTGTCAGACCAATAACATCATAATGACATCATGTGAAACTCAATGCTACTTCACATTACAAACCTAAAATTTAAGACCCAAGTGTGTTTGAGTGCAAGACGCCTACTTCTAACAAAATCCTCCTTGATGTACGAAACTTGAAGCTGACGATAAGCTCCCCACTCCTGTCCCAGCATGTCTGCAAGCACAACCCTATGACAACTCTCTTTAAATCATTGCGTGTAATACTTTTCAAACTGCTTTATGAAAGGCTGATGGATCAACCTTACATGGCACACACTAGACGTCCACATCCATTGGTTAAATTCACAGAATGAATTTTCAGCACCAAAACAGATCATCTGAAAAATAAAGCTGCTAGAAAACTGCTAGAAACTCGCAAAATTAATGCAACTATGTTTTGTCTTCTGTTGCGTAACAACTTTTATGTTTGAAAGACCTGTGAATTTGTACAATAAAAATACATACAATCCTTCATAAATTATGGATATGTATAAATGTCAGAGACTGACCTTATGACTCAATACATACAGAAATTCAGTAGCAGCAGGTTTTTCAGTTTAGAGTTTTTTATTTTTCACATTTTGGAATGTATTTGTGATTTCTTGTTTATTAAAAAAGAAATTTTAATCTTACACTGTTTCCCATATTTCATATAGCCTAATTTCATATTTAGATAAATACACACAACATGTAAAAACAAGTACACTGACTTTTGAAAAACGTTATTAGTGTGATCACAGCTCTGTGGCATGTTAAAATAATATATTACATCGTATAAAGCAAGGTGTTTATTTGGTAGTACACATTTAAGCTCTTCCAACATACACCTGTCATCTTCTCATCACCTGCAGCCTGGTTGACAGCAACAGTTGCATTAAAGGGCAACTCCTTCTAACACTTTCCTTGCAATATTATGACTATTATTGGATCCAATCTAAATGGGCGTTAATACATTGCCTCTTCTGGGAACTAAAGAGTCCATTCTTTCTGTCAGACACACCCTAAACCCTGCAGGTACAGCACTTGTGCTCAAACACATAAATTGTTGTCATATTAGCATGTGCGTGCAACTACACACTAAAGCTTGGGTTACATTAAAGCTTGTTCTCCCCGCTCAGCTCAAAAGCCAGAGGCATAAACAAACCCAGGAGAAAGTGTGTGTAATACAGTACCTCGTGTAAAGGCATGAAAGTCAAGTCAAGGGTAAAATAAGGTGTGTGTTTGTGTGGTAACCGTATTGTATTAGCAAATACAAACAGTTTTCTGCCTTAAACATTACTGTTTATATGTGCCTGTTTGCATACATGGTAAACGTTATTTCATTACCTCAGATGGTGCAGGGCTCTTGACTGGACTGGATGACTGGCTAAAGACAGATGATTGTCCATTTATGTCCTGAATACAGAAGAAGATAACATCAATGAATAAGGGCTTCTTAAATGCATTGTCTTGTGCTAAAAAGTCAATATATATATATATATATATGGGCTGGTAATTTAATGTGTTAATTAGATTAATTAATTATGGAGAAAAATAATGCATTAAAATTATTAACGCATTTAACGCACTTGCCCAGCCCCAGACCTATGTGGATCATCTGCCATTTCATACAGTCGATTGATGACTAATATGAGGCAGGGGCAGGGCAACATCTTACTGCGTGATGGGGCCTAGAAAATGTCAAGAAATTCAAGATATGGGGCAAAACGCCCGTTTGAGATTGAGTCTCATATTTACATCACATATTTAAGAAATATCACACAAGAAGTAGGCTGTCCAAGATCACACTAGTGCATAATCATCTTATACAGCAGTTCATTATGAAGTTTATATTGTGTTATTTTAGACAAAATTTTGTCTGTTTTGCTCAATTTTGCAGAACAGAAGATAAAGACAAAGCAGCATTGTTCATCTCCGACCAGCCCACAGCGACATTTCATTTCTTAATTTATGTTTTGAATTAATTTGGTGAACCATTTGGCACGTTGAACCTCTGGCCATAGTCGCATTGGCTTTGAAGTGGAGCTGCACAGACCGATCGGTAGCCTGGGAAAACCCAGACTACTTCCGGCGAATTTCAATTCTCTCTACAGAATAGTCTGGCAAAGAGGACTATCTAGCTCGTTTCTGTGCCGCCGAAATCGCGGCACCAATCAGAAACGTTGAGGCGGGCTTTACACGATGACGACAGCGCAGCGACGGTAAAGCAGATTTTGTACATTACAAAGATGGATGCTGCAGAGGAACATTCGTTCGAAACTGCTATCGCGTCTGTTTTAAGTGATTTAAACTTTAACTTTGCATTAAAACCAGAGCAAAGAACAACACTTGAAGCCTTCATATCTAAAAAAGATGTTATCGCATACACGATACTCTGCATACGTCATCTCCTTCATCGCTCTGATTGGTTTTAGGTCTATCCAATTGCGCCCAGAGGCATTTGAACGAGGTCTGTCGGTGACGCACCTTTAGAAACGAGACGTCTAATAGGCTTTGCCAGACCCTAACTCAGTTTCAACTGAAAAGGGTCTGGTTTTAACCAGGCTAACCGATCGGTGTTTGACATCAAAATACCGCGAGATCGATTCAAAAGCACAAGGATTCGTCTGCTCTCTAAGCTCTTGCGGTTCTTTGATGTCACACACCGATCGATCTGATGGTGATGATCCGCTTCAAGTCGAACAAGCCTAATGATTCAATGAACCATTCATAAAGAACCATTTACTTGACTCCTGAATGAATCAGCCATTTGAACGAATCAAATGAATGAATAAATGACTCGATGACTTAATCATTAAGACATTTACCACCACCTACTGGCAGTTTTAGTTTATTATTTAGAGAATCATTTCATTAAAGAAATAATTGTATATTTTTATAGTAATAATAAAAATTAAGAAAATAAGTGATTAAAGTTATTGTTCACCCAACCAAAAATGACAATTCTGTCATCATTTACTCACATGGGCCAAAAGAGTAGGCTATATGTAATACATTTTGATAAAAATGTAATAAATTTTATCCTTTTTGTAATGCCTGTTTGATGCTTTACACAACAATGATTTTAAATGATCTTTCGGGAGTAATTTCTCCAAATTTGATGTGCAATTAATTCGATTAATTAATCACCATATCATGTAATTAATTAGATTAAAAAAAGTATCACTTACCAGCCCTAGTATAAATATATATATATATATACACACACACACACACACACACATGTGTGACCCTGGACCACAAAACTTCTTAAGTCTCTTTTGAGGTCTCTAAACCTCAAAAGTCTTAAAGGGTTAGTTCACCCAAAAATCTAAATTATGTCATTTATACCTCATCCTCATGTTGTTCCAAACCCGTGAGACCTCCGTTCATCTTCGGAACACTGTTTAAGATATTTTAGATTTAGTCCGAGAGCTCTCAGTCCCTCCATTGTGTGTACGGTATACTGTCCATGTCCAGAAAGGCAAGAAAAACATCATCAAAGTAGTCCGTGTGACATCAGAGGGTCAGTTAGAATATTTTTAAGCATCGAAAATACATTTTGGTCCAAAAATAGCAAAAACTATGACTTTATTCAGCATTGTCTTCTCTTCCGGGTCTGTTGTGAGCGCATCCACTGCAGTGTAGTGATATCCGGTTCGTGAATGAATCATTCGATTTAACCGGCTCTTCTTGAACCAGTTCACCAAATTGAACTGAATTGTTTTAAACAGTTCGCGTCTCCAATACGCATTAATCCACAAATGACTTAAGCTGTTAACTTTTTTAATGTGGCTGACACTCCCTCTGAGTTCAAACAAACCAATATCCCGGAGCAATTAATTTACTCAAACAGTTTACTGACTGAACTGCTGTGGAGAGAGAACTGAAGATGAACACCGAGCTGAGCCAAATAACGAACAAAAGATTGACCCGTTACATAAAAAAAGTTAACAGCTTAAGTCATTTGTGGATTAATACTTATTGGAGACGTGAACCGTTTCAAACGATTCAGTTCGATTTGGTGAACTGGTTCAAAAAGATCCGGTTACACTCGATTGATTTATTCGCGAACCGGATATCACTAAACTGCAGTGTTTTGAAATCTCACAACAGACCCGGAAGAGAAGACAATGCTGAATAAAGTCGTAGTTTTTGCTATTTTTGGACCAAAATGTATTTTTTTTTTAATTCTAACTGACCCTCTGATGTCACACGGACTACTTTGATGATGTTTTTGTTACCTTTCTGGACATGGACAGTATACCGTGCACACAGTTTCAATGGAGGGACTGAGAGCTCTCGGACTAAATCTAAAATATCTTAAACTGTGTTCCGAAGATGAACGGAGGTCTCACGGGTTTGGAACGACATGAGGGTGAGTTATTAATGACATAATTTAGATTTTTGGGTGAACTAACCCTTTAAGTGTCAATTTTTTTAAAATAAATAAGCTTTCCACTGATGTATGATTTATTAGGATCTGACAATATTTGGCCGAGATACAACTATTTAAATATCTGTAATCTGAGGGTGCAAAAAAATCTAAATATTGAGAAAATCGCCTTTGAGGTTGTCCAAATGAAGTTCTTAGCAATGCATATTACTGATCAAAAATGAAGTTTTGATACATTTACAATAATGACAATTTACAAAATATCTTAATGGAACATGATCTTTACTTCATATCCTAATGATTTTTGGCATAAAATAAAAATCTAAAATTTTGACCATACAATGTTTTTTTGGCTATTGCTATAAATATACCTCAGCAACTTAAGACTTAAGATTTGTGGTCCAGGGTCACATACATACATAATATATATACATATATATATATTGCACTGTGCACTAATTTTTGTAACTTGTGTCCTTAAAAGATTTAATGTTTTTTGGTTGTTTGGTTATAAATTCAGATTTAAAAATCTATAGGTACAAACTGGGAAAAAACACTAAATTTATTATATTATTATTATTATTATTATCATATATGTTGCAATAATTATAAGTTATAATTATAACAATATCAAACCTAGGTTAATTTATGTATAATGTAGCCAATATACAGTGAAGTGTTTTATAATTTTGTATGTTTTATTTATAGGGAAGCTTTTAGTTGCCATACTTTTTACTCCGGTGAAGAAACAGAAACTTTGTTGCCTACAAATAAACCTTTGAACATGTCCACCATTACTGCTCAGAAAAAAAAAAGAGTAAAAGAAAAAAAAGATATAGTTCAATAAACATACACTGATTAACAGCAGGGTGTGGTATCAAAACCGTTATTTTGTCAGAGCAGAACCTGATTTGAAACCGCATATTACAGGCTTTTCAGGCTAATTATCATAAAATTTAGCATACAATAGCCTTATACATAGGCTGTAGACCAAATTTTACTGAGAGATGTAGGTCTAGTAATAATTAGGCTAGCTAGTAAGTTTTAAAAATGTGACTGCACATTAAATGGTCATATCTGACACTTTGAATTTCTAATTAAATAAATGTTGTGTAGGTGTGACCCATATTGACTAATTGGTCTGTAAGCTCAATGTCGTTTTTCATAAAACTTGGTAAAATACAATTATGGCTTTATTTTTTAGTCAAAAGTTATGAGCGTGTAAGACATGCTCACGAGCACATTATGTTATTTCACACGCGTAAAAATGAACCTTCAGCTGGCATGATAAAAGTACTCCTGGCATACTCTCATAGGTCTCATTCCCACTCTTCTTCGGTGGTAACTTAACCCAACTCCGTGCTTCCTGTAATGAGAGCTATCAATCAAGGTACAAGGATGTCCCTGTGTGAAAGTGACCAATCATAAGAGAGTCAGTGCCCTCCTTGGTTTCCGCCCCCAAATTGTCAAAAGTCATGTAGACTCGAGGAAGCAGAAATCAGCTGAGCAAGCAGAAATCCACTGCGCGAGCAAAACAGCACTCTGCGAGCAGGATTCCACTGTACAAGCAGAGTTAACCTATTAGGGTGTACTCACACTAGCCAGTTTGAACCGTGCCCGAGTGCGTTCTACCACCAAAGCGCGGTTCGTTTGACTAGTGAGAGTGCTCCGTACCGTGCCTGGGCGCGGCTCGATTGGCCGGCCCTGGCCCGCTTGGAAGAGGTGGGCCAGAGCATGGTTCAGTTGGACTCGGGCGCGGTTCGCATGCAGTGTGAGCGCTAACCGTGCTGGAGCACGGAACAGGACGGGTGGCGTCACGGTTTTGTGACGCTCCAAAAGCTCAGCTGGTACCTTGCAAACCTCCTCTTACGAGCAGCACGATTACGTGAAAATTTTCGCGCCACTAAGGCGACACATCTATTTAACAACAGGCTGTGAGAGTGCTGTGGACCACCGTGGACCAAACGACACAAAATTATCCACAAAGAAAACCGAGCGATGGACTCCATTGTGTTCAGAGAGCGCCGCTCTTCCTGTTTATCCCGAAACCGTCGAGCACCATAATGACGTAAGCGTGCTCCGGCACGAATGCTGAAACCCTATGTGAGTGCAGGCCAGAGGGGGAGTGGGGAGGGGGGACAATCGTACTCGGGCCCGGTTCATGGCAACCGTGCCTAGTGTGAGTACACCCTTAGAGTATGCCAGGCGCTCGCTCGCAGCTACCTGTAAACCTCTCGGTTGTTGAATTTGTGCGCGAGTACTTTTAACATGCCAGCTGAAGGTTCATGCGCGTGTGAAATAACAATGTGCTCTTGAGCATGTCTTACACGCTCATAACTTTTGACTAAAAAATAACGCCATATACAATCATGTTTGGTCATCGGGGGCGCTAAAGAAACCTAAAACTTTTGAATAACATTATGTGTTGACGTTTAACTTCATACAGCTGTATTGACACGACAGCATCTTATCAGCAACCTCTTTTCATTTGCCTTTTTTTTTTCTTCACTTTTCCCAACTACCTGGAAACCCTTTAAGCAGTTACATTGTAAATTCTATATATTAATTAATGTAATTATATTTTAATGACATGTAATCTTTCGATACTAATGTAACACAAAACGAAAGGAAAGAATAAAAAAATTATACTCACTACTTGTCTGTAGACATCGGTTTCGTCGACGCTGCTGACGCTGCTCACGCGCTGAACGTTCTGGAAGTACACAGGTTGCATGACGCGCGGCGCCTGACTCAGGTACATGACTGACTCCGCGGGCCGCCGCTGCTGTTGCAGAGGCATCAGGTAACGCGCACCCCCGTACGTCACGTTGCCGTCCACTTGGCTGTTAATGTACTGGACCTGCTGTAGCTGAGCTCCCGTCTCCACTTGGCTGTTAAAGTACTGGACCGGCTGTAGCTGAGCTCCAGCCTCCACTTGGCTGTTAATGTACTGGACCGGCTGTAGCTGAGCTCCCGTCTCCACTTGGCTGTTAAAGTACTGGACCGGCTGTAGTTGAGCTCCAGCTCCAACTTGGCTGTTATAGTACTGGACCGGCTGTAGCTGAGCTCCCCCGAAATTTACCGTTCGGTAAGTCTTCGAACCTTCGTTCATCCCGACAGGAGTGGATGTCAAGACAGTCTGTGTGCTCGGTTCCGCCACGGTCATTGTCTTCATTGTCCTTACGCTTTGGGAGTACGGTAGAGTCATTTCTGCGGTTGTGTAAGTCCAGAAAATTAAGTAATAAATACCATTGAAATAAAAATGAGTTAGGTGAAGTTAGCGAATCCCTTATGCGTGCCGCTTCCCTACTCCTGAAGTCTCTCCGTTGAAGTTGGTTAAATGAGAAGAGGCGTGTTTCCCTTATCACTCCACCCTCAGCTCAAATATCCAACTATCTGAAACTAAGGCACAGATACTACACTCCTGCAATACCGGAGACAGCGGTTTCATGACAGCATTTCTAGGACCTAGTGCTTGACAATAGTTCAATTCAATAAAAAAGATGTAATTTAAATTTTTAAATAAATCTCTTCTGCTCACCAAGCCTGCATTTATTTGATAAAGTACAGCAAAAACAGTAACATATTTGTACAATTTAAAATAGCTGGTTTGTGTTTGAATATATTTTAAAATGTAATTTATTCCTCTGATATCAAAGCTGAATTTTCAGCATCATTACTCCAGTCTCAATCATTCTAATATTCTGATTATCAATATCTTAAACAGTTGAGTAATTTTTTTTTCAGGATTCTTTGATAAATAGAAAGATACACTATTATACACTATACACATTATACACTATACCATTCAAACGCTTGTAGTCAGTAAAAAACTTTTTTTTTTTGGGGGGGGGGGATGCTATAGAAAATTAATACTTTCAACACATATGTTTCTTGAGCAGCAAATCAGAATATTAGAATGATTTCTGAAGGATCATGTGACTGGAGTAATGATGATAAAAATTGAGCTTTGAAATTGAATTGATTGAAGTGACATTCAGCCAAGTATGGTGACCCATACTCAGAATTTGTGCTCTGCATTTAACCCATCCGAAATGCACACACACAGAGCAGTGAACACACACACACACACACACACACACACACTGTGAGCACACACCCGGAGCAGTGGGCAGCCATTTATGCTGCGGCGCCCAGGGAGCAGTTGGGGGTTCGATGCCTTGCTCAAGGGCACCTAAGTCGTGGTATTGCAGGTGGAGAGAGAACTGTACATGCACTCCCCCCACCCACAATTCCTGCCGGCCCGGGACTCGAACTCACAACCTTTCGATTGGGAGTCCAACTCTCTAACCATTAGGCCACGACTTCCCACAGGAATCACAGGAATAAATCACATTTTAAAATATTTCCACATAGAAAACAGTTATTTTAAATGGTAAAAATATTATAAAATTTTACTGTTTTTGTTGTATTTTTGGATGAAATAAATGCAGGCTTGGTAAACAGAGGAGAATTATGAAAAAAAAATTATTCGGTGCTGATGGCCTCGTGGTCAGTGTGGTCAACGTCAACATGTAGTGCCGTTTTGCTTTGGGCGTCCCGAGTTCGAGTACCAGTTTGCGGACGTTTCCCTAACCCACCCCCTCCAAATATAAATCTAAAAAAGATAAATTCTGTAAAAAAAGATAAATTCTGTAAAAATAAACTTTACTGTTCAAAAAAGTTTGACTGGTATGTTATCCTAAAGTTAATTAATAAGGTGAGTCTTAAATGCTTATTTAGCAGTGATTTCTTGACAGTTTTTATTAGGCTTTTAAAAAAAAATAGTGTTCATATCAATATCAGAATTATATTGTATCGACTGAAATTAAGAAATATATCATGATATAAATTTTGACCTTATCGTCCAGCCACACTGGGACCTTAGCCAATTGTATTCCAACAGATGAGACCTGATTCACACATCAAACAAATTAACAGATGCAAAGACTAGATTCATGGAAACTTTTTAGCCTACACTCTAAATAAATTGTGCTAAATAGCTCTAAAAGTGATTAATTGGCTTGTAATTATAGGGAACCACTTTAAGTGCTACAAAGTGTCAAGTGTAGAACCATATGAGGAACCCTATTCTCCTCCTGAGAAATCAGATATGTTACTCCACTCTAATATATTTGCTTTGAATGGGAATTTATACAATGGCAAAAGCTGTTTTGAATCACTTTTATGCTTTCTGAGGTCAAAAAGTCTTATTTGGGGGCCCTGGAATATTTCCTAATAGGGGGCCTTGGGGGCAAAAAGGTTGAAAGCCACATTATCTTTGGAAAATACACACTGTATTTTAATGTTGTTTTTTAAATCTTTCTAAAGTATCTTGTCCCAGCCACTAACCCAATGGCTGGGTAACACAAAACTACCCAGAACTGGAAAAACAACCCAACATATGAGTGACCCAACAGGCTCAACCCAGCAGTTGGGTAGAAAAAATAGCCCAGCATGTTTTAGAGTATAAGAGACTAAGGCCTAGTTCTCATGTACACAGGTATTTTTATAAACAGAGTTTTTTCCTCCTTCATTTAAATTAAATGTATCATCCATACAAGCAGGGTTTAAAACAATCTACATCCACATGAAAACATAACAAAATATTTCCTGGCATCATATCAGGTAGTTGTCTAAACAGGTGGGTTTATGATGTGTGTAATTTATAGCCTACATTTCACTAACATTAGGCTAGTACTGTTAGCCCCTGCAGTTGGTTCACACCCTGCCGGTGGGTAGATATTGAATTCTTCTTTGCTTAATGATAGTTTGGTACACCAACTTAATTGATATTGAATAAGCTTTTGTCTTAGAACCGATGAACAGCCACTAGGTTATTAGGTTTTTTGAGCGTTAGTGAGGAAGACAAAATAATAATAAATAAATAAATCGTATGAATCGTTTCATTTAAACAAACCCAAAAAATATAAATATGACGAGATTTGAAGAAACGTGCTAAGTTTGCTATTACATTGATTTTTGTGGAGAAATATATAGATTTGTTTTAATAATTATTCATCACTTGATTTTTTTTTTTTAAAGGGGGCATGGGGCTGATTATAGGCGGACCTCCCAAGAGCTTTGACACAATTCGAACACTGCTGTCAAAAGAGCATGCCAAACCAACAGGTGGCATTATAACCCTAACCGTAAAGCCATGTTGGCCAATCCTGAAAAAAGGTTAGCACAGTTATTAGTTATCCAGTGTTGAACAGACTCGCCTTATGTAAACAAAGGAGATAGAGTTCCACAATCTTATGTCAAACAAAGATAAAAGTGCGCACTCTGACATCACAAGCCAAAACCTCTGGTTTCACCGTTCACCGGAGTTTTCAAAAATTTTCAGTTTGAGTGACCTGATCCTGTGTTTGCGTGTGGACGAATGGCCAAACCGCACAGAAAAAGCTACTGTTTTGAAAATACATGTGTTTGTGTTGATAGGGCCTAAGAGAGAGTTAAAGAACCTTCAAAGAACTATGCAGAGTGTTTAACAGGTTCTTCATATGGCAGTGGTTCTATATAGCACCTTAACCACCCAAAAGAACCGCTGAAAAACCAACTTTTGTGTGTGTGTGTGTGTGAATTTTTAATGTAAGAGCTGGATTGAACATGAGGGTGTGAGGTGGTGTCAGAAATCTATATTTTTTATCCTATTTAGCTGTGCAAACAGTACATTGTGACACAAGTCATTCTATCAAAGGAAACTGATTTTAAAAGCAAAATACATACTGAAACAAATTAAGTTAATATTTCAAGAGGGTTACCAATGTGTATGTTTAGTGTTAGGGATTGATTAGGACAGTAATTAAATGTATACAATTAAACAACTAAATAATTACTTAAAAATAATACTACAAATAAAGAATTTAATATATCAAATGATAAAAAATAGTATAAACTGCTAATACATACATGCATACCAAAAAATAAATAAACAAAATAAAATGGAAAAATTATAGGGTCCTAGAACCAGACATGGGGACTTGTGACTTGGTGACTTGGACTCGAGTCGACTCGAGTCGCTATTTTTATGACTTGTGACTTGACTTGACAAAAAATAAAATACTTGAGACTTGACTCGGACTTGGAAGTTAAAGACTCGGGACTTGACTTGACTTGAGACAGGATGACTTGAAAGACTTGAGTGTTAATCACATCATGTTTTCAGTTTGAATATAAAATATACAACCCGAATTCCGGAAAAGTTGGGACGTTTTTTAAATTTGAATAAAATGAAAACTAAAAGACTTTCAAATCACATGAGCCAATATTTTATTCACAATAGAACATATATAACATAGCAAATGTTTAAACTGAGAAAGTTTACAATTTTATACACAAAATGAGCTCATTTCAATTTTGATTTCTGCTACAGGTCTCAAAATAGTTGGGACGGGGCATGTTTACCATGGTGTAGCATCTCCTTTTCTTTTCAAAACAGTTTGAAGACGTCTGGGCATTGAGGCTATGAGTTGCTGGAGTTTGGCTGCTGGAATTTGGTCCCATTCTTGCCTTATATAGATTTCCAGCTGCTGAAGAGTTCGTGGTTGTCTTTGACGTATTTTTCGTTTAATGATGCGCCAAATGTTCTCTATAGGTGAAAGATCTGGACTGCAGGCAGGCCAGGTTAGCACCCGGACTCTTCTACGACGAAGCCATGCTGTTGTTATAGCTGCAGTATGTGGTTTTGCATTGTCCTGCTGAAATAAACAAGGCCTTCCCTGAAATAGACGTTGTTTGGAGGGAAGCATATGTTTCTCTAAAACCTTTATATACCTTTCAGCATTCACAGAGCCTTCCAAAACATGCAAGCTGCCCATACCGTATGCACTTATGCACCCCCATACCATCAGAGATGCTGGCTTTTGAACTGAACGCTGATAACATGCTGGAAGGTCTCCCTCCTCTTTAGCCTGGAGGACACGGCGTCCGTGATTTCCAACAAGAATGTCAAATTTGGACTCGTCTGACCATAAAACACTATTCCACTTTGAAATAGTCCATTTTAAATGAGCCTTGGCCCACAGGACACGACGGCGCTTCTGGACCATGTTCACATATGGCTTCCTTTTTGCATGATAGAGCTTTAGTTGGCATCTGCTGATGGCACGGCGGATTGTGTTTACCGACAGTGGTTTCTGAAAGTATTCCTGGGCCCATTTAGTAATGTCATTGACACAATCATGCCGATGAGTGATGCAGTGTCGTCTGAGAGCCCGAAGACCACGGGCATCCAATAAAGGTCTCCGGCCTTGTCCCTTACGCACAGAGATTTCTCCAGTTTCTCTGAATCTTTTGATGATGTTATGCACTGTAGATGATGAGATTTGCAACGCCTTTGCAATTTGACGTTGAGGAACATTGTTTTTAAAGTTTTCCACAATTTTTTTACGCAATCTTTCACAGATTGGAGAGCCTCTGCCCATCTTTACTTCTGAGAGACTCTGCTTCTCTAAGACAAAGCTTTTATAGCTAATCATGTTACAGACCTGATATCAATTAACTTAATTAATCACTAGATGTTCTCCCAGCTGAATCTTTTCAAAACTGCTTGCTTTTTTAGCCATTTGTTGCCCCCGTGCCAACTTTTTTGAGACCTGTAGCAGGCATTAAATTTTAAATGAGCTAATTAAGTGGATAAAAGTGTAAAATTTCTCAGTTTAAACATTTGCTACGTTATCTATGTTCTATTGTGAATAAAATATTGGCTCATGTGATTTGAAATTCCTTTAGTTTTCATTTTATTAAAATTTAAAAAACGTCCCAACTTTTCCGGAATTCGGGTTGTATAAATTATTTTTAAAAATAAAATTGATTACTCAGCTGGAGTGCAGGCTGAGAATCGCGTTGTCATGACTGGATCAGGACACTATCATCAGTCCTCTCTACCTTACGCACACCACGGCCACTTAGATCAGATATCACATCAACATCTCAGCTTGAGGGGTACAGAGGGTCATCGCTTTTGTCGTCAATGCTTTCTCCTTCTTTCCAAAGCGCTCGGGCAGTTGAGCTCCTGAGGCGTCTGCCGTTGCTAAGCAACCATGACACGCTCTCTCCTTGAAGACGCGGGAATTTCAGCAAAGGATACATGGATTTGCTGCACTAAAAATCGCTTGCAGCAGCTCTGCTACTAAATTTATTATAAAATGGCAATCCATATACAGCTATGATCAGCTGTTCCTTCATCTTGGCTGAGCTTTCAACGTTGTTACGGGAAAGGATGAAGCTGATTGGTTGGTTCTTGTCACATGACCAGCGGTGCGCTTGCGGCTCTCTGAAAAGTTGAGATGTTTTTAACTCGACGCGGTGCGGGCGCGATTGGAAAAAATGAGCGTGTCGCACCGCGTGTGCGTCGCGACCGCGTTGCTTCCATTATGAGCGCGCATACCGGTGGCGCATAGGCTACATGGTGGGATAGGCCACATCGTGCTCGGCTTGCAGACAAGACTCTCTGGAATCTTATATTTTGCAAGTGCAATACCTTGTAATAGAGGTAATGACTTACGGATTTACTCTGAGAGAGAGATTGTGTGTGTGTGTGTGTGTGTGTGTGTGTGTGTGTGTGTGTGAGAGAGAGAGAGAGAGACAGAGAGAAACACACTCGTGCTTCACCTGATGAAGGAAACCAAAACTGAGTCTGACTCCAATCACAACCCCAACACTCAGAAACTAATTGACAAAAATCTGAAGTATAATTATGATGAAAAATGAAAAAATGAATTTGAGCTCCAAACCAAACTCCAGTGTTATTCGGCCCTAAAGAGAACCACAAAACTGGCAAATTACTTATCACTCAAGCAATTAAAAGAAAGACAAATCCTTTCAAAATATCGACTCTGTGATCATGATTTGGAAATAGAGATTGGTAGACATAAAAGGTCCTGGCTACCGAGAGAAGAGAGGCAAACACTGTGAGCTGAATCAAACAGAGGATGAGAAACACTTCCTTCTTGTCTGTCCCAAATACAGCAATACAAGAGAACCATTCTTCCCACAGTTTGAAGCTTTGAATCGTTCATTCTTGTCTCTAAATGACTCAGAGAAACTTCTCTATATACTTGGAGAGAATGAGACGGCAGTCACAATAGCTGCTAAATATTTATACACCATACACACCATACGAAAGGGATAATTTATTGTATTCAACTGTTTTATTTGATATTCTTAATTGTATATAATTACTATTATTAATATTAGAAATAGTATCTGCTGTTGCTATTTTGATTGTATTGTATTTTATTGTAATCATATTTTATATTTTATTCTGTATCTAAATGCTTTGGCAATATTGTAACTCAAATGTCATGCCAATAAAGCAACTTGAACTTGAGAGAGAGAGAGGAGAAATGTAAGAAAGTTTAATGTTGTATGTAAACTGTGTTTGAGGGGAAGTTGTGGCCTAATGGTTAGAGAGTCGGACTTGCAATTGAAGGGTTGTGAGTTCGAGTCTCGGGCCGGCAGGAATTGTGGGTGGGGGGAGTGCATGTACAGTTCTCTCTCCACCTCAATACCACGACTTAGGTGCTCTTGAGCAAGGCATCGAACCCCCAACTGCTCCCCGGGCACTGCAGCATAAATGGCTGCCAACTGCTCTGGGTGTGTGTTCACAGTGTGTGTGTGTGTTCACTGCTCTGTGTGTGTGCACTTTGGATGGGTTAAATGCAGAGCACAAATTCTGAGTATGGGTCACCATACTTGGCCGAATGTCATGTCATGTCACGTCACATCGTTAGAGAGAGAGGAGAGGAGTCTGTTGGATGTTTAGCTGTTATTTGTTTTATGGACTCAATGTTGAAAATGTAAAACATTTCAAACACAGAAGTGAAAAAATAAATAATTTTATGAAGTTACAATTTTGTTTGATTCCATGATGTATTTTACTGAACATGAGTATTTACAATGCAAATCCAAATTATTTTAATTTACTGACAGTTACTTATATATTGTCTTTTAACTTTATTAAGATCAGATTCTGCAGGTAAAATTACAATAATAAGGTGACTTGACTTGGACTTGACTTGACTTACTACAGGACTTGACTTGACTTGACATAACTTGTGACTTGACTTGACTTGCCCAAGAAAAAAATACTTGGGACTTACTTGAGACCTGAAGGTTAAGACTTGAGACTTACTTGAGACTTGCACATGTGTGACTTGGTCCCATCTCTGCCTAGAACTGCATTCCTGAACCTACAAACTCTGGTATTGCAGGAATACCCTGTCCAGGGAGGAGGTAAAATGGCAGCGGATGAGTTAATGACTCTCAAACATACTGTTTTGAGATGCACCATTCCATCTATGAGCTGCTCTATCAGAGTGCCATGAGAGCCCCTCCTTAGAACAACATTTTAAAATCCATGCTACTGTATGGTAAGTGTGAATGTTTAGTCTTTGCGCACTTTCTGAAATCCACTCTGTGGTAAGTTCGCACGCTAGTATTCTGCATTCTTTCTAAAATCCTATATGGTGAGGGCTTGGCGTGGTTGCTTCGTGCCCTTTCTTGAGTTGGTAAAAGCCCCGTTCATCTTGGCCGTCACTCCACCTATGGGTCCTCGGATACCTATCTAAACAGGGTGTTGCTACTAGAGATCTGTTGAGACAGCTCCTTCAGCAAGCGGTAGCCCCTGTGTGTCAGGCAAGACTTCATATAAAATGCTAGGTTCTTAACTGTATCCCTTTAAAGGAATCATTCACAGACAGCCATCTTAATCCTTGTTCATTGTTCAAAGTTGACTACCCTTTCGTTATGTTCGGGATGAAAACATCCACTCAATTAAACTGCTGTAAAAATGTGTCAGATTCATATTTTTTCTCAATTCTTTTGCATAAATCTGTTAATCAACTTCAGTCCTGACCAAACTACCAAATGTTTTTTTTTTTTAAAAATCCAAGATTTTAACTCTTTAATTGCCAAGTTCATAAATGATATCACTGATTTGGGGGGGAAAACACACAAAATAACTTATTTTCAATATAAAAGTAATTGTGACTGGATTTTATTTTTACCTCTATAACAGTCTTGGGCATGTCAAAGATTAGTAGCAACATTGGCTTTGATGCATTTTTAGTTTTTGGGCAGCATTAGATTTAAATTTTTTCTCCCTAATTTGTTATTGGTGGCTGTTTTTGCCCCATTGACTTCCATTATAACGACATTTTTTGATTGCAAAGCCATGACACCATATAATCATGCATTCTTGATTATTTGTGGTTTTCCCTTTTGGGAAGAGGTAAAATTTGTTATTTTTACAGTTGCTCACTAGGCGGGACCATTAACCCTTTAGATAGGCCTGTGCAAAAAAAGGCTTAGTTTCTGGCTTGTATATGGAGTTATACACACACAGTGAGTGTGTGTGTGTGTGTGTGTGTGTGTGAGAAAGAGAGAGAGAGAGAGAGAGAGAGAGAGAGTGTGTGTGAGAGAGACCTTTGCGCACTTACCTTGATGTATTTAAGAAAATCAAAATGTACACCTCATCTCTCAGAACTACATGGAGTAAACAAAAGTGTATTTATGCACCTGCTGCCTTTTGATGGTGGTGATAAGTATAGACTAAACAAAAGCAAAGTATGTGGATTTAAACACTTGCATGCCATCGTGCTGGTCATTTAATTATGAGAAGAGCAGCAAGCAACACGAGAAACGGCTTGACTTGTACTGACGTTTTAGAAATGATTATGCAGATGACCCCCCCAGTGAGCTGCAGCTTATTTGAAGTTGGTATTGCATTTTGGTTCATAATACATTATGTTCATAAATTTGATGCAAAGTAGATTTTTTTTACAGTTTTAAACTAAGTTTTAAACTGGCTTTACCATCAAGAAAAGACGAGCATTTCACACACAGATCATTTGTACTTTTCACCATCAAAAGGCAGCAGGTGCATAAACACACTTCTTTTTTTATTGTTTACTCCATGTAGTTCTGAGAGCATGAGGTGCATATTTGGATTTTTTCAGATACATCAAGGTAAGTGCACAAAGGTCTCTCTCACACCCTCTCTTTCTCTCTCTCTCTCTCTCTCTCTCTCTTTCTCTCTCTCTCTCACACACTCACACACACACACACACACACTATAATTTGCTGTTATACTCCATATAACTCCATATACAAGCCAGAAACGAAGTCTTTTTTTCGATCCAATCCAATCCGCTTTATTTATATAGCACAATTTAAATAAACACAAGGTTTCCAAAGTGCTGTACACCACAACAATAAAAGACACAATAGGATAAAAAGATAAAAGTAATAGAATAAGATAAAACAACATGAAATTATATAAGTAAAATTAAATCAAATAAATAAATAAAATGCACTGCCCACACAACACATTTAAATCACATTAATCACGATTACCTGGTGTTAAAAGCCAGAGTAAAAAGATAGGTTTTAAGCAGAGATTTAAAATGAAACAGTGAGGAGACTTGTCTGATGTGTAGTGGCAATTCATTCCATAGTTTTGGAGCTGCAACAGCAAAAGCTCTTTCTCCTCTGAGTTTTAGCCTAGTTCTAGGCACTGTCAGGAGCAGCTGGTCAGCTGACCTGAGAGAGCAGCTGGGAATGTAGGGGTGCAGCAACTCGGTGAGATACGGTGGGGCAAGGCCATTCAAGGCTTTAAAAGCAAATAAGAGTAGTTTAAATTGAATCCTAAAATGAACAGGCAGCCAGTGGAGTGAAGCTAAAATAGGTGAAATGTGCTCATACTTTCTTGTGCCAGTTAAAAGAGGAGCAGCAGCATTTTGAACCAGTTGCAGACGGGCAATGGAGGACCCATTAACCCCCAAATAAAGTGCATTGCAGTAGTCCAGCCGAGTGGTCACAAAGGCGTGAATTACTGTCTCAAAGTGCTGTCTCTGAAGGACTGGTTTAATTTTTGCCAGCTGCCTTAACTGGAAAAAGCTGGACTTCACTACGGCTTTAATCTGGTTGTCAAATTTAAGGTCAGTGTCCACCTTTACCCCTAGATTAGTAATAATTTGCTTGTGATACTGTGCTAAGGAACCCAGATCAACCAATTGGGTCACAGAAGTGCCACTACCACTAAAGACCATGACTTCTGTCTTTTTTTCATTAAAATGTAAAAAATTAAGAGACATCCAGGCCTTAATGTCATGTAAACACGCTAGCAATGGCTTAACACAGTAGGAGTCTGACTTTCTAAGAGTGACATAGATCTGACTGTCATCTGCATAGCAATGAAAGTAAATAAATGCTTCCTGAGAATTGAACCAAGTGGGAGTAGATAGAGGGAAAATAAGAGAGGGTCAAGCACAGAGTCCTGTGGCACCCCATGAGACAAGGGAGCAGTCGAGGAAACAGAGTCAGCAAGGCCAACACAGAAAGTTCGCTGGGACAAGTAGGACCTAAACCATTCTAACGCTGTACCACTGATGCCCACCCACTGCTCCAAACGAGTAATCAGTATTTCATGATCTACTGTATCAAAAGCAGCAGTCAAATCTAAAAGTACAAGGACAACACAGTGACCCGAGTCAGTAGCTAAAAAGATGTCATTAAAGACTCTTAAAAGTGCTGATTCAGTGTTATGTAATGTTTTAAAACCGGATTGGAAAATCTCAATAATATTATGTTCATTTATAAAGTCCATGAGCTGGGAATAGACAATCTTTTCCAAAATTTTAGAAAGGAAAGGCAATTTAGAAATAGGCCTAAAATTAGCCAAAACAGTAGGATCCAGCCCAGGTTTTTTCAACAAGGGCTGCACAACGGCATGTTTAAAATGAACAGGAACCACTCCCGAGGACAGACTGCTATTAATAACTGTAGTAAATGATGGTCCAATAGTCGGGAAAACCTCTTTAAGAAGTCGAGGAGGGACAGTATCATCCAGAGAACCTGAGGGCTTCAAATGACCAAGAATCTCCTGCACAAAGGGCAGAGTCACAGGCTCAAAAGTGTCTAGAACAGCAGAGCAGGGGACAAACACTGAAGGATCGAAACCAGGGGGTGCAATAAGTGCTTTGGCAGAAAATACTTTATCATTGAAGAAATGGAGAAAGTTTTCACACACAGCCAGGGAAGCATCAATTGCAACAGTCGCAGGTGCATTCAGAGCAGAATTAATAACCTTAAACAAAACACGAGGCTTGCAGGAGTTCAACAGGACAATATCAGAAAAATATTTTCTTTTAGCCTCTCTAACAGTGAATTGGTAATGGCGCCAGCGATCCCTCAATATTTGAAAAGACACTTGTAATTTGTCCTTTTTCCACTTTCTCTCAGCTCTTCGACACTGCTGTCTGGAAGCACGGATGGATTAATTCAGCCAGGGCTCTGACTTAGTTTTTGTCCGTCTGATTTTTAATGGAGCCGCTATGTCAATGGCAGTTTGACAGGGGTTAATAACTCGGCAAGTGCGAGCGGCAGCACGAGGTTTAACTGTTTGACAGCAAACAGTAGCTTCAAACCGTACCGGCATGTGATCAGAGAAAAAAGCATCACAGATCTCCAGATTAAAAACAGGCAAACCATAGGATAAAACAAGATCAAGTGTGTGACCACGTTCGTGTGTCGGCCCAGTTAAAGATTGGAGAAGATTAAAAGAGTCAATGATATTTAGAAAGTCTCTCGCTAATGGATTCTCAGGGCAGCATACATGAATATTACAATCACCAACAATAAGTACCCGGTCATATTTAGGCATAATATCTGCCAAAAACACAGAGAAGTCCGTTAAAAAGTCTTTGTTAAATTTGGGAGGCCGATAAACCACCGCACACAACACCGTGTGCGACTGACCCAGCTCAAACAGACTCAGTTAAAGGCTGGTCGGGGATGACAGCGATATCTGCTTGCATTTAAAATCACTCTTAAAAACAGTCGCAATTCCTCCTCCTCTGCCAGATGTCCGGGGAGAATTAAAATAGCAACACTCATCAGGTAAAAGTTCCGTAAAGACACTGAAATCACCAGCACTCAGCCAAGTCTCGGAGATAAAGAGGAAATCCAGATCCCGTGATATAAAGAAATCCTTAAGGATAAATGTTTTATTCCCAAGTGACCTGGCGTTAACCAGGGCAAACCTAGCCGGAGCTGGTGGTACAGGAAAAACAGCTCACGAGGAAGCACGACACAGAGGCCGCAGATGCTCCAGATTCACTCCCCACCAGCAGAGACAGGGAGAGCAGGGGCCGCGGGGTTGGAAGGCCACATCGGAACCCGCCACCGTAACCAGACAGGAGACAACAGGGTCCAGAGAACGTTGAGCAACACACAGGCGAGGACCAGCTCCATATCCACCTCGATCGGGACGTACAAACACCACCCTCAACCTCACGAGACAACCGCTACGCTTCTCCCCGCGTCGGTATCTTTTTCGTCGAGACGGTAGAGCAGGAGTGCGGCGGAGGTATGATGGAATATCCGAAAGGAAGGGAGGCTCAGCCCCCCCCCCCGTAATAATCCAATTTGCGCAGATTTCCAGCCGTTATTCTCAGATCTAGCAGCGTTTCATACAGCAATAGAGTGTTGACAGTATGTACCAATGTTAGAAACAGCAGAAACACATACAACAGATGGAACGGCTGACGGCATGCCTGACACAATGGCGCCATCTTGCCTCTCTTCTTTTTTTGCACAGGCCTATCTAAAGGGTTAATGGTCCCACCTAGTGATCATCTGTAAAAATGACAAATGTTACCTCTTCCCAAAAGGGAAAACCACAAACAATCAAGAATGCATGATTATATGGTGTCATGGCTTTGCAATCGAAAAATTGAAAAATGTCGTCATAATGGAAGTCAATGGGGCAAAAACAGCCACCAACAACAAATGAGGGAGAAAAATTTTAAATCTAATGCTGCACAAAAACTAACAATGCATCAAAGCCAATCTTGTTACTAATCTTTGACATGCCCAAGACTGTGATAAAAGGTAAAAAAATATCCAGTCCACAATCACTTTTTAAATTGAAAATATGTAATTTTGTGTGTTTTTTTTCCCCAAATCTTGGTAATTAAAGAGTTAAAATCTTGGATTTTTAAAAAAAAACATTTGGTAGTTTTGATCAGGACTGAGGTTGATTAATAGATTTATGCAAAAAAAAATGAAAAAAATATTTATCTGATACATTTTTACAGCAGTTTAATTTAGTGGATGTTTTCATCCACGAACATAATGAAAGGGTAGTGAATTTGCCCAGAGTGTACCGTGAATTTTCGAAATATTTCAAAGCATTTTCCCAAAATATGGGTCAAAATAAGATTTGTCACCAAAAATCATTCCATTAGCTCAAACACAGAGAAAGTTGTGGCAAAAATAAGACTCAACTTTACCCCCTAGTGGACGAAAACGTCCCCAACAACGCATAAGGGTTAACCTCCCAGGGGCAACTCCCATGGAAATGGTAGAGTTGGTACTTAGTGTTCATCATGATTCTGGCCTGCACTCCCCTCAGCATGGTGGCGTGGGTTTACTGTTCCCCATAGCGACCCCTAATGGACGCAGTTCGAAGCTCCCTTGAAAGTGAATGACGTGTTCTTCTGGTGCCTGTTTATAGTCGCGCAAGTAGTGACGTCAGAGGCTGTTGCCGTGTTTCCACTGTCGAGCTTAAACCAGGTGTGCTAGTGCGTGCCAGGGCCAGTCGTGTTTCCACTGTCATTTCCGGGGCTTGATCGTGCCTCGCCGGGGCTTCCTCGGGGCCAACGGCCAGGGATTTTTGGCCCGACGAAAGATAAAAGCTTTAACACCAGTATTAAAGACTTTTTAAAATAAGTTGATATCAAAACTCACTCTTAGTCAGCAGCGAGTGTTTGAAATAACTTGATCCGATGTGGGTTATGATCACCATACAAGGCAGAAATATTTAAAAGCGATGTAAAAGACTATGCACGATAAACCTTAATATTACCATAGTAAACATGGTAAATGCAACCACTTGGAGAAATAAGACGTCAGCTTCTTATTCTCTATCACAATTGTGTTTTTATTTAGTAACATATTTTATCTGTCATAAGTCTCAAGAGTTTAGCTCCGCGTAGAATATGTCATCAAAATAAAATAATGATTTTTGTTCGGGTGCTTTTATAAAAATAGAGAGTCAGCTCTGCGGATCATAACAAAAAGCAGCTATAACACCAGCATTAAAAACTTTTTTTAATAAGTTGAGCTCAAAACTTACTTTCAGTCGGCAGCGTGTGTTTGAAATAATTTGATCCGATGTGGATTATAATCATACAAGGCAGAAATATTTATAACATTACCATAGTAAACATAGTAAATATGACCGCTTGAAGAAATCAGACGTCAGCTTCTTTTTCTCTATCACAATCGTGTATTCATTTAGTAACTTATATTATCTGTCATCTGTTATCTATCAGTCTCGTTTCGAGAGTTTAGCTCCACGTTGTCTATCATAAAAATATAACAATGTTTTTTTTTGTTTTTTTTTTCGGGAGCTTTTATAAAAATAGAGAGATTATCATTCATTTCAAATGTGACATATAGGCTACTGTGGCTACAAATAAACAGAAACGGACTCGAGCGTTTAAAATAAATAAATAAAATACAAATAAATTTATTTCTGTGTGATTTAATTTTGAGTCCTGATAAATTAATTCATTATGATCAATGTATCACTTATTCTATAGTAAAACAGCGATGCTTTTGAATATGAAAATTTAACAAAGCATACAAACACAAGGCCACTTTTATCATGTTCGTTTTGTGATCGCGCTAGTTCCAGTGACTTATTTTTTAGTTTTCTGATAACTTCTCTTTGTTGGTGAAATGATGAGGTTTCGTGATGTGTTCCTGAGAGGCGTGTAAATGGCGTGTTTTAGTGATGCACAGCGGAGCTTCAGGCCCGACTGTGGAAACCCTGCGCTATTCTGGCCTCGGTGCTACTGGCCGGCCCATTTGAAGCCCTGGCTCGCACTGGCCTGACAGTGGAAATGCGGCTAATGTATGCTTCAGACAGAGGTCACGAGGAGATGTTCCCCATAGCGACCCTTAGAGGATGTAGTGTCTCATTCTCTACTCAGGGAACCATGGTTACATTCGTAACCTGAGACATTTTTCACTTATATACTGTGGCTGTATTAAAACCTAATGCATTGTCTACATGTCTACATAACATTTCTGGTCAATTTTGTCAACTTAGGTGCAACTGCAAATTTGCTGGGGGTATTAAAGATCACTGTTGGCACCCCCCTGTATATTCTGTCTCCTAACACTAATCCTCACAGGAAACTTTTTCAAGTCAATAACTTAGCCTCTGAATTTTTTTTTATTATATCTGGGTGATGTAATTTGCTCACAAGTTCAGTTGTTTCCCATATCATTTTTAACTGCATAACTTGCTTGTATGCATTAGCAGATTATTCCAAAAGCCCAGTAACTTGCTTGTGCTTGGAGGTATTCAAACTTATCAGGGGCTAAAAATGTGCAACTTTATTGCCAAGTGTGCAAAGGAATTTGTCTTGGTGACAGATGCTTCCAATGCAAAAACAGGTCAACAAGTGACAAGACACAGATAAAAATACACAACTGATAAAAAGACAGTAGACAGTATATTGTATGTACAGATGTGCTATATACAAATTATGCAAGGGAATGTGGATAGATGTAAGATTTATTAAACCAATAACATATGTATAATAAACATAAGTATAGATTCTTAGGTATTGCACGTTTTATAGCTTCGCTGAAACTCAAACATGAACATGATGATGATAGTGAAATGCAATCTTTAATAAATCCACAGGCAAATAATACACATTTTTCCTGTTTTTTTGTTTATAGTGGAAGATGTCTGTGTGGCGGGGTAGGCTTGGTTCAGCGAGATCTGCAACAAGAGAGAGAATGAGGAGACGAGCGGTGGTAAGTGGATCAAGTGAAAGACGATTAACACCTGGGTCTCATTACAGTGATTGGCGTGGGGAACCGGCATTTAAGCCGGCGGAGGACCGACGAAGAATGAGAGAGTTGGGGACTCGTGGGAGTAAGGAGCTGGAGAGCTACATAGACAGAGACACAGACACGAAGACTGCAGTAGTGCAACGTAGAAACGGACCGTGAAGGGCACGCGCATCTGGCGCGATTGTTTATTTGTTTTATTATTTGCTAAATAAAGTATCCCACAAGCCCCGTACGCCGACCCCGGTCTGCTTCCTCTTTATAAGACTGAACCTTATCACAGTCTGCCACTTGGAAAACAAACAATTTTAAAATGAAAATGACATGATATTACCACTAAAACAATGGCTTCAGAGGATCACTCATTGGCTCATTAATATGGAAGCATATGGGTAGCAATATTCAATTTGGAATGTAATATGCAAAATGACAATGCAATATGTAAAATGGCAATGCATTTCTGTATTTACATTTACATTTTCCAATACATTTGTGCAACGTTTGGTGCAAAATGAAAATTCATTTTCAATTAAGAAAAATAGCATTTGAATGATAATTTTGCCACAGTTTTTGCTTGAACATGTTATACATATCTAATAATTTCTGTAATACATTTTCATTTTAATTTTGCAACTTATAAAGCGTTAAAGTTAGTATTCATTTTACATATTAAAACTAGTTTGTGAAATGGCAAATGAAAATTATGTAATTTAATTTTCATTTTCATTTTGCACCAAACGTTGCATAAATGTATTGGCAAATGTAAATGTAAATACAGAAATGCATTGCCATTTTACATATTGCATTATCATTTTGCATATTACATTCCAAATTAAATCTTGCTACCCATATGCTTCCATACATTAACCATTCCCACTCCCTAATATAATTATTTTTACTTGTTTTGCTTTTGGATTTATATATTGAAATGTAAAAATAACTTCAACTTTAAGTTCAACACAGTTTTGTACTTTAGTATGAAGTAGCAAAAGTTTTGAAAATACTCATTGGAAATACATGAATTAAACCTATTCACCTTTTGGGATTTTTATATTTGGTGGTGAAATTTGACTATTTTGCATCTCTGTTAACAATCTCCTCAGTTTCTCTTGAATGTAAATCGAACATTTATTCACAAACATAACACTTTTTTATTTATTTATGATAGGTTAAGCTTACCAATTTAGGTTTGTTAACTTTGACTTGCTGTCCATATTTTAATGCATTGTTTTCCCGTCTTTTTCTATTCTGCACTGACTGTGTTTGTAACAATATTGTTGAAGGGAGAGCAGTTGTGTACACACTTGAAAATAAAACACATTTTCGAATTAATTTAAAATGCTAAACAAATGCTTTTTTTTTAATGTCATTAAATAATAATTTTGACAAATTGGCAACCCCTATCTTAACTCACCTAATATTTCTGTTTTTCAGATTGTACACTAATTATTTGTGATTTAAACTCAGTGTTTAGCCGTAAGTTTTATATGGGTTAAAAATATGGAGCTATATTCACAAAACATTTTAAGGTTAAAAATAGCTTCTAACTTTCCAATATAGGATAAACTTTTAAAAATAATGGATGTGTCAATCCTAGTTTTAGGACTCATAAATTTTATGCTTTTGATTTTACAAAGTATTTTAGAAATAAATTCAGCTTCTATATCTGTGAAAAGTTAGGGGTAGTCACAAAGACTCCTAAGTCACGAAGAGCAAATCACAAACAATCCTAAAAACCTCAGAACATAAACATCTTGAAACATTTTATTATAATTTCCTTTCAATTTATGTCCTTCTTTTCATTTATAAGTTGGGCAAAAAGTAACAACTGTTATTGGTTCCAGTTCGGATTTCTTCTATGTTTGCACAATGTCTTAATATCAGCCATGATTATTCTAATCTGTTAAAAAGGCTGCCTATATGCAGATCTGTGTAAAAGTTGGTCTCAGCAGCTTTGTGAACAGGTTTTAAGAGGAAACTCTTACCTTAGAATTTCTTCTGCTATTTATGAGAAGTCTTAGCGGCTGGTAAGATAAAATGGTTTGTGAACTCCGGAGCAGGCTAAACCCTATGTAAGTGGATTGTTTCTTTAATTGCTTGATTGCAGAATGATTTTATATATTATCATTAAAATGAATCACACTTTTTTTTTAATCCAATGCCTGTAACTTCATAAACTGCATTAACAACTCATGCATTAAATACAATAATCATATGTTGTTGTTGAACAAGTCATACTATTATTTGCTTCTACGCCTCAATGGGACTAAATGGGACCTATAACAAGCAACTTTCAGTGAACATCGTATTTATTGTCAGGGTGCATAGTTACATTAGACAAAGCAAAAAAGAAAAGAAAAAAAAAAGGCATTCTTGATACAATTAATTGTATATTCAAGCAAAATATCATAATAAATCATGTTTGTTCTCATCAAAAACACTTAACCAAAAGAGTGGATCACAAAGAAACTGGCAATTGCAAGCAATTATAGAATATATTAATGTTTGCTGCAAGCTGGGAAATAAAACAAAATAAAGCCATTACATGATATATTAATGTTCAATATTTAATTTCCAAATATATATACTCCATTTAATTCTGCACAACTTCATTATCTCTCATTTAATCGAATGTATTTGGGTAATAAGTTCTACAATTTTCCCTAGTTGTACAACAGTATTGTCAGAAAAATTCATCCTGATTTCAATTATACATCCAAACGCACACCCCACAAATTGAACGTACCTCTACACAAAAGCACCTTTCATTAAATGAAAGCTTAAATAAAACAGTATTTAAAAAAAAAAATTTTTTGAGCAAAAACAAAAAAACTACTGAGAGAGCATGAGATACAGCATAAGAGGTTCTCATCCTTATGATCTGTGAGTGACTTAACAGTAAACTAAAGTTAAAACATGGATGCATTGTTTAATGTGGTTCTTGGTCATTGCTACATAATGAAATTAGCATTTTCAAAAAAAGTTATCTAGAGAGGAATATATCATGCACCATGCTGTAGTCACCAATCTAGAAAAATCCAAAGTTTGGGAAAAAGCAATTATAACGAACATGAAAACCCCTGAATAACCCAAGCATTACATACATTAAACTTGTCCCCTTAAAGTCATATGAAGAACAGCTTGACCATATAACTTAAGCAAGAATGTTTGCTTAGAGGTTTACAGTACAGTCTGATATGCATGTTAAAGGTTATGAACAATATGGACAGTAAATTATAGCAGAAGTACAACACTTCATGTTTGGCTAGAATACCATAAAAAAATCAGGCAAAGGCATAAATATAAAAGCAGGAAGTGGTAAGCCTTGAAATATGATGACATACAATGATGAATATGTAACAGTACTTTCCCAATAATAACAATAATAATGTCACTTTTAAAAACCAGCAACATCAGTGCAGTTCTGGTTTAAAACACGTTCACTTTGGCAAAGAGGCAAGCAATAAAAATGCAAATGACACCCTTTTCTACAAAATCTGGTTGAAAATGAACAAACAAAAACTATATGTGCTAATATTTTATTCTATAGTACAGTAGCAGTATTTAAACACTTTTGACGGCTGCCAAAATATTTGACATTTTACATGTGCTTCTCAGAACACACGCAAATAAAGACATCACTGAAAAAAAGTAAAATAAAAACTTGTGCAATATCACAAGTGCTTAGAATTCTGTGCATGTTCAAACAAACTTCTAACCCATTTTCATGGAGCTTTTCACACGTCCTTGACATAATATGGGATACATGAAGCTTTTTTCACATGTTGGGCCTTCTAAGCGTAACAATTTCTGAGCAGTTTTGAATTAAATGTGACAAACTTGCACAAGAACAGACTTAGGCTACATTGAAATTGGCTCATGTTTTATGAATAAGGCCCAATGATCTCAACGATCCAGGATATGAGGCCACACATCTCCCTTTACTAGTTCCTTTGGTATTAATTTGGGCTGCATGCAATTTTGCAACATGCCAATTTCTATCATATCTGCAGTCTACAGATGAAGCAAAATACATACATCACTGAAGCTGTGTCTGCATGTTAAATAAGGACAATGTCTAATTAGGAGTGCGTGGACCTCAAATATCCCTGCTTATATTCAACAACTGCATTCAGTTCTACACTAAACTATTGCTTTGCATCCCCCACATGGCGGATGTGTTTTTAGTAACTTATGCTACAATTCTAGACTCCCAATCCAGTGTAGAGAAACTATGCCTCGTAGTTTCCAGTTTTCGCTATAGCCCTTTACCTCAAATATTCACCAGTGCTGCTCCTATCTGACCAAGCATATATGATGAAAACACCACTGGGCCTAAGAACATGGCGGGGATGGACAACATAGCTGCCAGGATTGAAACACAAAGCATTTAGGTTCAAAAACAAATATGTTTAAATAGGTCAAGTATGTACAATGCAAATGAGAACAAAATACATTTTCATTCTTAAATAAAAATACTTATAGGTGCGTGACGGAGAAGGGATGGTAAATGCTGAAGGACAGAAGCCCCAGACACATACACACAGCTCTACAATGGAAGCTTCTTCAGCTGCTCAAAGGTGATGAAGAACTGAAACTTAAGTCAAGGATCACAAGACGACCATTACAGACTCTGTAATAATTTTGGACATTCTGGCTGTGTGAGATTTTGTTGTTGACAGACTATATGAAGTGCAAGTTGTAAAGGCTCTGCCCTCTTCTGGAAAGATGGGTGTGGAAGCAGCAGCTAATTTGCATTTAGTTAAACACTATGTTTTTGACATCAAAGTGGTGCAAATTTGACATGCTATAATAAATGATCTCTGGGGTTTTTCTAGCTGAAGTTTCACAGACACATTCTGGGGACACCAGAGACTTATAATACATATTGTAAATGGAAGCATGCATAATAGTAAAGTAAATGGCTATATTTAATAATATAATACTTGTGATATATTTAAGGAACAGTTGTTCCAAAAATTAAAATGCTGAAAATGTACTCACTATCAGTCCATCCAAGTTGTAGAGGAATTTGTTTCTTCATCTGAACAGATTTTGTGGATTTAGTATTACATCACTCCGCAAGTAAAAGTAAAAAATATCCTTATGGTGCCCCTGATACAGTGTATGCTACCTGCGTTCAGCTCATAATCTCCTTTCTTCGTGTACAAAAAGTATTCTATAAATTATTTGCGGTTAAACCACTGATGGCAGATGGACTATTCTGACGACATCTTTCATACTTTTCTGGATCTTGACCGTGTAACTTACTTGGCAGTCAGTGGGACAGTCACAAGCCTCCAAGTTTTCATCCAAAATATCTTAAATTGTGTTATGAAGACGAAGTATCCCTTTTAAGTTCCTTTAACATCTTAATTCATTTATTACAGAATCACAGCCTTTTACTTTACAGGACATTAACTGATGGACTGGAATAGTGTGTTTTATATTAGTGGAATACTGTGTATTTTTTTTTTTTTTTTTTTTTAAATCAGACTCTCATTTAGGTGGCACTCATTCACTGCAAATGATCCATTGGTGAGAAATTTTGATTTACATAAACTGAAAAATTAGAGTTCATTTTTGGATGAACTATTCTATTAATGCAAACACACTTACACAGCACATTTTTTGTGGCTTAAGTGTCCAAACACTTTTTGTCCATGTATAAAAACAGCCAACAAATTGGGGGGCAATTATATGCGGTCAATTAAAACGGGACAGAAAACGGTGTACTAACTGTAGTAAAGAAAATGTCTCATGGCTTGGGTGAAAACGACAGCTAAATTCATATTGTAATATGCTGACCTCTAGTGGATGAACTATTACTACTATTACATTACAAAACCAAGGACATTTTTAAGTGCCCCATTATGCCACTTTTAAGGTTTATTTTGTTTAATTGTATAATATTGTTTTGTGAGTCTCCTACAATAGGATCACATGCATGCAAAGTAAAAAAAAAATGCTTTAGTATTTTACAAATATGCATGTAACCACCTAATTTTCCACTATTTCCACTATTCGTTCGAAGCAGTTCTAAGATTCAATCTCTCTAAACGCCCACCGCCTTAGTTTCGTACTTTTGAATGCTCGATAGAAAATATAAACATCTGTTAATTATTATACTTGTGATTCAGTGGAGCCAGCTGGTCCAAATAAACAGGATACTGAGCCACATTTCAAGAGTAAAAATTTAGTGAAACTCCCAGAGTATGAATATTTAATGGATCAGTGGTAGAGCTAGCAGCACAAAAGGTTGTGGGTTCGATTCCCAGGGAACACATGTTAGGTAAAAACAATGTTAGCCTGAATGCACTGCAAATCGCTTTGGATAAAAGCATGTGCTAAATGCATAAATTTACATTTTTTAATTTAAATCAAAACATTTTATTGTTAAAGGATACAATTATGTTCCAGGGCCCCAGACGAAGCCAGTTGGGCCAGAAGCCTTTATAGAGAGCAAAAAATCCTTCATTTTTCCAGGTCTGCATGAGTCCATCCAGCGTACCCTTGTACATAGGGTTACCCGCGAGCACACGTTGATTCATCATACGTGTCCTCACCACATCCACTGGGTTGGAGGCTAAAGCACCTGCCAGACCACACGCGAAACTGGAACTAAATAAACAAAAGAAACTACATGAATCCTCAAGAAGTCAAAGTTTGTGCCGTATTAATAAATCAAATTTTGAATTAAAGCAATTACTGGTAGAAATGCTCACATGAAATGAGTTAACACAGTGTCTCCCATGAGGCCTGAATGAATCAAATGCTTCTTGGTGATGTCATAGACTGGCAGCTCTACACCCACCACGATGGCCGCTCTCTGTGCTGTAGGAATTACACCCTGAAAACAATGTAGACAACAAAGTATTAAAGCAAAACCTATAATGTGTTGCATTTAAAAAGCTGGAATGCTAATGAATAACTCAGACAACCTATGGCCACATATTTTAAAATCTCAACACCGATGTGCAAGATGAGACATAACGAAAGCACTCACCCTCCACAGGCCTCGCGTGCCTTCAGTCTGGTAAATGTTGATGAAATTAGACATCATGCTTCCCTGTAACAGGCTGCCTTGAGCCTGCATGCGAATCTGAAAAGCAGAAGAACATAAGAAAAAACAAACTCTGTGATCTGTGTTGTAAAAACTAAAATTGAGGTTAAAGCTAAGGCCAGAAACACATTTAATGCAAGTTTGTACACAGTGCAACAGGCATACATACTAAAGCATGGGCATCTGAACTATTGTATGTGGGTGGGACAAGACCTACGATATTCGACCCATTCACTTTTAAAATCTCTAATTCAGTTTACAGTTCTGTTCCCTTTTCAGAGTGCCATCAGTCAAATCCATTCCATTTGAGGAATGCCCTTATGAATTAAACTCCATTCTGCATTTTAGCTACAGCCTTGAGATCCACACTACTGCCACCTCAAATTCACTCTACTTGGCTCATTCGGAGTCCATTTAATTAAACTCCATTCTCCGTTTTCACCACTCGTACCTGAAGAACTCCTACGACACAGCATCTTGGCATATCTGCTGCTCAGGGGTCTGTTCTTTGTTTGTAGATAACTCCGTTGGCTGAATTTTATTTTTGATGATTTGACAAGATGCAGGATTGTTTGGTTCTTTGAAGCTCATCCTGTAGTTGCGGTCATATCAACAGGTCCGTTAGCTCAAACCTTCTCAGGAGCAGCCTTATTTCATGTAAACCTAGGAGTTGTGATCGATCATCAGTTAAGCTTCACAGACCATATTGCTACAACGACCTGGTCCTGCAGATTTGCCTTATTCAACATTAGGAAGATTGACCCTTCCTGTCAGAGGAAGCCACACAACTTCTTGTCCAAGCTCTTGTTCTCTCCAGACTGGACTATTGTAATGCTCTCCTGGCGGGCCTTCCTGCATGTACTATCAAGCCTCTTCAACTGATCCAGAATGCAGCAGCGAGAGTTGTCTTTAATGAGCCTACTTCAATCTTATGTGCCCTCCAGAAGCTTGTGTTCTCCAAGTGAACGACGCCTTATGGTGCCTAACCAAAGAGGTTCAAAATCGCTCTCACGGACCTTTTCCTGGACTGGTGGAATGACCTCCCAAACTGAATTCGAACAGTCTTTACTCATTTTCAAAAAACATCTAAAAAGGCACATCTTTTTCGCCAGTACTTGACCAACTAATACTAGCACTTACCTTTTCTTCTCTATACTATTCTTGGAGGAAAAAAAAAAATCATAGCTACGTGTTCTGTCCTAGACTAACTGAGACTTGTCATGGCACTTGTATACTGTTGTTGTTCTCTAGTTTGTCTGATTGCTTCTATTGTTCTCATTTGTACGTCGCTTTGGATAAAAGCGTCTGCTCAATGATTAAATGTAAATGTAAATAGGATTAGTTTGTATTGTTTGAAGTGAAGGTGATGCTGAAAGTCTGTCCCAGCCGCTGCTATTTTCTTACAATTGTACCTTTATTAAACCAGGGGAAAATTTAAAGGATGATCATTTAAAAATTACTTTGCAAATAATTAAAATGTTGCATGATCTATAATAATGCACACAACCAATTTTACTCATTAAGATATTTATTCCTGAAGGAATTGTATTGCAGTCAAGCACATATTAACTTTACATGACTGGTCAATTTCTTGGTCAATATTTGGTATGTGGCTTATATATATATATATATATATATATATATATATATATATATATATATATATATATATATATATATATATATATATATATATATATATATATATATATACATATACACATACATATATTAGTATGATTTCGTAAGTTTGTATGCATTTCATTTATTTTCATTTTGATCAATATCTATTCATGACTTTTAATGTCATTCATGATTGAAAATTATTTCATTGAAGATTAAGAGAGCTGAGTATAATATTGAAAACAAATATTATTACATAGCCACACAAAAACTACATTTCACATTTTTTAATTATTATTTTATAGCAAATAACATATTTCATTGACTAAAAACATGTATTAAGTTACAAAGATACAAATTATATTTCAAATAAATATAGTTATTTTGAAAATTCTATTAATCATGACTTGAATGAAAATTTGAGTTTAATTACCTTTAGCACATCAGTTGGATTTGCCAAAGAAGATGACAAAACTCCAGACACCACACCACAAAACACATTAATCACCATAGTCTCATCTGAAAAAAATAGTAGCAATTACATTTAGAATGTCCTTCAGTATGTTTCATTAAAAATAAAGAAAGAAAAACAAACACACACACACACACAGAACAAAAACAGTTTAACAATTCAACAATGAATCAGTAATTAGGCAGAAAAAAATTACAGACAACAATCAAACGCAGAATAACTCATTTAAGAATCACTCAAAAAGCCCTTTTTTTGTAAGTAAGGTCTTGTTTCACTATTTTAAGATGTAGCAGCGAGACTTTATAGATCAAGGCACCAATGACAAGAGAGATGAATGTAAAAAAAGTGTGTGTATATTATATATATATATATATATATATATATATATATATATATATAGTACAGACCAAAAGTTTGGACACACCTTCTCATTCAAAGAGTTTTCTTTATTTTCATGACTATGAAAATTGTAGAATCACACTGAAGGCATCAAGGGCTATTTGACCAAGAAGGAGAGTGATGGGGTGCTGCGCCAGATGACCTGGCCTCCACAGTCACCGGACCTGAACCCAATCGAGATGGTTTAGGTGGTTCAGGAGTGTGCAAAGCAGTAATCAAAGCAAAAGGTGGCTACTTTGAAGAACCTAGAATATGACATTTTCAGTTGTTTCACACTTTTTTGTTATGTATATAATTCCATATATAATTCCACATGTGTTAATTCATAGTTTTGATGCATTCAGGGTGAATCTACAATTTTCAGTCATGAAAATAAAGAAAACTCTTTGAATGAGTAAGGTGTGTCCAAACTTTTGGTCTTTACTCTATATATATATATATATATATATATAAAGTGCTGATCAAATTTAGAAAGATAGAGTAGTTCCTTGAACAACGTGTCCAAAAGTCAGAAAAGCCATTTAGCTTGGCCAGAAGAGTCTAAATACAGCCTGTTCAATACAATAAAAAACGACTGCAGGCCTAGCTGTGGCCTTTCTTTATGGCAAAGATTCAGGTAATACAGATATTGTTTGCAGAAAAGAGAAGATTTTTTAGCATGTCAGATGGAAATTGCTGGCACCAGTACCAGATACGGTAATGCTAGAGACGTGTTTGTCTGCCGCTTCAGCATTTTTTGTTTGGACCATAAATTAGTGATTGTGGTTACACCTTGTTTTGTAATCCAGAATTGGTAGAGCTAGGGTTGAGTCGTAACGGTGGAAAAAGTAGCTAAATGCTAAATAAGGGTCCAAAAAAAACAACAACTATTCCTTAAAACCCTGTTATGTACCAGACACCAGACAAGCAACAGCCTCAGGTGAGAAAACAGAATAAAGTTCCACTGAGGTTTGTTCCTGCATGGCAATCAGGCACATTTGAGCTTCATTTTACAATATTTAATGTGCTCTATGTATGTGCTTTGATCAGTGTTTATATGAAAATAAAATCTTAAATTTACGGAAGTCCTAAGATGGATTATTACTTTTTTTTTCTTGTTTCATACTACAAAAAAAAGCTAACAGTATTATCATAATACATTAAAACAGTTCTTATGATTATTTATGAGATGATACAGCATATTATAATGTTTTTTTATAATGCATTATTCATTCATTATAATGCCTTAATATCCTTACAATGTATTATAAAAAAATCTGTTTGTAGAACCCACAAAAAAAGTATGTATTTCTGATTTGTAAAATCTGTTCTGCTAAAATCTGAAATTTCATTTCTTCTCGAAAAATGTTTCTCATCGAGGGAATGGTAAAGAAACCAGAACTGTAAGAGAATCCTAATAAAAATCATTACATTTCTTACCATTCATTGCATTTGTAGCCCTAATCCCTATACAGATTGAGGAGTTATTTGTGGAGTAAAGTGAGAAGAACAAAAAAAATTATGTGCCCATAGAATAAATTTGTGGAATGGGACCTTGATCCAAAAAATTTCACTGTGAGAAGATCTACTCATCACAATGGTACAAAAATACAAACAAATATTGTGACACTCATTGTGATCACAGCTTGTTAGGACTAACTCAAATTAGCCCATAAGAGACAGAATGTATTGTTCTTTGCAACATGCCTAGTTGTAGGCATTGCGGCAGTGTTAGGTAGCTAATTAAAATGTATTCTTACAAGTGAGTGATCTGAAATTTGATTATAAGCAACTATTAATTACTAATGCATATCCACACAAACACTACTCAGTCATGACAACTAAATAAATACTAGACTATGTAACTATGTAGAGTATGTTAACAGTATTGCTTCTCTAATCTAATCTATGGATGCTAATCATGCATTTGCTCTCTCAAATATTAATAATGGTCTCATATTTAAAAGACTAATGTGCTGCTGACAGAAACATGCCATACTTTTAAATTTGGTTACAAAGCAAATGTGACTGGACGTGTGCAACAGGCTTACATCATGCTGTATGACACGGTAGTGACTAATCTATATCACTAAACACATTAAGGCATAGATAATTCTCCGGAGACAGTTCACTCCCTATCTCACAGAGCTTCTGTTTAGTCATAAATTAAGTTATCATCTAATGAATACAGTTTGATAAAGTTAAATAAGATATGTCTAGACATGAATGATTGCGAAATCCAAATAAAATGCTGAAATTTCAGGACAGCTAACCTTACAAAACTGGTTCAGTGAGTCAAACATATGATTTCAGTGCCATGACTGATAATAGAAACTCACGTGATTTCATTGAAGATATCAACAACAAGTGGAAAACGGGATGTTCTCTTCTCATAATGTAATGTTGAATGGAAAAGATCCTGTACAACTTCAACAGTATCAAAGCATTCATCCAATAAACCCACCTTCTGGATGACTGACAAACAGTTTCTTTAATGTGTTATATGTACCGATCTTGATTGTCCCATAAGAAGCTTGTCGGAGGACTGCAGGAGAAATTCTGTAAAAAAATAAAATAAAATAAAATCACAACTTCAAGGTCAATGCTTTATTTCCATACTGAGAAGACAAAATATATGCAAAGTTTGGTTCAAAGAGGTTCAAGTTCAACAGTAGTTTCTTTCACAAGAAAAGCAGTACATGAAATTTGATTCTTTTTTTAACAGAAATATATTTGCTAGACGACTACAGCATTGTCCCATTTCATAACTGAAATTTAGACAAATATCCTGCATATTCAATAACTTTTTTTTTAACAGTACTACAGTCACAAAATTACAACACTTTAAAAAAAGGATCTCCCACCGTCCGTCCTATAAATTCAGTTCCAGTCCTGCTCCAGCACACCTGCCTGCAATAATCAAGTAACCATTGGGACTAATTAACTCTGAACCCTTAAGTAACCCTGGAGACTTGCTCTTTTTGACTCAGGAAGAGCTGAGACTGGATGAGTCCAATTCACAAATGAATCATCCTGTAAGATTTGCAATCATCCTATAAAGGTTCACTGAAAAGAATCCTTCACAAATCAAATCAAAGTTCAATCAAAAGTTCAAATGCTAACAAAATAGGAAATGACAAACTTACTAACTGTAAGCTTCTGGCCAGAAACAGAAACACATTAATATGCGAGTTGATGGTTTGAAAAACAAGACGCTCAGTGACACACAGACAGCACGACTAAGCTAAACTCAAACGACTGCAGTCTTCTCATGCCAAAGCAGTGGGCCAGTTTCACTTGACTCAGCTCCTCTACAGACCCATGTGAATTAAATATCATCTATATTTAGAGTTTATTACAGCTACCAGCTGTATTTAAAACCCTTGAACCACTGCATGAGTTGCAAATATTCCTTTATAACGGAACACAACCATGATCTTCAGAAAGTATACAGTTAAACACAACAACACTGATGCTGTGCAAATTAAGCATTTCTTGTCATATTCAAGTAATCTGCACTCACCCAGAGTACAATGCCCGGATCCCTTCTTCACGGCCAATCCTCAACAAAGCGTGGAACATTCCCCGATATCGGACCTCCATACAGTGCGTCTGCCCTTGAACCTGGAGCCGTGTTTTTGTGAGATCAATGGGAAACGTACCTGCAAGATTTAATCATCAAATGATCAATGGTGATTTAATAATAAAATCTTATATACTTTAAGTATACTAGTACTTTATCTACAAGCAGCCACGGTTGTGAATGTATATTGTATAATATGTGTCATATCTATTGCCCCACCCCCATTTCAGACACTTTCACTGTACACTGTGTGGTGGGAATATAGTTTTATTTATATTCTGCAATGTTATGTTGAACAAGAGTGTTCTTGCATTAACAAATCAAGGCTAATTTCAGTCCCTCCATGTGGCAAATACAATGACTGATTCAATTGATACAGTTGTACAAATCTATATAAGAGTATATTTCAGTACAACAACTAATAGTACCAGCAAATAGTAATAATAATAATAATGATATTACATAATTATAATAATGTTACTAATAAAAAAAGTTATAATGCATATATTTTATTGTTTAATTTTAAGTGTGTCAAAAAGCAGAAACATATTTCAATATTAAAGTTATTAGACATGCAAAGAAAAATAACCAGTTAACTAATATATATATATATATATATATATATATATATATATATATATATATATATATATATATATATATATTATATATATATATATATATTCTCTCTCAAATATTAAGATGCATTATGGCACTTCCATTTGAGATAATAGTTTGTATTAACAGCTTTAATGAAGAAGTGATCTGTAATAGATGACGAAGATGATGTAAAAACAGCAGGTGCACAGACAGACTCACCGAATTCTGCGACAATTGAGGCCATTCCCCCATAGACAAACGGCTTCCAGTTCAGGTTTGCCATTTCTGTTGCGGCTCCTTCGGCTTGATGGAGTCCTATTAAAAACAGCAAAAACCCCAAATAGGAACAGACCAGCTGTTTTAATCTCACATTGTACAACATAGCGCTACCCGTGTGTGTTCAAGCCTGTCCTGCCAGATGCATAGACAAATCTGCACCGGAATAAGACGAACAGCATTAAAGATTCATTGCAAGCGCCACAGAAAATTTGCGGAAATTCTATTGGTTGTAAACGCTGTCAATAATTTTGTCGGCGATCCCGATTGGTCAAAATTATCTCATGTTCCACCTACTTCCGCCGCAAAGGAGGTTGAATGACAGAAAGCAAAGTATCGCCTATTTTGATCAAACCGTGTGACATTTAACTTTTTAGGTTACAGTTTAAAATTAAAAATAGCAGCTTATAGTCACCGATATAAATAAGATGTGCCTATGTTGTGGACGTAGCATGAAAGATCGCTGTACTTGGTTCCGTATCGAACTGCTAACGGCTTGCACAATAAACGTTAACGTTAGCCAGGTAACGTAAGAGCAGAACTTCTCTCACCATTAAAAAGTACAAAACTGAGTAATCACGACATTCTAGTTAATATCATCTCGTGAGCTCACATACCTGATTCTTGGTGCTTCAGTCACCTCTGTTATTTTATTTTGGACTCCATCATCTCGACCACATGTAGGATCACAGTACTTTTCGCAGTCAAACTCCAGGAGTGCATACGGCATTCAGTTTACCATCACGTGTCTCTAGCAGGAACTAAACTCGCCGCGACCGGAAGTTCCGGCCCCGAATTTTGAAAGGGACTAGACTCCTCCACCCCCTCCCCTTTTCAATGTCACCCTGCCCAGGGGAGCAATCGCTGATGTAATCGTTGATGTTTGTTTTGATTTCATGTAGTGGCCCTCATACACGTATGTTTTCATTTATTAGTTCACTAAAAATAACAAGAGTTCAAAAAAACTGTTGTAAACAATATTTAGTAACTTTTACTTTTTTTCCACTATATATATATATATATATATATATATATATATATATATATATATATATATATATATATATTGATTTCAAAGAAGTGAAACAATTAAAAAAATATATTTGCTAGTGCTACCTTTACCAATAACATTCAACATGAAAAACATTCAGTATGCAAAGCAGATAATTTAATTATCTGTAAAAAATGTAAAAAGACACATACAGTATGCAAAGCAGATAATTTCATTATCTGTAAAAAATGTAAAAAGACAGATTAATCTAAGCCACTTTTAGATCCCCTTACAACCTCACGTTTCCTTCTTTCATTTTACACTTAGTCTATATAACATAATCTAGCTTCTTGCAGTCTACTTGAAGACACTCTGAAATCTTGCTCTCTAGCGCTGAACTGAGGAGGGTCTCCTGTCCCTGATGAGCATCAACCCTGATCTTGAGGTTCACTCACTTCCTCAAAAACTTTCTGCCCCTCCAAACTGTTTTGCTAAACAATTTTTATTCCTGTGCCCTCATGAAGGCAACATGCCTCTACAATTTTTGGACAGGTTTTTTTCCCTTTTTTGAAATTTTCTCACTGAAAACAAATGATACACATTATCAGACATCTCTAATATAATGGTGCTACACAGTGTATAATTTATATACATATATTTATAAATATCTAAATAAAGTTGTAAATGCAGGTAGTAAGTAAGATTCTGTAAAATATTAGTAAAAACACAAAAAAATGTTGTCATTAAACACTTTCACTGACCAAAGTTTACGATTAATGGTACAAAAACACAATGTTTTCCTTAAAAATGTAAGTTATGTTTACAAAGACATGCATGGAGCTGAAATATACTGTAATAAGCATTATTACATACATTTTTTCATTTTGCCCACATTAAGAAATGGTAAAATTTTTTATTCAAGGTTAGCTTGTGTTGTCTGTAGTTTGCATTAGTTTTTGTGGTGCCATACCAATTAAACCCATATATATATATATATATATATATATATATATATGTATATATATATATATATATATATATATATATACATAAAATTATAATAAGTTAATTTATGAAAATAATCTGCTCTACAAAACAATTTGTAATGTATTTCTTTGTAAATTAATGTAACTGAATCACAAATCATTTAGAGTTTGTAGTTCATTTGCTTAATTCTTTCTCAGTCTATCATTCAGCATTCAGTGAGGCTAATGTAATGGCCTTGAGATTAGCTTTGTGCACATTTCGTATCTCGCATGTTGTAATGCAAGCAAGATTTGTCCATCTATAACAGGACTGTGCTCCTACTAATACACACCAGCATCATCCGCAAAGAACACCTCAACCTGCAAAGAGATCACATAAAGTGTCATTACCTTCCATTGTAAATCTCTCTTATAACTTTTTATGGATCTTTATAGACCATACATTTGAACACACAAACTCACTGTGAATAAGATGCACCTTTTAATGATGTTCTCAGGCTCAAATGACCAGAGTTTTATGTCAGTAATGCTGATTTCATAAAACATCTATAGATGTTCATTGTGGTTTCACCTTCCCTCTGAGTCAGTTGTGATGTCACAGAGTGGTGCGTAGGAGCCTCATCACACGCTGATACAGCTGCTGAACCACTGATAACAGATTTCTGCAGCACACAAAATATGTTTTGATTTACAGTTATTCATACACAGAATTTACACAGCATTTATTCTATTATAAGGTATAATTTACCCTTTCAAAATAAAAACAGTAATTTACTCACTCTCAAGTTGTTACAATTTAAAAATCTATTTGACTTCTTCTGAAACACAAAAAGTGTTTTTGTCCATACAGTATATATCTTGTGTGGACAAAAACAGCTGAAACATTGAAAACTCATTTGTAATTCTCATTTGTAAATTGTTTAAGATAAAAAGGTCTGTTAAATGAATAAATGCGATTGTTCAAAATATCCTTGACAATTAAGATGAGATGCTTTCATAGTTCCTGTACCCATTATGATCTTCTATAAATGCCTTTCAATTTAAAATCTGAGGCATCATAACCTTGCTTGCACTCCTTTACAATCTTATACAAAGAAGAGGATCCGGTGTCCTGGCAAAAAATTCAGTAACATAGCATATCACTCGTGGGATCGGTAGCTGGTACAATATATTGTTGTTTAGTATAATATGTCTGAGATTATTATATATTTATTTATTTATATATAAATCCCAAACCCAAATGTCCCCTGAACCCTACAGACTAATTTAACAAATCCATAAAAATAACCAAAAACTCACCGGGCACCATTTGACACGCAGTTGTTTCTGTCCGGGTGAAGGCAGAAGAGTGATGCCAAACAGTACTCACAGCACAGCAACATGGAAAGCAGCCTCCTCTTTAAAGACATCTTCTGCCCAGTGCTCTCAACAACCTGAACAATCTTTAGTATTCCTTTCAAAGAGCCCAAGATGTACCTTATTTGGGCAGCACAAGTAAAGATGGCCAGTGATGTGTAGTTGAGGGATGGGCACAGTTTGGCACAAATCACATCCAGGAGCTTTCTGTGGGCAGAGTGTAGCAGTGGGCACAATAACTGCTGACCAAAATCCGCTTTCAGTAGCAGTGAACAGTCTAGTAGGGGTGAATAACATTGCTACATTGTTGACCAGTGGGAGTCTGTCTTTACTGTGTAGCACTGTCAGATCTTTCCTCGGTATGGACGACTATGTGCAGATTGTTAAAAGTCAATTATACTTGTGTGGTTTTAAGTCCATTGTACTTGAGGGCTTTGACTCATTCTCATGACTCCAGAGGGAAGTTGAAGAGGTCATTCATGTGGAATTAATGTGACTGATTTGTCTTGGTCCCAAAATATATCCATATATGTGCACTGACCCTGACTCCAATTATAAAATGTTAAAGGGTTTGGATATGGTAAATGTTTTTTCATTCTTCTGTTTATTTTTCAGAGTTTGTTCACTCATGAATAATCACAGTCATGCTGTTAGTGTCCAAGCCCACTTTTCAAACCCAACCCCCTCTTCATGTTCATCAGTTTCTCTTCCCCTTTTTAGTTTGTTCAAAGTTAATAGACTGATGCTGGAAGAGAAACATCTCAGATTTACCAACAAAACGGACACAGGCATATCAACTCATTTAAAATGAAAGAACTAATCTTTTGTCCTCATCCTGAAGCCATCCAAATCTAAAAGATGCATTAAAGATCCAAGAATGACCACTGGGAATCCTTCTTCTGGACTTCAGATGAAATATGTTCTCCGTTAAATTTATTGGACTTCTCCACTATGAGATTGGATTTTCATGAAAAAGGAGTTCATCTGCTTCTCATCACTTTTTCAGGCAAGGAACACTCTTAGACATCTGAGAAGTATCCTGAGAATATTTAAAGGATAAAGATTTGATCAATATCCATTATCTTTGCACTTTAGGTGGTGTTTGAGGACATTACCCCCTTCTATGTAAAGCGTTTTAAGTGACCAGAAAATTGTTATATAAACATAAGGAATTATTATTATTATTATTTAGTAAGGTAAGGTTGTAAATTCTAAATAATCACATTTTCATGGATATAGCCACCTCCAGTAGGAAGTATGTTCAGATGGGACCTGGATGACAGCCAAACAGAACAAGGGGTGGATAAATGAAAGTACAGCAGCAAAAGAAGGAATATGTTATGTTTTTCCCAATCTGAGAAAAGAAAATCTACATTTTCATGTCCATTTCTTCCTCTTGAAACCATCAGTATCTTGGTCAACTTTGAAAAAAATAAATTACATTTGATGTAACATTGATCGCTTAGAACATGACTCAGGAGACATCCTTGGAAACTATGAGGGAGAACTATGAAGTGACATCACCCATTCCACAGCTCACAACCCCTGCTGTAATAGAAAGTGAAGTTGTGGCCATGGGCTATATTCTTAGTGTTGGATCCATTTTGATTATCTCCACCAACCTTTTAGTCTCCATTGCCCTGGTCCTGCTCATCCGCAAGAGGGGCTACCGGAGTTGGTGTTTTGTCTTAAACCTATCCATCGCGGACATCCTAGTTGGCATGGCAATCACTGGCATTGCCACTGATGCTCTCAAAGGAACCACAGCCTCCATGGAGAAGGACATTTGTTTGTTGCGCATGACCTTTATCATTGCACCCTCTGCAGCCTCCATCCTAACCATGTTCTTGATCTCACTGGACCGCTATGTAGCTATAAAGTTGCCTCTGCGCTATTTGCAGTTAATGAATAATAAGATGATTGCTGGGGCTCTGGTTCTCATCTGGCTCATCTCGATGTCTGTGGGATTTTCACCCAGCATTTTGAAACCATTGCAGAAGGAAGACTATCACAAGGTCTGCACGTTCTTCTCCGTCATAGAGCCCAAGAGCATTATTGTGGTCTTCTGCCTTTTTTTCTTTCCACTGCTCTCTGTCTTTATCTATTTTTACATGGACATCCTGAAAATTGCATGCGGCCACCAAAAGCGCATCCATGCCCAGCAAGCAGGGTCACACTTTCTGACGTCTAGTCATTACTGGGGTCACGTAAAAGCCCTGCGGACTGTCGCCATGCTAGTTGGTTGCTTCACACTCTGCTGGTGCCCTTTTTTTGTGGTCAGTATTGTGCAGGCATCATGTCCAACTTGTAAACTCTATCACATTTTGGAGAACCATCTCTGGCTGTTGGGACTCTCAAACTCCCTTATAAATCCCCTTGTTTATGCCTGCTGGCAGCGAGAGGTGAGAAACCAGCTCTGTGAGATCTTTGCTCATATAAAAGTCAGGTTGTGTCTTGTGACACATTCTGAGACAGCAGACAGATGCCTCACAGACCACCCGACTGTCACTCAGGCAGTGATGTTTTGTGACAAGATGATAGCCACCCCGTTAAACTGCAGTAGGTATTTCACAACTCCCGAATAACATCTGGAAAATATTTCCAATATATTGGGAATGTCCTTTCAGTCCACTGACCATAGGAAACTGTAAAAGATCTACAAAACTGCTACATCCCTTAATGGATGTGAAGCCCAGTGCATTTGCCAAGTCATGTCAGCATTATTTATATAGTGCTTAAAAAAAACAGATTGTGTCAAAGCAACTGAAAAACATTAATTAGGAAAACAGTGTGTCAATAATGCAAAATTACAGTTAAAGGCCGTTCATCATTGAATTCAGTGATGTCATCCTCCAGCTTAGTTCAGTTTAAATAGTATATTTGCAATCATTTGCAATCAAGTCAACGATATCACTGTAAATGAAGTGTCCCCAACTAAGCAAGCCAGAGGCGACAGCAGCAAGGAACCAAAACTCCATCGGTGACAGAATGGAGAAAAAACCTTGGGAGAAACCAGGCTCATTTGAACCTTTAGAAATTTTACAGATTAGACAAACATATTTCATAAGGTATAAAAATAAAAAGTTTGTTTAACCACAGCATATTTTGTCATCACTTTACTATGACTGCATTTAATTTTAGTCTATTAATATCTATCTATCATATATATATATATATCTCAGTTGGCCTATATCAGTTGAGGGGCCAGTTCTCCTCTGGCCAGGCGAAACCAGCAGTTCATTTCCAGGCTGCAGCAAAGTCAGATTGTGCAGAAGAATCATCAGTTTCCTGTGGTCTTGTCCCAGTGGTCATCTGAGACAAGGTCTTTACAGGCGATCTGTATCTGGGGCTCTAGGTGTCCTGGTCTCCGCTGTCTTTCAGGGCTGTAGAGGTCCTTTCTAGGTGCTGATCCACCATCTAGGCTGTATAGAGACATGATGGGGTGACCGCAGTGACCCTCTGATCTGGATACAGACTGGATCTGGTGGCTACCGTGACCTTGGAATAAGAGAGAAACAGACTAATATTAGCGTAGATACTATTCTTCTAATGATGTAGCAAGTACATCGGGTGTTATGGGAAGTGTTCCAGGGTTCCAGTTAACCTAATTAATGCAGCCTAAAAATCCTTTAACGGATTTGGATATTAGAAGTGTATTAGTGTGTTATGTGTAAAACAGGTCTTTAATCTAGATTTAAACTGCAAGAGTGTGTCTGCCTCCCGACCAATGTTAGGTAGGTTATTCCAGAGATGATCTGACGCCCGCAGTTGATTTTGATATTATCAAATTGCCAGAGTTTTGAGAATGCAGCGGACGTGGAGGACTAAGTAATAAGCAATATTTTAAAATCTATACAGTGTTTAATAGGTAGCCAGAGCAGTATTGACAGAACCAGGCTAATATGGTCATACTTCCTGGTTGTAGTAAGAACTCTAGCTGCTGCATTTTGAACCAGCTGGAGTTTGTTTATTAAGTGTGCAGAACAACCACCCAATGAAGCATTACAATAATCTAACCTTGAGATCATAAACTCATGGATTAATATTTCTGCATTTGACATTGAGAGCATAGGTCGTAATTTAATGAGATGGAAAAATGCAGTTTTACAAATGCTAGGAACGTGGCTTTCTAAGGAAAGATAACTAATCCTAACTGATGACGAAGAATTGACAGAGCAGCTATCAAGTCTTAGACAGCGTTCTATGTTATTACATGCAGAGTTTTTAGATCCTATAATTAACACAATTAAGAAATTACTCGTCATCCAGGTTTATATATCAACTATGCATTCTGCTAGTTTTTCAAATTGGTATCTTTCGCCGGGTTGCATTCACTGCCACGAATTGATGGCGGTCATATAAGTATGATTTAAACCATGCAATGTGCTTCCATTAATGCCAACAAATTTTTCTTGTCTATACAAAATAATGTTGTGGTTAATAGTATTGAATGCATCACTAAAATCCAATAGCACTAACAGAGAGCTACAACCATGATCAGATGATAAGAGCAGGTCATTTGTCACTCTAAGGAGAGCAGTCTCAGTACTATGATACGGTCTAAATCCTGACTGGAAATCCTAACAGATACCATTTTTCTCTAAGAAAGAATATAAATTGTTAGAATGCTACCTTTTGTAGTATCTTGGACAGAAAAAGCAGATTTGAGATCTGTCCAAATACAAAAGATGCCGATTTATTTGCTTTCCTTTCCCACCTGCAATGAACACATTATTTTCAAAATATAACCAAACCACTAAGTTTCCATTTTTTCCAATTTTAAATGACTGTAAAAAATTTAACACTATTTGTTTATGTTTCTAGAGGGATTCTCATCATCATTGTCATCTTGCCCACTGGGGGTTATAACAGAGCCCATTTATTAAGATTTATAAGGCAATGTTTTCTGTAAAAAGGTTTCCTGCAATATTCATTGTGAACAGCACAATATAAATAAATTATAACAATTCAGTTGACAATGTTTCTCTTCTTGTATATCTACCATTTGTCACGGTTGGTAAACCGTGATCTCTGGGTGTTTGCACTTTGTGGTGAAGTCTGTGTGTTTCGCGTCTGCACTGATTAGTTTGTGGGCGTCTCCGTTAATTGTCATCAGCAACAGCTGTCACTCATTACTCATCTCCTATATATTGGCTTGTCTCACGTCTTGTGTTTGTGAGATCGTTGTTTAATGTCGTGTACCCTGTTTGTCGGCTTCAGTGTTGTCTGCGTTGGATGTCTGTGTTTTCCCAGAACCTCATCCACTCTACGCACTACCACTCAGCTACAAACACTTAACTCGCGTTTGTTTCCAGCCTTTCCTTCACCCTACCGTCACACCATTGCAGATAAAAAAAATAGAGATTAGCTTTAAATAAAAACCTATTTTAGACTTAATATGAAGTAAATATATTTTAATATATTAATATTTAATATTTTAACTTAATATTTAATATTGACCTAAACATTAATATCACACTTACATAAAAATATATATAATGTAGCTATTTGTAGTCCCCACAAGAGGACATTTTCCAGAATGTTCTGATTCAAGGAAGAAACCTATTCTGTTAAAAAAGATAATTTCAAAAGGAAGTAATGTCTGCCACCCTCATGTACTGTACTTCTTCAGGTGAATTAAATAAACATTTAATGGCCAGTGAGTTTAAATGAACAACTACACAACTTCACAAAGCTTAATAGCCTAAGTTTTAAAGTTTAAGTTATATAAGAAACATTTCTATATTTATTTTGAATGTTGATACATTATATGTATCTAAATATTTTAAACACAAGCACATGCATATATATGAATTGCAAAATTCATCATTATTAATAGTGTTTGTGTCAATCTCCTGCTTTCACCTCTGTATGAGCTGAATTACAAATATTTGTAATAGAATGTTAAAATGTAATTTGAAGACATTTTTTCAAGATTTCAAGTTGTCATAAGTGTCCCTGATTGAAGAATCATACATTCTTATTTATGTAATCACATTAATCTTATGATGCTGATGCCACAACAGAATAACAATACTGGAGATGATAAACACTATATATATATGTGTATATAGTGTATATATGTACATATATGTGTGTGTGTGTGTGTGTGACAGAGTGAAATATATATGTCTATGTAATAATATTTGAATCCATTTAAAAAGGTTAATCAAGTGTAAATATGTTATTTTAGTAATTTTGTGTTAATCGGTGATCAATTAGTTTAGTCCAACAATTCTGCGATCGATTGCTGCTGCCTTGTCAACCAGTAGGGGGAGAACGCTACTTGGGAGAACTCACAGTGTTCCTCCATTACACATTAGTGATGGGAAGTTCGATTCTTTTCCACGAACCGGTTCTTTTCACGGACGGTTCGATTCAATAAACCGGTTGAAAAAACCGGTTCAGCGGTTCTTTTATGCTCGACGTAATGACGTCATTGGCGATGACGTAATGGCGTCACGTCTATCAAACATTCAAATATATAAAGTCAGTAATCATAACTTTAGTCAGTTTAAAACCTCATAATCATGAAAAGTTTACAATTAAGTTTTGCAACAATGCACCCAAATACAGTAACAGCAATAATGTGCATACAAGGATTTAAGTCTTGAAGATATAAAGTAAATAAATTAGGTGTCATCAGCGCAGAAACCATGATCCACTTAGCATACATAATCCATTACGATGTATTTGTTATCATTAAATGAACTTACATTTCACCAGATTGCCCTTCATTCAAGCCCTCGGTTTACCCGCGTTCATAACATTAGCACAGAATCAGTTCAGAATCAATCACCAAAAGAACCAGTTCGGTTCAGACACGCAGTGAGTCAGTTGGCTTCACGCTGAATCACACATGCGCAGTATCATCATCTCCTCAGTTCTTGAATCGGACGCGTCCGAAAGAAACATTTTTCATTTCAGTGTACTGATGATCCGAAAACCGATGCAACCGGTTCTTGACTCGAGAACGAGAATCACTCTAACCGGCACGTGCTGCAGTTCAGTATCATCAGCTGCTCTACTCGTGTTCATGTTCTGTTTACTACAAACTCAATTTGTGAATGTGTCATCATTAACTATAAATACAGTACGGATATTTCATAAATCATCCCTTATTCCTATTAAACATAGAGTCTTTAGAGTCTTAATTATATTGTCCAACTTCCCTGAAAACCCCTTTTGGCCTATACATTATCTACAATATATAGATTAGAAACATTCATCTAAAAAAAAAAAAAAATCACACTTTCCGATGTTTAACAAAATACTTAAAAAATTACACGCATGCGCAGTATCATCAGATCATTGGTTCTCAAATCGGACGCGTCCGAAAGAAACGGTTTTCGGTTCAGTGTACTGGTGATCCGAAGTCCGATGCAACCGGTTCTTGACTCGAGAACGAGAATCAGCTCATCAGTTCTCAAATCGGACGCGTCCGACAGAAACGATTCTCGGTTCAGTGTACTGGTGATCCGAAAACCGATGCAACCGGTTCTTGACTCGAGAACGAGAACTGCTCCAGCAGTGAGCGTGTTCGTTCGTCATCTGGCTAGGCTCGTGTTCATCTTCAGTTCGGTCTTCACAGCAGTTCAGTCAGTGTACTGTTTGAGTACATGAATTACTCCGGGATATTGGTTTATTTTGACTCAAAGGGAGTGTCAGTCACGTTAAAAAAGTTAACAGCTTAAGTACTTTGTGGAGTAATGCTTATTGGAGACGCGAACCGTTTCAAACGATTCAGTTCGATTTGGTGAACTGGTTCAACCAGTTCACTAAGAAGAACTGGTTAAATTGAACGATTCGTTTGCGAATCGGACATCACTATTACACAAAAAGTTATCAGTCGAGAAGCATCGTGAAGTGTAACTGATTAATTCTCTCCCCTTTTTCAGGTATTAATTCAAATTCTTTGTCAATATAGTATGAGTTCAAGGTAAATGATGTTTAAGACTGTGCAGATGTCATTATATCATTGATTGCATTCTAATTAACCTGTTCAAAAGTGTAATTAGTTCAGAGATGTGTAAGCGCTGAGCTCCATTTTGAGTGTTAATTGCACGAGGCCCAGATAATGGCGACAGGTCACATGCTCAGCCATTAGCATTAAATATTTAGTATGCAAGCTTGTGATTGTTTAATTGTGCTCATTTAATTCTATTTGTTTGATTTGCTGGAAAAATGTGAATATATTGAGAAATGTAACTGAAAAGCTACTTAACACAGAGAGTTTGAGACATCTATGCACTTTGCGATAAAATAATTCCTAAGAGCACTTACATGTTTAGAATTGTTTGTGGTAGTTTATATCTATGTATCTGGTTAAAAAGAGTAAGAAGTGATTTCCAGATGTTTACAAAATGACTAAATTGCTAATTATAAATTAGCATGATTGATACTAAAAAAAATAATTGCTAAAGAGAGTACATTGTTAATAGCTTTTGTCACAATTACTGAATGTATGTGCAATGAAGGAAATGCCAATGTTGCTGTTTTGAAAAGTTGTTTATTGTTAACTGTTATAAAAAAAGAGAGAAAGAAAAAAGATTACACAAAGTTATCAGTGGAGAAGCATCATGGAGTGTGACTGATTAATTCTCTCCTCTTTTTCAGGGGTACAACATTTGGAGGCACCGCTGGGATCTACTCTTCGGAGTGCGGTGGTCACTTACCTGGCAGACAGCTTCTGATGCAGTACATCCCCCCCTAAAACAACACTGGCCAACAGTGAGGTGGAAAGAGTTCCTGCAGTAAAGGCAAGAAATAGACAAAATAACCGTAGCCCTGAGGCCCCGTTAGTCTCAGAAGTTCCGTTAGTCTCAAATAAGCCCAGTACTCAGCGAAAAAGTCCACTCTAGTGTCACAATGGAGACAACAGTGCTCGAGAAAATGCAAGATGAGGTTATCACCATGCTAAATTCCCTATCAAAAGACAAGCTTCTAAGTGTTTGTGAATTCCTTCATGTGGCAGAACCTGAGAAGATTGTATCTAAATCTTGTATGTCTCTGACCTCCTACATCCTCCAACATCTCGAAGATATCACTGAGCTAGAAGATGGTGGCATGTCTGAACTGTTAAGACTGAGAGATCAAATTATAGAATTGAATACAGTCACAGAGAGTGAGACAGCAGGCCAGAGTGAAATCACTGAAAGAGGTAAATTACAAAAGGAGTTAGATGAGCTAAAAAGTGCAATGAAACAAAAACTAAGTTTAATCCAACAATTAGAAGAGGTAAGCACAAAACAAAGCATCATCCAGCCTCAATTACAAATTGCTGCCCAGCCCCAACAGTCAGTCAATGCCCAACACTCAAGCCCACCTTGGCGCAAAGATTTTTAAATTTCTGGACAAATCGGAAACCCAGGCCAAAGAGAGAAATTAAGTTTTTCAAGTTCGGCACATCAAATTGAGGACGGCCTGAGCAGAGGCTACCCAGACCGTGAGATTGTGGATGCAGTTATTCGTGCCATCTCTCCAGGCTTACAGTTACGAAGCTATTTAGAAGGAAAACTGGTTAAATCTTATGTGCCCTCCAGAAGTTTGCGCTCTGCAAGTGAACGACACCTTGTGGTGCCATCCCAAAGAAGTTCAAAATCACTCTCACGGACCTTTTCCTGGACTGTGCCGAGCTGGTGGAATGACCTCCCAATCTCAATTCGTACAGCTGAATCTTTACTCATTTTCAAGAAACATCTAAAGACTCATCTTTTTCGACAGCACTTAACCTACCAATACTAGCACTTTTCCTTTTCTTGTCTTTTCATTTATTAAAAAAAAAAAAAAAAAAAAAACCTGGCTATGCGTTCTATATTAGACTAACTGAGACTTGTCATGGCACTTGTATACTGTTGTTGTTCTCTTGTTGACCTGACTCCTCTATTGTTCTCATTTGTAAGTCGCTTTGGATAAAAGCGTCTGCTAAATGATTAAATGTAGTGTAAATGTAAATGTGGAAAGCCAAATCTGACTCTTCCTACACTCAGACGAATTCTGTGCTCTCACTTCCAAGAAAAGAGTGCAACTGAACTGTATAAGCAACTTACCTCAGAATGCCAAGGTAACAAAGAGAATGTTAAATTTCCTTATGCGTGTTCTTGACCTGCGCCGGAAAATCTTGTTTGCGTCTCAAGAAGCAGAATCAGGCCTCAAGTATGACCCAGCATTAGTTCAAAGCATGTTTTTCCATACAGTACTCAACCGGTCTCCAAAATGACAGTGTTAAAGTAGATATGCAACCCCTCCTTCTTGACACAAAAACCACAGATGAGGCTCTGTTGGAGAAATTAAACATTGCTTGTGCTAATGAGGCGGAAAGACAAAAGCAAAAGAAAACCAATGTGCAGCACACAACGACTGTTGTCCATGCAGTTCAGTCTAATGATGTAACCATTGATAAGAAATCCAGTGCAACTCAAAGTGCACCAAATTCATCTTCCCATGTGCTGTCAGAACTGAAAGAACTGAGAACTGATGTAGCTTCACTCAAATCACTCAGTGCTGAAATATCTCAAATCAGAGAAACATTGCAGCAACCAGCTTTTGTCTCACCACAGTGTCTTGTTCCTGCACAGGGCGTTCCTGAAAGATAAGTCATTCAGTGTCAATTGCAGCCATATTGGGCATCACCGGGCACCAACCAAATGAGAGTGAATACTCAGTTTCCACCCCAGTATATACCCCGACAATACTATGCACCCCCTACTCATTCCCAAGCAAGAAAGTGCTTTAATTGTCAGCAACAAAGAACAGAGGACCGTTGCATGCATTGTTTTAGCACTTCCAAGCAGGATGCAGAATCTGTGGCATTAAGCCTTCAAGAGAGAGTCCTTTAAATGGAGAGCGGTTACTTCCGCGGGACAGGGAGTAACCAGACCCGCTAACCAGTCCCAAAGATGTGCAGCCTGTGAAAAAACAGAGAAGCAAATTAAGCAGTGCTCACGATGTAAAAAGATACTGTATTGTTCTCAGATCTGTCAAACTCACCATTGGACTGAACATAAGCGAACTTGTATCAACCCACCAAGACCAGTTTCAAATTCCAACCTGACGATGAGTGTCCATTCCTCCTGCAGTACTCGAGTTAACCAGTATTCCCCTGTGACATCACTAGTTGGGAGGCAATGTCTTGTTGAATGTTACCTGCATGGCCATCAAATTCAAGCACTGTGGGACACAGGCTCTTAGGTGTGTGTACTTGATGAATTGTGGAAACAGGAATACCTATCGGAAGTCCCACTGAGAGATGTTTCAGATATTCTCGAGTCTCCAAATATGTTGAACATATCTCCGGATATGTTGAAGTGACTTTAAGACTAGCGTCACAGACATCTCACCATACCGAGCATGTCATTCCCATACTCGTGGTGAGGGGTCAGAACCTCTCACACCTTATCATAGGTTTCAATGTGATAGAACAAATTGTGAACTCCATTGAACAAGTCCAGCCAAGTACTGTGAGCAACAACATGCTTGAGAGAACTGTTAAAGCCGCATTCCCCAGCCTAAAGAGGAGCAAAGTCCAGACATTTATCAAACTTGTGAGTGCAGAGAGCTCATGTGAATACACCGTAAAGACCATGAAAGGGCATGCTGTCATTCCCAAATGAAGTACGGTACAGGTCTCGTGCCGAGTGTACATGCTGCCAGTTAAGGAGGATAGAACACTCATTTTTGAGCCTGATGTGAATCCTTGCTGGGCAGATGGGCTTGAATTCAAAGAAAGTTTAGTAAGGCTGAAAAGAGAGGCTCCAACAAAAATCACAATTATACAAGGTATACAATGACACTGATCACGATATCACTCTAATGGGCCAGCCTCCGATTGGTACAGTACAGCTTGTCAAGAATGTCTTCCCTGCTAGAATGTTTGGAGTGCCAGAAAACCCTACCACTGTTGGGGTATGTCACATCCAGGCTGCGGAGAACTGTCATGACAACAACAATACTGATTCTTTGGACCCGCCAGTCGATGTTAGCCACCTGAGTGAACATCAGAGACAGGTAGTACAACAAATGTTAAGAGAAGAGTGTCAATCATTCTCTAAATCAGACAACGACATTGGGTGTATCAGAAATTTGCAGTTGAGTATATCACTTAAAGATGATGAGCCAGTCAGTCGCACTTACATGTCTGTGCCAAAACCTTTGCATCGCGAGATGAAAGAATACTTACATCACCTCATAGCACAAGACTGGATTGAAAAATCCAACTCCTCATACTCGTCTCCAGTTGTGTGCATAAGAAAGATGGCAGTCTCCGTTTATGTATTGATTATAGAGATCTAAACAGAAAGACTCATCCGGACAGACAACCAATTCCAAGGGTACAAGACATTATGGACAGCCTAGGTGGTAATTCCTGGTTCTCTTCACTAGATCAAGGGAAGGCCTACCACCAGGGGTTCATGTCAAAGGAAAGTAAGCACCTTACAGCGTTTGTGACACCCTGGGGCCTGTATGAATGGGTGCGTATTCCTTTCGGGCTGACGAATGCTTCTGCAGCCTTCCAGCGATGTATCGAGGAGTGTTTAGATGGCTTGCTGGATGAGATCTGCATTCCATACCTCGATGACACCTTGGTGTTTAGTAAAACCTTTGAGAACCACGTCCAGGATGTAAGGAAAGTATTGCAGAGGCTTAGACAACATGGTATCAAACTTAAACCGAGTAAGTGTCTGAAGTCTGCTACCTGGGTAGGATAGTCTCTGCAGAGGGAAGTATAGTTGATCCTGCAGATACAGAAGCTGTCAGAGCCCTGAAAGACAAACAACCAAAGAATGTGGGTGAGTTGAGGAAAATTCTTGGTCTGCTTAGCTACTACAGACAGTACATTAAAGATTTCTCTCGAATAGCTAGCCCTTTATATGACCTGTTAAAAAGTACTCCAGAAGATAATGTTCACCTGAAAAGGAGTCCGAGACAATCAAAGACAAAATGCATTAGAACTGGTGTTCCATCGAGTAAGCCCATTACCTGGACTGAACAACATCATAGCACTCTGGAACCGCTAATTGATTGTCTGCTACAGCCTCCCGTATTAGCTTTTCCTGACTTTTAACAGCCTTTTATACTGCATACAGATGCGTCAGCTCAAGGGTTAGGTGCAGTATTATACCAGAAACAAAGTAAGAAACTTTGTGTAATTGCTTATGGATCACGCACTCTAACGGCTGCTGAGAAAAATAGAATTTCTTGTTTTAAAGTGGTCAATCACTGAAATATTCTGTGATTATTTGTATTATGCGGCAACTTTTACTGTATATAGTAGGGGTGTAATGGTATGTGTATTCGTACCGGACCGTTTCGGTACAGGGCTTTCGGTACAGTGCATGTGTGTACCGAATGACCGGATGCAATATGTTGTGTGCAGAACATATACATTTTCGTGTTTCCAAATGAACATATTAAGTGGAAGTCTCCGCGTTCAGCGCAAATCGCACCCTGCAGCTGATTCTAAGGCCGACGACACACTGGCTGCGTGGCGTGAGTGTGGCGTGAGCGTGGCGTTTCTGCTGCGTGTCAGCTGCGTCACGGCTGCTTCGCGTTTTCTGTGTCTTTACACACCAGAATCGTGCCTGAAGCGGCGCTGGCACGGTGCTACCCCTTTGTCTGTAAACGTAATAAAAGATGCTCAAATGAATGACCAGGATATCAGTCCTGTATATGAATGCAAATTGTCTGGTACAAAACCAAAAGTGAGACAACTCAGAACATACAGCTTAAAGACAAAATGTCTGTTTTGTAAATGGGGAAAACTTATCATTAATCAGGATGGTATCCTCTGCCGAACCACTTCCACACGCACACAATTGGTCTTGCGAGAGCTTCACGATGAAATGGGCCATCAAGGTACAGAACGTACTCTCTCACTCATCCATGAACGTTTCTTTTTATGGCCACATATGCAGGCAGACATTGAGTATTATGTCACAAAAACATGCAGATGTCTAAAGCAGAAAAAGCCTTGTCATGAGACAAGAGCCCCATAAAAATACTGTGACATCACACTGTTATACAAATGCTAAGAACGCTCAAAGAAATTCAAAAATCTAACTGGAAAGACTCTTTAAATAAGTTGCTGTATGCTTACAATTGTACCCACTCAGAAGTCACAGGGTTTTCTCCTTTTTACCTTTTATATGGAAGGTCTCCAAGACTGCCTGTCAACATGTTGTTTGGACTGAATTCAGAACCTCCTACCTCTAATCAGAAAGAGTATGCGGAGAAATGGAAACATGGAATGGAAGAGGCATATAAAATTGCAAAGAGAGTGTGCTAAAAATCTGCTGACAGGAGCAAAAAGAACTTTGACAAAAAGGTGAGTAGCACCACATTGCAGCCAGGTGATCGTGTTCTGGTAAAGAACCTAACACCGCGGGGAGGCCCTGGTAAAATTCATAATTTCTGGGAAGTTACTTCGTATGTGTCTGCTCATGGACCGTCGATCTTGTTGCCGCCTGTTCAGCAATACTGTTATCATTTGCCTTTTGTGTATGGAGTCCACTAATGAGGGGACATGAACTCTTAAATGTGCATTGAGACTGTGAACTTGAGTGAGTTTCTTTGCATTCTTACAGTTTGACATATCTAGAGAACTGATGGACTGTTTTTTTTCTTAGGAACATTTAAATGCTGGAAAACGGAACATTGACTGTTTTTTTTCTGAGGAATATCTCCTTTAAGAATCTTTGAACTTTGAAATGTTGAGAATACTATGGAGTGTTTGCCTTTTGGACTGTAATCCTGAATAGGCTGTTGGACTCTTGAAAGCCAAAGGAAATATGGACTTTTGTTCCATGCCTCTTTAAATTTTTGCACTTTGAATGGACTGTTCTTTTTCATAAGCTGTTGCTTTAAAAGTGAAGTATTAAGTCCATGGACTGTTAAACTGTGACATTACAAAATTTGTGTGAAACACAAATGGGACTAAAAGAATGTTGCGGTTTTGAAAAGTTGTTTATTGTTAACAGTTATAAAAAAAGAGAGAAAGAAAAAATATTACACAAAGTTATAAGTGAAGAAGCATCGTGGAGTGTGACTGATTCTCTCCCCTTTTTCAGGGGTACAACACATACATACATTTTATATATGCATTATCTTTGTTATTTATATGTAGTCCGCTCACCAAAGTGAAACTCATGAAATGAATGAAAAAGAGGCTGAACGAGATGTCAAAGACAGTGTGTCCTGGCATTCAGTCTATAAGGACAGCGTCTGGATCTTTATCGGTGAGTGACTGGTTAAAATCATGGTTGTGGGCCATGCAATGATTGTAAGGATGCACAGGTTGGATACGAGAGATGAGATTCTACTTCTGACTTTGCACGGTGATCCAAGGTCCTGGGAAAAGCAGAACAAGGACACAGGTTAGCGTAACACAAAGGGGAGTATACGTTATGTCTGGCTTGAAGAGACTGTTCCTGTTGGAGGCTTGATGGGGAACTGAGGTACGGGTGAGTGCTTTTATGGTGTCCTTGATTGGTTCTGTGATGCAGGGCAGGTGTGGCTGGTTAATAATCAGGTGACTGTGAGCGTTGGTGATTGGTGGAGACCGGGCTTGCCAGATCCCTGACACTACCCCCCCCCTCCAGGGTCAGTGCCAGCAGACCTAACTCAGGCGCCGTGGGGGTCTACCTCTGGGTCGCGGAGCGGTATTTCGGTATTCTGGAACAGGTTTTTTCTATATTCTGGGTATGAAAGTATGTGAGCAGGTTGGGGTCGAGGATATCTTGACGAGGTACCCAACATCTTTCCTCTGGTCCATAGTCCTCTACCAGATACTCCAGTCGCCCACCACGACGTCGGGAGTACAGTAGCTCTCATACAGTATAAATGGGTTCAGCGTCAATGGGTGGAAACGGGGGTTTGTCGTCAGGGACTGGGTCTGTGGAAGGAACAGAGACAGGAGCGTGATGGGGTTTTAGCAGGGAAATGTGAAAGCTGGGATGTATCCGATATTGAGCAGGTAGGCGTAGACGATACGTGACAGGGTTAATTTGTCGTTCAACGGGAAAAGGTCCAATGTACTTAGGGCTGAGCTTTCTGCAGGGTTGTCTCAAATGGATATCTTGGGTAGAAAGCCACACCAGTTGACCAGGTTGGTACATGGGGTTCGGCCTTCGGTGAGTATCAGTAAAGCATTGTTGACGATTCGCGGCTTGTTTGAAGATGCTGGTGGGCCTGGTCCCAAACCCTCTCACTGTTCTGGAACCAGGTATTAACAGCAAGGACTTCAGAGGGCTCACCTAACCAGGGGGTGGAATGTTTTGTTGAGCTTGTTCTCGGAGCATTTCATCTAAGTCCCACTGAATAGGATTTACAAACAGCTTGTTCTTTGATCCTGGGCGATCTGAAAGTGAAATCTGGTGAAGAATAAAGCCCACCTGGCTTGACGAGGATTGAGTCTCTTGGCTTCCTTCAGATATTGCAGGTTTTTTTGATCCGTTAGCACAAGAAACGGCTGTCGGGCCCCCTCCAGCCAGTGTCTCCACTCTTCTAACGCCAGTTTTATGGCTAGGAGTTCTCGGTTGCCCATGTCGTAATTTTTCTGCAGGGGACAGCTTCCTAGAGAAGAAGGCACAGGGCATAGGTTTAGTTGTGTTCTCTGGATATTGGGAGAGGATGGCGCCGACGCCAGTTGTGGAGGCGTCCACCTCAACTATAAACTTTCTCGGGACCTGGGTGTTGCAGCAGGGGGGCTGTGGTAAATGCATCCTTTAGTGTTTGGAAGGCTTGTTCAGCTTTGCGGGTCCATTGGAGAATTTTGGGTTTTCCCTTTAAGAGAGAGGTAAGGGGGCAGTAATCATACTGTACTGATTAATAAATCTGCGGTACAAGTTAGAGAAACCCAAAAATCTTTGTAGCTCCTTGATGGTCTTGGGTGTTGGCCATGATGTAATGGCTTGGGTCTTCCTATTATCCATCCTCGCCCCTTTCTTGTTGATTATGTAACCTAGGAACTCAATGGACTGTTGATGAAAGACACACTTCTCAGCTTTAACAAAGGGAGAATTATCTGAGACCTTGGAGTACTTTGGCAACATGATACTGGTGATCCTTTTCATTAGGTGAATAAATGAGGATGTCATCTATATACACAAGAGCAAACTGGTTCAGGTACTCATGGAGAACTTCGTCCATGAAGCTTTGGAAGATGGAGGGGGTGTTTACTAGACCATACAGCATCACCAAGTATTCGTAGTGTACAGCAGGGGTGATGAAAGCTGTTTTCCACTCATCTCCCTCTCTTATTCGGACCAGGTTGTATGCTCTCCGTTAGTCCAGTTTTGTAAAGATACGGGCGTCCCGGAGCGGTTCGAGGGAAGATGGGTTTAGTGGAAGAGGATTGCTGAACTTTACAGTTATTTTATTCAAGAATCTGTAATCAATGCATGGTCTCAACCCTCCATCCTTCTTCGGAACCAAGAAACTAGCCGCTGCTGGAGAAGTTGATGGTTGGATGTACCCTTGTCTTAGGGCTTCCTCCAAGTATTCTTTCATTGCCTCTTGCTCAGGGATGGATAGGGAATAAATTCGCCCCTTAGGGATTGTCTCTCCTGGAACCAGATTGATAGCGCAATCCCATGGGCGGTGTGGCGGAAGCTTGGAGGCTGCTAGGGGGTTGAAAACATCTGCAAAGGAGGCATAACAAGGTGGGACATTGACAGACTGGTTCTCCTTGGGACTTTCAATGGACATGTAATTTACTGGCATAGTGACAGGCTGATTATCAACATTTGACATGTGATGACTTACTTGGGCATTTTGACAGTTATAACCCCACTTAAGTATTTTTCCTGTCGTCCAATCTATAAAGACAGACAGAGTATCAGCTCGGGTGTTCTTTGATCCTGGGCGATCTGAAAGTGAAATCTGGTGAAGAATAAAGCCCACCTGGCTTGACGAGGATTGAGTCTCTTGGCTTCCTTCAGATATTGCAGGTTTTTATGATCCGTTAGCACAAGAAACGGCTGTCGGGCCCCCTCCAGCCAGTGTCTCCACTCTTCTAACGCCAGTTTATGGCTAGGAGTTCTCGGTTGCCCATGTCGTAATTTCTCTGCAGGGGACAGCTTCCTAGAGAAGAAGGCACAGGGCATAGATTTAGTTGTGTTCTCTGAATATTGGGAGAGGATGGCGTCGCCAGTTGTGGAGGCGTCCACCTCAACTATAAACTTTCTCGGGATCTGGGTGTTGCAGCAGGGGGGCTGTGGTAAATGCATCCTTTAGCGCTTGGAAGGCTTGTTCAGCTTTGCGGGTCCATTGGAGAATTTTGGGTTTTCCCTTTAAGAGAGAGGTAAGGGGGCAGTAATCATACTGTACTTATTAATAAATCTGCGGTACAAGTTAGCGAAACCCAAAAATCTTTGTAGCTCCTTAATGGTCTTGGGTGTTGGCCATGATGTAATGGCTTGGGTCTTCCTATTATCCATCCTCGCCCCTTCCTTGTTGATTATGTAACCTAGGAACTCAATGGACTGTTGATGAAAGACACACTTCTCAGCTTTAACAAAGGGAGAATTATCTGAGACCTTGGAGTACTTTGGCAACATGATACTGGTGATCCTTTTCATTAGGTGAATAAATGAGGATGTCATCTTTATACACAAGAGCACACTGGTTCAGGTACTCATGGAGAACTTCGTCCATGAAGCTTTGGAAGATGGAGGGGCGTTTACTAGACCATACAGCATCACCAAGTATTCGTAGTGTACAGCAGGGGTGATGAAAGCTGTTTTCCACTCATCTCCCTCTCTTATTCTGACCAGGTTGTATGCTCTCCGTTAGTCCAGTTTTGTAAAGATACGGGCATCCTGGAGCTGTTCGAGGGAAGATGGGTTTAGTGGAAGAGGATTGCTGAACTTTACAGTTATTTTATTCAAGTCTCTGTAATCAATGCATGGTCTCAACCCTCCATCCTTCGGAACCAAGAAACTAGCCGCTGCTGGAGAAGTTGATGGTCGGATGTACCCTTGTCTTAGGGCTTCCTCCACGTATTCTTTCATTGCCTCTTGCTCAGGGATGGATAGGGAATAAATTCGCCCTTAGGGATGGTCTCTCCTGGAACCAGATTGATAGCGCAATCCCATGGGCGATGTGGCGGAAGATTGGAGGCTGCTAGGGGGTTGAAAACATCTGCAAAGGAGGCATAACAAGGTGGGAAATTGACAGACTGGTTCTCCTTGGGACTTTCAATGGACGTGTAATTTACTGGCATAGTGACAGGCTGATTATCAACATTTGACATGGGATGACTTACTTGGGTGTTTTGACAGTTACAACCCCACTTAAGTATTTTTCCTGTCGTCCAATCTATAAAGAGCTGGTGCTGAATCAGCCAAGGATGGCCTAGTATTAGTTCTGCACAGCTATTGGGAAGTATGAGAATGATTGGTGCAATCTGAGATGTTACATACCCCTTATTGATCACTTGTGACTGCATAGATGGAGTAGGAAGTCGGAGTGCAGGATTTAGTCCTCATTGATATACAGTTAGTAGGGCCTTTTCATTCCATCCACTTGCTGCGGCCAAAGTGCGAAACTCAAGGGAATACTCGGAGACGGTCCTTTTGCCCTGTTGCAGATTTAAGAGCTGATCGCTGACCGAGGAATCCCCCCCCGGACGTCCGAACACTTCCTTGAAATGGCCGATGAAATTCTGTAAGGAGGAGGTGATTGTGGATTCTTGGAACCATAGTGCTTCGGCCCATCTCAGTGCTGGTCCAGACAATTACTGTATGATAAACAAGATCTTTGATCTTTCCGTAGCGTACTGGTGTGCGTGCTGCTCGAGTGCAAGTGAACATTGTAGCAGAAACCCACTGCAATCTTCCTACCTACCGGAGAAGGGCGCTGGTCGGGATATCGAGCTTGCCATACACACCAACATGGGAGTGGGACTAGCGGAAGCACTATCCTCCGGCTGCGCTGAATTCATCCTTGTTGTTGATTAGGTCAAGCCTACTGTCAGGATGGACTCAGGACACAGATTTAAGGTGAATTCAGAACTGTGTTTATTTAATAAAGGTTCAAGTGCTCAGTGTATATTCATTTCCTTAGTGCACGGTGAAGCTCCACTCTTTTAGTGCAGGCTGTATGGTATTCACATGCAACGGGGAATCACACAGGGGAGTTCATACGGAATATAGACGTCAAAGCCACAGTCATTGATCACTCACTAATGTTCTCTTCCTTCTTATAAGCCAAAGACAGTACCAGCTCAGGGTAATCACAGGAGACTACAGCGACCGTTGAATCACTTGAAGTTGCACGGTGATCCACGGTCCTGGGAACAGCAGAACAAGGACACAGGTTAGCGTAACACAAAGGTGAGTATACGTTACATCTGGCTTGCAGGAGCTTAGGAGACAACTTCAAAGAGACTGTTCCTGTTGGAGGCTTGACAGGGAACTGAGGTACGGATGAGTGTTTTTATGGTGTCCTTGATTGGTTCTGTGATGTGGGGCAGGTGTGGCTGGTTAATAATCAGGTGACTGTGAGCATTGGTGATTGGTGGAGACCGGGCTTGCCAGATCCCTGACAGATATAGCTAATTATTTAGACTACTTTAAAAAGAAAGTCCAGAATTACAAAAAGATATGATTTCATGCTAAATAAATCATCACAATCAATCAAGATAAACCTTCTGGTGTTGATGAACTGGATGTTAAGCTATTAAAGATGGTTGCTTATGTGAGTACTATGCCTATATGTTATATTATTAATTTAAGTTTAGAAAAACGTGTTTTTCCTGCTAACTGGAAAAACGGTAAAATTGTGCCTCTTCCTAAAAACAAAAGGGAACATTTCTCTGGGAAAAATGGCAGACCTATAAGTATCCTGCCAATTTTGAGTAAGATTACGGAGAAAATAGTCTATGATCAAATTAATTTGTATTTCTCTAAAAAATGGTGTAATGAAGTTCTTTAGTGGGAAGAAAGAAGCGACCAGGGTTGGCGTTGGAGACTCGGTTCGTTTATTCAAAGTAAGCACAAAAATAAAAAGAGCACATCCAGTGCATTCAAAAAAATGAAATAATCTATCAATCTCTCTGGGTTTCTCTCCAAGCAGAGCATTGACCAAGTCTCCATCTGTCTCCATCTGTCTCTTCCAGCATATATTCCAATCTTCCTTGTAATGGGTCTATCCAGGCGAATTACTGCAATCAGACACAGGTGTTCATCATTTTGCACTTAACCCATTTACTCACCGAGTTCGTCTCCAAATCTTCTCTCCCGCTGCAGACTTCGCTGAACTACACCCCATAGCCTCAAATGGGTTAAATTTACTTTATCAACATGCTTATAAGAAAGGGCACTCTACAACGACAGCCTTAGTTCAGATGACGGATGATTGGTTGAATGAAATTGACGATAGAAATTTAGTTGGTACTGTAATGTTAGATCTGAGTGCAGCATTTGATTAAATTGATTATGATCTATTATTGAAAAAATTAAGTTGTTGTGGATTTGAAAAGTGTGCAATCCAATGGATTTATAACTATCTTACTAATAGGAAGTTTAATGTACTGTTTAATAGGGATGGGCGTTTTCCGCAAATATCACATTCGAATATTTGAGCTCACAAAAAAAACGAATATTCGTTTATTTAAATTAAGTTTAATGAGACAGACGTTATTTTTCAGCAACATTTATTGTTTCCGTCATTTTTGAAAAAGCTTACACACAATAAGCTTGAACATTACACATCGTGTTTTGTAGCTGAAAACCTTTAACAATGCGTGCAAACAAACAAAAGTATAGATTAAAAGAAAAAAAAAGTGAACAAAGATAAAACGTAAAGCAGCCTGCAGCAATTAGGCTATTGTACAGAATGTAGCTTACACTTATTTTTGAAACTTTAAAAACTGTCAGCAAATCTTATTTGCTTTTTTTCTATTGTTTTACATGATCTTGTTAAGAAACATGGGCATGTAAACATGATTGGGGGAAAGTCGGCTCCTTAGTCTGTTAACAATAAGGCCGGCCGCGGAGAAAACGCGCTCTGACGGCACAGACGTTGGCGGGACTCACAAATAACGGTGTGCTAAGCGAATAAGTTTTGTGAAGCGCTCCGTGTTTTCATTTCACCACTGAATGGGATCCTCATCTGGTGGAATACATGGCTCCAGCAAGAACTGTCCCCACTCGTCTCGGCTGGACTCTCTGTAACTGGCTTAGCCTTTTCCGATGAGTGGGCATTGAATCCTCTTCATCGTTGGTGACGGCGGCTGCATCCGCACCACTCGCATCAAGGAAAATGTTCTGATAATGTTCAAACAGTTTTTTTTTTCTTACTTCTCTCATGCTTTCATCGAGAAACCTGAGATGTTTGTGCCGAGGGTCTAGGGCAGACGTGAGAAGAGGAGTTTTCACTGCATTCTCCAAGTTAGCGGTGTTTATTCGTTGCTTGAGAGATGCCGCAACAATGTTCTTGAATTCTGTCACTTTCTGTGATTCTCCACGGCATATTTGAAGTACTGTAGAAGACCACAGTTCTTATTCATTAATTAATTATTTTTTGCTTGCATACATCTTCAAATATGCTGTGGAGAATCACAGAAAGTGACCGTATTAGGTTTTATTGTGGACTTTTTTTTTTTATGGCAAGCAAAAATATAGCGAAATTCGAATATCATTTTTATTTATCGAATAATTAGAGCAGAACGAATATTCGAATGTTCGACTATCCGTGCACACCCCTACTGTTTAATAGTAGTTATTCTGAGACAAAGGTTCTGAATTTTGGGGTGCCTCAAGGGAGTTGCCTAGGATCACTGTTATTTTCTATTTTCATTAATGATTTGTCTTTTGTTTTGGGGTGTGCCACTATTGCCTTATATGCAGATGACTTGACTATTTTTGTGTCTGATTATGACTCTACCAGACTTAACAATGTATTAAACAATGAAGTAAAATTAATTGAAAATTGGAACATAGAAAATAAATTAATTATTAATGTTGCGAAGAGTAAATGTATGATGTTGGGATCTAATCATCTTTTAAAAGATTCCCCTGCTCTGAACTTGTCAGTTGGTGGTTTGATCATTGAAAAAGTGTCTAAGGCCAAATTGCTCGGTGTGATTGTGGACAGCAGGTTGACCTGCAACGCTCAGATAAAACTTATATTGGCAGGAGCATGGCTGTAGTTCGCCACTGCAGGAAATGCATACCAATTCGCATACGGAAAACTTTGGTGGAATCAGTAGTTTTGTGTCATCTGGACTATTGTTCCATCATTTGGGCTACAACTACAGAAAATAAGTTAAACAGATTACAGATTGCACAAAATAAAGCTTCTCGGCTTGTCCTAAAATGTTCTTTTAGAACAAGAATTGGGGACATGCACAATCAGTTAGCATGGCTTCATGTAAGAAACATAATTAATTATTATCTTATTCAATTCTTAAAAAATATAATTATTACAAAAGCACATTCAATTATTTATAACTTTCTACATTTCTTCAGTTATGTTCATACTCATTCCACTCGTCAATCAAGTGAAGGGCGTTTCTTGTTACCTGTCTGTCGAACAAATCAACTGCAAAGAACATTTTGTTTTAGAGCAATGGTGGCAAGGAATTCGCTCCCGTTGTTTTTGGTTTCAGAGAGTCACAATGTTAGTTTTTCCAAAAGACTGAGTGAGATTGAATTTATTTACTTTGGACTAATTGTAATTATGTAATTAATAATGACTACATAATGGGCTATGGCAATTGAAATTTGATTTTTACTATTATACTATGAGAGTGGTAATATTTCGTATTTGGAAGAGCTTATGTTGTTATTGTTATGTTCACTTTATATGTGTTATGCTGTGTTGTGTGTGTGTGTTAGTTATACGATTTAGAAGATGTTGTGTGCACTTCTGTATTTGTCCTCATTGTTGTAATAAACAAAACAAACTACAGCTAGTCCAAAATGCAGCAGCAAGAGTTCTTACTAAAACCAGGAAGTATGACCATATTAGCCTGGTCATGTCAACACGGCACTGGCTCCCTATCAAACATCGTATAGATACTAAATATTTATCGTATAGATAAAAGATATTGCTTATTACTTATAAAGCCCTGAATGGTTTAGCACCTCAGTATTTGAATGAGCTCCTTTTACATTATAATCCTCTACGTCCGCTACGTTCACAAAACTCAGGCAATTTGATAATACCTAGAATATCAAAATCTCTTTAACCTGGCTAACACATAACATACTAATATGCTTTTAATATCCAAATCCGTTAAAGGATTTTTAGGCTGCATTAATTAGGTAAACCGGAACTGGGAACACTTCCCATAACACCCGATGTACTTGCTACATCATTAGAAGAATGGCATCTACGCTAATATTAATCTGTTTCTTTCTTATTCCGAGGTCACCGTAGCCACCAGATCCAGTCTGTATCCAGATCAGAGGGTCACTGCAGTCACCCGGATCCAGTACGTATCCAGACCAGATGGTGGATCAGCACCTAGAAAGGACCTCTACATCCCTGAAAGACAGCGGAGACCAGGACAACTAGAGCCCCAGATACAGATCCCCTGTAAAGACCTTGTCTCAGAGGACCACCAGGACAAGACCACAGGAAACAGATGATTCTTATGCACAATCTGACTTGGCTGCAGCCTGGAATTGAACTGCTGGTTTTGTCTGGTCAGAGGAGAACTGGCCCCCCGACTGAGCCTGGTTTCTCCCAAGGTTTTTTTCTCCATTCTGTCACAGATGGAGTTTCGGTTCCTTGCCGTTGTCGCCTCTGGCTTGCTTAGTTGGGGTCACTTCATCTACAGCGATATCGTTGACTTGATTACAAATAAATGCACAGACACTATTTAAACTGAACAGAGATGACATCACTGAATTTAATCATGAACTGCCTTTAACTGTCATTTTGCATGATTGACACACTGTTTCCTAATGAATGTTGTTCAGTTGCTTTGACGCAATGTATTTTGTTTAAAGCGCTATATAAATAATGGTGACTTGACTTGACTTGACTTGTACATCTTTGATGTTAATATTTTGGTAAAAATTTTTAAGACCCAAGGAAGAATAGCTACTGCTTAATGGAGTAGCTAATGGGGATCTAAATAATAAACAATAATAAATAAACAAGTTGACGGTCTAACTAAAAAATATTCGGCAATGGGCTTCAGAAGAAAATCAGAAGATCAGGCCCTTTTTTTCGGAACATGCTGCACAACTCCTTGCACAAGATTAATTTTTAAAGAGCCGAAAAGAATACACGTCACACCTCTGTTTATCAGTTTGCGATGGCTACTAATAGCTGCTCGCATAAAATTCAAGGCACTGATGTTAGCATACAAAACCACCACTTGCTCCGCACCCATTTACCTTAATTGATTACTTCAGACTTATGTGCCCTCTAGAAGCTTGCGTTCTGCAAGTGAACGTCGCTTAATTGTGCCATCCCAAAGAAGCACAAAGTCACTTTTACGGACTTTTAAATTAAATGATCCCTCCTGGTGGAATGACCTGCCCAACTCATGACTTGTTATAGAACTTATATATCATTGCTGTTTTTGTTGTTTTTGATTGCTTCCATTGTCCTCATTTGTAAGTCACTTTGGATAAAAGCTTCTGCTAAATGACTAAATGCTTCATATACACTAAAATGCTCTTTGTATTGGCCAGGGGTCTACAGTTTTGCTCCTGGAAGCTACCATCGTGCAGATTTAATCTCCAACCCTAATCAAACACACCAAAACCAGCCATACAAAGTCTTCAGAGTTAGTTGAAAATAACTGACGGGTGTGATGGAACTGAAGTCTGCGGGAAAGTAGCTCTCCAGGAGCAGGTTTGGAGATACTGCCAGATGGTGGCGGCATTCACCTGTTTCACACTAAAAGTGTGCTTCTGTACAAAATAGCATGATCTCAGCCTTTCTCTGAAGCCCTCTAGCACACAGTACAATGATGCTGATTTGTCCTCGTCAAGGTTCAGTGATGTAAATTCATTGTTTTCATCTCACAGATATTTGCCAGATTAAAGAGTACTGTTTTAAAAATGTGAAATTTTTTAGTGAATTATGTATTTATATAACAGTTTTTTTATTATTATTTAATGCCATTCCAGTCAGCACTGTATGTAAATATGTTGTTATCTGCAGGTGGAATTCCATATGAGCTGACAGGAGATGACATCATCTGTGTTTTCTCTCAGTAAGTCATAATTCCTCACACCCATATTTTTCCCTACATTTCAAAGACGTCTTCGCTTGTTGCTAAAGAAGTCAGTACTTCAGTTTTTTTTCCTCCTAGCGAAGCTTAATTCTCCTCTGTGCATGTCAGGTATGGAAAGATTGCCAACGTCAGTTACAAAGATAAAAACACTGGCAAATCCAAAGGATTCTGCTTCCTGTGCTATGAAGATCAAAGGAGCACCATTCTGGCTGTGGATAACTTTAATGGAATAAAGGTGAAAGGCTTATTCCAGTTGCTTGTTCAGTTGTGTGTTTACTAATGGAATATATTTTAGTTGTTGAAAGAATCGCATTTAACATTGTTATATACAGTTGCAATCAAAATTATTCAACCCCTCTTGACCTGCAAGACATTTTGCTGCGGACAACAACATTTTATGAAATCAATTTAACAAAGGCATCAGTAAAGTATTAGAGAAAGTTTGTTTGTACACTTTTGAGTGATTCTGAGAATGGAGCATTGATGAATCATGATAAAATTCAAATTGGCTCTAAACATTCATGTTCAAAATTATTCTTCAAAATATACTTTGTGCAGAATCTTTTATTCTTTAAAATCACCAAAATAATCAATAAATGCTGTCTTTAAGTGTTTAGAAGCTTTTGTCCCCTCTCTACTACAGTCTTGGCCCATTCCTCGCCTGAAAAAGCCTGATAATCTTTGGTTTTCACATTGCCACTGCTGTCTTCAAATTCAACCAGATATTTGCAATGAGAATTAAGCCTGGAGACTGAACAGGTCACTCAAGAACATTCTATGACTGATCCCTGAACTAAGCAGTGGTAGATTTGGATGTGTACTTTGTGATGACTATCCTGCAGGAAAGTCCATTGATCATCAGCTTCAGTCTTTGCACCAAAGGCATCACAATTCTTGTCAAAATGGCCTGATACTTCAAAGAATTACTGATATCCTTCATACAGTCATGATTTCCACTACCTTCTACAGTAAAGAAACCCCATAAAGGCAGACGTACACGGTGCGATTTTTGCTGTCGTATGAGTTCGCATGCGATTTTTTTCAATCGTGTGGAAATCGCGTATGCTCGTATGGTCGCGGCTCGTATCATTTGCGATGAATTACGAGCCGAGCAGAATCAAGTCAAGTCACCTTTATTTATATAGCGCTTTAAACAAAATACATTGCGTCAAAGCAACTGAACAACATTCATTAGAAAACAGTATGTGAATAATACAAAATGATAGTTAAAGGCAGTTCATCATTGAATTCAGTGATGTCATCTCTGTTCAGTTAAATAGTGTCTGTGAATTTATTTGCAATCAAGTCAACGATATCGCTGTAGATGAAGTGACCCCAACTAAGCAAGCCAGAGGCGACAGCGGCAAGGAACCGAAACTCCATCGGTGACAGAATGGAGAAAAAAACCTTGGGAGAAACCAGGCTCAGTTGGGGGGCCAGTTCTCCTCTGACCAGACGAAAGCAGTAGTTGAATTCCAGGCTGCAGCAAAGTCAGATTGTGCAGAAGAATCATCTGTTTCCTATGGTCTTGTCCTGGTGGTCCTCTGAGACAAGGTCTTTACAGGGGATCTGTATCTGGGGCTCTAGTTGTCCTGGTCTCCGCTGTCTTTCAGGGCAATAGAGGTCCTTTCTAGGTGCTGATCCACCATCTGGTCTGGATACGTACTGGATCCGGGTGACTGCAGTGACCCTCTGATCTGGATACAGACTGGATCTGGTGGCTACGGTGACCTCGGAATAAGAGAGAAACAGACAAATATTAGCGTAGATGCCATTCTTCTAATGATGTAGCAAGTACATAGGGTGTTATGGGAAGTGTTTCCGGTTCCGGTTTACCTAATTAATGCAGCCTAAAAATCCTTTAACGGATTTGGATATTAAAAGCATATTAGTATGTTATGTGTAAGCCAGGTTAAAGAGATGGGTCTTTAATCTAGATTTAAACTGCAAGAGTGTGTCTGCCTCCCGAACAATGTTAGGTAGGTTATTCCAGAGTTTAGGCGCCAAATAGGAAAAGGATCTGCTGCCCGCAGTTGATTTTGATATTCTAGGTATTATCAAATTGCCTGAGTTTTGAGAACGTAGCGGACGTAGAGGATTATAATGTAAAAGGAGCTCATTCAAATACTGAGGTGCTAAACCATTCAGGGTTTTATAAGTAATAAGCAATATTTTAAAATCTATATGATGTTTGATAGGGAGCCAGTGCAGTGTTGACAGTGAATTTGTGACGTGTGCGGTTGAACAAGCCGATTTGTTGATTTATTTGAAGTTGACCAATCACGAACTAGGAAAACCACAGAAGAAGAAAGGCGATGACGGCAATGCCACGGCGATTGTGGACTATTGACCAGGAGGATGAACTCGCTGAAGTCTGACATGAACAGCGAGCGCTCTATGATGTTTCTAGCAACGTGTTCCAATGCCTTTTTAGTTCTCTCTCTCTCTCTCTCTCACACACACACATGTAGTTTACAGGGACTCTCCATAGACGTAACGTATTCTATACTGTATATCCCCATACACTACCTCTATCCATCACGGAAAATGCATGTTTAAAATTTCTATCAAACACCGTATAGTATTTTTTAAAGCCATTTGGTTTACGAGGGCACAGGAATTGTCCTCACAAACCATGTTTACATTGTAATACCTATTTCAGATATTTATAAACCATATACAAGAACACACACACACACAGGGTGACCAAACGTCCCGGTTTCCTATCGCTGAAAAAAAACCTGTAAGTTACGTGTAGGAAACAGTCATGGCTCGTATCAATATTTTACATGCAGTTATGAGAGAGGGAGAGCAGTTATATTAGGCGCGTTCGACTTGAAGCAGCGCTGCACAGAATGATCTACGGTGGCCGAGAAGGGTCTCAACACATACAAACGCCACAACAACTACATATTCAGAAAACACCTCCAAATTCAGAAAACACATACAAACGCCACAACAACTACATATTCAGAAAACACATACAATTTCAGAAAACACATACAAACGCCACAACAACTACATATTCAGAAAACACATACAAATTCAGAAAACACATACAAACGCCACTACAACTACATATTCAGAAAACAACTTCGTCGATTTCACATCATGTACTGTACGCTGCAAATATTCACAGCACGAGCAAATAGGGAAACAAACTGCAAACTGCAAAGACACAACAGAAATGGTATTATGGGGGGCCATAATCAGTGACGGACCCGCATCCATCCGGTTGTCTTCGAGCTATCTGAATGTGCGCTTTTGTTGTTTATGGCTACAAGAGGTAAGTGTTTCTCTTTTATTATGACAGACTTGTCGATGTGCTCTGATACCGTGTTTTCAATATATTATCCCCATAACGTATTAGTCCACTGCCAACGTTGTTAGCTGGAAACTAGCTGGCTAGCTCGCTTCTGGTCACTAAAGAGATGCATTACTGACGTTTGTACATTGATGTCCTGATATATGAACTATTTATTTTTCAGATTGAAATGTTCTGTCCGTTTTGTGCTGTGCAACTGGGGGACGCTCCCAAGTTTTGCCCGTCGTGTGGTCTGAACGTGGGGTTCCTTACGGAGCTTCCATCCACGTCATCAACCGTAGGCCATGGGCCTACAGGAAACATCCCCTTGTTGTGCTCCTATTCCACTGTGCTGCATTGAATTGTCCCGTGGTTTTAGCTGTCAGAAAGGCGACAATTTATCAACCAATCTCAAATCATAGCTATAATGAATCAGTGTGTGTGTGTGTGTGTGTGTGTGTTTGTGAATGAGACAAGTATCCAAGGAAGAGCAGCTCAATTCATGAGGTTCAGGGAAGTTAAAGAGGCTGAGAGGAGGACCTTTTCAAAGGCTAAAAAGAAACAAAACATTACGGTCAAGGTAAGCAAATATGGAGGTTTAAGGTCACAATGTGACTATTACACACAGTCTTAAACATGTTTTTTTCTTCTTTTTTTATCTTATTTCTGTAGATTTCGATTGGCATAATGACCAGAACAAAATATGGGTTAAAACCTATAAGAGGGAAAACCTTGCCATTAAATGTTGAACCCCTGTGGTCATCAAAACAAATTTTGCCAGCTGCTATAAAAAAACAGCAAGATTTTAATCAAGACACAATGTACGATGGAGAATATGTCCTGGTCTATCCTGAAGGCTCTCAGGTACAAAATATACCAGGCACAGACAGACCCTTTGTCCTTTGGAAAGGCTTACCAGAGGATCGTACTGTACATCTGCCCCCTTCAGGATTTGAGTAAGTATTGAAGTACATGTATGTAAAATAATAATAATTATTGCTAATGGTTGGTTATTGAGTGAGTCCTTAATTTAATTCGAGCTGGTTGAAAAATTGCCATATATTTTGCATATACCTAGCCTAATAATGATGAATCATTTTCTCATTTCCAAGGTCATGGAGATGACTCATCTTCAGAATCCGATGATGAAGCATTTGCTAGGCTTCCAATGAAAATGTAAGTTTCTTTCGTTATTTTGAGACCTGTGCTAGCGATTTTTGAATATCCACATATTTCACAGCATTCTTTTTTTTTATTATTGCTATAAAGGAATAGATCGAGCATGTTGTGCTCTTTAAATCATATTAACAATTACTTATATTATGATTTAAATTAAATGATTCAAATTATTTTTTTGTTTTAGTTTACCAAAACAATGTCCACCAACAATGTCCAGGCCATCTGATGGGCAAGTATGTATTATTCTGTAATGTTATTAAGTTTATGTTAATGATGTGGTGATGTAATTATTGTTCATTTGTTTGGTGTTATCTCTACCTTCATCAACAGGCCAACAGAGCAGGAGCAGAACCCAAAAACACCACATCATGTGACTTCTACAAGTAAGTCACAATGGATTAAAATTGTTCTTCATTGCAGTAATACTTTTGGCTCTGGGTTTAGCATGAAATATCGACTGCTGAATGTAATGTATTACAGTACCAAGTATAACACCTTTTTTACTGTAAGTTCACAACCATCTTGTTTTAGTATTTCATTGTTCCTTTAATCCACAGCACATATACCAAGATCTATGCACCAGTTGTCATTGACAGCAGTTGCTCTGATGTTGAGGACGTAGAGAATTTTCAGGAGGAAGACAGGTACTTTGATAGAAATAATGCTGTCAACCTTTTTTCTTTCCCTCTAATGACATATTAAATAGTTCAAGCTACATTGGGCATTTATTTACCTGGTTTCTGTTGCCATACAATTATTAAAAGTAAATATTTAAATTGTATATATTTTTTTACTTACCCCTTAACAGAAAAAAAATCTGGCAGAAATGATTGAAAGCTTCATGCTTATGCCCATCACATTTCATCAAACTCATATGGTGTTCTCACTGTAATGGGCCCATAAAAGATTTATATTTTAATTATCCGCATAAAAGGCAGTGTTAATGTTTCTCTTTCTTGTGTTGCAGAGACAGATATATTGGACTGACGGCTGCAGACATTCTGTCAAATCTGTCATTCAACATAAACACAAAAAGCTGTAGCAGGTTAAATATAAACCGTGCTAATGTCTGGGATGGTGCTCTGAGGGGATTCAAACATTCCTCATTTGACCCCACCTGTAGCCTTTTGGTCAAATTCACTGATGACATCAGGCAAACAGAGGAGGCTGTGGACACAGGAGGGCCTACGCGGGAATTTCTGACACTCTTGATGGATGCCATTAAAACCAGTAGATTTTTTGAAGGCAAAGATGATGGCAAATACCTGTCATTTGATAGCAAAGGTAATTCGCTTTTTGTCACATTTTGACAGTATTATAAATCAATTTGAACTAACTGTGGAACATTGCCAATGTTAGCTGCAGAAAGTGGTGAGTATTTCCATGTTGGAAGAATGGTTGCGGTCTCCATTGTACATGGTGGTCAAGGGCCTCGATGCTTTTCCCCAAGCTTCTACCAGTACCTGGTTGGTAAAGTGAAGACCATTGAGGCCCCAATTGAGGATATACCTGATACTGAAGTCAGGAATGTTCTCCTTGAGGTAATTATGTGTTTCTAAGCATATTCAAGAAAAAATATTTTTATATATTTTGATGAACAATCAACAATATGGACACCCCAGTAGCTTGAAAAGCCAGTGTGATACTGGAATAAAGCCAGTGACTTCCATGTTTGTCACTAATATGTACAGTCTAAATTCCAAACAAGACAGACTCCTGTCAAAGAGAAATTTAAAATATTCTATAGTCTCATCCTTTGTGACATGTATAATGTAATTTTGTCTATTCATTGTTTTTATTTTACTCTAGATTAAGAATGCTAGAACATTGGAGGAACTCGTGGAACTCGCAGATAAGCACTCCAGCATGCTTCAGACAGCAGGATGCTATAAATGCCTGAGGACACTGGGGGATAAGGAAAAAGTTGTGGATGGTTACATCCAGTGGTACTTTACCTACCGCAACCATGTTTCCTTCCAGAGGTAGGTCACTCTGACTACTTTGTAAGAATTCAAAAGAGAATTTGAATGAAACTTAAATGAGTGTCTAACAAATGGTTAAGTCAAAAGTGAGTCCTACTGGCAATAGGATTAATAACCCAACCCGGTTATAGGTTCAAGGATGGCCTGGCTACCCTCAACTTTTTCAATGCTCTGGAACAGCATCCCTCCATTTTCCTGCCCTACATGTGTTACAGTGTGGAAGACCTGACAGCCGAGAGTGTAGAGTCACTGTTCCGTCCACAATTGAGCCCAACTGGTAGCTCAAATCACCATGAGGAGGAGAAAGTGCTTGGCTACTGGCTGGACTAATTAATTGCTGTAAAAGGTATAATTTTCTTTATGTTGTTTAAAGTGAAGTCCACAAATGGATGATAAATCTTAATGTGTTTCATTACTCCCAACCCCCACAGAGGACGGGTCAGGGATGTCTCTGGAGGACATTCTAATGTTTGCAACAGGCCTGAAAGAAATCCCAGCAGCAAAATTAATACCACAGCCTCAACTCACATTCCAGAAACACTCAAGGTTTCCTGAGGCTAATGTCTGCGCTAACACAATAAAACTCCCGATCTTACCCTCATATGAAATCTATGAGGAAGCCATGAATTATGGAATCAAGAACGCCCCTGGATTTGGGCTCCATTGAGGTGTCAATCAGAAATTAACATTCGTGGGAAATTTGCATTACTGTTGTTACTGTTTGCATTGCACTTTACTGTTTGTACTGCTACATTGTTTACAGAAATCCAATGATTTTTTTATAAGAAAAAAAGTTGCAAGTATCTCTATTTGGAAACTTTTTGTGGCAGATTTGCATTGCTCTTACTGTTCGCACTTTACTGTTTGTCAGTACTGTCACAGTTTAAAGAAATAAAATAATTTTTATAAGAAAATGTAAGTTTGTCTATTCTGAAACATTTTGCAAGGGCCGTCAGAATGAAGTTAATTTGTTGTTGCATAAATTGGTCATGAAATGTTACCGATCTAACATGAAAGTCACCTTCAGCTTCAGCATCAGTCAGTCAGTCAGTCCTCTCTCTGTCTCTCTCTCTCAAAGACCAGCCATTTCCTTCAGTCTAATGTAGTTGTCAACAGCAGCTGGCCAGTTGATGGGTGGAGCGAGCTGGCTCTGTCTCTCCAAGTTGGCAAAATTTGCTTGGAGGTTAGCATCTCCACACAAACTGTTAGTGGGTGGCAGAAGGTCTTTGAACTCCTGTAACACTTGGGGATCCACTGGGAATCCACAATCCCTTCCACCAAACCTAAGGCCGCACAAAAAACACAACAGTGAACTCATTATGAATCGTATTTAAATCTCAAATTGAAAACAACCAAACATTTATTGAAAATGACAATACAGGTGCTACATACAAACCTGTGAGGCAGGTGGTACGTGGTCTCCGGTTTTTTCCAGATGGACAGAGAGACTGACGGACAGGCCTGATTGTATGGTTATTCCAAAGCTCTCGGTGCTCATCAAGCTCTTTCTGAAAGATGCCCAGGAACACATACCATACAAGGCACTTGTGTTCATGGGTGCCGTTGAAGTAGTGTCTCTCTCTAAGGTCACTGAATAAATCCATCCAGAACTGTGTCCTAATAATGGAGTTAAAGTATACACAGTGATTTCAGTTTTGTATAAATGTTTCTAACACAAATACTTTAAAAATTATGTGACTGTCTTGGAAAACAACATTCTGCACTGCATTCACCAGCAGAATGTTGGACTGTCAACACTTGTTTCTCGTTATTACAATTTGAAACAACCACCCACACTAATCCTTTTACTTGTCATAACTATTGCACAATCGACAGTACACAGCCTAATCCATGAATGACGCTCATATAAATAAGCCTACATTTTCAAAGTCAGCATTGTATGGTGCCAACCCAGCATAATATTACGAAAAGATTACAGAAATATCAAACAGTATTGAAAAATATGTATGTGTGTGTATATGTGTGTAAGTCTTCTGTTTCACACCCTCTATAACATCTAAAAACATACCTCTGTTTCCTGAAAAAGGACCACCAGCTTTCAATCCTTTGATTGGCAGTTGAAGTGCCATACATGTGGCTGAGAGAACCCGCAAATTCATCAGTGTGGTCCTCTCTTAAAGAACAGTGGATGGCATCCATGTCTCCGTTTTCTGTCCCACAGTCTGTCCGAAGACGAGCCGGAAGGCCACAGCTCGAAACACACTGCTGGTAATGGTGAGCAATTACTGCAGGGTCGTTGTTGGTGCTACCACTACTGAGCCACATAACCCGCCTTGAATACCCATCGATGCAGCCACTGATGGCAATCCCAAAGGGCTTGAGCTTGTCATAGTCATCCACGTGCCACACCTGATTGGGTCCTGCGGCGCAACAGGATCGCCTAACAAATCTGCGCCTATAACGGAGAGATACTCCTGTTGGATTTAATAATCTGAGGGCTTGCATGACCAGCTAACAACGTTGGCAGTGGACTAATACGTTATGGGGATAATATGTTGAATACACGGTATCAGAGCACATCGACAAGTCTGTCATAATAAAAGAGAAACACTTACCTCTTGTAGCCATAAACAACAAAAGCGCACATTCAGATAGCGCAAAGACAACCGGATGCATGCGGGTCCGTCACTGATTATGGCCCCCCTGGAAACATTTGCGTTGTGTCTTTGCAGTTTGCAGTTCGTTTCCTTATTTGCTCGTGCTGTGAATATTTGCAGCGTACGTGATGTGAAATCGACGAACTTGTTTTCTGAATATGTAGTTGTTGTGACGTTTGTATGTGTTTTCTGAATTTGGAGGTGTTTTCTGAATATGTAGTTGTTGTGGCCTTTGTATGTGTTTTCTGAATTTGGAGGAGTTTTCTGAATATGTAGTTGTTGTGGCGGCGTTTGCATGTGTTTTCTGAATTTGGAGGTGTTTTCTGAATATGTAGTTGTTGTGGCGTTTGTATGTGTTGTGACCATAGACTGTATAAAAACATGGACGTAGTGTCCGTGACGTCACCCGTAGACTCCTGAAGTGTGTTTTTGAAGCCTAAAGTGTGTAGAGCGGGCCGTCGCCATCTTGGCAGCGCGTCACTGCGCGACTCTCCCGGACAATCAAAAATGGGCAAAAAGGCGGGAGCTAGTTGCTGAAGCCACACCCACCTAGCACGACGGCAGTGTCAGCAGCGGCAATCCACCTGTCACTCAAGTGGCTACGCCCTTAATTATGCAGAACTTTAAGTCTTAATATAGTTTAAACGGATGAGTTAAAAAAAAATTCAGCCCCCTCACAGTTGTCATGAAGGGTAAAATTAGCTATTTAGACCAAAATCATTTTTTGAACCAGGCTGTAAACATGTTTTTTCCTGCTGTAAAGTTGGGCATTTTAACATTGGGAGTGTATGGGACTGACTCCCTTTTGCAGCCAGCCTCAAGCGGCCAGTCGATGAATTGCAGTTTTAGTCACTTCCTTATTGCCCTCACGAGAGAGAGCGGGAGGTTGACGCTAGGTTGTGACCCTTCTCGGCCACCGTAATGATCTCCTGTATGACATCAAAGTACCGCGAGAGCGATTCGAATGCATTGGATATGTGTGCTCTATTATCGCTCTCGCGGTACTTTAACGTCATACAGTGATCCTTCTGTGCGTGCAGCGGTGCTTTAAGTCGAACGCGTCTATCAATTTCGTGCGATTGCTTCTGGAATTCACGGGTTGTAAAATCGCGTCGTATATCATCTCGTCCGTACGATTTTCAGATAAACTCACTCGTGCCGTGTGCGTGGACATACGATCTTCCGACCATCCGAATTCGCACCGTGTACGCCCGCCTTAACAGGACTGATCCACTTCCAAGTTTGATGATAGAGATGGTGTTCTTCTGCTTATGAGCTTTGCCTTTTTTGCAGCAGACATACCGCTGATCCATGGGTCCAAAAAGTTCCAGTTTGGTCACATCATTCCATAAAACATTCCTCCAGAGCTCCACAGGTCTACAAAAATGAATTTTATCAAGTTTAAGTTGACCTTTTGTTCTTCTTGATCAAGAGTAGTATTCTGCAAGATGTCTCAACATGTAGACCATACTTGTCTAGTGTTCTTCTTACACACTGCATTGAAATGGTTTTACTCCTTTCATCGGGTCATCTTGCAAGTCTTTGGCTTTACATTGCAGGTTTTTCTAGGAACTGTCAATGTCTTGGAAATCTTCTTATAGCATTAGCCTTTCTAAAGTAATACAATATTTATTTTCTTCAGCTTTTTTGAGATCTCTGTTTACATTTTTGCATGGGCACATGCATGGGCTAACTGTATGTGAAACAGCTCAAGCTAATTCTGTTTTAATAGAATTTCTAAAGGCTTAATTGTGTTTTGAGACTGTTTTATTCCCCACCATGCAAATAAGTGATTTAAAAACAGCAATGTTGAATAGGGGTTGAATAATTATGACATGGCAGTATTATTAAAAAACTTATAACTAAAAAAATATTACATTATATATTGACAATATCACTTTTTATCCTGGATCTTCAGAAAAGCTTGTATTTTTAAAGTACTGCAGTCTCTGAGAGGTAATTTTAATTGCAACTGTATATATTAATGTCGATAAAGATGATGAGCTCTGGACATTTTTAATATATGGATTAATCTAAGCAGAATTAGCCAAATAAGTCTGCATGTTGTTACACTGTTTCATTTGAAAAAAAAAAAAAACTACCTTCAAATACACCGAAAGACCTTCACAACAACTCAAAATAAAAGTCTGGTTTAACTTAAAGAAATTATGTCAGAGAGATATTACTATTGTATGATAAAATATAATAATAGTAATCATATTATTTTTAAGGAATATCATACAACTAAGGTATTTTCCATTAATTTATACATTTATGATGTGAAAATGCAACGATTTGTTGTAAATTAATTTCATTTGATTACATTTTAAAAGAATGATCAAACTGTTAACATTTTATTCATTTCATTAGACAAATTTTGTATAACAAATTTGTACTGAATCATAAAACAATCTAGAAAAAAAATAAAATGGTAAATATCAATATTGTATGATATGGAAAAAAAAAATACTGGCCATACCACCCACCCTGTGTCAAGTCAAGTCACCTTTATTTATATAGCGCTTTAAACAAAATACATTGCATCAAAGCAGCTGAACAACATTCATTAGCAAAACAGTGTGTCAATAATGCAAAATGACAGTTAAAGGCAGTACATCATTGAATTCAGTGATGTCATCTCTGTTCAGTTTAAATAGTGTCTGTGCATTTATTTGCAATCAAGTCAACGATATCGCTGTAGATGAAGTGACCCCAACTAAGCAAGCCAGAGGCGACAGCGGCAAGGAACCGAAACTCCATCTGGTGGCTACGGTGACCTCGGAATAAGAGAGAAACAGACTAATATTAGCGTAGATGCCATTCTTCTAATGATGTAGCAAGTACATCGGGTGTTATGGGAAATGTTCCCGGTTCCGGTTTACCTAATTAATGCAGCCTAAAAATCCTTTAACGGATTTGGATATTAAAAGCATATTAGTATGTTATGTGTAAACCAGGTTAAAGAGATGGATCTTTAATCTAAATTTAAACTGCAAGAGTGTGTCTGCCTCCCGAACAATGTTATGTAGGTTATTCCAGAGTTTAGGCACCAAATAGGAAAAGGATCTGCCGCCCGCAGTTGATTTTGATATTCTAGGTATTATCAAATTGCCTGAGTTTTGAGAACCTAGCGGATGTAGAGCATTATAATGTAAAAGAAGCTCATTCAAATACTGAGGTGCTAAACCATTCAGGGCTTTATAAGTAATAAGCAGTATTTTAAAATCTATACGATGTTTGATAGGGAGCCAGTGCAGTGTTGACAGGACCGGGCTAATATGGTCATACTTCCTGGTTCTAGTAAGAACTCTTGCTGCTGCATTTTGGACTAGCTGTAGTTTGTTTACTAAGCGTGCAGAACAACCACCCAATAAAGCATTACAATAATCTAACCTTGAGGTCATAAATACATGGATTAACATTCCTGCATTGAGAGCATAGGCCGTAATTTAGATATATTTTTGAGATGGAAAAATGCAGTTTTACAAATGCTAGAAACGGGGCTTTCTAAGCAGGGCTCTGAACCGGTTCAAGGAATGAAAATGAAAACCTGGAAACGTTCATGAATTCCAGAAGTAGCCTACTGCATGCAAATGTCATGCTGAAGCGAGCGAGTGAAATGTCCGTTCAGCTGTGAGGTCAGTATTAATGGCAATGCACCGCCCTTAGAGTTTATCTGAAGATATGTGAGATGAATTCAACAGATCACACACCTGCAGCACTTCTGTGAATGGAGAAAACTGAAAAACGAACTCATATAGGCTTACATAAAAACGAATATAGGCATATAGGCTACACTAAATATATTTCACTTAAATCATATTGACAGATTAACAAAACGAAAGAAAAAGTGTGCTAAATTTCGGTTCATTGTGACACGTTCCAGAGTTTTCGGAAACACGAAACTGCAGAGAGAAGTTTTCTTTATTTTGCAAAAGCTTTACAGTTTTAATTATTTTGTAAAAGCTGAAGTTTTGAACACCCTGATGTCTTGCTTAAACCAATCAGCTTTGGTATGACCATCGTGCTGACACAACATCGTTTTGCTTTATTAAAGCCTGTACATTAACGAAATAAAACAGAGTTAAAGAAACAAATAAAAAGTTAGACTGCTCCGTTGTACCAACATGTTGCGTTCAGAGTGACCGCGCCTCACTGTGCTGATAAAGCCGATTTGAAGGATGATGTTTTATGTAGATAAAAGTACAAATAATAAATAATATTTTAGCATCCAGATACGTCTGGAACATGGAAACATCTGGATTCGTGCGGATGAGAGATGCAGGCATCAGCTTCAGCTTAAATTAATTTGTTTTTGGATTGACGTTTTTATAGCCTAAACTTGTTCTGTTTTCGAGAGAAACTAATAGCTGTTTTTATAATGCTTGTAAACATTTTGCTTTAGACTACAGGCATTTTAGCCTTCATTATTTCTTAAAGTAGGCCTAATAGGCTAATAAAATGCAATGCCGCAAGTTTTTTTTTTTTTTCAATTTTTCACATTTACGACTTTCAATCTTTCATCCTTGTGTGTGTTTTTTTTTTTTTACAATGCAGCAAATATTTTTAAATATCTTAAAAAAAACTTTGATGTCTTTAAAGTGTTGATAGATTTATTTATTTAGTAGGCTACATTTGGCCAAAATCTAGAAAAGATGACTAACCACAGCCTATCTGTGACCATTAGACCATTGACTATCGTTAGATCTCTATTTTTTCTTTTTGAGTTTATTATTACATTACTATTTTTGTAGGGAGTGAAATTTAAGGTTAAAATTAATGTTCTATAACTTTAAATAAGATAGAAAGGTAATATCGCGAGAACAGAGACCCGCGATTAGAATCGCTGGAGAGAATAGTCTGCGCGGAGTGCGCGCACGCGCAGTTATGAAAGGTAGTTAGAGAGAGAGAGAGAGATGACGCACACTGTGTAATCAGATGTGGCTTATTCCTAAAGTTCACCTCTTCATGTTTAATAAATCAAGTGTTATGATCTGCCGAGCTCCCTGTCGGTGTCCTCCTTCCAACAAAGCCAGTGAGCTAGCGCACGTTAAGAACTGTAAAGCCTGCATATAGAAACGATGCGCCTTACATTATTATTAGGCAAATTATAGAAACATAATATTGTTTTTAAAAAAAATAACGTTATTAACCGGTATTTTTTCCACACGAAACGGTTTCGGAACGGTAATAATTCAGAGGAACGCAGGAACAGAAACGTTAAAATATCGATTCTGCTCGGAGAACCGATTTAATTTTCTTTTCGTTTTCAAGCCCTGTTTCTAAGGAAAGATTGCGATCAAATAGCACACCTAGGTTCCTAACTGATGACAAAGAATTGACAGAGCAGCCATCAAGTCTTAGACAGTATTCTAGGTTATTACATGCAGAGTTTTTAGGTCCTATAATTAACACCTCTGTTTTTTCAGAATTTAGCAGTAAGAAATTACTCTTCATCCAGTTTTTTATATCGACTATGCATTCCATTAGTTTTTCAAATTGGTGTGTTTCACCGGGCTGCGAATAAATATAGAGCTGAGTATCATCAGCATAATAGTGAAAGCTAACACCATGTTTCCTGATGATATCTCCCAAGGGTAACATAAAGTGTGAAGAGTAGCGGCCCTAGTACTGAGCCCTGAGGTACTCCATACTGTACTTGTGATCGATATGATACATCTTCATTCCCTGCTACGAACTGATGGCGGTCATATATTGATGGCACTGATCAAGGTCAAGGTCAAATTTATTTATAAAGCACATTTCCAAGCAGTCATTACTGCCACAAAGTGCTGTACAGAAATTCATACCAAACATAAAAACATACTAATTAATCAAAAAGAGAAATTACATAGGCAACATGTCCCAATAATAATAATAGTAGTTAAAAACACATGTAGACATTTTTACAATCAAACATCACAACGTCACAGCTCGTATTGTATTAAAAGATTTTTCAAAAAGATGAGTCTTTAAAAGCGATTTAAATGACTCAATAGAGCTAGCTTCCTTAAAATTAAGGGGAAGAGCATTCCATAGCTTAGGTCCTGCAACAGAAAATGCTCTGTCTCCTCTGGTTCTCAGTCTAGATCTAGGACAGTCTAGAAGTCGCTGGTCATTTGACCTAAGTGCTCTGACTGGGGTGTGCATAGTCAGCAAATCCGCTAAATAAGACGGTGCTAATCCATTTAAAGATTTAAAAACAAATAATAAAATCTTAAACTGGATTCTGAAAGCAACAGGCAACCAGTGGAGGGACGACAGTACCGGAGTAACATGATCAAACCGTTTTTTCCCTGTCAACAGGCGAGCGGCTGCATTTTGTACTAATTGTAAATGGTGAATAGACGACTGATCTAAGCAATAGTATAAAGAGTTACAGTAGTCCAAGCGATTTGTAATGAGGGCATGTGCAACTTTTTCTAGTTGACTTTGCGGCAGGTACAGCTTCACTTTCCCCAACAGTCTAAGCTGAAAAAAGCTTGTTTTAACTACTGAACTAATTTGTTTCTCTAACTTAAAAGAACTATCAATAATGACTCCAAGATTTTTTACAGATGGGCTGTAATTAGGGAGTAATGGGCCTATAGCCCTGTTTAGACCTGAGATATCCGGCTTCCCAAAAATTATAATTTCAGTTTTTTTGTCATTTAAATGTAAAAAATTTAGTGACATCCAATCCCTTATTTCACCCAGACAGTTACTCAGTGCTTCAATAGAATTGGTTTTAGAATTTAGAGGTAGATATATCTGGACGTCATCAGCAAAGCAGTGAAACGAAATTTTGTGTTTCCGGAAAATTGATCCCAAGGGCAGCATATACAATGAAAACAGGACTGGGCCCAAGATAGAACCTTGGGGCACCCCACTATTAATTGGAGTTTTCTTAGAGTAAAAAGGTCCGAAATTTACAGAAAAAGATCTGTCAGTCAGATAAGACTTAAACCAGTTCAGAGCTGTGCCTTTGATACCTGCACAGGACTCAAGTCTTGACAGTAAAATCTTATGATCGACCGTATCGAACGCAGCAGTCAAATCTAAAAGAACCAACACAGCAGAGCTACCAGAATCAGAAATTAAGAGGAGATCGTTAAATACTTTTAGAAGTGCGGTTTCCGTACTATGACCTGATTTAAAACCTGATTGAAATTTTTCAAATATATTATTTGATTTAAGGTGCAGTAGAAGTTGCTTATAAACTACTTTTTCTAATATTTTAGACATAAAAGGCAGCTTGGAAACTGGCCTGTAATTAGACAAGACAGAGGGGTCTAAATTGTGTTTCTTTAGGAGGGGTTGTACAATGGCCTTTTTAAAGGTTACCGGCACAGAACCTGTTAAAAGAGACATATTTATCATATTTAAAATATAAAATCCAACAGTGTCAAATACATCTATAAAAAGCTTTGCAGGAAGGCAGTCCAATGAACAGACAGAAAGTCTTAAACATTGGATCGTCTTTAACAAATCTGAAAGCGATATTGGGATAAAATTTTCAAATATACCTAAGCATAGCAGTGTAACACTGGTGCAGTACAACATGTTAATGCCCTAATACTGGACACCTTATCAGTAAAAAATTCACAGAATTGGTCACACAAATTGGTGCTAGGAATAATGCCGATGTGTTCAGGAGGGTTAATTATCCTATTTAGTACATTAAAAAGGACTTGGGGTTTATGACAGTTGTTTTGCACAAGAATCGACATGTACTGGGTCTTTGCAGCTTTAACAGCAGACTGGTATTTGGACAAGCAATTTCTTAAAATCTCCAGAGAAATATAGAGCTTGTCTTTTCTCCATTTCCTCTCAGCACATCTACATTCCCTTCTGAGAGCACGAGTGATGTCATTTTGCCATGGCTCTCTATTTAAATTAGACTTCTTGCTCTTTAGCGGTGCTACTGAGTCAAGAATTTCAGTACAAGTAGAGTCAAATAAAGCCACCAACTCCTCAATGTCCTTGAATGAAGAAATGTCTCGAGACACTACTGGAGAGGTGTCAAATGCTGCAGCAAATAATGAAGCCGTAGATTAATTAATTATGCGCCACTGACTCATAGGGAAGCACGACTTGCTTTGAGAGCACGGCAAAGAGACAGTAAATAAAACTGGCATATGGTCAGAAATACCTGCATCTGAAATGTCCTTTATGGACACATTTAAATTGTGTGACAGTACCAGATCGAGAGAATGGCCCTTGTTGTGAGCAGGGGCGGACTTTACCATTAGGCAAAGGTCGGCAATTGCCTTGGGCCCCGAGCTATCTAGGGGCCCCCAAAATGCCCCATTAACTTGCTTAAAGATTTTTTTTTTTTTACCTCGTGCAAAATATATATTTCTAAAACTCCATTTGCGAAAAATGGCATCAAATCATTAGTGTCGCAGACAGGAGCCCCCCCCCCCCCACCTCACTACATTGGACTATTCCATTATTTCACTTACTGCGCATCTGCGAAAGTGATAGGCTGTAATGCGCCAAAAAACTGACGAAGAAGTGATTGACAGTGATAGACAGAGTGTACAGAGAGAGAGTGTTGACAGTAAAAATGAAGCGAAGCTACCCAAGCGGTGCTGAAAAAAGGAAGAAATGGGAGGAAAGCAAAAAGTTTTTAGCAAAATTGCCGAAGGTAACAAACTTTTTTGTGATGCCCGGCCCCCGCTGACAATGACAACAACGCTAACACCATCACGACTGTTAGCACTGCTGCTAGCGTGGAGGAGCTACCCGTTGCCGCCGGCGCCGACAGTGCTAGCCCAGGCTGCTCAAGCGATATTGCTGCTAACGTTACATGCACGGCAATTTTACAGGATGAGGAGGATCCTTCAACTGCAGCTGCAGGTAACAAAACTTCCGCGTTCACTTTCAGTGACAGTTATAATAATGATTCAGTTGAGACAGTTTCAGTTGAGTTTCAGTTGAGACAGTGAGAGAAGAAATCAGGGCAGTGAAAAAATTTCTTCAGGAATTTCGCAGTCATGGATTTCATTCTGCGAAAACAGATGCCAGGGAGATAGCAGAGAAGCTTGAGGTGGAGATGAGCTGGCCTGGGGTGCGTCAGAGAAGAAAAACCAAACAGTTTGAGTATGAGGGAACAGAGCGGACTCAGTCAACTGCAGAAGATCTCTTCAAAAGAGAGTATTTTCTACGTCTATTAGATACAGCTCTTGTCACAGTAGAGAACAGATTTTCCAACATGGAAATCTTCTATGAGCTTTATGCATTTCTCTACTCACTCGACACAATGAGAAGCACTGAGAAGGAAGGGAAGCTGGATGAATGCTGCCACAGATTAGAGCAAAGGATGGATGACATTGATGCAGAAGATCTGAAGCTTGAGGTTAAGGGTGCAGTTAGGTCATTCCCGCCACATGTCTCATCACCATTTGAGATGCTTGACTATATATATATAAAGAGAATTTACTTGACATATATCCAAATTTGAGTATAGCTTTCAGACTCCTCCTCACTCTCCCTGTTACAGTAGCTTCGGGTGAGAGAAGTTTCTCATCACTGAAACTAATCAAAACGTACCTCAGATCAACTATGTCACAGGACAGACTGTCTGCTCTAGCTGTTCTCTCCATCGAGCAGGAAGTCACTGGATATGGGATCAGTGATAGCAAGATTTGATGAGGCCAAAGCTCGCAAGGTCAGATTATAGTGCTTTAGGCATGACAATACAGACACTCACTCACTCACAGACTCACTCACACACACAGACTCACTCACTCACTCACTCACTCACTCACAGACACAGACTCACTCACTCACTCACTCACACACACACAGACTCACTCACTCACTCACACACAGACACAGACTCACTCACTCACACACACACACAAACACACTCACTCACACACACAGACACACTCACTCACACACACACTCACACACACACACACACACTCACTCACACACTCACACAGACACACTCACTCACACACAGTCACACTCACACACACAGTCACACTCACTCACACAGACACACTCACTCACACACACAGACACACTCACACTCACACACACAGACACACTCACTCACACACACAGACACACTCACTCACTCACACACACACTCACACACACACACAGACACACACTCACACAGACACACACTCACACACACACACACACACACACACACACTCACTCACTCACTCAAACACACAATCACACTCACTCACACAGACACTCACCCACTCACCCACTCACTCACTCACTCACTCACACACACACACACACACACACACACACACACACACACACACACACACACACTCACTCACTCACAGACACACTCACTCACACACACACACAGACACTCTCACTCACTCACTCACTCACTCACCCACTCACCCACTCACTCACTCACTCACTCACACACACACAGACACACTCACTCACACACAGACACACTCACTCACACACACACACACAGACACACTCACTCACTCACACACACTCACACAGACACTCTCACTCACTCACACTCACTCACACAGACACTCTCACTCACTCACTCACTCACTCACTCACACACAGACTCACTCACACACACACACTCACTCACTCACTCACTCACTCACTCACTCACTCACTCACACAGACACACACACTCACACACACACACACACTCACTCACACTCACTCACTCATTCACTCACTCACTCACACACACAGTCACACTCACCCACACAGACACTCTCACACAGACACACTTACACACAGACACACTCACACACACACACACACACACACACAGACTCACTCACTCACACACACAGACACACTCACTCACTCACACACAGACACACTCACTCACACAGACACACACACACACTCACTCAAACACACACTCACTCACACAGACACACTCACTCACACACACACTCACTCACACAGACTCTCTCACACACACACTATCACACACACAGACACACTCACTCACACACACAGACACTCACACACACAGACACACTCACTCACACACACACACTCACTCACACACAGACACACTCACTCACTCACACACACAGACACACTCACTCACTCACTCACACACACAGACACACAGACACTCTCACTCACTCACACACACACAGACACACTCGCTCACACACACAGACACACTCACTCACTCACACACACAGACACACTCACTCACACACACAGACACACTCACTCACACACACAGACACACTCACTCACACACACAGACACACACAGACACACTCACTCACACACACAGACACACTCACTCACACACAGTCACTCACACAGACACTCTCACACAGACACACACACTCACTCACTCACACTCACTCACTCAAACACACAGTCACACTCACTCACACAGACACACTTACACACAGACACACTCACACACACACACACACACAGTCACACTCACTCACACTCACTCAAACACACAGTCACACTCACTCACACAGACAGACACACACACACACACACACACACACACACACACTCACTCACTCACTCACTCACACTCACTCACACACACAGACACTCTCACTCACTCACTCACTCACACACACAGACACACTTACTCACACACACAGACACACTCACACACACACACACATACTCACTCACAGACACACTCACAGACACACTCACTCTCACACAGTCACACGCACAGTCACACTCACTCACACAGACACACACACAGACACACTCACTCACTCACTCACACACACACAGACACACTCACTCACACACAGACCAAAGAGAGAAGAAGAAAAAGATAGGCAAAGACCAAAGAGAGAAGAAGAAAAAGACAGGCAAAGACCAAAGAGAGAAGACGAGAAATATGCAAAAACAGAGACAAGGGAAATGAAGAAATGGTCAGAAAAAAATGGAGAGCAGGAGAAAGTCAGTGAAAGAAAAAAGGTAAACATTTTAAAAGGTAAGTTATTTTTACTAAAATGATGTCTCCATAATTGATCACTTATTGTCTTGTGTGTTTCTTCTCACTTTAGTAACACAAGACAGAAGTCCAAAAACAACATGTAGCAGCAAGCAGATCCATATAGAAGATACTATCAGAACAACCAAGGTAAATGACAACCAATGACAGCTCTTCCCTGTGTAAATAGACAGTACATATTATTGTACAGAGAAGATTTTATGTAAATACAATTTTACAGAGGATACATCTGTTAAACAGAATGTTGTTCTGTGTTTTTTATTTTTCTTCTTTTTTTCTTACAGATACAACTCCAGATGTCTATACATCATTGCTGTGTGAAGACTGCTGAAGAGAAGTAACAAGTAGGGCTTTATTTATTTTTTTTGAAAATAAGGATTGACAAAAGGAGGGAAACGAGATGTAGAGGGCCCCATGTCTGTGTTTGCCTTGGGCCCCAAAATGTCTAAATCCGCCCCTGGTTGTGAGTCGGGCCATTCACCGATTGAGTGAGGTTAAAAGAATCCAAAATGTTTAAAAAATCCTTGACCAAAGGCTTAGAAACACAACAAACATGAATATTAAAATCACCTACAATTAAGAAATGATTGTAGGTTAGAGCAATACCAGCCACAAACGCAGAAAAGTCATTAATAAATTCCTTGTTAATTTCTGGAGGGCGATAAATGAGTGCACATGCCACTGATCCATGTAATTTAAGTTTGAGTTCAAAAAGTTGGAGCTCAAAGCTCTTATATTGATTACATGGAGTTTTTTTTACAGTTCAGGCTGGATTTAAAAATTGTCGCTAGGCCTCCACCTTTACCCGTTGTTCTAGGACAGCTAAAGAAAGAGCATGACGGAGGAAGGAGCTCTGAGAAGGGGAATTACTCACCGGGTTGAACCCACGTCTCCGAAAGAAGCATACAGTCAAGCTCCCGGGATCGAAAAAAGTAATTTAACATAAAAGTCTTGTTAGACAATGATCTAACATTAATCAGTGCCAAATTAAGAACAGTGTCCTGTGTGTGTGGTAGTTTGGCTCGAGCCAATGAACGGAGATTCATGAGATCCACGCCGCGCTTGGCCGTTTGTGAACGCCGGGGAACAAATTCCTCCACTGGCACACGCAGCTGATCCACAGCGACGACCGCTTCAGGTTGTATCGGGAGTAGCCACCTCCTCTTGAGGTACAAAGAAGGACAGACAGTTGGTAAGAAGAAGTCGTGTTGAAATCCCGGTCCATTTTTCCGTGTGTACCGTATATATGCTCTTGCTCTTGCTCTTGCAACCACACCACCTCGCTTTCTCCGCCTTCTGTGGCGTTTCCTCCGCGAAGCTGTACTGGAGGTAAGCTGCAAATACGCCGGCAGAGCTGGGAGTGTAGAAGGGAGTGCATCCGAGGACTGATTCCCATAACTAACATTCGTTGTCCAGACAGCATGTTGATCACGAATAGAAAAAAGAGTTTGGCGATCGTATACAAACAGAGCTGTGACATTTTGATAACTTAAACTAATAATAACAAACAATAAATAAAATAAAACCGGGAGACGCTGCGCCGTGCACACTGCTGGCACCATCATCCACTGATGGCACTTCCATTAATGCCAACAAAGTGTTCGTCTATGCAAAAGAATGTTGTGGTCAATTGTTTCAAACACAGCAAGCACTAAGATCTAATAAAACTACTAGAGAAATACAACCACGATCAGATGATAAGAGCAGGTCATTTGTAACTCTAAGGAGAGCAGTCTCAGTACTATGATACGGTCTAAATCCTGACTGGAAATCCTCACATATACCATTTTTCTCTAAGAAGGAATATAATTGTGAGGATACCACATTTTCTAGTATCTTGGACAGAAAAGGGAGATTCGAGATTGGTCTATAATTAACTAGTTCTTTGGGGTCAAGTTGTGGTTTTTTGATGAAAGGCTTAATAACAGCAAGTTTGAAGGTTTTGGGGACATATCCTAATGACAATGAGGAATTAATAATAGTCAGAAGAGGATCTATGACTTCTGGAAGCACCTCTTTTAGGAGCTTAGATGGTATAGGGTCTAACATACATGTTGTTGGTTTAGATGATTTAACAAGTTTATACAATTGTATATAGTATCCTCTCATATAGTAGAAAATGAGTGGAACTGTTCCTCAGGGGGTCTATAGTGCACTGTCTGATGCGATACTGTAGCTGAAGGCTGAATGGTTACAATTTTATCTCTAATAGTATCGATTTTAGAAGTAAAGTAGTTCATAAAGTCATTACTGCTGTGATGTTGGGAAATGTCAACACTTGAGGCTTTATTTTTCGTTAATTTAGCCACTGTGTTAAATAAATACCTGGGGTTATGTTTGTTTTCTTCTAAAAGAGAAGTAAAGTAAACGGATCTAGCAGTTTTTAATGCTTTTCTGTAGGATAGGTTACTTTCCCGCCAAGCATTAAGAAATACCTCTAGTTTTGTTTTCCTCCAGCTGCGCTCCATTATTCAGGCTGCTCTCTTTAGGGTGCGAGTATGCTCATTATACCATAGCGTCATACTGGTTTCCTTAACCTTCCTTAAGCGTAAAGGAGCAACTGTATTTAAAATGCTAGAAAAGAGAGAGTCCATAGTTTCTGTTACATCATCAAGTTGTTCTGAGGTTTTGGATATGCTAAGGAATTTGGATACATCAGGAAGAGAACTTAAAAAGCAGTCTTTTGTGGTAGAAGTGATGGTTCTTCCATACTTGTAACAAGAAGTAGAATTTACAATTTTGGCTATATGAAGTTTGCACAAAACTAAATAATAGTGGTGGAAATTATGATTCTTTCTAGAGATTCGTTCATTTTCAGTTCGTTCACCAAAATGATTCGTTCAGAATCGTTCACTGATTCGTTCAGTGATCATTTTTTCGTATTACACAAATATGCCAGCAGGTGGCAAAAAAGGGTGTATTATGTGTTTTGTCTTAAGTCAACAAACGTATTCACTTGTTACAAAAACTGACCTGGCTTTATAAAAATGTGTGCATAATCGCATTCAATATATAAAGTCTTAAGTTGTTCAGATGAACAAAGCACGAGGTTTTCTTGCCTAATTAGCATTTTAATTGTTTGATCAGATAGGTTGTATATTATATATTCACATTCATAAATCGGGGGATTAAACATTGAGTTTTGTATGCTAAATATCAAAACAAGCGTATGTGCACAGTACCTGTAACTGCTCTTTGCATTTTGCGAGATTGACATGCTAAATGGCAGACTAACCCGGTTTACTCTCATTCATTTCATTCACGAACGACGTATCCGTTCATTCAACTCATTCACGAACGACATGTGTGCCAGTTCAGTCATTTCATTCACGAATGAGATATACTAAATCATTCAACTCGTTCACGAATGACATAAGTATCAGTTCAGTCATTTCATTCACGAACGATAAGATCTCTAGATCTCGTTCAGACTCATATGAAAAACTAGCTCATTGAAGGGCGTATTCGTTCACTACATTCAACAAATCAGATGCTCTGTCACATCTCATAATCGAAGGCTATTGGCTCGAGGTTGAGTAATTCTTTGACAGGATGAAAATGTTCAGTTACCCGGTTCACCGAGCTGCGCATGCGCTGCTAATAGCGCCACGCTGCTGTGGAGGGAGGAACTTCAGTGAACGAGAAATATGAGTCAGTGGATTGCGTGAACGAGAACGATTCGTTCACCCAAAAGAGTCATTCAAAAAGAACGATTCGTTCACGAACGACACATCACTACTAAATAATGATCTGAGATATCATCACTTGGCTGCATAATTTCAATACTATCAACATCAATTCCATGTGACAGTATTAAATCTAGAGTATGATTTCGACAATGAGTAGGTCCTGAAACGTGTTGTCTAACCCCAATAGAGTACAGAATGTCTATAAATGCTGATCCCAATGCATCTTTTTCATTATCAACATGGATATTAAAATCACCAACTATTAAAACTTTATCTGCAGCCAGAACTAACTCGGATGTAAAAATCACCAAACTCTTTAATAAAGTCTGTATGGTGCCCTGGTGGCCTGTATACAGTAGCCAGTACAAACATAACAGGGGATTTATCATTAACATTTGTTTCTCTGGATAATGTTATATGAAGCACCATTATTACTTCAAACGAGTTATACTTGGAAGTCTGCCCTCTGAGAAATCATGAAGACGTTGTTATAAATTGAAGCAACACCTCCCCCTTTGCCTTTTAGACGCAGCTCATGTTTATAACAGTAATGGGGGGGTGGACTCATTTAAAATAATGTAATCATCAGGTTTTAGCCAGGTTTCTGTCAAACAGAGCACATCTAGATTATGATCAGTGATCATATTATTTACAAAAAGTTTTTCGTAGAAAGGGATCTGATATTCAATAAGCCAAGCTTCATCATTTGTTTATCCATATTGCATCTGTTTTTTATTTGTTGGACCTCAATTAAATAATTAATCTTAACTTGGTTTGGACGTTTTTTGTATTTTCTAGTTCGGGGAACAGACACAGTCTCTATAGTGTGATATCTAGGTGAAAGAGTCTCTATGTGCTGAGAATTAGCTGACCTCTGTGATGTGAGACAGCTAGCAGTCGGTCGGTTTAGCCATTCTGTCTGCTTCCTGACCTGGGCACCAGTTAGTCAAGTATAAACACTAAGACTATTTGCCATATTTCTAGAGAGAAGAGTGGCGCCACCCCAGGAGGGATGAGAACCATCTCTTTTCAACAGGTCAGGTCTGCGCCAAAAGCTTGTCCAATTGTCTATGAAACCTATGTTATTCTGTGGGCACCACTTAGACATCCAGCCATTGAGTGATGACAATCTGCTATGCATCTCGTCACCACGGTAAGCAGGGAGGGGACCAGAGCATATTACAGTGTCTGACATCATGCTTGCAAGTTCACACACCTCTTTAATGTTATTTTTAGTGATCTCCGACTGGCGAAGTCGAACATCATTAGTGCTAGCATGAATAACAATCTTACTGTATTTATGTTTAGCATTAGCCAGCACTTTTAAATTTGCCAAGATGTCAGGCGCTCTGGCTCCCGGTAAACATTTGACTATGGTGGCTGGTGTCTCTATATTCACGTTCCGTACAATAGAATCACCAATAACAAGAGCACTTTCATCAGGTTTCTCGGTGGGTGCACCACTGAGTGGGGAGAAGCTGTTTAATGTTTTGATCGGAACAGAAGAGCGGTGTTTTGACTCATGACTATGCTGCCTTACTGTTACCCAGTTGCTCTGCTGCAGGGGCTCTGTTGCCGGAACCGAACAATGTACAGGAATCCCTGAGCTAGACGCATCCAAAGCCGTACCTAGAGCCCTTAATTCTTACTGTCCTCAATTAAAGTTTGGATGCATGTCTCTAATTCTGAAATCTTCTCTGTCAGCCTAACTATTTCCCTGCATTTATCACATGTGAATCCCTCATCAGCGACAGAGATAGATAAACTTTACATATGGCAAGAGGTGCAAATAACAATAGCAGGAGAAGCCATTACTCACCGTGCTTGATGAAATATTCTTACCACAGTTGTTTGATGAACTTGTGAACAACTGGAGCGAGAGAGAGGAGAAAAGAAAACAGCGATAGGTTCGAATGAAAACGCTAATGACAAGCTAACGAGTGCTAATGCAATGCAGGTGTACTGCACTCACGGATATAAAATAAAAGTGAACAATCAAAATTAATCTGATAAGATCGATCGATCGATAATATCAGAAATATGGTGTGAATTAAGTTATATTTTATCACTTTAAAGAACAAAGAATGATAGTAAGATAAAGATTCTAGAGAAATAAAAAATGGCTACACGGAGCTACGATTAGCTACAGCGATGAAAAAAAGACAAAGGAGAAGAAAGAGAAGAAAATGACACTAAAGGAAAAGAAACATGAGGCATGGACTGAGAACAAGATGGAGAACGTGAGAGAGAAAGGGAACGAGAGAGACATTGGGATTGAGACAGAGGGTTTGCCAAACACAGAGATTGCAGTTGTGAAAGAGGACACAGGCGAAATTGAGCACATACTAATTTGACTATTTTTCTTCTTTTTTATATATATATATACAAAATTGACTTTTTGTGTGTACCTCAGAAATGTAAATAAATGTTCAGAATTTTTTCAATATCTGTCTGGAATAATTTACTATATAATAAGCTATTAAAAATAGAGATAAAAAGATAAAATGCTGGTTCTTAATGAAACTCCATCTAAAAATACAAACAGCTGCCAAATAGTAGGTCATCATATCTTTGGATGTAGGCATCTTCTGTAATCGTAAAATTTTAGCCACCGTCACAGTATTTTCCAAACTAAATAATGTGAATATTTGCCATGAGAATGATCATATCAATTCTTTAATTACTTTCTCAATGTAATAGTTAAAGGAACAGATCAAAGGCAAAACATTAGCTTTTTACAGCAAAACCATTCAATATGGCAAATAAATTTACAATAGCTTCTAAAAACATGAAGTAAAAGTAGAATTTGATGAGAAATCATGTCAAATATGTTGCAGTATTGGTTATTGAAATGGTCGTGATTTCTGTGTGGTGGGTAGTGTGTTCCAGGTTTTGTTTACAAAATTTATTTTAAAGTCAGCATGTAATGAAAATTCATCCTGCCTATTTTATAAGCACGTCATTGATGTTTTTGTGAATAGTAAATAAAATAAAAAAAACAATTCTTAATCAAAATCTTCTGACAGATAAATTAATCATTTAGTCTACTTTATACCTGCCATTTATTTATTTTTGTTTTACAGTCAATTGCGACCGTGAGTTTAAGTCTTTTTGGAAACATTGTATTTACGACTTGAACGCACCTGAACGCCAATTATGACTTAAATACACATGAACGCCATCAAAAGTCGTAATCACAGGTGGAGAGAGATTATTTTATTAAAAACTCGCTATCTTCCTCCGATCAAATGATTTGTATGCACCCAACATCATATTTACGACTTCCCAACTTGTAAATATGAACTTCCCAGTAGCACTTGACTGCACCACAAGCTCACATTCAGCAGATCTGACTACATTTAATCAACAGCCAATGAACCGCCCTACATTTTTTCTGTTTTAATAATCGGGTTTGCATCACAAAATGGAAGAAAAGATGTCACTATTTATGTTTCATTGTGACTTTAACCATCAATTTAAAATACTTTTTTTTTTTAATGTATTTGGAATAACTATGGTTAGGGTTTTTTATATTGATAGACCTGTAAACTCACATGCTAGTATTTTTATCACTGATTTGGCACAGAAAACATTTAATTGTTTCATTGCCATAAACCAGGGATAGGCAACTCCTGTCCTGGAGGGCTACTATCCTGCAGAGTTTAGCTTCAGCCCTCATAAAAAAAATCACCTGCCTGTATCTATCTAGTAATCCCGAAAACACTGATTGCCTTGTTCAGGTGTGTTTAATTAGGGTTGGAGCTAAACTCTGCAGGACAGTGGCCCTCCAAGACCAAAGTTGCCTATCCCTGCCATAAACCTTAAGTATTCTAGTCCTTGACAAAAACATGTTTATTCGCAAGTTCATTAGGATGTGGTGCTCAATATTGATCGTGATGGTTTGATTGTGAGGCTTGGCACACAGCTCAGGAAACCACCTGCTCACTTCATTAAAAAGCATTTATTCAGTTTTGTGTTCACTTCTGTATAGGGGAGTCTAAAATGCCATGGGAGAGAGACAGATGGCTGGTGGTCTCTTTTTGACATGGTATGTCTTGTCTCTGTTTTGGAGATACAACAATCTGCAAAAAGCTACAACTGGTGAATGGTCACATCAGAATTAAGACATCAGAATATATCAGTGTATTATTTGGAAATCAAAACACATTAGGCTAAATGTGCAAATTGAACATGGTTAGTTTTTTTTATTTGTGACTAAATTGTTATTCTTTATTGCACAAGCTTTGCGTTGTCAGCCCAATTCTGCAGAAGTCATGCCACATAGACCTGGAAGCTTAGAGCTTCCTTCAGGGCTTGTATTCTACATGCAGGTGTTCTGTCCTGTTCAACATGCATTTGATATTTTTATTCAGGACTTAAAATGATAAAGATTCTAGTCACCATCAATTTGGATCAACTGCATAATTTTATATTTTTAGAGGAATGAGACATGTCCTGTAAATACCATAAGAGACTCACTTACTTTGAAGGCATCTAAAAAAAAAAAGGTGTTTCAGTTTGAAATTTCAGATTAATCAAGAAAATGTAAAAAAAAAAAAAAAAAAAAAAAAATTTCCTCTAGGAATGAATGAGCTAGATTTCTCATTTGCATATTAAGTTGCCATGACAACTGCATGTAGCGAGAACAAGTGTCGGGGACAAGACTCTATCCACATGTTTGAGGAGTGGAGACACTGACCACATGAACACTCTTGGGTCTCTAAATGTAAAAATTAATCAACGAAACAGAATACATTTGCTCCACATTTATAAAACATTTAATTTACATTTGTAAATTATTTTCCAGGAGTGAAATAGCAGACAGATAAAGAAGAGCTGAGGGTGTCAGTTGTGCATCAAACTTCGATCTCTTCACAGAACCACCCACATTCAGGTATATCGATGCTCTTCTTCCACAAACATCTTCAAAGTCATCAGAGGTATTTGAAAAAAGGCTTGGTTCCATTCTTGAACAGTGTAAGTGAAACGGTTACTGCAGCAGGTTTTGGGGGCAAGCTAGAATGACGTGCCATGTCCTTCCCACTCATAATGCCACTTTGTAAAATGTAAGTCTCTTTCAAGACACTGGAGGTTTGGAGGATAGTGACCTGAACTTGACACGGAATCCTAGAAGGCAGCAGACTCTAAAAGACTGAGTTTGTATACAAGTAAGGCATTGTGGGTTTCATTGACCAAAGAGGAGAGTGAGTGATTGCTCAGATCTTACTTGGTTTAAGAGAACTAGAGTAAACAAAGCTAGACTAAATAATTTTTTAAGAGACATAACAACAACAACAAATATCAATAAAACTAAAGTTGTTTTTGTGTTTTTACAAAAGCTTTTCTTAACCTTAAAGATAACCTCAAATATAAAGAAGGAATAAGTACAAAGACAACAAAACTAATTAAATGCGGACACTTTATCAACAAGAAAATAACATTGTGCGCAGTCTAATTTTTTTTTACATAACAGTCACTGTTGACAAGTACGCTAAAAAGCAAAGAAGTAACACCTATATAAAAACAGTTCACTCAAAAATGAAAATTCTATCATTTCCTCACCCTTGTGTTATTGAATCCTGTAAAGAAGTCATCTATCAAAATGTGTGAGCTGTTCTTCTTCATACAATTAAAGATTTTCATTAAATAAAATAAAATAAATAATTCAGTCTCTGCCTCAAAAAAAGCTATCGTAAGCCTTCAGAAGACTTGCAATATATAGCACAGGTTGTATGATCTGAGTTTATCCTGCTTTGTTTGTCCTATTTGGGGCTTAACAAGCCCCAGTTCCATCCACGTACATTGTACTGAAAGAGAACAGCTGAGATATTCTAATAAACTTCTAGGTTGGTGCTCCACAAATAAGGGTTATAAAGCATTTGGGTAACTAAATAACAGATTTAATCATTTATAGGTCAACTATCCCTTTAAAAAATAAATAAATAAAGAATAATATATAAATATACCTATGAATATGTAGCATTAAATCATGGGTAACAAAATTTGAAAAGGTTGGCTGTAGTGCTGTCATTATATGGAGCTTATGATCAATATCTCTATTGATCACAAACCAGTTCTCTCCTCTGGATAAGAGAGGACCCCAAAATAACTAACTTTATTATTGTCCTTATTTACGTCTTGCAACATTGACAGCAGATATGGTGTTTTTTTTTTTACAAAAAAAAAGGAAAGGAAAGGAAAGGAAAGGAAAAAATTTAATGAAGAGGTCAGATTCTTGCCTTACAAACATGGTGGCTATGTAGTCATTTTTGCAAGTGTATTTTATTTCCATGTACACCGCATTTCCACCATGAGCGTTGTTTTATCAAGCCGATATACAACCATGAAATTCAGAGGATTACCATTTATATTGCCATGTAAATTTTCCATGGTTTCACTCAATATCCAAAGACAAAAACCAAAGTAGTCAGTGCAGTTTTTGTACATATAGGTTTTATAAGCTTCTGAGGCAAATGTTACACCTTCATGCCCTAGACTCTTTCTAAGTTAGCATTTTGATTCTGCGACAATGGTCATCCTCACCTGTACTTTTAATCGAAGGTATAATCAGAAAGTTGAGGTGTTTGTATCCTTGAAGAAATTCTCAATTGCACCAATGCCTTCAACTGATAGCAACACCTGCACACTCCCCGCTTCATTTCCAGAAGGACTCCTGCCATCCGTCGAGCATACCAACCCACTAGTGAATCTGGATAGTGTGTGCTATTTTATCGGATGACTCTTGAACATAAATATACATTAAATGTATATATCTCCCAGCCGTTGCCTTCAGAACCTGCAGTCTGACAGGGAGCAGAGGTTGTCCTAGGTTTGGGTCACTGGAAAAAGCATTACGCTGCCACCTCAGCACATAGAGATGGTCACGTTGATACCCAGGTTACCGTTGTCTGCAAACAGGTGGGCAATGGAGGTATCAAATACAAGACAGTCACTGTTCATGATGGCCGCTGCTACACCATCATGGATCGAGCGTGGCGTGGCTTCCCATGTGAGCCGCCTACGGTTGCCATTCAATTCGAGGCGGTAGGCAAAGTTCTCCGCTTGCTTTCGCGTGCCAATGAGCAGCACGATGGCAAAGAACTGCTGGTGTCCCTCGTATTTCTCCTGCTTCTCTAGAACCAGCATGAAGTGGTGCCCGAAACATGACTGCATCATGACCCAGTCCACAGCCCCCGGTAGATTAATATCCGTGGCCAGAAAGACAATGTCCTCGCCCTGTAAGGTGGTAATGGATTTGTGGGCATGCATGAGATGTGGCATGACGGCCTCCAGGGAGCCCTGCCATTTACAGGAAGCCCCGGGGCATGGGCAGGTGTACGGGCGGAACTCACAGACTTCTTCATGCTCTGGCTTCTCGCTGTGGTGGAGGGACAGCATACATCCAGCGGAGGCATACTGCGAAAAAAGAAAAAAAAAGAAAAAAAGAGACCTGCATGAGTCCTGGTACAAAAAAAAAAACATTTGAAGAGAGATACTTAATGACTGAAAGAGAGAATAAAGAGAGTTCGGATCAAGAGCGCTCAGGTAAGTAATGGGACAACACTGGAAGTTACTGATGATGAAGGACAAATACAGAGTAGCAGGAAAGGTGAGTGGGAGGCTGAGCAAAGAGGGGGAAGGGGAACTAGGATAAGGGGATTTCAGGAGGGCAGATCAAGGACACAGGCAACAGGGAATAATATAGGTAATATAGGTAAAGCAAAGAGGGAACTATGCAATGTGTTGAGATATGTCAGTATCATTAGAAGTGAATCCATATTTTGCCTAGAGTAATCAGTCTGTTTGTTTGTGTACCTGCCATAAAAACGAGGTTCCTGCTAATCATGTGTCAAGCTGTGACACCACTCATTTTTTATGCATGTGTCCATGCAGTTTGGGAAAATGAGTGGGATGGATCGTGTTGCTTCAAGATGAATAGCCCAGCAAGGCTCTCTTAGATTATCTCAGGAAGGGAATAAAAATGAAGGTCAAATATGAATGTTACCCCAAGCTGCCCACTTTGCTGGAAATGTGCACACTGAATGACTTTCTTTGATCACTCTAAAACCAACATTTATCTCTCTGACTGGCCTACAGGATTGGACTTGCAACAACAAAAGGTGAAATCCCACAATAACCTGATAAACGCCCTTCCCGGGGGAATTTCATCAGCTTAGCAGAGTTGAATTCAAAACAAGGCATTTGGCTCAAATTATGGGTAAAGGTTTAGAATTCAACTGAAAAATGTCAGACCTTTTACAATGCAACAAAGAAAGTAAATCCCTGCATAAATGGGCTGGAGAAAAGGCAAAAGGCAAGATCAATTATATCTTAGTATGTCTTATGTCTTCGTAAAGAACTAAGACCAAATGAAAATACTTTTTAAACACACAAGCTAAGAAAATGAATTTGAGAATTTTTTTTCCCAATTTAAAATAATTTTATAAAGTCTTGTTATATTCTTTCCAGAAAATCTATGTAAACTTAATTAATCAGAGTTAAATAATTGCACCACAGGACAATCCGTTTCTATCAGGTTAAAGCAAAGCTGGAGGTATGAGTGTACAGCCCACTTAACGCCCACCCCCACCCCACAAGGGTGTGCCTCAATATCTGCCAATTTAATTATTAATCTGAGTGGTAAATGACTGGCATGTCTAGCAAAAATCAATCAGTGTCAGCCGTTATCCAGTGGTCCAGAAGGCCCTAGAGGCCATAACTGCCTTAATACACTGACATTTATTGTCAAAATCTGTTAAGCAGCAGCTAGGGAGAAATAATCATTGTATCTCCTTCACATTACACTGGGTTTTATTAGGACATGGCCTATGTCCAAATAACCTCAAATTCATCATTCTAATCCTTTCTCATTTCCCAGCCTTTCTTTTAAGGATCAGACCATCTGACTTTTGGAGGTGTTGAAGGTTTATGCGGTCTATCTATTCCCTCCCAATCAGACAGTTATCCTCTTATCCAGCTTTTTAATGAGAGAATGAGAGGATTTTGAGCAGTAATCCTAAGGCAGTACGGTGGAGATAAAAAAATCTGTCTAAAGCCTGTTGGCACTGAGAGTCTTGGTGTAAAAAGGAATCGTATCAAGTTTCTGTTTAAGGTACACTGTTGATTGTGTGGTTTTATGCGTATGTGTGCATTCAGTCACTACTATACCTGATTCCAGCTGTGAACTTTTCAAAGCAACCCTGTATATCATTTACCTTGCATTGATTAGCCCTTGGAGCAAACAAATTAACTGTGTTTCAACAACGCATTGGAACACTCAAGTCAATGGCAGCTGTACCAATATGCCCAGAATTAAAAAAAAAAAAATCAATTCCATTAAAATGAATGGAGGACCAAAATAAAAATGCATTTGCCTGACAAAATAATAAGTAAAGTAGCCAAGACAGCCCTATGGAGATGCATAGACCCTGGGCTGGAAGCTTAGCTACTGAATTATTCACAAATTTCCGCATTTAAGTTGCAAATTGTACTTTAGCCAAGAGGGGAAGTCATTGGAAATGCAAATTTTGATGAATGACAATGAATTCGGACAGTCTATTAATTTGTATCTTTTTGTGTTGAAATGGAAATATGTTTTAAAATCAAATAATTAGGCTAACTCAAATAAACCAGAGCATGAAAGGGGCATGTAAGAATTACAGTCTTTAGCTGTCTTTTGGTTCTAATCTTACCCTAGGCTAAAATGCTTTTTTTTATTTTTTCTTAAGAATATTAGCAGCAAAGAGCTTATGTTTTTTCTAAACACAGCATCTGGGTCTGGATATTTCTCAATGTACAACAAAAGAACCCTAGACCTTAAAAGAAAAACTTAACTAAGTCCTTAAAAGTAGTTTGCTGCAATAAATTGACATCTACGTACTTGCATGCCAATGTACTTGAAGGCCAAACAGACGAAATAACATTTACTCAAAGTATGCAAGCAACATGCTAAACTTAGTGATTATAACAAGTTGCGAGATGAACACATTGTGCTACAAGTACTGTTCAGTTCAAGGGTACCTTGGGCCTCATTCCAAGAAACTATTGATGTTTCCCATACACCTATTCAGAGCAATGCATGAGAGACAGGCTTATCTCTCCTCCATTATCAAGCAGGAGGACCTTGAGTTTCCATCACCAATGTGTCAGTTATAAAAAAAAAAATCCCTAGAGTTGGAACCCAGGACAGACGAGATGGCATCGTTATAATCTCTTTTCCCTTCTCCCTCAAGGTCAGGGTGAGTGCATATGAAAGAACGCGTTCTTAAGACCAAGTGAGCCCACCAGCATCTTGGTCCCCTCTTGGTCCTCCTGTCTGCACATGACCTCATCACTGCTAGGATGCGGCTGGGCTCAGGTCATAATTATAATCAACTCTGTGGGGCCCTTCAAATAGCCCAAGCGAAAGGCCCGTCCATCAGAGAAATCGGATTTCTCCTAATCAGTGGCAAGCTGTCGCACCCACTTCTACCACTACAATGGAAAGCTAGACACTCGCTTTCCCTCTCTGGAATCAATAGCAATTTAGTTAAAAGTTTCAAAGCTGAAATCAGCCCAGTGAAGGCCAGAGTAGTAAGGTTAAAGGGGGGGGGGGATTCTTGCTTGCTATCTTCTCACTCGATTCTTCAATTACATTTAAAGGTGTTGTATGTAAAATTTGTACTATTTTGTTCTCCTTTGAAAATGTGCGTTCTGGGCAGGAATGACAGTCTCTGTTTTGGTTTGTGAATCCCACCCACTGCCAGTTTACCCAATTGTATTTTGGCACCCTGGATTGCCAGTTGGCAGAAAACACAGCTCATTTAATTTCATTTATCATTAAATGCACTCATTCCTGTTCGTGTTGTCAACCTGGCAACCTGCGTGTGAATTAAGTCTGAGGAGAGGGGGCCGGGTGAAAAAAAACCTCTCCAATATTTTGAATTTGGACTGCAATACTTAGTTCAACCACTCAGTGTCAATCCTACATACAGAACCTTTAATGTTTTTACATAGCAATTAGTGTAATGTGTCTATATACATAGTAGTTTTGTCACGGTACTAATATTTCAGTATTCGGTACCGATACCAGTGAAAATCCATGGTTCTCTGTACCAATTTGGGTTCCAAAGCAAAACACAAAAACATGCTAATTAAAAAAAAAAAAAAACTTTATCACTAAGAATAAAACCAATGCCATTCTTTATACTAATTTACAATTGTGTTTAAAGTTTTTCTACAAGTTATATAATTATGAAAAACAGATAAGTTTCACCCCAAATTTTATTTGTCTTTTAATTAATGACATTTAAACACATTAAATTTTTTGGTATATAAAGGGGATTTGCTATTAAAATTAAAACATGGAAGAAATATTGTGTGATTTATTTTCTTTAAAAATTTACGTTTTATAATTTTTTTTAACAGTAGTAGCAGTATCACATACATTCTACTAAATAATAGTAATATTTCTAGCACAATGCCTTTATGTAAAAATAAACTTTTATTTTGACAGGTTACTACCTTTAAATTGACACTGGTTTTACTCGAATGAAATGGTAAAATGCTTGTGAAGTGACTCAGAACAGTTCTGGTGATGTTGTTTATGTGTTTATGTCCTCATTGAGACGGCAGATGCTGAAATTACTGCAAGCATCACGCGCTTCAGTCTATGTAGTAAACAAACCCGCACATCTCTGCCATTCATTCATTCAAACAGAGACGCGCAGAACATTTACAGATACTGATCCATATGGAGATTTGATTTGATTAATTTATGCTAACTTTGACAAATTCCGCGACTGTCCATATTAAAATGTAAGTTTAATTTTCATGATTGGATTTTGAGATTCCGTCTGCGTTTTCTCCTTCGCGGAAATCATAGCGCTGTATGCGTCAAGAACCGGGTTGACCAGGCACTCGCTACCACCGGTACTTAAAGAAACCTGGTACAGTCACATTTTCATTTTTTTAGTACCGACTTGGTACCGAAGTACTGGGTCTTTTGACAACACAAATACATAGTATAATCGACATTGAGCACTGTATCAAAGACTTCTGTACAGAAGGACATTTTTAGTGAGACAGTAAAGGGGTGGTTGATTGCGATTTCACTTTTTTAACTTTAATTAGTTTGTAATGTTGCTGTTTGAGCATAAACAATATCTGCTAACTAAAAGTTAAATGCAAACGGAGATATCATCTTTGAAAATTCTGGCTGTTTAATGCCTAAAAAACGGCTGGTAAGTGACTACAACGAGCTTCTTCCAGGGTCCATTACGTCACAAACCCAGATAAACCCCGCCCCTGGGAACATGCATGTTGTGCTGCTTTAGAGAAGAGGAAAAGAAAACTGGGGTGCACGTAAAAATCTGTTCATATATGAATCGCGATTCTGTCTTCTAATGATTCTAATGGATTCACAAGTTTCAAAACCAATGTTCTAAAGCAGCGGTTCTTAATTCTGTTCCTCGTGTCACCCTGCTCTGCTCTCTCTCTCTCTCTCTCATATCGTCAGATCAGATCCAACAAACTGTTCCATTTATACACTCATTTTCACAAAGCAATGAAAGCGTTATACATGGACGTGCGTACGGTCCATGTATACGGTCCAAGCAGTAGCATTTACAAACAACAGCGTATCTAAAAGTATGAGACAACAACAAACAAACATACCATTAAGAGCCATGCTTGCACAGGTATTGTGTGATCCTCTTCATTAATATTCTTTTGCATCTAAATCGTGGTCAAACTGATAAGCAATAGAGGATGTCATTGTTTACAATACAACCGGAGCACATTCTGAGCTTGAGGGGCAGGATTTAGAGGGGCGCTCTAGAGGCGGTTTAGCGAATCACAATACGCTGAGCCAGCTGATCAATCTCAGCCCATGGCATACTTCTGAAGGAAGGGCTTCATAATAACAGGAAATAAGTCGAGCCGTTTGTCAGAGAAGGGACAGATCGGTGTGGAATAAAGGTAAATTATGTGAAAAATTATGCATTTCTAAAAGAACAAAGCATGAACGTATTAGACCTAATCATGCCTAGAAAAAACACAGTAAACCACCCCATAAAAAAATTATAATAATAATTTCTGATTATTATTTCTGCTTTTGAGAATGATTACATAATAGGCCTTTTACAAAAATAAAGTCAAACTGTGTCAACTTTTATCAAAATGTTTAGTACATTAAGTCTTTTACTAATTTTAGAATGTTTACTTTGAGGCTAGCTTCTTTGTGACTTCATTGTCATAACTTTTAATCTCATGTTTTACTCGTGTATACTCAAAACTCTGTCTTGAGAAAGTATTCTATTACTATTATATTCTTAAAAGCATGATTATATTCCTGTAAGCAGTGCAACAATATTCCCCATTGGTGGTGCAACTTCACTTCCTATTCCATAATGCTTTCCTGAAATTGTTTTTTTTTTTTGTTTCCTATACATAATGTGCATGCTATGCTGCCAGCTGACATGTATGGAAACAATAAAAATTAATGAGGGCAAAAAAAATCTGTATATTCCTACATAAAACAGCAATTTATTTCTTAAAAACAAAATAAAAAAAAAACATTGATATATTGAACATGGAACTATGATCTTACATACTCACCTTGCTTCCTAGAAGTGGTTTGGTATGACAAACTGGTCGATTTGTGCCTGTGACACAAACACCTCGTTGTCGTGGCCAACTAAGTAGGCACCGCAACTGGGACAAATCCCTCAGGAGTGGAAAACAGGAGGCCGGGCACAACATCACTTCAAATACAACCCTACAATAACTCTTCAATCAAAATGTTTTGAAACTTGTCTTTGCCTTGTCGGACAAAATTAGACAAATGGAATTCGAACTTCTGCACCCAAAATTAAACCCAAAGTAATGCTTTACATGAACAAGAAAACTATTTGGGGTCTCTCTATTCACTGGTAGAGAAAGTCTTAAGAATCTTGCAAAGTCCTGCAGAGGAAATGTATTTCAAATGTGTGAGGAATGAACCTACTGACCTACTAAGAGTCAAGGAAGCAAACCGAACACTCTGTACTCTTTCACTCAAGCGAAAACACCATTCCCACGAGTGCATTTGAACAAGTGCAAGTGTGTACGGCAGCGCTGAGCAATTACATCAAATGCCTCCCTGTTTACCTCTGATTCCGACAAGGATGCTTTTGTGCCCTGAAGGACACAGCCAGGATAGACCACGTTTCGCTTCTACTGCCAAAACACAGGCCTCGCGGACCCGTTAAAGTGACGCAGCCTCCTCGTATGGTGGCAGACACATGCACACAACAACAGTAAAACCAAACAAACAATCTATTGATTCAAAACATAAACCATGGACTGCACTGTCCCCTACAGGACCAGAGACCCATGCTGTGATTCACTAGCGGTACACAAACTGTCATCGTTGAAACACCTAAATCCCAATTTTAATTCTGTTCTCATTCCATGCAGATGCAAAAAGATTATTTCCTCTCAGTTCCCAATTCAGGATTTTCAGCAAACGCAGGTCAAATCAGTGAAGGCAGGTTATTTTTTTGAAAAAGCTGTCAGGATAGATCAGCATCCAGTTGAAATGGATCAGGCTCAATATAAAGCTTTTAAACTGAGTCAGAGATTCCAGGTAAGATGTTGTAGCCCCCAGGAAAGCATCAGCATCGTCACATATTGTGCAAGTTCCTACAAATACAGATAGACAAGTGACTGGGATCCCTGCAAAACAATATTTTCTCCTTCCTTTCTTTCTACCGATCTCCTCTGTTGTTGCTGCACTCTGGAGGGTGACAACTCAGAAGAGCTGCGGACGCGGAAAACATTCTGGACTGCAGAACACTTGCACACGACGGGAGGAGGTGGGGGAGGAGGAGGAGGTGTGTGTGTTTGTGTGTGTGTGTGGTGGGGGGGGGGGGTTCTCACCTACCCATTCCTCTGCTCATGTTTTTTTCTGTCTTTGATGCCCATAGCACAGCCATTTGGGGACTTCAAGCAGAACATAATCTACAGGATTTCATGTTAGATTTGGGCTCGTTTATTCCCCTGCGGTACTTTGAAGGGCATAAATATGAACATACACTATTTATACACTACACCATTCCGTGTAAGCCATAAGGGAAAAAGATGATTATGAATGCATCATGAATATCTAAATCATCTATGCTATATAGAGATGGGAATATATTTATACTTTGGCTATAGAAAATAATCACCCCCCATTAAAATAAATCACATTTTGTTGCTTTGCAGCCTAAAATGAAGACAGAAACAGTTTTTGTTTTTAGCTTTATTTGCTCAGTGCATAACTTCCAAGTAAAAAATATAATGCCAACATGTCATTAAATTTTTTTTAAAAACAGAATCACTGAGTTGGAACAAGGATCACCCCCCTCCTAAAAATGACTTGTAGCTAATCTCCTTCTCAATGGCACACAAAAAAGCCATTTGACTTTCAACTGTGATCAGCTCATTTTGAGCTTTCCTGGAGCATTTCAGCCCTTGGTAGAGCAACTGAAGCAAACAATCAACTATGGGTGGGAAGGCACTATCAAAAGATATCCAGGATAAAGCTGTGGTCGGGGACAAGTCAGGATATATATATATATATTAGTGGTGGGCATAGATACATTTTTTTTAATCTAGATTAATCTCACTGTGATCTTAAAATTAATCTAGATTAATCTACATTAATCTAGATTAAAATGGCTCATTCGAATTCTGCCCAAGGCATTTAGAATATGTGTGTTACCCTGACAAACAGTAAGTCTTTGAGAAGGGGTTTATCAAGCTAGGTGGTGCATTAGAAAAGGGGCTCATCTCCTGTTTCCAAAATGCATCACAAAGTGCTTGAAAAAGTAAACTAATTCCACATTGCACAAGGATCAAACAACCTTACGCCTGTTTCACACATACTCCGTCTGCAGTGCGTATGCGTTGCATAATTTTTTTACGCACCCATGTTAACAGATTCCAGTTGTGTTCCAGGAGCGTTGAATCTGCAGCAGTGCAGCGATCGTTTACATACCGAGTAGAGAACTGCAAACGCGTCCTGTGTGAAAGCACATCGAGTCCATGCTGCACCACATACTTAATGCTCATATATATATATATTTCATTTTCATTTCGGTTCATTCTTGCTTTAAAAAAAATCTTCAGGTTCCGTATGCAGAGCAAAATGGGAACGGTCCAGCATTTAGCAATAATTATTATTCTTGATTTTTTCAAACTACTAACACTTTGCATTTTTGAATTATGCCTTATGTGTGACCAAAAATTGAGCATTTTCTGTTTCTGCTGTTTGATCGCGCTGGTGTCTCATGCACATACTCACTGGAAACAGCTGTCATTCACCAGACATTCAGTGTTAGCAGCGGTCCACTTACTCCACATATTGTTAATTATGATTTTTTTTCCATGGATAGTGAAACACGCGTGAACAACAAAGCCTATTTTACCTCATGAATAATACTTAAGCTTCAAATGGGCAACATCACGAATATGGAAACGGATTTCTCCCGGTGAGAGAATGAGAAAGCCCAACCTTACCTTATGCTTAGCTTTAAATTATTATTTTGTTTGTTTATAGCTAAGCCTATATTATTATATACTGCAATTATATTTATCCATTAGAATTCTATATTTTTAATTCTTGTTTTGTTCTGAAGGATTTGTTGTAAAGTGAAGGGAACTAAATATATCCTGTTTGTAGGCTACATGATAACATTATTAGGCCAGCCGTTATTATTTCTAAATGTAATAAAATGCAATTTATACATGAATTATATATATATATAAAAAAAAATGCAGCAAACGAAAATAGGTGATTAATCCGTTAAAATGTAACCTATACACGACTCATATATATTTCTTTTCTCTCACAAACTTAATTTATTTTTTAGCGTGTTTAAAAATAAATAAAGAAAACATGCAGCAATTGAAAAAAGGCGATTAATCCGTTAAAATTTGTTACTCTGGGTTAACAGTAATTATAAGTATAATATACTTCAGAGCAGAGCCTGCATGGGCCTAATCTAGGCTATTTTTGTTTCGTTTTTTTCCATTGCATCTGAAAATTACTTCATTCATCACATTCATTTCACACGCTCTGGCGCAGATCCCCCTCTCGCGTTGCTCCGCTATCGACGATTTAAAAATGTTAGAGTGTTAAGATAAATGTTAAGTTCATTTAGGCTATTTAACATGCACTGTGACATTTTATCCTTTTTAATTTATAAACTCCTTGATATTTTAAAGTTAGTTCAATAGTATTTAAATTCAAGTTTAAAAATAGGTTTTAACTGCTTAATACCAACAACCATACTGCATGTGAATAAATAAAATGCATACTTTTCATAACATTTCATTATTCATAAAATGCATAACATTTCTGGTGTTTGGATTTGTACTTCAATATAATGAGCTCCAAGTTTAAGAATAGCCCTAGACTGGTTCTCTCTCTTCCCCTCTCTCTATTTAACAGCATTAGCTCAATAAAATACGTCTTCCTTCAGGTAGAATGAATGTTTTCCTGCTTGCTAAATGTTGGTCTCATGATCAATAAGTTGTATTCGCCTCAATCTGATTCAGTAAAGTCAAACTGCAGACAGTGAAGCTGCATCACTGAGGGCGAGTACTGCATGCTGTGAGGCAGGAACAGAGGATTCCGCTTGGTCTTAAAGCCTTCCTCAAACATCCACGATAACAAACAACAATGATTTTTGTAAAATAATGATTAATTATTAATTGATGATTTGTTATTATCATTATGGTCTTGTGAAAATAATAATATGGGCTGCAAGAAAATAATGAATACAAAGAGTAGTGCTGCTGAGTGCAGGCATGTTTCAGCTGAGTAACACACCGTTCCTCGGAGCCAAAACACAGACCGAATTCTGTTCAGCTGGAGGGGGTTGGGTTTTGGGGGGTAGTTATGTATAGTTTGTGGGGGTCGAGATAAAGGCGTGAATCTCTTGCTCTTTCATATGGACAGTGTATGAGGCTTTCAAAGTTGCTGAACCTGTTAATATAGGACTGTTGTTTTGGTTATAGACTAAAAAATGGTCTGTCCCCACGTAAGATTTTTCTAGTTCTAGTCGTTCATTTGTTATATTCAACTAATCAGAGGTTTATATTAAATTTACATAATCAAATCTTAATATATTCCGCGCTCAAGCACATGCATTAAGTTTGCCACAAAGTACATGCAGAAGTAGCCTAATAATTGTGAAAAATGAGACATTTTAATTATTTATTAATAAACAAATGTTTTCTTGTCTGATGCAAGATGAAATTCAGTGCTGGCTCTCTCCGACAGAGAAATGCAACATTCACAGATTGTTGAATGTTGAATAATGCGCCCTGTCATTAATGCGCATTAATAATTTTTGCACAAATACTTGCATATGAATATTAATTCACATTTTACATTACAACGTAAATTATTTTTTACATGCAATTATCCAAAATGAAACCAAACAAGATTTGTAATGAAGATACAATAAATAAGAATAAAAGCTGCACACCTACCATCACACGTGCAGTGCAAATCTTGCACATATTTTACACACCTGCATTTAGATGCAGCTGCCTTATTTTTTTTTTCATTAAATAATATGAAAGCAAGTAGGGCTGGGTGATAAATCGATTTTATCAATTAACTCGAATTTGTAATTTACATCGGTTTGTTTGAATGAAAATCGGTTTTCTTTTTAACATCCACCGACGCACCACTCAGTTCTCCTGTAGTTCAGAGTGGCTCAACCCTCCCCCGCAAGTCTGACAGAGACACGCCGCTGAGCAAAAGGATAAGCGGAGCGGTGTGATTCTGACTGGAGCCTCCATCACGAGTACAATTCATGCCAACAGCCCATAATATAACTGCATATTCAGCAAGAATTCATGTTAAACATATTTAGCTATGGCTTGATCAGGTTATAATGACTGCAATAGTCGAGCGGGATGTTAAAGGCTATATGAGTTTGTCTGTTTCTTTTACTGATTATTTTCGGGTTAAAGCATGATTTAAACAGATAAAGCACATTCACACGCAATCGCTTTAGCAATAATGCATTCAAACAAATGTGATCTTACAGTGCTACATTATCAGTAGGCTATTTGATTTTGAAATCTTAAAGAAATTAATCGATCTGTTTAGATAAAATAACTGACAAAAATGTAGTTATTTTCCTCACAAACAAAATTTGCACAGCTGATGGGCTAGTATTAACAAAAAATAAATAATAAAAATAATATATAATAAAAAATAATCATAAAATAAAATAAAGTTCTTTCCAGCATTAAGGTAATAACATTACAGTTTTTTATCATCTTGTCTCAGTTATAAGTTTAGAACTATATTAAAACTTGTTTTGAAAAATGTCTTTGTCAATTGAATATTGATTTTAAAATCGATTTAAATCATAAATCGGATTTTTTTTTTTTTTAGGCCATATGCTATCGCCCAGCACTAAAAGCAAGTAAAGAAGGCTCCCTTTAAAAAATCACTTTTGTTGTCAGTTAATGAAGCTCTTTTTTACATCGTGTGCAATTTGTTGATTATAATGAGAGAACTTGAGTTTAATCATGATGACGGTTTATTTATCCGTCCATTCTTTAGAGTTTCAAAGATTTAGCTAAATCGTGCAGGTTTAATTTATTCGTTTCTTGTTTTAGGCTAATTAGGCATAATTAATGTGAACGAAATTATACAGCGCTTCACGTTTAAACATGCAACAATTTCTTAATCAGTTTACAGACAAATGTCTTTTTTCCAAGAAGTTATTTGTCAAAATAAAGGAAAGGTAACGAAAAACAAAAATGCATGTTGTTTTATTAAAGGATTTTTAAAATATAAATTAAAATATAGGCATAATATATGAAAATATTGACATTGCATATTAATCCATGTAGCCTACCCCCTAAAATAGGCTACCACTTTTAATGCTCAGATGCAAAGTAAACCACAATTTCTTTTGAATAATATAACACATAATTCATATAATATAAATAATACTGCACACCTTGTAAATGTATCAAATCTAAAATATGGTTTAATACCATGTAGCTTAGAGAAAATATAAATATAAAATATATGGTTTAATATAATGCTTGAATTCGTTCTAATAAATGCACATAACTTCATAAGTACCAAACTTTCATCTGTGAATATTACATTTTAAATATATTAAATATTTTAACTATAGTCTTTTTCTTTTCTTTTCCGTGACTGAAGCCGTCAAATGTAACACATCAGCGAGGCAAAACTGACGTCTATTTGCGAAAATGTGCTGTGATGCGCTTGTTTGATAAAAAGGGCCTTTAGGCTGTCTACTTAGTGTGTGTGTGTGTGTGTGTGTGTGTGTGTGTGTGTGTGTGTGTGTGTGTGTGTGTGTGTGTATATATATATATATATATGCTTTATCAATGCCCAGAAGCTAAGGTATTTGGTACAACACAGATCCTCCCTGGTTTAGGATGTCACTCCAAACTGGATGAAAGAACCAGGAGGAAACTGGTCAGATAGGTTACCAAGAGGTCTACGGCAACTCTGAAGAAGTTGCAGGAATTTATGACAAAGAGTGGTCATTGTGTGCAAGTGACAACCATATCACAAATTCTCCAAAAATTTGGCTTGTATGGGAGGATTGCATGAAAAAAGCCACTCCTCAGGAAAGGCCACATGCAGTAAGACTGAGCTTTGACGCATGACACAACTTGAAGATTCTCATGCAGATGAGACTAAAATGGAATTATTTGTCCTCAACACCAAATGTGTCTGATGGAAATCCAACACAGCTCACCATCCAAATAACAGCATTCCTCCAGTAAAGCATGGAGGTGGTAATGTCCTGTTATGGGGGTGTTTCTCTGCAGCAGGGACCGAAGCACTTGTCAGGATAGAAGGAAAAATGGATGGGGCAAAATACCATCAAATTCTTGAGGAAATTCGGCTGCCCTCTGCCAGAAAGTTGTCAATGGGAAAAAAGTTTACCTTCCAACATGACAATGACCAAAAGCACACAGCAAAAATGAGCATGCAGTGGTGAATGTCCTTGCATGGCCTAGTCAGAGCCCAGACTCAAACCCCACTGAAAATATGTGAAATGACTTGAAGACTGCAAACCACAAACGGTCAAGGGGCCCAAAGTGTGCCAAGAAAATATACCCCACATTATTAAACCACCACCACCAGCCTGAACTGTTGAGACAAGGCAGGATGGATCCATGCTTTACACCAAATTCTGACCCTACCAGCTGAATGTTGCAGCGGGAGCGGCACCCTGTGTGGTCTTCTGCTGCTGTAGCCTATCTGCTTCAGGGTTCGATGTGTTGTGTGATCAGAGATGGTATTCTGCATACCTTAGTTGTTACATGTGGTTGAGTTGAGTTACATTGAGTTACTGTTGCCTTTCTATCATCTCTAACCAGTCTGCCCATTCTCCTCTGACAAGGCACACAAGTGCCGCTCACTGGATATTTTCTCTTTTTCGGACAATTCTAAATCATCAGTTTTTGAAATACTCAGACCAGCCCATCTGGCACCAACAACTAGGGCTGGGTATCGCGTCAGATCTCCCCAGCTGTGTATTCATATCATTGTAGTGTGACGACAGAGGTTGAAAACACCACTAGCGTCGGCTGCGCTTGTGTAAACAAAACACCATCAGCCATTCATTCATTGCGGAAATTATGGTGCCTTTGTGCGTGATGTCAAATGCTTCTGCAGATATTTGTATTACAATAGAATTTTACCTGAGCATTGCAAATTACACATATTGCTTTGTTCTTGTCAACAGTATATCTGCCATTATGAGAACTGAATGAGTGACAGGCTTTCTGTTGTAAGATTGCGCAAGGTAAATAAGAGGGTGACACCTAGTGGAGAAGACTAATGAAATGATTCATATTAATCGGATCTTCTTTTAAATGTTTGCTGAAATAAATACCAGAAAAAAAAGAAATTTGTGGCTTTTGAGAATCGATATCGAAATCAACTTCATTTATAAAAAATAAATCATCGAAAAATCCATTGCCCTGCCCCAATTCTCAATATTACATTTGTGTGTTTGCCTGTAAATAACCATACCATGCACTGGATTTTCTTTACTGAAGCACAGCTGACTTGCTGAATATGATATCTCCTCACAGCTCCAGCATTTCGTATTTTTACCCATTGTCCATTTCCCTTTCATCCACCTCCTGCAATAGGGTTTAATTTGAACCTGAATTCACACATATGTGCGGCTGGAAGTCTGTAGATCTAGCCATCACTAACACAGGTTTTATTTACATTCAAGCACACAGAGAAAGACAATCGGTCTCACTGCATTCTACTCATCTTTACCCCCTTTCACTTTCTGGGTGAGAGCCCTCACAGACACACACACACACACACACACACACACACACAGCCATTCCGGCAAATACACAGGTAAAGTGTTCCGGCAATTGTTCCCGGGTCGCTAGATTTTGCACGTTCACAATGCCAGTGATTACCCGGGATTTGTGTGTGCTTACACACACAACCTGTAAAGATCCCTTAACGACACGTGACATCAGGGCGTGACGTGTAATGTACGAGTCGAAAACGTTAGGCCCGTTATACTTTCACTGAAGCAAGCGAACGATCTCAGCGTCAGTGCGGAAAAGGGAGGAACAAACTGATCTCTGCTTCATTGTAGTTTGCACATATTTTTTCGTCACAAACGTTGATCTTCCTTCAAAACAGCTGGTAAAAGAGTCGCACGATAACGTGCGTCATCACTTCGACACGGCATTAGATCTGGCTTTTGTTCACACAGCGCTCGTCCCGGGTGGAACCCGGCAATGTTACTAGGTCCCCGAACCGGGTTCAATGCCGGAATCAATCCCGGGACGTGTTTACTTCACACAGAAGGCGACCCGGCAATGTTCCGGCAATTTGCTGGGTCCGACGTGCAGTGTGAAAGGGGCTACACAGGCCTCATACCTCTTTGCTTCCCCACAATGGAAAGGCCGCCTATTTTTAGCCTGACGATAATTGGCAGCACAATTAGGAGGTTACAATTAGAGGGGTATATGAGATGGAGTCTGACACTTGCATTCTCATTTCATTACAACCTCATGCATTAGCAAATTACATTGTGTTTATCACTGACACAGAGAATACAAGTTTTGCTTGTTGTCGTCAGATTTTTAAAATCATGCTGAGGACATATCGCACCAGACAGCAGGATTGGATATTTGTTGACATTTCTACTGACACACGTTATACAGTGTCATACTACCGAGCCCTAATGAGCATATGGGCATGCACACACACACACAGATGATGAGCTAAAAAGGGTGTATCTCTCCAGCTAAAGAGCCTGATGTGATTCCATTTGGACCCCATGATGAGAGATGAAAGATATGTTTGAGACGGATGGAGACAGAGAGAGCTAGACTTGCCTTGGGTTCTCAAAACCAGGCAATTCAATTAAGCGATGGTGCCTGTGGATTTATGGGGCATGAGTGATTGACCCATGATTGCAGTTTAAATTTAATGTTCGCTGAGCAAGGACAGAGACCGATCGTATGGATACTGCTTCGGCACAACAACATGTTTTCACAGTCTTCAGTATAATAGTATGTTTGCTAGTGGCATGCTATAAATGCTATTAAAAAACAAAACAACCTCAAAACAAAACAAAAACACAAAAAGCTAAACAAAGCAGATTTATGCTAAAGCCATACCTGAATAGCTCAAAGAAAACCCCCTATCAATCAAATAACTGTAGCCCCCCAACAAAGAGCGCTCAAAGACCCATGTGAGACAGTGATGGGATGAGATTGGCAGTCTGCCAGTATGTGCACACTCCAAAATCACTTCCATTTCTCTTTCCTGCATACATATGTGCAAAAGCAAAAGAGAAAATAGCAGCTCTTACACAGACATGAGCAAAATGTAAAGAGCTGAGAAATGTGGAAATTTTAGGGTTGACAGAGTGTGAAATGTAAATGATGGAGAGACTATGAAAGGAAGGAAGAGAGAGAGAATAAATTATAGCCGGGACGTTTTCTCCTCCCAAATTGGAAGCAGCAGTCAACATGGATACTTCCATGTGGAAGTGTCTGGCATTGTACAAATTTATATACTGCCACAAATCATTTAGTCTAAACACCATTCATTATGCCGACTCACATGACATTTAAGCCTGGTTATATTATAAACTACGGATGTGATTATAGTGTAATAAAACATCCATCCACATGGCAACTAAAGGCCATGTAAAACGGAAAACTAGTGATGCACTGACATTTCCTATCTGACCTGCATTGTATCCCCATTCGGTGTCTCCTGTTTCATCTCTACTAGCTATCAATAAAAAAAAAAATAAAAAAAGCACCAAAATAAAAAGTACCAACCGAGTATGATATGAAAGAGCAATAGGTTTTCATATTCTTTTCCAAATGTTTTCCACGTTCACAAACAACATTCAACCTTTTCCTGACCAAATATTTCATCATGACAGGAAAAACAAATCACTGGCTTGAAAATCTGTCTAGTAGCATTTCCTACCATCAATATCTTCTATTTCTCAAATCCTAATTGGGTAAAACAAGGTTCAATTGCACTTTTATTTAATTTGAGTCCCATGTATGACAAACTGCTGTGTCCCCTTGAGTTTAGCTTCCTGGGAGTCATTCAGTGCAGGCAAAATAGTCCAAGCTGCCCGTCTCTGCTCTAAATGGCCTCTGATTAAAAGGCTCTGTTAAGTGAATGGCTGAAGCAGCTGGATGGGGTCTGGGTGTAGAAGAAGGGCTACAGAGAGAAGATGACTGAAATAGAGACAATTGAGCTATCCCATTAATCTCGCCTGACTTCCTTTTACCTTATTCACATAGAGGAACTGGATCGGTGAAGGGAATATATTAAGCCATATATCTACAAAGAGGATTGGTGGCTCTCACTTAGCTTATTTAACCCATCCATGGATTTAAGGTAAGTGCTCACTACTTTCATTGGATGAGGAAAGGTCACCCCGTAAGGGACTGATTACAGCTGACTAAAGAGCTCACTGACTGTACTATAATGGACATTAAACAAAGTTTAGGGGTACACTTATCATATTTTAAAGACAACAGAAGAAATTAGGTAATTAGACAAAAATGTACTCAAGTCCTACTTTAGTGGATTGAAAAACTACTCTTGAGTTCAACTAAATCCATTTCATCTACTAAATTGTACTAGTTTAATCTACTTCAACTACTTAGTTTAACTGTAAATAACATGCAATTAATGTTAGTGTCTGAAAACATTAAACTAATTTTACACTTAAGTATGTTCTTTAAAAGCACTTAATTTCCCTAATAAGTAATCTTTTGAAAGTATTCTAGAGTTTGCTCCTTTGAAGCTTTGTCATTAAGAGTTCAATTAACCTATTAACTTTTAAACGATTAATTGCTTTTTCAGTGGATTGTCGTAATCCCATTACCCTGTCTGGATTCCACGATGAGCCATTTTCCTTGTGGCCAGTAAGCCATGATCGCTTGAAGGTTGTGGCCCTTGCGTTGAATCATACACAAGGCAGATGGCGCACCATTGAACAAGCCAGGCAGGGAGGGTGAGGACAATGTGGTCAAGGATCGCTGTGTCCATAAGCAATGAAGAGTGACTCATCAGTGAGCCCAAAAGCCAGATACAAAATTCTGGTGACATGGCACCAAAGTTCAATACTGTTTTCAATAGGCATCCTCACATCGTACAACAAGAGAGCAGGAGGAAGAAGCCGCTTGGGTAACTGCATTCCAGAGAATCAGATAATCCAATTTGAAGATGGAGCAAAAGTATGATATTGCTCTGTGCGAGATGAAAATCAATTTTGTTCATATATTTAAGAGCTGCAGGAAATGTAACTACAGTGTTTACGGGAATGTGCTATTACTTTGTGCTGCCTTATGAAGTAGAGGAGGTAAATGTCTGAAAATGCCACCACATTTAAAAAAAAAAAAAAAACATGCTACAAGAACATGTGCCAAGTATTGTAGATCAAGGCCTCCACAATAACATAGCTGATTTGGGGAGACCGAAAGAAACAATAAAAGTAATAATATTCTGATATAAACTTTACACATTAGATAGAATAAGCTTCCATTAGTTAGTTTACTACTTTAAATAACATGAACTAAGCAAGAACAATCCTTCTACAGCATTTATTAATCTTAATGTTATTTTCAACATTTAGTAATGCATTATTCAAATCAAAAGTTATGCTTGTTCCATCCATCCATCTTCTTCCGCTTATCCGGGGCCGGGTCGCGGGGGCAGCAGTCTAAGCAGAGAACCCCAGACTTCCCTCTCCCTAGACACTTCCTCCAGCTCTTCTGGGGGGACACCGAGGCGTTCCCAGGCCAGCCGGGAGACATAGTCTCTCCAGCGTGTCCTAGGTCTTCCCCGGGGTCTCCTCCCAGTGGGACGCGCCCGGAACACCTTCCCGGGAAGGCGTCCAGGAGGCATCCGGAACAGATGCCCGAGCCACCTCAGCTGACCCCTCTCGATGTGGAGGAGCAGCGGCTCTACTCTGAGCTCCTCCCGGGTGACTGAGCTTCTCACCCTATCTCTAAGGGATCGCCCAGCCACCCTGCGGAGAAAGCTCATTTCGGCCACCTGTATCCGGGATCTTGTCCTTTCGGTCATGAACCAAAGCTCATGACCATAGGTGAGAGTAGGAACGTAGATTGACCGGTAAATCGAGAGCTTCGCCTTGCGGCTCAGCTCTTTCTTCACCACGACAGACCGGTACATCGACCGCATTACTGCAGAAGCTGCACCGATCCGTCTGTCAATCTCCCGTTCCATCCTTCCCTCACTCGTGAACAAGACCCCAAGATACTTAAACTCCTCCACTTGAGGCAGGAACTCTCCACCAACCTGAAGTGGGCAAGCCACCCTTTTCCGACTGAGGACCATGGCCTCGGATTTGGAGGTGCTGATTCTCATCCCAGCCGCTTCACACTCGGCTGCAAACCGTCCCAGTGCATGCTGAAGGTCCTGGCTTGATGAGGCCAACACGACAACATCATCCGCAAAGAGCAGAGACGAAATCGTGTTGTCACCAAACCTGACCCCCTCCGGCCCCTGGCTGCGCCTAGAAATTCTGTCCATAAAAATCATGAACAGAACCGGCGACAAAGGGCAGCCCTGCCGGAGTCCAACACGCACCGGGAACAAGTCTGACTTACTGCTGGCAATACGAACCAAGCTCCTGCTCCGGTCATACAGGGACCGGATAGCCCTTAGCAAAGGGCCCCGGACCCCATACTCCCGGAGCACCCTCCACAGGCCGCCGCGAGGGACACAGTCGAATGCCTTCTCCAAATCCACAAAGCACATGTGGACTGGTTGGGCAAACTCCCATGAACCCTCCAGCACCCTGTAGAGGGTATAGAGCTGGTCCAGTGTTCCACGGCCTGGACGAAAACCACACTGTTCCTCCTGAATCCGAGGTTCTACTATCGGCCGGATTCTCCTCTCCAGTACCCTGGCATAGACTTTCCCAGGGAGGCTGAGAAGTGTGATCCCCCTGTAGTTGGAACACACCCTCCGGTCCCCCTTCTTAAAAAGAGGGACCACCACCCCGGTCTGCCATCCCAGAGGCACCGTCCCCGACTGCCACGCGGTGCTGCAGAGGCGTGTCAGCCAAGACAGCCCCACAACATCCAGAGACTTGAGGTACTCAGGGCGGATCTCATCCACCCCCGGTGCCTTGCCACCGAGGAGTTTCTTGACTACCTCGGTGACTTCAGCTTGGGTGATGGACGAGTCCACATCTGAGCCCTCAGCCTCTGCTTCCTCAATGGAAGACGTGACAGCGGGATTGAGGAGATCCTCGAAGTATTCCTTCCACCGTCCAACGACATCCCCAGTTGAGGTCAACAGCTCCCCACCTTTACTGTAAACAGCGTTGGTAGGGCACTGCTTCCCTCTCCTGAGGCGCCGGACGGTTTGCCAGAATCTCTTCGAGGCTGACCGATAGTCCTTCTCCATGGCCTCACCGAACTCCTCCCAGGCCCGAGTTTTTGCCTCCACAACCACCCGGGCTGTAGTCTGCTTGGCCTGCCGGTACCTGTCAGCTGCCTCAGGAGTCCCACAAGCCAACCAGGCCCGATAGGACTCCTCCTTCAGCTTGACGGCATCCCTTACTTCCGGTGTCCACCACCGGGTTCGGGGATTGCCACCTCGACAGGCACCGGAAACCTTACGGCCACAGCTCCGAGCGGCCGCTTCGACAATGGAGGTGGAGAACATGGTCCACTCGGACTCAATATCTCCAGCCTCCCTCGGGATCCGGTCGAAGCTCTGCCGGAGGTGGGAGTTGAAGATCTCTCTGACAGGAGACTCGGCCAAACGTTCCCAGCAGACCCTCACAGTACGTTTGGGTCTGCCGAGTCTGTCCAGCTTCCTCCCCCGCCATCGGATCCAACTCACCACCAGGTGGTGATCGGTTGACAGCTCCGCCCCTCTCTTCACCCGAGTGTCCAAGACATACGGCCGGAGGTCGGATGAAACGACCACAAAGTCGATCATCGACCTACGGCCTAGGGTGTCCTGGTGCCACGTGTACTGATGGACACCCTTATGCTTGAACATGGTGTTCGTTATGGACAAGCTGTAACTAGCACAGAAGTCCAATAACTGAACACCGCTCGGGTTCAGATCAGGGGGTCCGTTCCTCCCAATCACGCCCCTCCAGGTGTCACTGTCGTTGCCCACGTGGGCGTTGAAGTCCCCCAGTAAAACGACGGAGTCCCCAGTCGGAGCACTTTCCAGCACCCCTCCCAGAGACTCCAAGAAGGCCGGGTACTCTGCACTGTCGTTCGGCCCGTAGGCACAAACGACAGTGAGAGACCTATCCCCGACCCGAAGGCGCAGGGAAGCGACCCTCTCGTTCACCGGGGTAAACTCCAACACATGGCAGCTGAGCTGGGGGGCTATAAGCAAACCCACACCAGCCCGCCGCCTCTCACCATGGGCAACTCCAGAGTGGTGAAGAGTCCATCCTCTCTCGAGGAGTGTGGTTCCAGAGCCCAAGCTGTGCGTAGAGGTGAGCCCGACTATCGCTAGTCGGAACCTCTCAACCTCACGCACAATCTCGGGCTCCTTCCCCACCAGTGAGGTGACGTTCCACGTCCCTAGAGCTAGTTTCCGTGTCCAGGGATCGGGCTGTCGAGGCCCCCGCCTTCGACTGCCGCCCGATTGTCTAAGCACCAGCCCCTTACGGTCCCTCCTGTAGGTGGTGAGCCCACGGGAAGGCGGCCCCACGTCGCTCCTTCGGGCTGAGCCCGGCCGGACCCCGTGGGGAGAGGCCCGGCCACCAGGCGCTCGCATACGAGCCCCAACCCCGGGCCTGGCTCCAGGGTGGGGCCCCGGCTGCGCCATACCGGGCGACGTCACGGTCCTTAGATTTAGTCTTCTCATAAGGGGGTTCTGAACCGCTCTTAGTCTGACCCGTCGCCTAGGACCTGTTTGCCTTGGGAGACCCTACCAGGGGCATATAGCCCCGGACAACATAGCTCCTAGGGTCATTCGGGTACTCAAACCCCTCCACCACGTTAAGGTGGCAGTTCAAGGAGGGGTTATGCTTGTTAAAATTAGTTAATGCACTGAATTAGAATGAACTAACAATGAATAACTGTATTTTCATTAACTAACATTAACAAAAGATGGATAAATACAGAAATAAATGTATTGTTCATTGTTCATGTTAATTAATACATTAACAATAACTAAAGGAACCTTATTCTATCTAATGTGTAAAGTTTATATCAGAATATTATTACTTTTATTGTTTCTTTTGGTCTCCCCAAATCTATCTATCTATCTAAATGCATCGATGTCAGTACCAGTCGGTAGGGCTGGGCAAACACGGGGAAGAGGAAGTGATGCGTTTGAAGATTGCATTTGTCGCCATGTCGTCGAAACACTTATTTAATCTCGGAGTCCAATCACCTTTGTTTGGGCTTCCCAGGGATGCTGTACTTCGAGATCAATGGTTAAAATTTATGTTTAACTCGTTCCCGAAAATTATAATCAACATGTAAAACTATGTGCAGCACATTTAGCTGATGACAGTTTCCTCAATCTCAATCAGTTTAATGCTGGATTCACACAAAGATTATTCTTGATAGATGGAGCAGTTCCCTCTTTGTCTGGAGAAGGCGTTGGTTATGGACCACAACCGGTAAATGTATTTTTTTAAGTGTATATTTTATTATCCCTTGTGGATTGTTCAAATTCACTACCCTTTCGGTATGTTCGGGATGAAAACATCCACTCAATTAAACTGTTGTAAAAATGTATCAGATTCAAATTTGTTTTTCAATTTTGTTTGCATAAATCTGTTAATCAACTTCAGTCCTGATCAAAACTACCAAATGTTATTAAAAAAAATCCAAGATTTTAACTCTTTAATTGCCAAGTTCATAAATGATGTCACTGATTTTGGGGAAAAACACAAAAAATTAATTATTTTTAATATAAAAGTAATTGTGGCTGGATTTATTTTTAACTTTTTATAACAGTCTTGGGCATGTCAAAGATTAGTAGCAACATTGGCTTTGATGCATTTTTAGTTTTTGTGCAGCATTAGATTTACATTTTTTCTCCCTAATTTGTTGTTGGTGGCTGTTTTTCCCCCACTGACTTCCATTATTACGAAATTTTTTGATTGCAAAGCCATGACATATGACACATGACTATTGCAGCAGTTAGAGATCTATCCGTGTTACAGACCCAGGTCAATATAACTTCGACCTGATATGTAATGATTGGTGCAACATTAATGCATTTAAGGGTTAAACTTTTTTAAAACAACTTTGTTAAAACATTATGTATTTTTTACAGTTTAAAGTCTTAAAATGTCTTACATTTTACATTATTAAGCCTTAAAAGTCAAATGGTCAACAATTTAATTGATGAGGTCTTAATTAATATTAAATTTTAACGTTATCTCATCTACACTGATCTCTAGAAAGTTGCCATTTGACTACAGATATTTTAACATTTTTGTTTCTCGGCTATTAAAGTTGCATCACCAAAAAAAAAAAAAATTTGCATTTGCATACAGAATAGGGCAGCACATACAGCAATATTTGTTGTCTCTCCATTGAAACCTTACAACATTTAACAACAAAATTAACTTGATATCATTGAGCCCAGCGTTGCTCACTATTATTATCTCTGCAGGTGTGAATGTCCTGGGCAGAAGCAGGAGGTATTATGATGCATGAAAGGTTTACATACAACAATTGCCATTTATTGACCAGATGGATCCTTGAAGTATAAAGACGACCACATCGTACATTACCTCTGGTGAATGTATAGATGCCATTAAAAGCATTCTGCATTAACCTTAATGCTTCTCTTGGGTCATCCTTTCACTCTTTCACTCATTTCTGTCATGCTTTGCTCTGTGAAGTTCATATGTCAATGTGCTGACCATGTCCTTTCTCAACACAACCTGCAAACACGCACATGCAGTTTGTGTGTATGCAGTTGCAGAGGGGCAAGCGAGTTACCCTGTGAGCAACTCATCTGTGAAATTAATTACGGGCTGCTCAGTGCTCACATTCATTCCTCCAGTGATGTGATGAAGGGGCTGCAGCTATTACTGGAGGGGGTGGAAACGCTGTGTGCTAAAACTCTCAGCACAGCTCATGTGTGAGAACTGCCAATTTTTCAATAATCCTTTCATTTCTTTAATTAATTGACAGTGAGTGCCTTGAGAGCGCTTCGCATGTGTGTGTAGGCTACATTTGTATAATAGTGCATGTGATATATGTCACACTCAGTAGCACACTCAATATAAGATAGAGGTAGGCTATGTGTATGCAGCAATACATTGTGCATTGGTACCACTGAAACACATTTTACATGACACTTCTAAGAATGAGATATCACCATTATATAATAATTAAATGGCAGTAAAAGAGATATTCACAAAAATTTAGGTATTGTTTATATAAATTATAAATACTAATTAGAAATAAACATTTCACAATATTTTAATATTTACTCAATTTAAATGTAAGGTTTTATACAAATAAAAATAATCATTTAAATAAATTAATATAAATATAAATTAAATAAATATATTATATTATATAAAAATATAAATGTTTGTTTAAATAAAACCTAGCTAATTTTCAATAAATAAATAAAAAAGTGTACAATATATTTTAATTTCAATATTAAAATTTTTGTAAAGAATTAATATAACTAATACAAAAATAATTTGTTAGTTATTTATAATGTGTTAATTTATTATTTAAATCTAAAAACAATAAGCCGGAGATTATTACATATTGACGATGACTTTTTCAATAAACATTTAATGATATATTAATATTTTACATATTTTTGTAAATATTTTATATAAAAGAATACAAAGTATTGGTTAATATTTCTTTTAAATTTATAAAAAAATTAGAAACTAATTTAATTTGAACAAATCTATACATTTAAATTTTATTTTATTGTAAAAAAACAATAAAGACTTTTTTATTATTATTATTAAAGACTTTTTAACAAATTTACAAGGCTTTCAGTAGATTCTGGACCTGACACTTTGGTTTAGTAATTAAATTGAGGTTTTCAAAGGCAGCAGAGCTTTGTGTGTTATGTACACAGATGATTGGAGGAGTGTTACACTCAGTGCTGATATCAATGTGATACATGTGCAGTTGCCAGGTGTCACCAGTGTTCGCCACACTGGGGTGCTCTCTCCTATAAACGGTGTACGGTGGGGGATCATAAACTTCTAATTCGCCTTTGCAAACCTCTATTCATAGTGACAGCAACGTGTGTCTTAAACCCGCAGAACAAGCTGAAAATAGACACACATTAAAATAAATACCCAAGACTTAGGGGACTAAACTTATCTATGTCTAATCTTGTTACGTATGCCAGCTGGACACAGCCACCCGCTGCCAGAGCCTGGCTTGGGAGGAAAGCAGATCAGTGACAGTTCTGAAAAACTGCTCCCTTCCTGCCAGACTCTGTGGGCCGTGCTCCAAACGGACATCCTACATGAGGTGTGCTACTAAGACATCTGAGGAGACACAGTCTTCCATTTCCACTTCTACCAAAGCGTGCATTTCTTATAAACCAAATAAATCATTCTTGGGAATGTAAAAAAAACAAAAAAAAAAACTCACGTATATTTGTCATACCTGTTGTATGCTAAAAGGGAACTATTTCAGGTTTAAGAATGAGTCTAAAAAGTTCATGCAGGGTAAAAGAAAGAGGTTAGGAAAAGGAGGCGGAGACAAACAGTGCAGTCATAGGAATAAAAATAATAATAAATCAGAAATATAAAAAAATTGGCTTTTTAAATGGCAAGGAAGTTAAATTATGATTGTAAAATGTAATGTGGTGCAAGTCTACAAAAACGTTATATTTATGAATTAATAACTGAATGAATTAATAATACAAAAATATTTGACCTTGAGATTAAGATTATGTACACGTACATGCACTCTTTAACTTTACTTCCTTTTTGAGCCAACTAAGGCGGCTACCATTCCAAAGCCATGACATTCTGCTTTTGCGCAAAGTGCCAAGCTATTCGCTAACACCCATTAATGTCACTCAATAATCAGTATCTTAGGACAATGGTCACAGATTGGATTTAAAATAAAAAATGAAATGCTGTGTGAAAAAGAGAAAGTAATTTCAGAGGCTGTTTATGTAATTACATTTTCATAAAATATTATTAAAACCAACACTTATTTTCATTTAGAATAACATACACCAATAAAATCTGCAAAGATAAAACAGTAAAAAAGCATATAAAAAAAATGCAAATACTGCATATTCAAAGTCAACATGAAGTATTTCGATCTTATTATTTCGAAGATTCTTTGAAATTCTGTCATCATTTATTCACCCTCATGTAGGGGTGGGTGCTATTATGTTGCTCAATGATATCAACAACCTTTATTTATAAAGCACATTTAACACAATAAAAATTGATCCAAAGTGCTGTACATCGTGCATAGCAGGACTACACCTTAAAAAAAACAACAATTACAAATTTCCAAAAGCTAAAGAATAAAAATGTGTTTTCAGAGTAGATTTAAAAAAACATGATAAGGAAGAGCATTCCAAAGCTTGGGCCCAGCCACAGAAAAGAGACGCGAGTCCAACGGTGTCTCTCTAGAAAGTGCGCGAAATATCGACTTGGTTTCAGTTATGATGCAAACAAGATCTTCTCCACATTGATGTTCTCTTTTTTTGTAGTGGCTTCAACTGGATAGGCTAACATAACCTTATAATGCAATGCCACATACATCGTCAACGCATCTCGTGCGCCACTGATAAAGATCAAGTATACTTCGGCGGACGGTGCGCGTACACGAGGTGAAAGATGAGACAGCAGATACTGCGTGTCGAGCTCGTCCGCCTTTGAAAGTTGTGTAGACACGGCTGTGCGCGCGGCGAGATGGAATGGAACACAGACTGTGAAGTACCGGGACTCATAAGGCAGCTTCCTTAATGCACACCTAAAATTCGAATGCAACGTTTTTGCATTCGAATGTGGATTTTTATTTTAAATTCGACGAATATTCGAAAAACGATTTTTTTGACAGCCCTAGAAAATCGTCTATGCGATTTTTTGTGGTTGTTGAAATTTAATCCTAAACACAGCCATGCTGAAGACTGTAGTAAATATTTTGCATTATGTCAGTCCACTCTGCTTATTGTTTTTCGAAAATGTTGCACTCCTGTTTGTCATTGTGCACGTAACTTCACGCCAATAAATCATCAGAAATATTTGTCTTTACCAATATATTGAATCTTTACATTCCTCCTGCCTGTTGTCCGTGGATTTACCTATATTTGGTGTTATTTGCCGTATAAAACTTATTTAGACATGCAAAATCGATTTTACAATCGATTCAATGAACACTTGTCACTCAAATCAAACAGGATTTTTTTCACAAAAGTGACAACCCAAGAAAGCAAAGTAAACTGTCTCTCATTTGTAGGTTGCATTGACATGTAGCGGTGGATGCAAGTAAAACAGTATAACAGTACCTCGTTTTTTTTTCTTCTCACCTGAAATTCATGCAATAAACATGTTTTTGACAAAGATTTTGATTTGTTTGTGGTCTATATAGCCTGCATCAAAATGAGGCACGGGTTGAAGACCCAGTCAGTGACGTCACGATATGCTAATTTGTTTAAATTCATACCTACGTCATCACCATCACAAAAATGTACTTTTTTTTTTTTACATTGAAACTTGAAAAAAAAAAAAATAGACCGACCTACCAACCCTTTTTTTTTAATTATTTTTTTTAATTACTGTTACTGCAAATCAAAATATTTTTAAGGATGGCCTGAAGGGATGCCAAAACAGGAGAAATATGATCCCTCTTTCTAGACACAGTCAAAAATATGGATTTTGCTATACCGCGAATACGTTATATATTCATGAATTCAGATTTTGCATTTATATTTGTAAAATTTGGTAGGCTTTGCAAATTTCAACACAAATGACGATAATGATTCGAGGCAGAGTTAGTTTTTATGCATTTACATCTATTTGATTTTATTTAAAAACTCATATTTTTTAAAATCTATACATTAAAAGTAAAACTCTAAAAGATTTAATCAATTATACAATTTATTTAATGCAATTAGTTAATAAATACTAACATTGTTTGAATAATAAGAGTTATAAAACAAACAAGATTCTGTTATTTAAAGTTTATGTGATTGGTTTTCATCAAAGTTATGAAAAAAATCCATTTGGGAAACAGGAAACGACGTCACTTTCGCTGGACACAAGCCCTCGGGATATTGTGGGAATCCATCACACACATGTTGGTAAGTAATCCGAAAACATCCTTTGTTGTATTGCTCCTGTTCTAATTATACATTTTATTTTGCATCGAGTGTATATAATATTAATCCATTTATGATAAGTTTTATGTAGTTTGTGATTTTTTAAACGGTTTTACTTCATTTTACCGGAGAATACAGAAGCCCGCGTTAGCATCGTAACTTTAGCTAGCTTGGTCAAACAACTTTAAAATGCATCAAATTAACCATTTTTAGTTACTTTTTTTCACTGCATTTTTTGTGGCAGGTCAACGGCTTCATTGGAAGAAAAATCTCTGCAGTCTCCCCGGAAATCCCTCCGTCCTAAAGCACAAAACCTTACCCCAAGTGAAGGGTTGACCCATAATCAAGTGAGAACAAGAATACTTGGATAATTTTCAGATATTATATTGTTGTTGTTACATTAATAGGAAATTGCACAACTGGAGATAAAAATGCATTGTGTTGTTAACATTATCCACAGCCTTGTGACTTTTTTCCAGGCTTTTAGGGGGTGATCAGGTCTTAAGGTCATTATCCTGAACTTGCATCCATTCCATTCTCATGAATGCATATATGCTTGTGTGCTTTAATGAAAAGTTGTGTGTGTGTGTGTGTGTGTGTAATATTATATTTTAAGTGTGTGTTTATACATTTCAGGACATTGAATCCAGAGAGGCAGAGGAAGAAATGGCAGGAAAGACTATGGGCATCTACAAAGTACAATCAGAGGATCATGGTCAAGGTGATGGACGCTTTACTGATGTCTGTGTTGTGCCTGAAGGTGTGGAGGTTCTCCACAACATGTGAGTGTCACTCATGCATTTGTTATGTTATATGGCCTGATCTACGCGCTCAATTTGAGCTAACCTAAAAGCCTGAAGTGTACATTTGAGGTGTACCAGAAAATCCTGATGGACCTGGACTCAACCAAGCTTTCCCCGAAAGTACAGACACTGAAACTGAAATTGCTCCAGTGATTTGGCTGGCAATAATGAACTTATACAGCCCCTACCCATTTTCTTCTCACCGTGTTCCAACCCAGAGATATGTTAAAATTATTTCCTAGTTCTTTAATGATACGTTAATTAGCAATAGCAACTGAAAATGGATCTCTGTAAAGTTTTATTTTTATTTTTTATTTATTTTTTTGGGTGTCCAAGCAGTCATGTGATGTTTGAGTGCGGCTGTGTAAGTGGGTTCATGGATGGTTTCCTAAATGTTGACTGATGTTAACTTCCAGAGTTTTGTATCAAAGAAAAATATAAATAAATCTAATTCTATTTTTTTTTTTGTAAGATGGGCAAACAATTGCATAAATGTGAAGCATTGTTTAATTTGGTTTAGTATATAAGCATACATTAAACATGATTCAAATAAATGTTATTTAACTTTTTTAATTATCCTGATTTAGTTATCTTAATTATTATGCAATTTATACAATAAACTATGTATTTTAAATAAACTTTTTATTATTAATTTAGAATAATTACACTTTACATAAACTAATTACATAAACCTGAGGATTATGCATTTAAAATAAGTAGGTTTTATTATCCTAATGAAAATAAATCGTATAAAGTTTATTTGGTAGATTTGTGTTAAAATTATGAAAAAAATATAAATGGGAATTTGTCATGTAATAAAATTACATAAATCTTAAATTTTGGGTGAAATATTTCTGTGAGTGCATAGAGCATTGTAACAGACCAAACTAATAGAGCGAAAATCGCCTATTCCAGTGGTTCCATAACTGAGGGATAGTTTATAGTCAGCAGATTTTTTTGCAAAATAAACCTCTGCAGGGTGATAAAGACTACACTGTATAATTTTCCAGGTATCATGTGGCCACTTGCCGGATAAGGAAATAACCATGTGGCCACTTGCCGGATAAGGAAATAATTGAGCGCAAAATATTAATTCAACATATTTTAATTACCTAAACATGACTCGCATTACCCGCTTGAGCGCTCCATTATCAGTTGTAGCAGTTGTGGTTGTATCAATAACAGACCACTAGATGGCCCGATTGAAGAATCAGAGTTGTATTTCAGGGAGTCATGTAAAAATTAGTGCTGTCAATCGATTAAAAACTTTAACTAGATTAATCACACATTTTTTTCTGTGATTAATCGCAATTAATCGCAATAAAAAAAGAAATGTTTTTGTACGTTTTTAATATATTTTTTAATGTAATAATTTCACAGTTAATCAAATTAATGTAGAAACAACATAAAGACAGTATATTTTAAATACTTGTTTAAATGGCATCTTTTTATGAATGAAGGCCAGTATTACTGATATTAATACAGCTACTGATTTTTTTTATTTTTTACATTTATTATTAGGCTTCAAAAATATAACAGTTTTTAATTTTAGTAAACTTAAAACAATGCTAACATAATAAATGTCATGTTTACTCCTGCCCTTCCTGTCTTAACAGTTAGGAAATATACAGAAATGTAATAAAGTTATCAAAGTTATATGCAGTCTGCACTGCATAAACTATAAATTAAATAGTTAATCCTTATTAAAACTACAAAAGTTATTTAGTCAAGAGCAGCGAGTCATTTTCTCTGTTCCCTTTGTTCTTTAACTTTACTGACAGGAAGCTTTATTGGCTGCTGTCCCTTTAAGAGCAGACAGACACGCGGATCTCACCGTTTATATACTGTCTATGGATCTCGCCTCATTCTCTCACAACTCTTTTTGTTCATTTTAGACTTTATATAAATCATTTAGGATTGCTCTTATGAGGATAATCGACAAAACTGGCACTTTGGGATGTTTATTGTTAGTTCAAGCGCTTAAGAGAACTGGATTCTGGCGCCCTGTCTATGCATTGTGTGTGTGTGTAGCCTACAGTACGTGTGTATGTGTCACATAAGGGCATTCACAGACAGTGCATTCTCTTTTGTCTTGCCACGGTTGAAATGTTTAAAAGCATTTAAATGAATAAGTGCGTGATCATATAATGTAAAGCTAGCCAACGGATGGCAGAAAATACGGATGCTGCGTTAATTGCGTTAAATATTTTGACACGTTAAACCAGACAAAAATTAATCGCATGCGTTAACGCGTTAACGTTGACAGCACTAGTAAAAATATAAATCAGGAGTGCCCAAACTCAGTCCTGGAGGGCCAGTGTCGTGCAGAGTTTGGCTCCAATTCTGATCACAAACGCACCTAAACTAGCTAATCAAGCTCTTAGTAGGCATGCTAGAAATTTCCCGGCAGCTGTGTTGAGGCAAGTTAGAGCAAAACTCTGCAGGACACCGGCCCTCCAGGACCAGGGTTTGGGCACCCCTGATATAAATGAACGATGTATGGTTCTGCTCTAAGTGACTACACCAGGCACGGGTGGCTTGATTTGACAAAAGCAAATGCGCACCGCGACGCAACACAACAAATCCATGACAGTAAAATGATGCCCAGTTCCATTTCTGATGTACTCCAGCACTCTGACACAAAGAACAATTTCAAATATTCATATCTAATTACCAACTATAACAACTTTTAATCTTGCTGTTTCCGCTACTGCCATGTTGTGGAGATGCAGTGTGTTTCGTTGTGAAAGCAAAACTACTTTGTTTGGCCTTCCAAAAGAGGACACAACTAGAAATCAATGGTTAAGTTGTATTTACAACATTGTTCCAGAACTGTTCAACACAAATATTCAGATGTGTGCACTGTGCAGCGCATTTTACGAAGGACGAGGACTGTTTCCTGGAAGAGTAGCCTACAAGAGTAGCCTACTGATGGCTGGTACAATGCCAGTGTCTGTTTCTATAAAAAGGTGCAAAACCAACTTTGCAAGAACAGTTTGGCGCTTCTGACTCACAGCCTATAAGTATGTTTACATTAGGGCTGAAACGATTCATCGAGTTACTCGATTACAAAAATTCCTCGAGGCAAAAACTCTGCCTCGAAGCCTCGTTAAATTCCTATGACGCGCACTATACATGCAGGGATCTGATTCACACGGACAATTGCAAGAGAGTATAGCCTAAAAAAAAGAACCCCCTCACACACACACACACACACACGCGCATGCACCCTCATCTCTCTCACACGCCAGTCAGACCAATCGCGGCAATGCATCACATATGCTTAAACTTTTATGTAGCCACGCAACAATTTCAGCATCAAAAACAGACCTTTGCTCTTAATTCCGATCAGGCCAACGCTATAACGAAATCTGAGCAGGCCTAAAAACTGAAACTGTTGTTGCAGCACTTTACACTTTGGAAAAGTTATATATTTTTAAATATCAGCAGGCCTACAAGCTGGGATTGGTAATGCTGCACTGTAATCATATTTATTTATATTTTTCATTATATGATATTGGTTTGAGACAGTATTTTATTTAGTGGAGAACTTAATAGCAGTATTTTATTTCTTATTCTTATATACACATATATATATATATATATATATATATATATATATATATACACACCCTAACAGGAAACATTTTTTTTTAACTTTCTCAAAAAACTCATTCTGTATGGATAAGCATTTTGAAAAATGGGGACATGGGTTATGTCCTCATAAGTCACCCTCTCCTTGTAATACCTGTGTCATACCCATGTCATTATACAAAGTTGTGTCCTGATATGGCACAAAAACATGCACACACACACACACACACACACGTTGCTAGGTTACCATGGCAAATAGGCTCACCCCAGAAATTATGTATTATTTGTTAGTAGTGTGACAAGTCAGCTGCCTCCTCCCTGACTGTCATCGGCACCCCGTCCTAAATCGTCGCCCTTCACCAGGCTCCCGACAGGAGTGGGTATATGAGAGGAGGGGCACTGGACGAGCCAGGGCTGGTGCCATGTGATGGGGCACACCTGATGTGAATGGAGCCTCATCACCGCCGCTGTTTAAAAGCCCAACGCACCTCTCCTCGGGAGACCGGTCTCTTCCCTGTGCATGCACACTGGTGTCCACCTGGGTCCAGGAAGGGTGCGTTGAGGGACTCCCGCACCACCAGAGACGTGAGCCGCTGGACCCGTTTACACGGCCGACGGGCCAGGATGCCGGGCCGTCCATCCCCTGGAAGCACCGCGTCCAACGAGCAGCATGCGCCGCTAGAAAAAGCTGCCGCCCCTCGCGCCCCGGACCGGAGTGGGGAGCGCGTGCAGCCACCGGACTCTGCCCCTTACCTGGACCCTTCCTCCATGAACACTGCCCGACCCACACGAACCCCGCAGCATGACGAGGACACCAGATCCCATTTATTTTGGACACTCTCCCCCTTTGGCCACTTTTATTCCCTCCTTTTGTTTTATTTTCTGTTAATAAAAGCCTCTCCGAGGCCTGACCCCACGCCCACTGTGTCTGTCGTTGGCTCCTCCCGTTACAGTAGCCTAATGGTAAATTCTGCAGGTGTAGAAATCTACATAAAACAGATATTTTCAATACCTCTGTTTTTTTTTTAAAATAAAAGCCAAATGCTTGATCATTTTACAGCCACATCATTTTCGTTATGCATTATTTGTTTTGGTTGTTTAAAAACACAAAAGAATTATCAGATTAATCGATTAATCGATCGATTAAGTGCTAGATTAATCGATTACAAAAATAATCAATAGCTACAGCCCTAGTTTACATATTTAAAGAATTTGCCACTGATGGTTCAAATGCTAGATTTAAGCAGTGTAAAGCAGCACTTGTTGTTTATCATTTCTCAAATAAAAAAATGCAGACATGGTTTTATGTTTACCCGCGTAAACCCGTAAATTGACAGTATAAGTTACTATAATCAGTAATTATGTGCCCACTTGATGCTACAAATGCCTCGTTTGTAATGGTTTTATATTGGTGTTGTCTCGTCGTGCCGGGACACGGCATCACAGTATGGTAAGGGACGTAACATTTCCGTCACACGCTTGAGTAATTCGGCCAATCACAATGCACTGGATGGCTGGCCAATTAGAGTACACTTCGCTTTTCAGACCGATGAGCTTTGTAAAAATGTATGCATTTCAGAAAGGCGGGGCTTAGAGGAGCAACAATAAAATCATGTGTTTTTTTAACCTTAAACCACATAAACACACTGCATTACATTAAATACACAAAATAATGCTTTTTAGCAATGTTATATGACCCCTTTAATTCTTATTAGGGCTGTCAAAAAAATTCAGAATTTCGAATATTCGCCAAATTTAAAATAAAAATTTACATTCGAATGCAAAAACGTTACATTCAAATTTTTTGGTTAGATTATTGTAATGCTTTATTGGGTGGTTGTTCTGCACGCTTAGTAAACAAACTACAGCTAGTCCAAAATGCAGCAGCAAGAGTTCTTACTAGAACCAGGGAGTATGACCATATTAGCCCAGTCCTGTCAACACTGCACTGGCTCCCTATCAAACATAAAATATTGCTTATTACTTATAAAGCCCTGAATGGTTTAGCACCTCAGTATTTGAATGAGCTCCTTTTACATTATAATTCTCTATGTCCGCTACGTTCTCAAAACGTAAAAAAAAGCAATTTGATAATACGTAGAATATCAAAATCAACTGCGGGCGGCAGATCCTTTTCCTATTTGGCGCCTAACTCTGGAATAACCTACCTAACATTGTTCGGGAGGCAGACACACTCTTGCAGTTTAAATCTAGATTAAAGACCCATCTCTTTAACCTGGCTTACACATAACATACTAATATGCTTTTAATATCCAAATCCGTTAAAGGATTTTTAGGCTTCATTAATTAGGTAAACCGGAACCGGGAACACTTCCCATAACACCCGATGTACTTGCTACATCATTAGAAGAATGGCATCTACACTAATATTAGTTTGTTTCTCTCTTATTCCGAAGTCACCGTAGCCACCAGATCCAGTCTGTATCCAGATCAGAGGGTCACTGCAGTCACCCGGATCCAGTACGTATCCAGACCAGATGGTGGATCAGCACCTAGAAAGGACCTCTACCATCCCTGAAAGACAGTGGAGACCAGGACAACTAGAGCCCCAGATACTAGAGCTGCAACTAACGATTATTTTTTCTGTCGACTAATCTAACGATTATTTTTTTGATTAGTCGACTACTCTAACGATTATTTTTATTAAAATAAATAATTAAATCTAATGTTCTTTTTTTGATTAGCTAATGAATCCTTTGGATAACTTTACAAAAAAATATAAGTACAACTTATAATATAATATTTCAACCTTTATTCATTTTCAACCAATGTGGTTGAAGTTTTTACAGTATACAAAAATAAAGAGGCAAAGAAAATGATTTTACTATGGTAAATATGAGTTTACGATAGCGTTTATAATTAAACCACAGTAGCCACAAATTTAAAGTTGTCTGAGACGTCATGAAATGTTCTTTAGCATCACAAACCATAAAATGTAGTCAGGGTTCTGCTATGGTTTAGCATGGTTTCCAAAGATCTGGAGCTGATTCGGGGTAGCTCGGTGGTTTGTGACTGTTGTCTCGCGGCGCACTGTCTTTTAAGGGGCCATTCACAAGTTCGTTATTTCCAATGTAGACGCGCGGTATGCTCATAATGGAAGCGACGAGGTCGCGACGCGTACGCGAAAACAGGCGCGTTCTCAGTGTATTGAGTTAAAAACATCTGAACTTTTCAGAATGACGCAAGCGCACCGCGGGTCATGTGACAAGAACTAACCAATCAGCTTCATCCTTTCCTGTAACAACGTTGAAAGCTCAGCTAAGATGAGGGAACAGCTGATCATAGCTGTATATGGATTGCCATTTTGAAATAAATTTAGTAGCAGAGCTACTGCAAGCGATTTTTAGTGCTGCAAATCCATTTATCCTTTGCTGAAATTTCCACGTCTTCATGGAGAGAGCATGTCATGGTTACTTAGCAACGGCAGACGCCCCAGGGGCGCAACTGCCCGAGCGCTTTGGAAAATAAGGAGAAAGCGGCGCGACTAGAGTTTTACATGCGTTTTTAGGCGCGATATGTGAACGCCCCTAACGCGTGTTCGAAACCAGCGCCAACACAGACTTACTTTATTTTTTATTTTATCCTTACTTCAGCCGCTACGGGTGATCATACCAATAACTTGTAATCTTTACAAGAATATCATAATCATGCAATGAGCAAGTTTGCGTTTATTAGACACTTAATAATATCACATCAGTTTGTGCTTTTAAAATCGCCGAATCGCTGGTAACCAGTTAAACCGTAACACCGGAGAGCGCCAGGATGTTTTCCTCTGAGGTGCTCGTGCATCGCATTTGTGCTGCCGTGGTACACCATATCGGTTTTGCAAAGGGCCATTTTATTTGGCATCTTTAAAGTATTCCCATACTTTTGATAACAGTGGTAACTGTTTTTGTGATAGAATGCAACTTTCTCCATTCCCAGTATGCCATTACGCGAGATGTAAACAGTGTGATGCGTTGACGCATTTCACGCACTTCAACGTATTTTTGTAGTCGACGTAATCGATGACGTCGACGCGTCGTTGCAGCACTACCAGATACAGATCCCCTGTAAAGACCTTGGCTCAGATGACCACCAGGACAAGACCACAGGAAACAGATGATTCTTCTGCACAATCTGACTTTGCTGCAGCCTGGAATTGAATTACTGGTTTCGTCTGGTCAGAGGAGAACTGGCCCCCCAACCGATCCTGGTTTCTCCCAAGGTTTTTTCTCCATTCTGTCACCGATGGAGTTTTGGTTCCTTGCCGCTGTCGCCTCTGGCTTGCTTAGTTGGGGTCACTTCATCTACAGCGATATCGTTGACTTGATTGCAAATAAATGCACAGACACTATTTAAACTGAACAGAGATGACATCACTGAATTCAATGATGAACTGCCTTTAACTATCATTTTGCATTATTGAAACACTGTTTTCCTAATGAATGTTGTTCAGTTGCTTTGACGCAATGTATTTTGTTTAAAGCGCTATATAAATAAAGTTTTTTTATTATTAAATAAAAAATTGCCTGCACGCGGGCGGGGTGCGCGGCTATCTGCATGCCCTCTTGATGACGAAAATGACATAATGCAGACAGTGCGTGGATGCGGACAGCCCAAGTATATTTTGGCCTTTATCAGTGGCGCACTAGATATGATGACAATGTAAGTTTCACTGCATTATAATTTTCTTGTTTGCCTATCCAGTTGAATCCACTAGATGCAGCGCTGCTGCAATGTTCTTTCAAATTACTGTGGAAAAAGAGAACAACAATGTGGAGAAGACATTGTTTACCATCAAAACTGAAACCAAGCCATTCACACAATGCATATTTCGTGCATTTTCTAGAGGGACACCGTTGGACTTGCGTCTCGCACAAGAGAGCCGGATGTTTAGAAAGCCGTGTAAAATGAATGTATGTTCAACTTTTTAAAAACATTTCGAGAATTTATGGTGGGGTTTTCCCCATTCCACTGCCTCTCATGTTTTTAAATGTAAAATGTACTCTGTGTGATTGGCTTTCCGCGCTATGTATAAAACTATGCATGCATACATGACACTGTTTTATTTATAGTTGTTTAAGCAACTTAATTAGAATTGGTTTATAAACATTATTTAAGTATTATTCACTTAACAGTCATGTATTCTAATGCTTTTATTAAACGTGCATTAACAATATTTTGTTGATATGCGTCCTCTTGTGGCATCAGGAGAGAAGCAAAAAGCTTTAAGCCCTAACTTTTAAATTATGTTTTTTAAATTCATATATAATTCGAATTTTGATAATATACAAGTTAAAAATTCTAATTTCGTTTTTCAGCCATTTTGACAGCCCTTATTCTAATGTTAATAGAAAAAACACTGCAACAAAATAAACGGTCATAAAGGTTTCAAAACTGTATCACCCAAAAAAAAAAAAAAACACTAGACAATATGATATACTGGGCCCTATTTTAACGATCTGAAACGCAAGTATCAAGCGCAAAGCGCAAGTAACTTTGTGGGCGGGTCTTTGGCGCTGTTGCTATTATGCCGGCGGAATAAATGACTCTTGCGCCCGACGCAAGTTTCAAAGAGGCATGTCTGAAGTAGCTTCATAATTCAGAGGTGTGGTTTGGGCGTAACATGAAATAAACCAATCAGAGCTTCATATATCCTTCCCTTTAAGACGAGACGCGCATATTTCATAGCGGATCGATATTTTAACGGCGGATCTTCCAAGGCGCGCGCCAGGTGCGGTGCAGAGCTGAGGAGACAGATGTTCTCGTCTGGCCATAAAACACAGGTGACATTGTATGGGGATAGGAGAAACACAACCTAATAAGCTTTGGTTTAACAGGCATATAATAATTTTGTAAATGTGTAATCTAGATTAAAATGCCTATTTTTCAAAGAGTCCTGGCCGAGAATTGACAGCATTTACAGATTGAAACAACAGCAAATCAATGATTCTTCTTCGCGTGACAGAATAATATATTTAAAATGCCAATATATTATTCCATTCAAATGGAACTGCGTACATAAATGCCATTTTTTTCCCAGTTCGGTTCTTGCAAGTGAAACGAGAGTAAAACAATTATCAGACCAGAGGGAATATTCACAAAACCATTTTTAAGACAACCTAAATAAAAAGGCAACAATCCCAGAATAGTTTTAATAAATATTTCGATAAAAAATACATTTTCCTTCTAAAATACAAAAATGACCAGGATAAATTATTATACAATTTATTATTTAGAGTTAAAGGCTTACAATCGGATTTAAATCTTAAAGCATCCAGAGAAGAAAGAAGTAGATAGGAATCTAATTCATACACCACATAACTGTATATAAGTAAAGGCAAGACATAGTAGAAACTTCTCTTTCTTACATTTCATGTTTCTAAAATAAAACCCAAGCTTTATTTCATTTTTTTTTCTTTAAATGAGTTATGTGAGACTCAAAAGATAATTTATCATCGATAATGATGCCAAGATAATTAAATTATTTTACCAACTTAAATCACATTGCCTTGTGAAGTCTGGAGAGGAATGCACGCACACACGCTACACTATGGCCATTGCGCGCTTAAAATAGCATCTGATAACATGCGCATTGCGCCATTGACTTTAGACCAGGTTTTTTTGGTTAGTTGCGCAAACGTTTTATTGAACTGCAAGATAGCATCAGGGACTATTTGCGCCGGATCACGCCTTCTTTTTTGCGCCGACCCGCCCAGTGAGCGCAAATTCAATCTGTAGTTTGACAACGTGCGTCTGTGGAGGGAAAAGTCCGCTTTGCGCCGGTGCAAAATAGGAATGATACTTGCGTCAGTGTACAAAGTCAATTGCGCTGGGTGCAAGATAGGGCCCACTGTCTTTAAAGAGCAAAGTTGCGGTCATTATGGAGTGCAGCATATGGCACAGTCCCAGAATGATTGTTTTCACAACACCCCTCCACAATAACTGAGGTCCCATATACTTTAATTCTGTTGGTACAGTGCATCGAATAACTAGCTGACAAAGCCCTTTGCTAAAACAAGAGCGGATCCAGCTTTACATTCACTACAAACGTTGAGGGCTGTTTTTCTTTACTGATGGCTGGTATCACTCTAGAGACTGCACTACATCACGTACCAGTCACGTCCTGATTACAGCAACTGTAAAGGAGGAAACTTTACCCTAGGAAATAAGAGAAGTGATCAGCTTTCACAGGCCAGTGATAACAGAGAATACAACTTTAATGTACTGATGATGCATTCAAGGTGTTTTAAGTCAGTTAAAGAGAAAGAAAACTTAAAACTCAAACTGCCCAAAAAGTGTATTTTTTGTAAACTGAAATTAATTTAACCGCATTGTCAAGAGACATCTTTAGTTTAGACGGATCTTTCTAATGCCATCTAATTGATCAAATAATGATCACAATCAAGTTATATTAGGCTTTAATAAGACGTTTAAACCAAGCAATCACACTTATTTCCACTTTCAGTAATTGCTCCAGTAAAAGTATGACTGATCCTTGTTTGACAATATTTCAGCAATCACATTGTGTTTTTTTTAAATCAGCTGTTTAGAATCAGAAACACAAATTTTGGAATTGTTAATGAAACCGTTTTGACACGATTCAGTTAATCTCCTAGTTAATAAATGGTGACATTTTGTTGATTTCGCATTGTGTTCTGCGAAATCAACAAAATGTCGCCATTTATTAAAGGGGGTCATATGATGCTTTTTTAAAGATCATTATTTTGTGTATTTGGTGTAATAGAATATGTTGATATGCTTTAATATAAAAAAAAAAAAAAGTATTCTCAAATACTGTACATTATTGTATGTCCCGCCTCTCTCAAACTTGTACCATATTTTTCGGACTATAAGCCGCACTTGAGTATAAGTTGCATCAGTCCAAAAATATGTCATGATGAGGAAAAAAAACATATGTAAGTCGCACTGGACTATAAGTCGCATTTATCTAGAACCAAGAGAAAACATTACTGTCTACAGCCGAGATGGGCCGCTCTATGCTGCTCACTACAGGAGCACTGAGCAGCATAGAGCGCCCTCTGGCGGCTGTAGATGGTAATGTTTTCTCTTGGTTCATTTCTCTTGGTTCATGTCAAATTAATTTTGATAAATAAGTCGCACCTGACTATAAGTCGCAGGACCAACCAAACTATGAAAAAAAGTGTGACTTATAGTCCGGAAAATACGGTAGTTTTCTACAATGTCCCTCCTTCCACAAGCACAGTCTGCTCTGATTGGCCAACTGACCCAGTGCATTGTGATTGGCCGATCACTGCAAGCACACGTTATATAACCCCCTTTTCCATAATTGTGAGCTTCTTCTTTCAAAATAAATGTAAAGACAGTTAATAATGACCTTACATTTACCATCATTTCAAGCTGGAAAGAGGAACAGAGTCACCTGACAGACACAGTGATGAAGCTTGTATGCGTTTACAGTACATAAGCCACTTATGGTTAATAAGACAGCTGACTCCACTGTGTGACCGTCTCTGTGTCTCTCTCTCTCTCCCTCTCATACACACGTGCAAAACTCAGCATTTGATCTCAAGTTGAAACTTGAAACTCAGCAATCAGTCAATAGCAAATAAACTAATAACATATTTACAGTAGCTGATTCAGAAGCGCCAGATTGTCGTAGCAAAGTCAGAATTACCTCCTCTCCTAGGTTCACATAACTTTGCTGTTCTGTTGCAAGTAAGTAAACTTAAAAATTCCTAGATGCATCTACTTTTGGAAGGCCAAATAAAGTGCTTTTGCCTAGATGCAGCATCCCCCTGACATGGCTGCTTCAACACTAACTGCGGTTACTGAAACCACGCCTTCTTTCTTTGCGTGAACATTTGGGTGGCATTACGCAAATATTTCCACATTGTGACGTAGATATGTGGAGGCTTGTATAAACTAGGTGTTTTAGGGGGGCGTGGCAGAGTCTTGACTTTGATAAAGAATATCTCTTTGGATTTGAGACTTTTTTTTGAAGTTTTTTTTTTAAATTTGAAGTCTTTGCAACTTTACCAATCTTCATTATGCACCAAGAGCTTGTAACACTCCAAACAGAAAAAAAAACCTGAAATCGCATCAAAAAACACGATACCATGAAAAGTTATTGACACAATAGTGTGGTAAAGAAACATATAGGCCTATGTATGCAACAATAAACCAAAAATAAACAAGCGCTCTGCATTTTTTATTTTTTTCTGTTGTGTATGACTACTGGTCATTACACAACATTACCGATTCCGATACTAGTATCGGAAATATCACCGATACCACAACAAATTCTGGCATCGGCAAGTACATGAACCCATATACCGATCCGATACCATTTTCTTAAACAAGACTTAGTTATGACCGCTAGCTTTGCCTAACCGCTGCAAGGTTCTTCTTCGCTGCTCAGAGTGCATTGCAAACACAGGAAGTTGTGCTGTGTTGCCACAAGCAACCCCTGTTTCAAGCAGAGAAGATGATATGAAAACGTGTTAGCAGTATGTCCGCTGTTTAGCAGTATTTCAGACTGGACCAACCAGACAGTAAAATGGCGACTAGGGATTCCACAAGTACTGGCACTTCACTACTAAGTCGGTGTTGAAAATTAAAAAATGTAATGATACCAGCGTCTCGGTAGTAAGTTACCGACTCCCGAGTATATTCAGTACCTGCAGTTGCATTCAGTCGCTTCCGTGTTAGTCTAAGCGCAGGGCTCCAGACTGTAGCCGAATATATACTAGTGTCTGTGAATATTAAACTGCAAAATACTATTTAAATATTACTCCTGCAAATACTACATCTCTGTGGGTGATGGGCTTCTCACTTCATGAGAATTTACCATTTCATTTGAGAAAACTCATATCATGAACACAGACACTCCAAGATCTTCATTGGAACCCATCAAAATAAATGTTCGGTTTAACCAAAGTCCTTTTAGGCAAGTCGTGCCACTCGGCCGCCATCTTTGCAACGCCTCCGGGCAGCTATTTCAGACTAACAAGACCAGGCTCCAATCTAAATGAATGGGCACAGAGTCAGAACTGCACTTTCACTGGTCACTGTGACATAAAAACTGCATGTATAGAAACAGCAGTAAAATATGATAAAAATCGCTGAAAATTTTTTATGACTTTGCCCCAAAATAAGGTTTAAAACGCCTTTTTCCCACAGGTTATACTTTTACTACACATGCTCAACTGTGCGCGTATGTCAGTGGAACCAGACGATAGGCTTAAATGTTTCCCGGCTTGACTTTTAAAAACAGATGATTGGCTTTCCAGTGGGAGGGGCGGGACATGTGCCATTACGGGTTTTCCTTATATAGTTGAATGGAGGATTGAGGAAGTGGCATGTCTCTTATAAATTGTCTCTGGTTTAACATGAATAAATTGACAGTATATTAAGCTACTGTTGTAACCTACAGTAGATTTAGCTAGGTCTCCATGTAGTAATAACAATACGTCTCTATTAATAATAATAATTATGCCTAGACGGTTGCTTGTTTTTTACTTTTGTTGTAAAGAGATTATCTGATTAATACATAATTTTTTATATTCCTATACTTATTTGTTGCAGTTGTTTATACAGTTATATTGTAAAACTAAAATACCTTTTTTAGTTTGCGGTGTTCGATTTTTGGCTGCATTTGAAGTTCTTTTTCGCTTAAGAAAATAAATAATATTACTGTCAAATTCATGTCAGATAATAAAAATAGTGTAATAAATACAGTAGATCACCATGTATTTGTTCATGTTTTATTAAGGGATAAGTCTGAAGCACACCATAAAATAATTCTAGCAATTTACACAGGGCTAGTAGTATATACAGATGTATATACAGATGCACACTAAGTTATAGGATCAGTACTCGGTATCAGCCGATACCCCGAGCCCAAGTATCGGAATCGGGAAGAGAAAAAGGGTATCGGAACAGCTCTAATTTGCCAGTGAGATTTTTTTATATATACAAATGACTAAATATTATGCTGTGATAGAGGAAAGTATTTAACATGGAATCTATACACACTTCAGCTGGATGTGTCACTGGAAATATAAAAGGAGACTTAAAAATATGAATGAAGCAGATGTGTTGCATCTTGCCTTGATGCAACATACACCTGTGGCATCTGAGCTTTAGTTACACGATATGACCACACATCCTAAACTCATGTGTCATCATACTGAACTGAATGAAACAATGTTGCAGGCAACTTTGGATTGGTTATGACAGCAGTTGTTCTTACCTTACACGGAAACGGCAGAGTAGATGCAACTTTTTCCATTGCCAAGTTCCTTATGCTCGGCGTGAGAGGGCCACGACAAGTTGGACAACAGCTGAGTTTTTGCCGACATTGGTTACACACCAGATGTCCAGCCTGGCACTGCAAGATCGGAGGCAGCACATAGTCGAAACACACCGGGCACTCAAACAGCGCTGTCAGCTCTGCTGACTGTCCCGGTAGGGCAGTAACTGGAAGGGATACAGCGGCCGCGGTTACCGTACCAGAGCCCGCGACAGAGCCGGACACCCCCACGGCGGCTGCTGCTGCGGCTGCGGCGGCCGCGGCGGTAGCAGCAGCTGCGGCGGCGGCTGCAGCAGAGGCGGTTGCTCCTCCAGAACCTCCATGCTTACTTCCTCCTGCTTTACCAGCTCCGAGTCCTCCTGCCGCACCACCCGCAGAGGACGGACGGCTCATGGTGAGGAGTAGATCTCAAATGGTGTAAAGCCCAGACAAGTTCAAGCCCGAGAGCCCCACCGTATACCCCCGACTGGAGACAGACTCTGTTCCGAACAGCCTCCAGTCCCCCACGGATACAACATGGCCGCCATAGTTTGAGAGCGAGTAACGATCCTATTGGATGAAGGTGCTTTGATTGACACTCTCCTCAGCCAATCGGAGAACCGCTTTTGATGTCTACGTAAGAGGTGCTGGAACATGTAGTAATTACGTGAGTGATAATAACAAATTGGGTAATACATAGTCATTCTTTTAATTTATTAAACAAGATATTCAAAAGATAAATAATTCTGCTATTAAAATGTGCGACGAAGATATTTCTGTAAATGAAGTACATCACTGCATTAAAAACTCACAAAACAAACAAACAAACAGGATAGGCTATGCACAAAAACGGATTTGGACTGACAGTCTGAGCAAGGCTTAAATCACCTGGGAATGATTGTTTAATTAGTGAACATTATTAATATATATTTTTTGTTAGCAGTATTTAGAGAATATGACAAGGTTATATACCCAATTAATTGGTTTGCTAACTTAATACTGCTAATTATGTATTTAATAAATGGATAAAGAACTACCTTAAATCTAAAGGCAAAATTTGGAATATCATCCTTTATACAGTCTATGATAACATCCCTGAGTACATTTTTGCTAAATTAAGGGCGCTAGAATTTTTATTTATTATTATGAATTTTTTATTTGGATTTATTATTATTATTATTATTATTATTATATTATTTATTTATTTTTAATTTTGTTCCGGTAAAGCTTTCTTCTTTTCATTAACAGGTTCTTTTTTTATGGATGGTTTTTAAGCCTAACTTTTCTCCGCCTAACAGTTTCTTTGGAACAAGAAATATATCGTGTTTAAAAATGAGTAAAAAATAACTTATTTTTTTAATACATTAATTTATACATTAATGCTATAATCTTGGTGAGACAGTTATTCAAGAATAATGGACATCTCTTTAATTATTGTGAATTCCTTATTAGATTAGATTAGATTCAACTTTATCTTCATTGCACATGTAGGTACAAGGCAACAAAATACAGTTAGTATCTAACCAGAAGTGCAATAAGCAGTAAGTACAGAATATACAAGGTCTACAGTATGTACAATAACTATACAGATAAGGCAGTATTATGGACGTAATTTACAGATTTTAAATACTATCAGCATGATATACAGATAGGTGTACTATGAACATACTATACAGATGGATTATGTAAAAGTGTATGTACACTATAGTTAGAAACTATGAACATATGAACATCATTTACACTAGTGCAATGGACAGTAAAGTGTATAGAAAATATTTCAGTGTGCTTATTATTATAATATCCCTGTCCCAGACTAAAGAGGACAAGGACAACCCAAGTTGTTATCTGCGCTCAGTTCAGAAGCCTGCAGCTCTGATGGTATGGGGTTGCATGAGTGCGTGTGTGATAGGCAGCTTACACATCTGGAAAGGCACCATCATTGCTGAAAGGTATATCCAAGTTCTAGAACAACATATGCTCCCATCCAGATGTCATCTCTTTCAGGGAAGACCCTGTACTTTACAACATGACAATGCCAGACCACATACTGCATCAATTACAACATCATGGCTACGTAGAAGAAGGATCTGGGTACTGATATGGCCAGCCTGCAGTCCAGATCTTTCACCCATAGAAAACATTTGGTGCATAATAAAGAGGAAGATGCGACAAAGAAGACCTAAAACAGTTGAGCAACTAGAAGCCTGTATTAGACAAGAATGGGACAACATTCCTATTCCTAAACTTGAGCAACTTGTCTCCTCAGTCTCCAGACGTTTGCAGAGTGTTATAAAAAGAAGAGGGGATGCCACACAGTGGTAAACATGGCCTTGTCACAACTTTTTTGAGATGTATTGATGCCAAGAAATTTAAAATCAACTTATTTTTCCCTTAAAATTATACATTTTATCCGTTTTAACATTTGATATGTCATCTGAAATGTGAAATTTGATATGTCATATGAAATTTGAAACTTCCACATCATTGCATTCTGTTTTTATTCACAATTTGTAAAGTGTCCCAAATTTTTTGGAATCGGGTTTGTATTCCCTTATATACAAATCAGTTAAGAATTAATGGTGTGAAAATTACAACATAATAACTTATATATAAATATGTAGAACCACATTATTGCCCAAATGCAAACCTTTTTGGAATTCAATATATTCAATCAGATTGAATGAAAAGAGGACTGGAGTTTACCTGATGAATACGGTCTCACCAATGAAGTTGAAGAAATTGCATATAAAGTCATTCATTTCATTTACCCAGTGAGATAAGTAGTCACATTTTTTTAGAGACTTGGAGACATGTGTCTATTGTAACTTAGAAGAATCCATAAAACACTTATTTTATGAATGTGTATTTACCCAATAGTTTTGGATAGATATTGAATATGGAATATTTCAATTTACAAAATAAAAGATTCAACTCTCTTGAAAAGATTGTTGTATAAAAACAAGAGTTTGGAGCAAAATTTGGTGATTAATTTAATAATCATGTGTGGGAAATATCATACAAAAATGCACTAATAATAAATAAACCTTACATTATTTAAAACTGAACTTAAGCCTTACTTTGAGGTTTTAAAAGATGTTATAAATAAAAAAGCAAAAATTATGTATAGTATTTATTTAATCTTTTTCTTTTGGAAATTTCTTGCAAGTTATCCCCTGTATAGTTTAAATTTTTAATGTTGGTTCCTTTGATGTTATGAATTTAATTGATAATAGATGAATACACTGTGATCCTCTATATATGTATGTCACTGTTCTCGTTATGCAATAAAAAATAAAAAATGAAGAGAAAGTTATTCCGTTACTGTAGTGAAGAAAGAAGCAAACAGTGGCACTGTGGCCCTTTCAACAAGACCAAGGATGTTTCACTATTTATGGAGTCAGAAGACTGTTGCATTTATAAGCGTCAAACTAAACCATTTTTTATTAGAATGAGTTAGACTAAGTCTTAATAAACATTTTAAAAGGGCTATTACTGTATATGGATTGAGGCATAAAAGGAACAAATGAATGACATTATATGAACATTATATTTAATACCTCTAATAATCCCTAATCTTTTCTGGTTCAGTAAAGTATTTTTCATGTATGAACCTGCTTGGGATGCACAGAAAAAAAAAGCACATGAGTATGCTCAAACATTAAAATTAGCTGTTTTAAACATACATTTCAAGATGCATTTACACGTTGAAATACACATTTCAGTAATCCTGGGTATTCCTGATATGTACATCTGATGTAATTTGTTGTTTTAATGTGCATTTAACCAGTTAAAAAAATACATTATCAAGATTGATCATACCAAATCTGATGACCAGAAGCATGGACATGCAAGAAGAGTGTCTAAATATTCAATATGTATTATAGTATCCTATAACTACATAGGATTAACATTTTATTTTATTTTTCACATTTAAGAAGTTTTAATATTTATTCCTGGAGTAAAAGCACATGGATCTTTCCCTGTCTAACCACCTCCCTCTGCTGGCATTTCATTGATTTATTAAAAATACATTTTAATTTTATTGCACATAATGAAAGTATGCATTAAATTACTATCCTTGAAATGCTTTCCGTCCACACATCAAAACGTTAAAGGTTTTTTTCTCTCTCACCACATTAAACCAACTTAATCACTAAATTTGTTCTATGTAAATAAATTATAAATTTTTATTGTTTATTTGGGTCCCCATTAGCTTCCACAAAGTAGTTGCAAATATTCTTGGAGTCCATATGTGGATTGTGTGTATATATATACACACACACAGGTGGTGGTCATATAATTAGAATATCAAAAAGTTTATTTCACTAATTCCATTCAAAAAGTGAAACTTGTATATTATATTCATTCATTACACACAGACTGATATATTTCAAATGCTTATTTCTTTTATCTCAGAAAATTAGAATATTATGAAAAGGTTCAATATTGAAGACACCTGGTGCCACACTCTAATCAGCTAATAAACTCAAAACACCTGCAAAGGCCTTTAAATGGTCTCTAAGTCTAGTTCTGTAGGATGCACAATCACGGAGAAGACTGCTGACTTGACAGTTGTCCAAAAGAAGACCATTGACACCTTGCACAAGGAGGGCAAGACACAAAATGTCATTGCAAAAGAGACTGGCTGTTCACAGAGCTCTGTGTCCAAGCACATTAATAGAGAGGTGAAGGGAAGGAAAATATGTGGTAGAAAAAAAAATGTACAAGCAATAGGGATAACCACATCCATGGGGAGGATTGTATAACAAAACCCATAAAAAAATGTGGGGGAGAGACACAAAGAGTGGACTGCAGCTGGAGTCAGTGCTTTAAAAACCACTACACACAGACGTATGCAAGACATGGGTTTTAGCTGTCGCATTCATTGTGTCAAGCCACTCTTCAACAACAGACAACGTCAGAAGCATCTGGCATCAAAAAGGACTGGATTGCTGCTGAGTGGTCCAAAGTTATGTTCTCTGATGAAAGTAAATTTTGCATTTACTTTGGAAACCAGGATCCCAGAGTCTGGAGGAAGAAAGGAGGCACACAATCCACGTTGCTTGAGGTCCAGTGTAAAGTTTCCACAGTCATTGATGGTTTGGGGTGCCATGTCATCTACTGTTGTTGGTCTACTGTGTTTTCTGAGGTCAACACAGCCGTATACCAGGAAGTTTTAGAGCATTTTATGCTTTCTGCTGCTAACCAACTTTATGGAGATGCAGATTTCATTTTTCAACAGGATTGGCACCTGCACACTGTGCCAAAGCTACCAGTACCTGGTTTAAGGACCATGGTATCCCTGTTCTTAATTGGCCAGCAAACTCGCCTGACCTTAACCCCATAGAAAATCTATGGAGTATTGTGAAGAGGAAGATGTGATATGCCAGACCCAACAATGAAGAAGAGCTGAAGGCCACTATCAGAGCAACCTGGGCTCTCATAACACCTGAGCAGTGCCACAGACTTATCGAGTCCATGCCACGCCGCATTGCTGCAGTAATTCAGGCAAAAGGAGCCCCAACTAAGTATTGAGTGCTGTACATGCTCATACTTTTCAGTTAGCCAAGATTTCTAAAAATCCTTTTTTTGTATTGGTCTTAAGTAATATTCTAATTTTCTGAGATATCGAATTTGGGATTTTCCTTAGTTGTCAGTTATAATCATCAAAATGAAAAGAAATAAACATTTGAAATATATCAGTCTGTGTGTAATTAATGAATATAATATACAAGTTCCACTTTTTGAATGGACTGAACTAAATAAACTATTTGATGATATTCTTATTATATGACCAGCACCTGTATATCTATACACATACATATAATAAAATTACACTAATCACATCACAAAATCATACCTATAGACCTTAGCAGTAGCAGCACATTACAACTGAATATAAACATATCTTTACATTTTATTCTAAACACGTGCAATTACTCTTTCGTATTGAGTTGAGTTGAGCCCCTGGCATGTTTTATAATCATGCCTAAAACCCACATTTCAAAGTGTTTATATATATATATATATATATATATATATATATAAATAAAAACATGGTGTATGATACTTGATTACCTTATGAAAATATACCAGCAGTCTTAAATGTAATTTATCCTTCACTAACAACCATGATTATTATCTATAAAATAGGCCTGAAGTGGATAATGAAGCACTAGCCTGGCTCCTCTGTTCTGAGACATGTTGTAACTAAATAGATTAAAGTGAACAGCCTTAGTTATATTATTATTATGATTTAAAATTATAAAAAAAAAACTTTCTGCATTTAAAATTAACCCATTAATTCGAACCCACTTAAAAATTGTTTGCAGCCCATCACTTTTTTTCTGAAGCTCAGCTGATGTGCTGCAGAAAACAAACATTGTAGAATCATCTGCATACATAACTATGTTAGCATTATCAACAACATATGGCAAATCATTTATGGTAATAGAAAACAATAATGGTCCTAAACAACTACCTTGTGGAACACCACAATAATTATTTTAGCTCCTGAAAAAGATCCATTATAAAACACTTGCTGTTTTCAATTAGAAAGATAACTCCCTATCCAGTCCAGGACTTTAAGTGAAAAACCATAACATTTTAGTTCAGCCATAAGAATATCAAGATCAACAACATCAAAAGCTGCTGTAAATTTTTATTAGAACAGCAACAACCAGCTTCTTATCATCTAGACATGCTTATCTGTCATGTTTATAAGAGCAGTTCTCGTAGAGTGTCCTGTTCTGTAAATGTTTTCTCCAAAAGATTACTCAAAACAGGAAGTACATTAATTGGTCTACAATAAGAACCTAAAAAGTCCGTTTTTCCATTTAAGCTTGTGAAACTAAGCTAAAAGGGAAATTGTGGAAAAAAAAACAACAACAAAAAAAAACAATTTATATGAACAATAAATGGTAATTAACTGTTATTCACTAAGAATCTAAACAAGACAAGACTACTGAAAGGCATATTCATAGTTATTAATTGCTTATTTACAGAATCACTTCCTTATAGTAAAAAAACCACAGTAGGTCATAAAGCATCATAGTCATCCTCATCTTCATGCTTCCTCTTAAGAGAGGTAGCGTCACCAGATGAATTCTGCGACACCATATTAGTAGTAATGAGGATGTTCTTGGAGCCAATGAGAGAGGGATTGATGAGGACATTTTGAACTGTGGGAGTGGTAGGAGTAGCTGTGAAAACAAATTAAATCATTAATATTTAATGAGTTTACCTTACCACCTCATGTTCTTAAATCTGGCATTTTTTTTATCTCTCTTAGCTCAATCAATAGCTTAACTTTTGATCTGCTCACTAATTTGGCACAAAATCTTCCATATGGTCCTCAATATAAAACAAAACCATTGGAGACCTGCTTATTCTTGAAACTTAGTACCTGCAGGGTTCATACACATTATAACCTTTTCATTTCCATGACTTTTGAGACAATATTCATGACCTAATGTTCCATTATTTTGCAAGAATACATCTTGAATAAATTGAATAAAAATAGAATAAATCTATTTATATTTATCATATCACATTAACTAAAATGTAGGAATAAAAATGCTACTTATTTACTTTTGATTTGTTTTAATAAGAAGTACAAGCTACGACTGTGCCAAAGGTTACACCAAGCAAAGAACGTATCACATCACTGAATAAAATAATTGACTTAACCAATATTATCAACTTGACTCAGGACCTGTCCTGAACTTCATTTAGGAAATCCTTCAGGTCTAAACAAGTAGCCTAGTATTCAGGTACAGAAATATACAGAAAAAAAAACAGATTAATTCATAAAATACAAATTAAATTTAGTCAAGAGCAGTTATTGAACTTTTTTAATTTTTTTGTCTTTTGTTATTTGATTAAATTTAATGACAGATGGCACAGCTTTATTAGGTTTCTGTCTCTTTAAGACCAACTACACGAATACAGTGCAGTGTACTGATACACAATACAACTGCTTACATCCACTTAAGACAGAGCCGACTGTGTCTATGAGGATACTCACCAGGATGGGCATTTTGAAATAATTTTGCGTGTATTTGGCCACTTTAGCACAATAAGCTGCGGGAAAATAACTTAATTTGGTACTCGCAAGGTGTTTGAGGCAGCTTTATGCGCACACGCTTTGTGTCTGACTGTGAGAGTCTCTGGACCGCACAAGTACCGAATGATTTTAAAAGACTTAAAAAGATTAACAAATGATCATGGTTTTGTGATGACGCAACACTGGCCTGATTAGGCAAGTGACAATTCTGTCAACTCTTATAGCGTTGACGAAATGCGTTGATGTGAATCCGTTTTGAGAGAGTGAAAGAGAGAAGATGAGACAAATCTGAATCACTTTTCATATGACTGGTTCGATCAGATATTTTATGTGGACTTATTTACATTTAACCTACAAGCTAGATTAAATAAATGTTTGCAGGAATTTCCCGCATTATAAACGTGAAATGTAAATGTAAAACTAGACATTTTATGCACAATCCCAAGAAATTCAAGAGTCAAATATATATTGTATTACACAGAGATTTGTGAAATAAATTTCCATGACTTTTCCAAAACGTTCTGGGTTTATACATTTTTTTCAAAAGCTTTTTCAGGGCGGTCTTAAAATTCCATGACATTTCCAGGTTTTACATGACCATACAAATCCTGTACCTGATTTGACCGAGGCAGCCTGCGAAGAGGGAATCTGAACTGTAAAGCGCTGGCCGGTCAGTGACACAGGCGTCCCCACTTTTGTCCCCACTGTCTGCACTGATGGTGTTCCTGTGGAAAATACAATGATGATCCTTTAAACTGAGTTTTAGATTTTGCACTTGTTCACCACAGAGAAAAAAAAACAAAGAAAGTAAAACATGCTCCTCTTGTAATAGGGGAGCTCAGTGAATGTATACTGGAAATCATGTGCAAGCAAACTCAGACGCTTCAAATTTTTGAGTATTCTTCAAGTATTTAGAATAACTGACCAAGAGTTGGAGTGCTTGGTCTACTGGACACTGCCCCCACACTTAACCGTGGCACTGTTATCCTGCCCGCAGACGAAGACACCTAAACATCCAAATCAAAACCATATCAGACTGAACACTGTGCCATACATTTTAATTTATCTTTCATTTTTCCTTTGAAAGGCTTACTATATTCAACTAAAACAATAAACAATAAATCAAATTGAAACAAAATATTTTAAATTATTATTTTATATTAGAAGACAACATTTTCCTTTTTCACTTAGTTTACCTTGAACTAAAATAACAAACTGAAATAAATAAAAACTATACAGACATCACCAAACAAACAAACAAATAAAAATGACAAAAACATAAAACTAAAATATTAACTTAAAAATGTAAACAGAAAATACAAAAACCTAATTCAAAACATTAATACAAACTATAATACTATCTAATATATAATACTATATTAATATACTATAATACTATACTATAATAATACTATACTAAACTAACACTGATTTCTATATAAGATCCAGGAAATTAATAAAATAACATGCATATTTCTAATGAATAGACATTTTATGCAAATCTCTCCATTATATTGAGATAAAATGGTTCATAAATATTATTATATGATTCAAATGCTTCTGACAATAGACCATTAACCTTGTTGCGAACAAAATTTGCAAATGTGACCACACTTTTAGCCTGTTCATCACAATTGACTGGAAGAGTAATGTGAATTCATTGGTAAAAGAGCAGGATCACTGAAATCAACTCCTAAAAACAAACATAGGGATTTCAAATATTGTTGCAAATAGGGACCTTGGAGTCAAAAAAGTTGAGAAACATGCACTACATGTACAATAACAGTAGTAATACATCACGTGCCTTTGTTATAAGGCATCCCTAGGTGACCTAATGCAAACTTTAGATGCAAACTACAAAAACCTTATATTATAACATATTGTTTAAAATAATACCTTTTTCTGCAAGGACTTAAGTCTGTAGTTTGGTGCGGTGAGACAGTAGCGGTCTGGTGGAAGTCGTGGACCTGTGTATGGTTTGATCAGGGGCAAAGGAGTTTGGTTCTTCTGCCTTGCAATGTCCAACAGAAACTGAAACCATGGACCAACCACCACTATTAATTACCAGAAGTCACATATGTGTTATGCATAAAAAAAAAAAATTAAAAAAAAAAAGAGTAACAAAAAACAATTTACATCTCGTGGTGGAGGAGATATGAATGACTGATCCACTCGACACTGGATTGCTAACTTTATATCATCTGCATCCACAGTAGACTTCTTGGCATGGGTGGAGTATATTTTTGCATCTTCAATTATAGTTGTTACGTATCCTAGGGGTAGGAGGGGGACAGCTAACTGTTAAAATGTTATTGTACGACTTACTAGAACAGAACAGTAACTGCTGGAGTTTGTTAGAGCATTTTACAATATGCTGAAGGGTTAAAGTCATCCTGACTTACTGTACGTAAACTCCAGCATTTGATTGATCACTCTGGGCTCGTACTCTGTGATTCCCATGTCTTTAAGAATCTGCATCATAACCTTTGAAGATAATAACCAAATAAAGCAAAAATTAATCATAAATACATGACCTGTGTATAAATAAAAGTATGGTAAATTATAACACATTGCTGAATTAAAAATGCATTACACGGTTAACGTTGTTACCAGGTAGCGTGCTAACGCAAGTGTGTGCACAAAGAAGAATAAAACATACAGACGCTTTTTATACACATGCTGCTTTAATCACTTTGGTTTAAAAACAATAAATGTTGCACAACAAGGAGATAAAACAGTTTCTGAATCATTATTTACCTGGGCATCTTTAGGCACTGTTTTCGGAGACGCCATTTTCGCAAGAGCTCCGATTCTCCTCACCAGAATAGACCAATAGACACTAGTCAGGTTGTGTTTCTTCTTCGTGTGATTTGCGGCAGCTTAGACACTTCTAAGGCATATTGCTGCCCTCCTCAGTTCATCAGAAGAACTCCATCTCATAAATTAAATCCTACTGATCTATAATAATATAGAACTATATATAGAAAAAGTGTCTAGTCTTTGTTTATACCGACCACTGATCTATATATATCCATAATTCAGTCTTAATCCATAGTCTTAATCTAGTCATTACCACACTATCCCTCCTCTATTATCTTGTGTATGATTAATGAAGGCTGAATTGAAAAATGTCAGCCTTTATTTCCTTCTTCCCATTCTTTCTGCCATATTTGCAAGATATCAACGAGACCAGATGAAACTTCTAAATTATCTAAGCTAACAGAGTGTGTTAAAAATGTAAAAGATTGGATGACCAATAATTTTCTCCTATTAAATTCAGATAAGACAGAGATATTAATTATTGGACCAAAAAACAGTACACAGAATCTAGTAGAATACAATTTGCAACTAGACGGATGTACTACTTCCTCTACAGTCAAAAATCTGGGTGTTATGTTAGACAGCAACTTGTCTTTTGAAAACCATATTTCCCATGTTACAAAAACGGCATTCTTCCATCTTAGAAACATTGCCAAGCTACGAATTATGTTACCTGTTTCTGATGCAGAAAAGCTAGTTCATGCATTCATGACCTCTAGACTGGACTATTGCAATGCACTTCTAGGTGGTTGTCCAGCATCTTCAATAAACAAGCTACAGGTAGTCCAAAATGCAGCAGCTAGAGTCCTTACAAGGTCAAGACAATATGATCATATTACCCCAATTCTACAGTCTCTGCACTGGCTACCTATTAAGTTCCATATCAGTTACAAATTATTATTACCTACCTATAAGGCCCTTAATGGTTTAGCTCCTACGCACCTAACTAGCCTTATACCACGTTACAATCCATTACGCACCCTAAGGTCTCAAAACGCTGGACTTTTGGTAGTTCCTAGAATAGTCCACTAAAGGAGGTAGAGCTTTTTCGCATTTGGCTCCCAAACTCTGGAATAGCCTTCCTGATAATGTTCGGGGTTCAGACACACTCTCTCTGTTTAAATCTAGATTAAAAACACATCTCTTTTGCCAAGCATACAAATAATGCATCACATAATTTGGGACTGCAGTTGTATCTGTTCAAATGCGCATTCTTAATCTATAGCTTGGGTTAAACTAATTAATTTTACTTTGTTGGAACAGCAGCTATGCTAATGATGTCTCTGTAACTAGGATTTACACAAGCTCCAGTCTGGATCCAGAACACCTAAGAAGAGATGATGCCAACCCCTCAGAGGACCTCAGATGATGCTAGCCCAGAAACAACATACAGAACTAACAAATATTGCTACTTACTATGCAATCACATTCGTCAATCGTTCATTTGTTATCTGGCTCGGCTCTGTGTTCATCTTCAGTTCTCTCTTCACAGCAGTTCAGTCAGTGTACTGTTTGAGTAAATTAATTACTCCGGGATATTGGTTTGTTTTAGCTCAGAGGGAGTGTCAGCCACATTAAAAAAGTTTACAGCTTAAGTCATTTTTGGCTTAATGCTTATTGGAGATGCGAACCATTTCAAACAATTCAGTTCGATTTGGTGAACTGGTTCAAAAAGATCCGGTTACATCGAGTGATTCGTTCGCGAACCGGATATCACTAAACTGCAGTGTTTTGAACTCGTTCACAACAGACCTGGAAGAGAAGACAATGCTGAGTAAAGTCATAGTTTTTGCTATTTTTGGACCAAAATGTATTTTCGATGCTTCAAAAAATTCTAACTGACCCTCTTATGTCACATGGACTACTTTGATGATGTTTTTCTTACCTTTCTGGACATGGACAGTATACCGTGCATACACTTTCAATGGAGGGACAAAAAGCTCTCAGACTAAATCTAAAATATCTTAAACTGTGTTCCGAAGATGAACGGATCTCATGGGTTTGGAATGACATGCAGGGGCGTCACACCCGTGAGGGATATGGGTGTTTTAACACCCACACTTTTCCCGGTGAGAGGGGTTCAACACCCGCACGTTTTCTGCAGTTTCTGCAGGAGGCGGGAACTTATGGTTATGGTTATTTACATCTCCCTTTTCCAGGTACTTTGAATGAGTGTTTATGCTTTCCAGGTTTTTAAATAAGCTTGATATGTGTTTGGGAAGATGTTCTGTTATCGTTTTGTTGACATGTCGAGTGTTTTCGGTATTATATTTCGTTTTTTAGACTAATGTTAATTGCTATTATTGGGATATTGTTCAGCAGCTAGCTAAATTCATTTCCCTTTCATAGGTCACTTCGATGCTGCGGTGACGTCACCGTATGGGAACACTTCTCGGTGTGATGAATGTCTGAAGCCCTATACCATCCCGCCAATCCTATTGGCCAAATAGCGCTTGGCACCGCCCTACGCATGCGTACGCATCGTATACCTGAGTGCGATGCGCTATTTCGCTCAGATTTCATTTCCTTCAGGAAAGCGAATCATCTGTGCCCTAAGGAAACCATCTCGCGTTCTCAGCGTTTTTTTCTTTGAGCAGTGTTCAACTCCTCTTCGCGGACGCGATGAGTCAACGAAAGGTAAGAGCCGTATAACGGGTTTATCACGGGGAGGCACTCATGAGAGGTTCGTTTAGCAGCCTCTCTACATGTTCTCTCCGTGATAGCCTGCGACTACAGTTCTGCGCTCTGGAGTGTATTTTCTATAGGTCGCCTCGCCTCTAACCCCCACCGTTACACTTCTGCGGTCGCCGAGGCGCCGCACGAGGTGGTGGTTTGGGGCGATGTGTGCGGTTTGGACTATGAATACAGTGATGCGCTGAAGTTTTTTCCACTTTGCTCGGTCTCCCCGACTCGAGTGTGTTAAAGGAGCATTTCACCCGTGGGAACATTGATCTTCATTGAAAGTGGGTCATATATGTAGTCGAAATCTATTAAAACTTTCGAATTTGTTGCCTTTTTGACCGAGTTATTACAGAAAGTAACTTTAGGGCTCATTTGTATGTAAAACCACAACTCCCACAATGCAACACATTTGCACAGCTCCATAAGCCACTCCCACTAATCCAGAACACCGCTGTTAGGCTGTTAGGCGATATTGTCTACAAGACATTGAGGACACAGTTAGCGATGTATGGTATTTACGTGCCACAGTAGTAAACAATGCCACAGTAAGCTTTTTGTGCATTAAAAAAGGTACTGCACAAACAGTTTACAGTTGACGTTACGTAACTTATTAACCGGGAATCATTTCGTGATAATAATGCTTGAAGAAATTGTGTACATTTCACGTAATGAATAATAAATAAAATTGAAACACTTATTTTACAGTTAGACGTCCATTTGTCCCTGCAGGCTTCGGCTGGCGTTTCCAGTTTACCTTCGGAATTCTGAAGTATGTCTCCAGGACGCCTCTGTCCATATGCGGGGCGAAACTAGGATGGTTCACAATGCAAACATCCGTGTCCTTGTCTGCCTCAGACATTTCTTCGAGGAGAAATTGGCATCTTTCAAATTCTTGCAGCAGACGGACTCTAGCTCTGTGTCCGTAGGCGCACAACGAGAGCACAGCCACCACCAGTCCGCACCAGCTCGAGCACGCCCGGGCTCCTCGGACGCGACAGGCAGGTCTCCGGCCTCGGCTGCAGCCGCCGCCTCCTGTTCCTCCATCAGCCTCAGCTGCTCTGCGCTATATTGTGGCTCGTATAGATAGCCACGAACATCTGTTTCGAGCAACAGACTTTGAAAATCCTCTTCTTCCGTATCATGAGTTGTTCCTCCAGTCATTCTCGTAAATCTGACTCCATAAGCGCTTGTTAGCTTAGCTACTTAGCTTCCAAACAAGATGGCGGATTTTCATTTTCGTTTCTGTAAGTTTAGTCCCACCCACTGATCTGTAATAGGCCTGTAGGGTGAGTGGGTCCCACCCCCTGGAATAATAATAAGCTAGTGTCTGTAGTCTCTACACTTTTCAATGAATTTTGACTTCCTGCTTATTATGACGCAAAATTACGATTTTTACGTCATAATAAGCAGGAAATAAAAAACACTTAAATCCTTATTTCTCCCATCTCAGGGAAAAACAAAGGAAAAATCCATGATCATTATAATATATGACTGGGTTTCTAACAATACAAAGCTAAATGCAAATGGGTGAAGTGATCCTTTAATCAGCAGATTTTCTTTTACAAACTATGTTTGTCCACCGCGGCTTTGGACTCAGAGTAGGCTCTGGCCGGCACATGCGGTTCTCGGAGCGGACAGGAGAAACGCGCCTCCCCTTCCTCAGTGAGCTGTTGAATGTGGTTACCCGCGTGGTGGATAAACTATCCCCCCCGTGAGCCGCTACACTTCTTCACGGACCTCCACCAAGAGGTTTCGAGGTCCTGGAAGCAGCCTTAATCAGCGCACGTCACGAACGCCGCGGGTTTCGCCACCATTGCTGACATGGCAGACTGCTGTTACACAGCGATGCCGCTGGTGGACGAACTCTCTAGCCGAACGGATCGCGCCGAACTCGGCCGCGGACTAAAGTCGAAGGTGCGTCGAGTCGCGTCTAATCTCGGCAAATTTACTTCACTTTATGGCATTTCTTAACGATAAAAATATATCAACCAGAGGCTGTGAAAAAGCTGCGGGGGGCAACAGATTTGGCGTTAAGTGCTACCAAACATACTGCCCGAGCAGTGAACCGTTCTATCACGGGGATGTTAACGGTCGAGCGCCACCTTGGCTAATCTCGCCACATTATAAAAACCTGAGTTGGACGGCAAAAGCCTCTCGTCCTCAATCCCCTTACAGCAGTTCCTATACTTCGGCTGTTCGTCAGGGACTGTGCCCTCGTGGCCCGATGTTTATCTTGTTGGATTAAATCCTGCCGTGGTTACGCTTCAGGATTATTACACAACGAAACGCAGCGACTTTGACGCATGCGCTTCCCTTCCTGTTCGTCAGGGACTGTGCCTCCATTAGAGAGCGCTGTTGGACCGCTAATGCACATCCAACCCTCTCACTGCAGTCCCCATGCTCTAACACTGACTGTCTCGCAGCAAAGGCACCTCGAGCATCATTGGATCGAGCTATCACTTGAGCGCCCCCTCAGACACTCTGCACAATCCAGCCTTCAGTTTTGAGGGATGGCACAAGAGGCTGACTAAGACGGCCTGTTTATGATGGCTCACACAGCTGCCGTAATCACGCTAGCGGTGTGGCCCGATGTTCATATGTTGGATTTAATACTGCTGTGGATACGCTTCAGGATTAGACATAACAAAACGTAGTGACCTTGACACATGCGCTTTCCTTGCTTATGGATGCTGTGAGCTTTCCGTGCTCGGACATTAATGCATGTGGGAACGCTGCAGGCGGAGGCTTAAAAGTAGACCCCTCTCAGATAGAGTCAGGTTTTACAGCCGCTATTTTGGTAAAATAAATAAAAGTTACGATTTACTCCGTTTGAATCTGGCACTCAAGATGAGCAAAATCAAGATGTTAATGGTAAAGACTATTTTGTCCCAGATTCAACCAAACAGTTGGTTTGTCACGATCGATCTGAAGGATGCATATTTTCATATTCAGATCATCAAGAGACACAGGAAGTTCCTCAGATTCGCTTTACAGGGCAAAGCGTATCAAGACTGTGTTCTTCTTTCGGCTTAGCCTTGGCTCATCGAGTATTTTCGAAATGCATGGACGCAGTTCTGGCCCCGTTACGCCTCCAAGGCATTTGTGTATTGAATTTCCTGGACGATTGGCTGGTGTTAGCACAATCGCAGACTCAAGCACACTCCCATCGGGATCTTGTGCTGAATCATCTAAACAGCCTGGGCTTATGCACAAATTTCTAGAAGAGTGTTTTAATTCTCTCTCAGCGGATAACCTTCTGGGAATAGACTTGGAGTCTCGCGCAATGACAGCAAGACTGTCTCTCCCGCGCGCTCAGTCTCTCGCGTCATGCTTGCGTCACTTCAAAGTGGGTCGCACAGTGACGGTGAGTTTGTGCCTCAGAGTTTAAGGTCTAATGGCAGCGGCATCCCCTGTATCCATCTGGGCTTACTTCATATGCGCCCTTTTTAGTGGTGGACGACAAGCCGGAACATTTCACCCCGTTTTCTTCCGCATTGGATGATTTCGGTGACACGGAGGTGTGTTATGTCAATAAGACTATGGATTTCAACCGAATTCCTTCTAGCTGGAGTTCGGCTGGGGATTTGTGCTTCCCGAGCACGATGGACATGTCTTTGACCGGTTGGGGAGCTGTTTGTCAAAGAAGCCCAGCTCACGGAGTATGGACGGCCACAAATCAGTTGGCATATAAACAGGTTGGAATTACTGGCAGTTTTTCTAGCTCTCCAGTATTTCTCGAATCTGCTGATCGGCCGTCATGTACTACTCAGGTCAGACAACATAGCGGTTGTGTCTTATCTGAATCATCAAGGATGATTAAGCTCTTGCCCATTGTGCAGGCTGGTGAGAAATATTCTTCTTTGGTCTCAGAACAGATTTCTGTAGATCCGAGCGGTTCATGTCCAGGATACAGCTGGACAGAGTGGAGCAGCTGCTGCTGGTGGCTCCGTGGTGGCCCACACAGCCGTGGTTTGCGGACCTGGTCAGTCTGTTAGCGGGCTCTCCATGGGAGATTCCCCTCAGACAGGACTTACTATCGCAAGCACAGGGAATGATTTGGCACCCAAGGCCAGATCTATGGAAGCTGTGGCCGTGGCCTCTGAGCGGAGTGAGTTAATATGTCCCGGTCTTTCTGTTGAAACCACCGAGACTATAATGAATTCTAGGGCAGCTTCTACGAGATGCTTATATGGAAACTGTTTACGACCTGGTGTGGAATTCGTAATATGGATCCGGTTTACTGCCCAGTGGCTTCAGTACTGGAGTTCCTAAAAGACCTTTTCTCTGATGGAGTAACGCCAGCCACTCTGAAAGTTTACGTGGCAGCCATTTCAGCTAACCACATATATATAGATGGTGCTTCAGTGGGCCGTCATCCGCTGGTCTCTCATTTTATACAGGGTGCGCGACGGCTGAGGCCTTTCCGCCCTGTGCGAGTTCCTTCATGGGATTTATCCATTGTGTTGCAAGGTTTATCAGGGCATCCGTTTGAGCCCTGTGAAACTATACCGGATAAAATCCTGACTTTAAAGACAGTTCTTCTTGTGGCTTATCCTCCCTCAAGAGAGTTGGGGATTTACAGGCTCTTTCTGTTTCGCCCTTGTGCATGGATTTTGCACCAGGCTCTGTGAAAGAATTGCTGCGACCGAGGCCTAATTATGTCCCTAAGGTTGCTTCGAACCCTTTTCACTTTCAAGAAGTGGTCTTGGAGGCTTTACCCCCTGCAGAGGCGGGGTCAGGGGAGATCTGAGTCTTTGCCCTGTCAGAGCGCTGAAGACTTATGTTTATCGAACAGCTCCATGGCGTGAGTCCGACCAGCTTTGTCTGTTAGGACACAAAATAGAGGCCATGCACTCACAAAGCAGCGCATGTCCCATTGGCTGGTGGAGACTATATCTTTAGCCTATGAGGCGCGCGGACTCGCTTCGCCCTTAGGAGTTAGAGCTCATTCCACGAGAGCAGTGGCTTCATCACAAGCTTTCTCAGTGGTTCTTCTATATATATGTCTGTGCTGCGGCAGGATCTTCCTCACCGAGCACTTTTGTCAAGTTTAACAGTCTAGATGTGAGGATGGCTCCTGGCTCCCGGGTTCTGTCTGCTTGAGCAGATGCTTTCCTTGGATTACAACTATCAGGTACGTCAGGCGTTATAGTATAGGGTTCCCATACGGTGACGTCCCCGCAGCATCGAAGTGACCTATGAAAGGGAACATTTCGGTTACGTATGTAACCACGGTTCCCTGAATAGGGAACGAGATGCGCGACGAGGTGCGCGACGGCTGAGGCCTTTCCGCCCTGTGCGAGTTCCTTCATGGGATTTATCCATTGTGTTGCAAGGTTTATCAGGGCATCCGTTTGAGCCCTGTGAAACTATACCGGATAAAATCCTGACTTTAAAGACAGTTCTTCTTGTGGCTTATCCTCCCTCAAGAGAGTTGGGGATTTATAGGCTCTTTCTATTTCGCCCTTGTGCATGGATTTTGCACCAGGCTCTGTGAAAGAATTGCTGCGACCGAGGCCTAATTATGTCCCTAAGGTCGCTTCGAAACACTTTTCACTTTCAAGAAGTGGCCTTGGAGGCTTTACCCCCTGCAGAGGCGGGGTCAGGAGATCTGAGACTTTGCCCTGTCAGAGCGCTGAAGACTTATGTTGATCGAACAGCTCCATGGCGTGAGTCCGACCAGCTTTGTCTGTTAGGACACAAAATAGAGGCCATGCACTCACAAAGCAGCGCATGTCCCATTGGCTGGTGGAGACTATATCTTTAGCCTATGAGGCGCGTGGACTCGCTTCGCCCTTAGGAGTTAGAGCTCATTCCATGAGAGCAGTGGCTTCATCACAAGCTTTCTCAGTGGTTCTTCTATATATATGTCTGTGCTGCGGCAGGATGTTCCTCACCGAGCACTTTTGTCAAGTTTAACAGTCTGGATGTGAGGATGGCTCCTGGCTCCCGGGTTCTGTCCGCTTGAGCAGATGCTTTCCTTGGATTACAACTATCAGGTACGTCAGGCGTTATGGTATAGGGTTCCCATACGGTGACGTCCCCGCAGCATCGAAGTGACCTATGAAAGGGAACATTTCGGTTACGTATGTAACCACGGTTCCCTGAATAGGGAACGAGATGCTGCGGTCCCGGCCGTTGATTGTTTGTTGATTAGCTGAATACTTTTGTGGATACTTACCTGTTGTGTTTGATTGTTACGTTACCTGTTGAGGAGAAAAAAGTGAAAAATGATGACATTGTTTGCATACCTGTTGAAGAACTATGAAAGAAAAGTGTATATTATTTTAATGTTTAAAAACAGTAAATTGTTACATTATTTATACTACCAGATAAAAAGCTTTGTGTGGGCCTATAAATATGCTTGAATAAAGCACCACTTCCTTAAATATTTTAACCAACATCTCTCCTTTATCCTTACTATTAACTGCTTCTTGCCCCTCAATCTGTAAAACTGGTACTTTAACTGATTTATTCACTCAGTCCTGACATTTTGCATAATGATCATAGTTTCCTAACATTTGATTCCATTCCTATATTCTTTATAAAGAACCACAAAATTTGTGCCAACTCTCTCTCTCTTTGTCTATCTTTTATGACTCTTCAACCTTTGGCTTTAATTTCTTATATACAATTGCTTGTTCTTCTGTTGGGTTTTTCCCCCATCTTAAAGCAGTGAGCTGCCTACCTAGACAGTAATTAGCAACCGTAGGTGGTGTCGAAACAGATCAGCCACTCTGGATGAAGAAACTATGTGAGTGGCAGAGACAAGCAGCCAATTACAGAGAAATAATCAAATACTCAGCCAACAGTGACAAGTATAGGTCTCTGCAGGAAAGTAATGAATGTTACCAGATCAGGGTGTTTTTAAACCATGATACCTGATTGGCTGACGTCATAGTGAAGGTAGGTTTAGGGGTGGGGTTAGTTAAGGGGGATCATTTTGATTGAATGATTTAGAAACACCCAGCAGTTTGAAAACACCCACAAAGTCATAAAAGCCCACTTTTGCTCTGCAAAGTGACGCGTCAAAGTGAATCGAACAGCCAATGAAGAGTTCAATCCAGATCTTATTGAGTTTGAGCGCTAAACCCATTTTGTGATAGGAAATTTATTGAAATTAAACGTGCCCATGTTCAGTTTCTTACAACCACGTTTTAACTCATAAAAAGTGATTTTGAGCCTAAATGTAATTAGCATTTTCATTAAACAATAAAAAAAGTATATTTAATAACATGCTATTAAAAAAATTCACGTGCTTTGATAAAACTTAAATTAAGTTGTAAACCTATTTCCAGCACATTTTACTCCTGAGACTTCTGCGATTCCCCCATAATTGCTGTGAGGCAGATTCATCATACATTGCTATTTCACACACACACACACACACACACACACACACACACACACACACACACACACATGAATTTGTTCGGTTATGTCTTAAGTGGAAAAAACAGTTTTGAAAAAAAAAATGGGATGTGTATTATTTTGGATGCGTTCATCATCTCTTAAAGTGTCCGCGCCCAATTTAGCTACTGGCTGTAATGTTTATCCAAGAAAATTAAAGAAAGAAAATTACTGCTCTTGACTAAATTACTTTGTAGTTTTAACAAGAATTAATGCACAGTCAAACCAACAATTATTCAGACACCAGGTATAATTTTTGATATATTTTTTTTAGGTGCAGGATACTATAATACATTTATGCAAGTGAGTACTGTATAGCAAAATTAAGTGAACTGTGACATATTATACCCAAAAATTCTTCATAGAGTGGATTATTAGTAAAATTGATTAATAATAATAATGATGATAATAAAATTGGGACCAAAAATTATTCAGCACCATGTTTTGCTTATGTGTTTTTTTCCTGAATTGCTAATGCAACCTTTTCACACCGCAGCCTGAAAAAAAATTAAGCATTGCTTGGTAATTGGTCAACAAAGTATTGATAGTTGAGTACAACCCGAATTCCGGAAAAGTTGGGACGTTTTTTAAATTTTAATAAAATGAAAACTAAAGGAATTTCAAATCACATGAGCCAATATTTTATTCACAATAGAACATAGATAACGTAGCAAATGTTTAAACTGAGAAATTTTACACTTTTATCCACTTAATTAGCTCATTTAAAATTTAATGCCTGCTACAGGTCTCAAAAAAGTTGGCACGGGGGCAACAAATGGCTAAAAAAGCAAGCAGTTTTGAAAAGATTCAGCTGGGAAAACATCTAGTGATTAATTAAGTTAATTGATATCAGGTCTGTAACATGATTAGCTATAAAAGCTTTGTCTTAGAGAAGCAGAGTCTCTCAGAAGTAAAGATGGGCAGAGGCTCTCCAATCTGTGAAAGACTGCGTAAAAAAATTGTGGAAAACTTTAAAAACAATGTTCCTCAACGTCAAATTGCAAAGGCTATGCAAATCTCATCATCTACAGTGCATAACATCATCAAAAGATTCAGAGAAACTGGAGAAATCTCTGTGCGTAAGGGACAAGGCCGGAGACCTTTATTGGATGCCTGTGGTCTTCGGGCTCTCAGACGACACTGCATCACTCATCGGCATGATTGTGTCAATGACATTACTAAATGGGCCCAGGAATACTTTCAGAAACCACTGTCGGTAAACACAATCCGCCGTGCCATCAGCAGTTGCCAACTAAAGCTCTATCATGCAAAAAGGAAGCCATATGTGAACATGGTCCAGAAGCGCCGTCGTGTCCTGTGGGCCAAGGCTCATTTAAAATGGACTATTTCAAAGTGGAATAGTGTTTTATCGTCAGACGAGTCCAAATTTGACATTCTTGTTGGAAATCACGGACGCCGTGTCCTCCGGGCTAAAGAGGAGGGAGACCTTCCAGCATGTTATCAGCGTTCAGTTCAAAAGCCAGCATCTCTGATGGTATGGGGGTGCATAAGTGCATACGGTATGGGCAGCTTGCATGTTTTGGAAGGCTCTGTGAATGCTGAAAGGTATATAAAGGTTTTAGAGCAACATATGCTTCCCTCCAAACAACGTCTATTTCAGGGAAGGCCTTGTTTATTTCAGCAGGACAATGCAAAACCACATACTGCAGCTATAACAACAGCATGGCTTCGTCGTAGAAGAGTCCGGGTGCTAACCTGGCCTGCCTGCAGTCCAGATCTTTCACCTATAGAGAACATTTGGCGCATCATTAAACGAAAAATACGTCAAAGACGACCACGAACTCTTCAGCAGCTGGAAATCTATATAAGGCAAGAATGGGACCAAATTCCAACAGCAAAACTCCAGCAACTCATAGCCTCAATGCCCAGACGTCTTCAAACTGTTTTGAAAAGAAAAGGAGATGCTACACCATGGTAAACATGCCCCGTCCCAACTATTTTGAGACCTGTAGCAGAAATCAAAATTGAAATGAGCTCATTTTGTGCATAAAATTGTAAACTTTCTCAGTTTAAACATTTGCTATGTTATCTATGTTCTATTGTGAATAAAATATTGGCTCATGTGATTTGAAAGTCTTTTAGTTTTCATTTTATTAAAATTTAAAAAACGTCCCAACTTTTCCGGATTCGGGTTGTAAATATTGTCATACTAACAGATGTCTGAAGTTTTTTTTTATTGTAATTCATTACATATCTTTCTATCAATGTTATCTGACATTATCAAGATTAATTTGTTCTGACACAGTTGAACTCTGAGTTCATGTCATGTTTTATTACCATTTTCCAAACTATAGCAAATAAACTGATAATTTGATAAATTTTGAAGGCGTCTGAATACATTTTGGTTTGTATATTTCATTTTTACACTGAAGATTATGCAGTGCTATTTTACATTTAATTATTTGGTTTCTGTTCCTGGATACCTACACACTTGAAAAAAACTTAAAGCTGCAGTCCGTAACTTTTGACGCTCTAGCGGTTAATAAACAGAACTGCTTGCGTCTTGCGGAAGAACATTGTAGCCGGAGCTACTTCTCTCTGTTTATGTCTATGAAGAATCACAAAGGTACCGGGTTACTCCGCCGCAGTACCCCCGAAGCAATCTAAAATAGTCCAAATATAAACACTTATTATAGATGTACCCTAGTGATTCAGGACAGGCTAAAAACACGGTTTGGGAAATGGATTCATGGTGTACTCGCTTATTATATACAATTTGTAAATCTTGAACACAAAAAAAGTTACGGACCGCAGCTCTGATTGGTTGTTTCTTACCGGGAGAGGTGAATTTCTGCAAATGGCAATAGGACCACTTTTTCACAGATTATCTGTCTCATATTCTACTGTCAGGACATAATGACAGGTTTCACAAATACATTTTTACAAAAGTTACCTACTTCAGCTTTAAATAAATAGAACGAACATACAATCAAACAATTTCAAACAGGGCCTTCTGTTACAACCTTCTCCGGGGCCCCGCAAACCCCAGCTAAGTCCCTGCACACACACACACACACACACACACACACACACACACACACACACATTTTTTTAACGCCTCATACTCCATTCCAGTAGGTGGCGGAATATGCATTTGAAGCTGGTTTGCCAACCGCAATTAAACGTCAAAGAAGAATAAGAAGAAAACAAACGCACACTAGTTTATTCCAGCTAGCAATACACACTACAGTTCCTCATTGACCGAATACGTAACACTTGTAAGCCCGTTCACTGTAGTTTTCCCCATGTAAGCGAGGAAACATGGCTTGGAAGTTCTCTAGCTCTACTGTATTTAGTGAAAGCTAAGCTATTCTCTTCTGTCGTATTAGGGTGAAAAACGTTCCACATATCACTTAACGTTTTTTTATTTATTTTTTTTTTAAACATGTTCTCAGTTCGATGTGTCCTGTGATTCGCTCCTTATGTGTTTACACGTCAAGTAGTCTTCAGTTTTTTTTATTAAGAGCTTTTGTGGCACATCAGTGTGTTTTGCTAACTAAACCATTAGCCACCCAGACACAGTATTTGTCTGTCAGTAGTCACTCTGGAACTCTGAAATCTAGTCTACAGATACACCGAGAGCATAAGTTAGGTAAGTGAAAAAACAAACAAACAAACAGTGAGACCGCCAGTTATCCTGAATTGTGTTTCATATGGATACTATTTTGATTGATATACTTAGACAGATTTACTTAAAAGCTAGCTCTGCACGTTTGATGTAACGTTAGTAACTTAGTGACAGAAATCTTATAAAAACAGCACTTTAGTGTACTTTTAAAGAGACTGTATAATTATTATAATTGTTTTTTTTTTACGGAAATAATATACTTTAAAAAAATATATACTTACGTACTGACTGAACGTGCAACAATGCTTTCGAACACTTAACTGCATGTTATGTGCATTTAAATGAAAATGTATTTATGATAATCAAAAGTATAAATTTTTTATTTCAAATTGAATGTAATATATTTAAACATTTGTAATTACGTATCTGTAATGATGTTGCACTTTAATACATTTAAAATATATAGATTTTAAATGCAATATTAAATGTCATACTACAGTTAAAATTTTAAATAGCCTCAAGTACTTTGCCTTTACTTTAATATTTCAGTCAACTACATGGTGATGAAAGTGAATTCTCCACCTAAGTGGCATTTTATTTTATTAACATTTTACCTGCTAGTACAGATTTCTTTATATTGCAATAAAAGTGCACATTCAATACAATTATCACTCTTCTTTCCATCAGGATAATACTGTTCATATCTATCAAGTTGTAATATGCCTTACATAAACCCTTATGTGAACTTTTATACATTTTTTTTTTTCTTTAGTGTCTTTCTACAAACTCACATAATCATGACTGCCATGCGGGTGGATGCTAAGGTGGTCATGCTTGGCAAAGAGAGTGTGGGTAAAACCAGTCTGGTGGAGAGATACGCACATCGCCGGTTTCTTGTGGGACCATATCAAAATGTAATTATGTGTTAACATAGCAACCTCTAGAAGTAATTAGTCCTTCAGAAGCGTTTGGTCATTTTCAATTGGTCTATCAATGATGTCTATTCATGTGTCATACTATAAACCAGCTCTACAGGTAAAGCCACCTTCTACTGATGTTAATGTATTACTGTGTGTTTACAATGACCTGATATGATGTTTTTAGCCTTTATGTGTTCATGTGTGTGGTGTTTTTCCTGTTTCTTTTTTTATGAATTGTTTTTGTCTCATTAAGACTATAGGGGCTGCATTTGTTGCGAAAGCCCTCAATGTCGGAGACAAGGTGATTACTCTGGGAATATGGGTAAGTGTAGTCACTAGGGATTTTATATACGCTGATCAACCAGTCATTAGTGAGTTCATGTGTTTAATTTCATTTTAGGACACTGCTGGGTCTGAACGCTATGAAGCAATGAGCAGAATTTATTACAGAGGAGCCCGTGCTGCCATTATCTGCTATGGTATATCCCTCTCACAGTTTGACGGTCTTGTCTAGCAGTCAGGTGACATTGAGCAAGGAAATGGCTCATGCTTGCTCACTCTGTGTACATTTTAAAGTAGTTATGAGTCCTGCTAGGAAGTTCATGTGTTTGGATAAAATAAGTTAATCAGAGGTCCATGTAAAATATAGAGAGACCGAGAGAAAAAGTACATTTTATGGGTGTCAAAGGTAAATTAGATAATGTTTAATAATATTATTAATATATTTTATTTTAATTTTATTTAATATGATGTTACTTTTCATTCTGCATTTTAAGGATTTGCCCATAAATTTAGATTATTATTTTTTATTACTTCATTCTGTTATTTTTACTACTATTTTATACCACTCTATTTAGTATTTAATAGGTGTTTAATAATAATAATAATAATCTGCATATAATTTTTTTATTTTATATAATTCATCCAAAAGCTGTTTTTAACTATTTGCTTAGTATAATGGCAATTTAAAAGTCAATTATTTAGTTTTGGAAACAGTTTTTTTTTATGTAGTCTTTATAATATCATACTTAATATTTTTGTCATACATTTAATTATTATTCTTATTTTTTGTTTTTGACAGAAAAGGCATTTTCTCATTACATATGTCCTTGCTGAATAAAAATTTAAATTTCTTTAAAAAAAACCAAAAAAAAAACCTTTTGAACAGTAATGTACATGGAAAAATCATAAGAAAATTAGCTCCTTCACTAATGGAAAAGATTAAAAACATCTCATTTTTATCCTAAAATTTGTGGCTGTTTTTCACCTTCACACTTAGACTTAACTGACAGCAGCAGTTTCGGAAGGGCCAGGTTCTGGGTGAAGGAGTTACAGAACTGTGAAGAGGTAAAATAGACCCACGTCTCACAGAACATGAGCATCTCACAAGATTATTCAGCACAGCTTCATGGACACATTATTTTATTTTCAGAACTGCAAGATATATTTGTGCGGCACCAAGGGGGACCTCATTGAAACCGATCGAAGTATGCGCCAAGTAGACTACCATGATGTTCAAGACTTTGCAGATGGTAAGCTTGAGTGTGCAGTTTTTGTTTTTTTATATCCAACTACTACAAATCATTTCAATAAAACAACATTAACTTTTAACATTTACTTTTCTTTGTAGAAATAGGTGCACAACATTTCGAGACCTCCAGCAAAACAGGAAAAAATGTTGGTAAGTGATGTTTCAGTTATATTTTTGTGTAACATGCAATTTGATACCAAGAAGTTTCACTTCTTGTTTTTTTTTTTTTTTTAAGATGAGGTGTTTCAGAAAGTGGCTGAAGATTTCAGTAGCTATGATTTAGAGTTCATGCAAGGTGAGCTGAAAGTGAAATTTTAAAAAAGATTTTACACTTTACAACCTAGTTCTGTGTGTTTCAGGTACAAGGTTCAGTTACTTGTTGATTACCATTAGGATGAAAAGCACAAATGTTTTTTGATACAATGAACTAAGTAAACTGCTTGCAAAGAGCGTCTTTGTGAGGAAACAAAGGTGCACCCCTTTAGCATTAGTAAATAAGTTATTTTGTAAATTGTATAAATAATAATAGAAATAGAATTGATAACACAATGTGATTGTTTTTATTTTCATTTATTTTTGTTATTGTATCCTTACAGAGGAGAAGGGAGTGGATCTTGGGAAAAAGAAGGACTCTTATTTTGACAACTGCTGCCATAACTGACATATCACTGGAAAAAAACTGCTGTATCATATGATCTGTTTTGGAATGACTGGAGGCTCACCATCTTTTATACTCCTAAAAATATCAGCTGGATTTTTTTCTTTTATAATTTTTTTCCCCAGTGTGCAGTATGTTGATGGGGTTCTTGGAAATTAAGAACATGAAACATTCCACTTTTTCCTGTGTTCAAGCAATTAACTCTTTTTTTTTCTTGAACATGTTTTTTTTTTTTTTTTTCGTACCTGAGAATGTTGACTGAGGCAAATATTAACAAGTGCATGGCAATCCGTTTTACCAAAAAGAAAAAACACAAAGCAAGCTTTAGGGACAGACTGCACATTGCAGGTTATTGTTGCCAATTTTAACAAACAATGCCTTGAGTGATTAATCAGTGATTTTTATTATTGAATGTGTCTCCATTTTATAGATATTTTGAGGATCTTAATGTTTTCAGCCTTCTTTTATCACACTGCACTCATGTATGAAGAATTAATTTCATATGTCCACACTAAACCGGAGCCATTTGCAGTTTTCACAAATCTGAGACCAGTTCAAACATTTTTCTTGGAATGATAAAGATTTAAAAGTCAGAAAAAGTCAGTTTCCAATTATAGTATTCTTGAATTGTTATGAAGCTGAAAAGTTGATGTCAAGAGTTACTGGAGTCTTTTATAATATCATGGTAAATTTGATATCTGGAAGTATCAACTCCACAACAACAAAAATGTTTCACACACAAGGTTTCACAACACAAAAGTTTCACTTAGTTTGCAATGTTTGATAATGGAGCCCATAGCTTCCTGTATCGTGGTTGTCCATTATTTGCAGTTGACTGTCTGACAGGTCTTTACCATGTTCCAGAAGCGAGTCAATGTGCAGCATTTGATGAATGGGATGTTAATGTTTACAGTGTTATTTTTATTATTATTTAATTTTACTTCAATGCAATTTGGGTAAGATTTTGTAAATTGGTACACTAAGTTGTCAGTTGTGAACATGTTTGTGTGACTTTGTACATACAGCTTTAGTTCACTCTCAGTTCATATTGTGCCTGTATTAAATACTGCTCAACAGGCCTGTAGCTAAAAATATGGTTGGCATATTTTACATGTCAGTCCAAAGAGATCATATTTTTTGTCACTGGATGTCCTACAGGAAAGAAGGACAATATTACGTTACTTTATTACATTTACTGTGAAATTACATTAAGATTATATATATATATATAAAGTCTGAGCTTGTGAAGTTAAACAGCTGGTGCATCTTCAATTTTCTTTTTTTTTTTTACCAATTTTGTTAAAATGAATCAAAATAGTATGAGCAAAGCAGACCAAGTCATTTAAGACTGCCAGATATTGGAATGCTATATCAATATCAAGCATGTGTGCAGCATGCTTGTTAATACTTTAAATTAATTTGGAACTTTGAGGGGTAAAAACTTAAATACAACATTGTGTTTTACAAAAAAAAAAAAAAAATTCCACATATATTCATCCTTTGCTGCCTATTATTGCTTGCCCTCACATATCTTAAGTTTTATTATTATTATTATTATTATTTTTTTTTTTTTTTGTAATATCTCTCACCAAAATAATTTTACCATTCTGCCTGGACTTGAATTTATTTAATTGATTATAAATATTTTACATTTATTATGTACATTGCCAAAACCTTATGTGTCTTCTGTAAGGTGAACTTTTATCCATATATGCCGTATAAAATGAAAATGTAAAAAAAAAAAAAAAATCAGCCCAGATTTCATAGAAATTAAAGTAAAATTATTAAATGAAATGATCTGAAATGGAATCACATTAGAAACTCGCTGCACTTTCAGTATATTTTGCACTAAGAAAATCAAATAGATTTCAAAATTATGTGATTGTGACACTATTGTAATGACAACTGCCCAAGATTCTGCCCAGAAATCTAAATTTCTGTAATACAGACTTGAAATCATCCTGTCTGGAAACATTTCATTATTATTATTAGACCCACAATTTAAGCTTTTGTTATCAGCATATATACAATTAGTGCTACCATTATGTGTTCTTACATTTTACAATATAATTTGTGTGTGTGTGTGTTACAGTAATGAGAAATGTCTTTTGTCTGCATGCTGATCAACTGATATCTAATTAGTGTTGCAATTTAAAACAGTTGAATTATCCTGAAATTATACAACATTTTCTTTGTGCAAAATATGTTTTTTACCCCTTTTGTGAGATTTACAGTTCAACAGCTCACATTTTGATTCATGTCAATTCATGTCTGGAAAATGCAATAAATTAACCCAAAAATACAATTCTGATCAAATGGATAGAAGGATGTTAAAAACAGCATCAATGAAGCAACAAGTGTGTACTGTTGTTTATTCTGTACAAAGCACTACAGCACAATTAAAGTCTATAACAAGGCAACAGATATTTTTCCCTTTTGCCCAAATTTTGTCTGAAATGTACTGTGGAATGACTCTTAGAGCAACGTTAAAACTATTACCGGTAAGCGCAATTATACACATAAATACAGTTTAAGAAAAAAAAATGAAATTCTGTTCATCATGAGAGAACACTTGAGCAGTTAGATGGGGGTGAGAATTTTCAGGAGTGTAGATATGCAACAAGCCACAATCATTTGTCCTAGACCTTAGCTTCACAGAAGACTAGAGTGATTTTGTTGCCAATAATAGTGTTTTACACTATATGGTTTCAGTTCAAAATGTACTGTATGTTAAACATTATTTAAGATATCATCAGCCTTTATAGAAAATTTAACATGAATTTACTAAATGCCAAAGACTTGACTGGGGGTATTATCAGACTTGAAAAGCCAGTCACCTTCTCCTATAGAGATTTAATGTATTAAACTATATACAGCAAGATAGAATCATCCTTTTGATTATCTGACAGTCCAGTTAAGAAATCTAGTACATAGTTGCACTTTCTCAATGACTGGTTGGGACAGGATTTCCTGTTTTGTAACTGTTGGATGCCAAAAAAATAAAAATCACACAGTTCATGTTTAAAGTCACAGAATAATTTATACCAAAGAATTTTGGGAATATCAGTGGATATGATCAATCATAACAGTTCCTTTGTGAGTTGCATCAAGTTCTGGATTTTGTGCCATGTTTTGCTTTTGTCTTCACATGTTAGCAGGCGAATTCTGGATTATTATAGAAAGGTACTTCAAAATTATTATAAAAATGTCTTCAAGTTATTTAAACAGTTGTCTAGGATCAAGACACTGGCATTTAAATCTTATTAATTACGATCAATTTACTGCACTCTTAAGTCCAAAGTAAACTATTGGTTCTGTTCAGTTCTTGAATCATTTTTTCAAAAACATTGCGTCATCTTCGTAAATCTGTGTCCTCTCCATCAAAGACCATTAAAGACGGAGATGCAAACAGTTTTGTGAACCATATTCAAATATGTTGTGAAAAGCTGAAGCCACCAGATACCCTCAGTGAAAGTAGTGCAAGAAAACTATAAATGTATGTTGGGAAATGTAAACTCAGGTTAGTTTGCTTCTATAGATTAAACCTTAATACTTCGTTTTCTTCTTTATCATCAATCGTTCCAAATTCTCTTGAGTTATGCTCTTCTCACCATCCCTTTCTAATTGTATCAAACTTTCTTCTTCTTCTGCTTTTTCTTCTCCATATGGAGAAATTGGTGAATATGCACAGTTTAAAGGCATGTCAAGTGGTGGAGGGCTGCTGGAGGGGCTAAAGGAGACCTGAGGGGCTACATCAGGGGGAGATGGAGCCTGCGGGACAGCTGTAGTGTTTAGGGTTGTGGATTTGGTTTTGGTTTTGGCAGCTCTGATGAAGTTTATAGGGTATTTAGTCATGAGTTCCGGGGGGTATTCCCGGATCTCACCAGGCTCCAGTGGCTCTGGGCCGCAGGGGTCATGCTCACTGCATGACAAGCGGCCATCCAGTTTGGATCTAAAAAGCATGCCATCTCGATGTTTGGCACAATAGGAGCTAGGGCACATCTCACAGAAAGAAGCTGCTTCCTGCCCACACAAGTCACACTGATGCCAAGGACACTCCCAACGGCCTGAAATGCAAAACAAGTAACACACCGATAATTGAATAATTCCCTCAAGTGAGCTGTTAACAGCTGCGAGAGGTCAGATTGGGTTTGTGAATCAGATCAGTTGATTCACTGAAAAGATCTGCCTCACAAATTAATCAGATATCATTTTGTCTTAATTTACAGTGAATAATATTAACTTAAACTTCATCTGTTCCTCACAAAAAACTGTCATATGATTTCAGAACACTTAACGCATGATCGTGTATGAACATTTGTTTTTTCACTACTGTAGTGACTTCATGCAGTGAGAGGTCCCTGTTTGAGACTACTTCAAGACTAACCTGCAGGTCTCTTGTTGAGATTGAGGCAGTCAGCGTGGTAAACCTTAGGACAGCCCGGCCTCTTGCAAGATACAACCTGTCCTCCATCTCCACAGCTAAAGCACTCATCTTCTCGCTCCTTGATTACTTCCTGCTGGGATTTACGCTTCATCTGAGACTTCTTCTTCAGTTTACGGCCTTTGTCATCTGATGCGGGGTTGTTCTGATAGACAAAGAGTTGATTTCTATTTACAATCACTTATCAAAGCAGACAATATTTAGATACCAAAAAATGTTTCTGTGAAAAATTACATGACCATATTTATAATCCCAACCAATTATCAGTTTGTCTTTAGTTATGACATGATATTATACTGTTATAAAATGATATAACCCCTGGAGATCATCTCCTTACTCCTTACTTTTGGCCTTACTTCCAGGAATCCACTGCAATTAGATGCACCACACTTGCACACTGTCTTCCCATTGCCCAGACACTCAAGGTTATAGTTGAATGTTAACTCAGTGCCTTGGAAGAAAACATCAGCACTTATTTTTTTGTGCGAAAGTAATTCAAATGCAAGGCTGTACTATATAAAAAGTTTACTTACCAGCAGGGATATCTGTAAGTGCAAAAAGCCCAACATGCGTGTCTCCGTTGACAGTCCATTTTTGCGTCTCACAGTTTGGCTGACAACTGTGGTTCATAAAGCGGGCTTCATTTCCCTTGGGCCCGGCATCAATTATTCGATCCTTCCAGAAAATGCAAAGCAACATATTAAGTTTCCCATAATCACAGAAATCAAAGAAAAAATGTAACTAGTGGTGTAGTTTTAAAATCTAACCTTGTCAAATGTAAGCATGTAGAAATTGCAGATATTGTTCTCCTGAGCACGTTTAATCCGGGTACGACATTCTTCCTCATCAATCACCTCTCCAACATATTCGTTAACAAATCCTCCCTTGGGTTGAGCATTGAAAACAAAGAACTCGTTAGAAAGCAGACTGGACAAACTAAAGCTATTTATATACAATTTCACAAATACAGTGGCTCTCTGTATATACAACACAAATTCCAAAAAAGTTGGGACATTTTGTAAAATGCATTTAAATTAAGAATATTTTATTTAATTGCCAAAGGTACAAATAAAAGATTTCCAATGTTTTCACTGACAAGCTTAAATGTATTTTGATGATGGCTGCTACACACTCCAAAAATGTTGGGACAGAGGCAAAATAAAAGTTAGAAGGAACAACCCGAATTCCGGAAAAGTTGGGACGTTTTTAAAATTTTAATAAAATGAAAACTAAAGGAATTTCAAATCACATGAGCCAATATTTTATTCACAATAGAACATAGATTTACATTTAATCATTTTACATTTAATCATTTAGCAGACGCTTTTATCCAAAGCGACTTACAAATGAGAACAACAGAAGCAGTCAGGTCAACAAGAGAACAACAACAGTATACAAGTGCCATGACAAGTCTCAGTTAGTCTAGTATAGAACGCATAGGTAGGTTTTTTTTTTTTTTTTTTTTTTTTTTTTTTTTTTATTAAAAGACAAGAAAAGGAAAAGTGTTAGTGTTAGTTGGTTAAGTGCAGGCGAAAAAGATGAGTCTTTAGCTGTTTCTTGAAAATGAGTAAAGACTCAGCTGTACGAATTGAGATTGGGAGGTCATTCCACCAGCTGGGGACAGTCCAGGAAAAGGTCCTTGAGAGTGATTTTGAACTTCTTTGGGATGGTACCACAAGGCGATGATCACTTGCAGAGCGCAAACTTCTGGAGGGCACATAAGATTTAACCAATGAGTTTAGGTAAGTTGGTGCCGTGTCAGTGGTCGTCTTGTAGGCTAGCATCAGTACCTTGAATTTGATGCAAGCAGCTACTGGTAGCCAGTGTAACCTGATGAGGAGCGGAGTAACGTGAGCTTTCTTTGGCTCATTGAAGACAACCCTCGCTGCTGCATTCTGGATCAATTGCAGAGGCTTGACAGTACATGCAGGAAGGCCCGCCAGGAGAGCATTACAATAGTCCAGTCTGGAGAGAACAAGAGCTTGGACAAGAAGTTGGGTTGCTTGCTCTGACAGGAAGGGTCTAATCTTCCTAATGTTATATAAGGCAAACCTGCAGGACCGGGTAGTTGTAGCAATGTGGTCTGTGAAGCTTAACTGATGATCCATCACAACTCCTAGGTTTCTAGCTGTCCTCGAAGGAGTAATGGTTGATGAGCCCAGCTGTATAGAGAAGTTGTGATGAAGCAATGGGTTAGCTGGAATCACCAGGAGTTCTGTCTTCGTAAGGTTAAGCTGAAGGTGATGGTCATTCATCCAGCCAAAGATGTCACTCAGACAGGCTGAAATGCGAGCAGCTACCGTCGGGTCATCTGGTTGGAATGAGAGGTAGAGTTGGGTGTCATCAGCGTAGCAGTGATAAGAAAAGCCATGCTTCTGAATGACAGATCCTAATGATGTCATGTAGATTGAGAAGAGAAGTGGTCCAAGTACTGAGCCTTGAGGAACCCCAGTAGCAAGGTGGTGTGACTTTGAAACATCACCCCTCCAAGACACACTGAAGAATCTGTCAGAGAGGTAGGACTTAACCCACAGGAGTGCTGTTCCAGAGATGCCCATCTTTCTGAGGGTGGACAGGAGAATCTGGTGATTAACAGTGTCAAAAGCAGCAGAAAGGTCCAGTAAGATGAGTACCGAGGATTTTGAAGCTGCTCTTGCTAGTCGCAGGGCTTCAGTAACCGAGAGCAGAGCAGTCTCAGTTGAGTGGCCACTTTTGAAGCCAGATTGGTTGCTGTCCAGGAGGTTGTTCTGTACAAGGAATATAGAAAACTGGTTGAACACAGCTCGCTCAAGTGTCTTTGCAATGAATGGAAGAAGGGATACCGGTCTGTAGTTTTCAAGAAGCGCTGGATTTAGTGATGGTTTCTTGAGCAGTGGGCTTACCCGAGCCTGCTTGAATGCTGAGGGAAATGTTCCAGAGTGAAGAGAGGAGTTGATAACGTGAGTAAGCGAAGGTATGACTGAAGAAGAGATCGCTTGAAGGAGGTGAGTGGGGATCGGATCAAGTGGACAAGTAGTAGGATGATTGGACAGGAGAAGTGGGGAGTGGGGAGAAGGAGGAGAAAGAGTGTGCATCGGTCATTGTGAAGTTGTCCTCAGTCTGCGGTGTGGAGAATTGGCCGCTGATGGATCTCGTCTTATTTGTGAAGAAAACTGCAAAGTCGTCCGCTGTAAGAGTCGATGGAGGAGGTGGTGGCGGCGGATTAAGAAGAGAAGAGAAAGTCTTGAAGAGTGTCCGAGCGTCACAACAGCTGTTAATTTTGTTGTGGTAGTAGGATGTTTTAGCCGTGAAGACATTTGCAGAGAAGGAAGAGAGGAGAGACTGATACACACTGAGGTCTGTAGAGTTTCTTGATTTCTGCCATTTCCTCTCTGCAGCCCTGAGTTTAGAGCGATGTTCACGGAGAACCTCAGACAGCCAGGGGGCAGATGGGGCAGTGCGTGCTGGTCTAGACAACAGTGGGCAAAAGTTGTCCAAGCAAGATGTTAAAGTGGAGCAAAGAGTGTCCGTAGCGCTGTTCGTGTCCAGAGCAGAGAACTGAGAGAGTGCAGGAAGTGAGGATGAAACCACAGAAGATAGGCGAGATGGAGAGAGTGAGCGTAGGTTCCGTCGAAAGGTGACCTGCGTTGGAGTGTGAGGCACTTCAGGAGTAAGTGCTAGGTTAGCAGTAATGAGGAAGTGGTCTGAGGTGTGCAGTGGAGCAACTGAAGAGTTGTCCACAGAGCAACAGCGCGTGTAGATGAGGTCCAGTTGGTTGCCTGATTTGTGAGTCGCTGTAGTAGACACTAGCTTGAGATCAAATGAGGCGAGCAGAGTTTTGAAGTCAGCAGCCTGGGGTTTATCTAGGTGGATGTTGAAGTCACCAAGCAGTACCAGAGGAGTACCATCTTCAGGAAAGTTTGATAGCAGCACATCCAACTCCTCCAAGAAGTTTCCCAATTGACCTGGGGGACGATAAATGACCACAAACTGGATTTTAACAGGGTGGGTTACAGTAATGGCATGTGATTCAAATGAACCAGTACCTGTAGGTGATGGCTGAAGATCAAATTTCCATTCTTTTGATATAAGGAGACCTGTTCCTCCACCCCTCCCAGTGGTACGAGGAGTGTGGGAACAAGTGAAATTAGTGGAGAGGGCTGCAGGGGTGGCAGTATCTTCAGGTTTGATCCAAGTCTCTGTCAGTGCCATGAGGTTGAGACCGGAATGAGTAGCAAGAGAAGAAATGAAGTCTGCTTTGTTAACTGCAGACTGGCAGTTCCAGAGACCAACTGGAATAGAGAGCGTAGTAGTAGAGGTCAGAGGGACAGGCCTTCCTGCGACGTCCATAGCGTGCTCTCCGAGTGTTAGTAGTGATAGTAGAGATCTGAAAGCACATAGTAAGATATTTGAGAACAAGGTATACAAAAAGTAACGAAAGAGGAGAAAAGCAATACTCAAGTGCCCTGTCGGGGTCCTTGCTCGGTGGAGTCGTGCAGGTAGAGTCGATCGTCTTTACACTCGTCGGTCTTCACACGAGGAGGGCTCACACGAGGGCTGCCGCGACCGCTGCCGCGGTGAAACTTAGCGCTTTTGTATTAGCCTGATTACCTGTGATTGAAGTCAGCTGGCCACGCCTCACTATTTAGCAGATCGAAACCAGGCAGTCCCGCGATAGCCAAACGCAAAACCAAGCGCCACTTTCAGCACGTATTAACTAGGGTAAGACACACACAATTTAAACCAAAAAACTTTCCTAGCAATGACGATCACACACTAGTCTGATGAGAAAACAAGGCAAAACACTCACAAGCTGCTGTCCTTCTCTGTAGCTCGACTGTTTCTTCTGACAAGTGCTTTCTATACAGCTAATTAAGTACTTTCACTGGCTTTGGCCACGCCTCACTATTTAGCAGATCGAAACCAGGCAGTCCCGCGATAGGCAAACGCAAAACCAAGCGCCACTGTCAGCACGTATTAACCAGGGTAAGACACACACAATTTAAACCAAAAAACTTTCCTAGCAATGACGATCACACACTAGTCTGATGAGAAAACAAGGCAAAACACTCACAAGCTGCTGTCCTTCTCTGTAGCTCGACTGTTTCTTCTGACAAGTGCTTTCTAAACAGCTAATTAAGTACTTTCACTGGCTTTGGCCACGCCTCACTATTTAGCAGATCGAAACCAGGCAGTCCCGCGATAGGCAAACGCAAAACCAAGCGCCACTTTCAGCATGTATTAACCAGGGTAAGACACACACAATTTAAACCAAAAAACTTTCCTAGCAATGACGATCACACACTAGTCTGATGAGAAAACAAGGCAAAACACTCACAAGCTGCTGTCCTTCTCTGTAGCTCGACTGTTTCTTCTGACAAGTGCTTTCTAAACAGCTAATTAAGTACTTTCACTGGCTTTGGCCACGCCTCACTATTTAGCAGATCGAAACCAGGCAGTCCTGCGATAGGCAAACGCAAAACCAAGCGCCACTGTCAGCACGTATTAACCAGGGTAAGACACACACAATTTAAACCAAAAAACTTTCCTAGCAATGACGATCACACACTAGTCTGATGAGAAAACAAGGCAAAACACTCACAAGCTGCTGTCCTTCTCTGTAGCTCGACTGTTTCTTCTGAATCTTTTGATGATGTTATGCACTGTAGATGATGAGATTTGCAAAGCCTTTGCAATTTGACGTTGAGGAACATTGTTTTTAAAGTTTTCCACAATTTTTTTACGCAGTCTTTCACAGATTGGAGAGCCTCTGCCCATCTTTACTTCTGAGAGACTCTGATGGGGTGACGGGGGTGGATAAGCTCATAGAGCTGGACATTCTATCGGGATTCCAGATTAAGGAGGCGTGGCCAGTAGAGGACACCACGGAGAATCCCTGACTTCATAAGTTTAGTAACCATTCATCAGTCACTGGCGAGAATGAGTTCTCTTTTTCGGATCCCGATCCCATGCAGATGGGCAGGTCTTGTCTTTGACAGCAGGAGAAGCAGAGACGCAGAGAGAAAGGTACTTTTGCTCTTACTGTGGAGCCGCCGGTCACATCGTTCTGCAGTGTCCAGTAAAAGCCGGTGCCCGCCAGTAGGTAAGAGGTTACTGACGGGTGGAGCAACTTTAAATAAATCCTCTTTTCAGTTATCCTTCTACCGGTTCTAAGGCTGATTTTACATTCACTAACTTTTTACTGTGAGGCTGTGGTGGATTTGGGGGGCGGAGGGTAATTTTCTAGGCATTAATGTTGCAAGAAGACTTAAAATACCTATGGTGGAGCTCTCTCAGCCCAAGAAACTCTACCGACCTCAGTGTGTATCAATCTCTCCTCTCTTCCTTCTCTGCAAATGTCTTCATGGCTAAAACATCCTACTACCAAAACAAAATTAACAGCTGTTGTGACGCTCGGACACTTTCTCTTCTCTTCTTAATCCGCATCCACCACCTCCTCCATCGACTCAGCGGACGACTTTGCAGGTTTCTTCACAAACAATACAAGAACCATCAGTGACCAATTCTCCACACCGCAGACTGAGGACAACTTCACAATGACCGACGCACACTCTTTCTCCTCCTTCTCCCCACTCTCAGAGATGGACATCTCCAAACTTCTCCTGTCCAATCATCCAACTACTTGTCCACTTGATCCTATTTGCTCACTCACCTCCTTCAAGCGATCTCTTCTTCAGTCATACCTTCGCTTACTCACGTTATCAACTCCTCTCTTCATTCTGGAACATTTCCCTCAGCATTTAATCAGGCTCGGGTAAGCCCACTGCTCAAGAAACCATCTCTAAATCCAGCGCTCCTTGAAAACTACAGACCGGTATCCCTTCTACCATTCATTGCAAAGACACTTGAGCTGTGTTCAACCAGCTTTCTATGTTCCTTGTACAGAACAACCTCCTGGACCGCAACCAATCTGGCTTCAAAAGTGGCCACTCAACTGAGAATGCTCTACTCTCGGTAACTGAAGCCCTGCAACTAGCAAGAGCCGCTTCAAAATCCTCAGTACTCATCTTACCGGACCTGTCTGCTGCTTTTGACACCGTTAATCACCAGATTCTCCTGTCCACCCTCAGAAAGATGGGCATCTCTGGAACCGCACTCCTGTGGGTTAAGTCCTACCTCTCTGACAGATCCTTCAGTGTGTCTTGGAGGGGTGATGTTTCTAAGTCACAACACCTTGCTACTGGGGTTCCTCAAGGCTCAGTACTTGGACTACTTCTCTTCTCTATCTACATGATGTCATTAGGATCTGTCATTCAGAAGCATGGCTTTTCTTATCACTGCTACGCTGATGACACCCAACTCTACTTCTCATTCCAACCAGATGACCCGACGGTAGTTGCTCGCATTAGTGTCATTTCTAGCTGGATGAATGACCATCACCTTCAGCTTAACCTTACGAAGACAGAACTCCTGGTGATTCCAGCTAACCCATTGCTTCATCACAACATCTCTATACAGCTGGGTTCGCCAACCATCACTCCTTCAAGGACAGCCAGAAACCTAGGAGTTGTGATGGATCATCAGTTAAGCTTCACAGACCACATTGCTACAACGACCCGGTCCTGCAGATTTGCCTTATACAACATTAGGAAGATTAGACCCTTCCTGTCAGAGCAAGCCACCCAACTTCTTGTCCAAGCTCTTGTTCTCTCCAGACTGGACTATTGTAATGCTCTCCTGGCGGCCCTTCCTGCATGTACTATCAAGCCTCTGCAATTGATTCAGAATGCAGCAGGGAGGGTTGTCTTCAATGAGCCAAAAAAAGCTCACGTTACTCCTCTCCTCATCAGGTTACACAGGCTACCAGTAGCCGCTCGCATCAAATTCAAGGTACTGATGCTTGCCTACAAGATGACCACTGGCACAGCACCAACATACCTAAACTCACTGGTTAAATCTTATGTGCCCAGCTGGTGGAATGACCGCCCAATCTCAATTCGTACAGCTGAGTCTTTACTCATTTTCAAAAAACATCTAAATACTCATCTTTTTCGCCAGCACTTAACCAACTAATACTAACACTTTTCCTTGTTTTCTTGTCTTTTTATTTATTTAAAAAAAATATTGACTGTGCGTTCTGTACTAGACTAACTGAGACTTGTCATGGCACTTGTATACTGTTGTTGTTCTCTTGTTGACCTGACTGCTTCTGCTAAATGATTAAATGTAAATGTAAATCTCCAAGGTGGCACTTAATGGTCAGCCATTAGTCTCATTAAAACTAATCATCTCTAGACAACACTCTGAGAACATTGACTTTCTCCTTACTGACACTCCTGCTGCCCCTGTGGTTTTGGGGCATCCCTGGCTGGTGCTCCATAATCCCCACTTAAACTGGGGAAAAAATACTGTCTTGTCCTGGAGTGAATATTGTCATGCTTCATGTCTGTTGTCTGCATGTTCTCCTGTGTCTTGTTCTATGTTTCCGGATGATCACACTGACCTGTCTAACGTGCCATGTGAGTACCTCGACCTGAAGAGAGTGTTCAGTAAGTCTCGGGCTGCTTCTCTACCTCCGCATCGTCCCTGTGACTGTGCTATAGAACTATTGTCAGGTATGTCTCCGCCTAAAGGCAAATTATATTCGCTTTCCAATCCGGAGAGGGAGGTCATGGAGAAATATATTTCTGATTCTCTTGCAGCCAAGATCATCCGCCCCTCTTCCTCTCCAGTGGGTGCAGGATTTTTTTTTGTGAAAAAGAAAGACGGCTCTCTTCGTCCCTGTATTGACTATCGAGGGTTGAATGACATCACGGTGAAGAATACTTATCCTTTACCGTTAATTTCGCCAGCTTTCGAGCGTGTGCAGGGGGCGTAATTTTTCACGAAATTGAATCTCCGTAACGCTTATCATTTGGTTCGCATAAGAGAGGGGGGTGAATGGAAGACCAGTTTTAATACCCCCAGGGGGCACTTTGAATATCTTGTTCTTCCTTTTGGCCTTTGTAACACCCCTGCGGTATTCCAAGCACTCGTCAACGATGTGTTGAGAGATATGGAAGATCAGTTCATTTATGTCTACCTGGATGACATACTGATATTTTCTCATTCTCTCCAGGATAATGTTCAACATGTCAGGTGAGTGCTTCAGAGGCTGTTAGAGAATGGGCTTTCTGTCAAGGCGGAGAAATGCGTTTTCCATGCACAGTCTGTACCTTTTTTGGGATACATCGTCTCGGCCGAGGTGATGCACATGGATTCCGACAAGATCCAGGCTGTGTTGAATTGGCCAACCCCAGAGTCTCGTAAGGCCCTGCAGAGGTTTCTGGGCTTTGCCAATTTCTACCGGCGGTTTATTCGCAATTTCAGCCAGCTAGCTGCTCCTTTGACTTACTTAACCTCCATCAAGACTGCTTTCAGGTGGTCTAGTGCAGCGGAAGCTGCATTTTCAAAACTCAAAAGCTGTTTCGTTTCAGCTCCCATTCGTATTGCCCCTGATCCTTCCCGGCAGTTCGTGGTGGAAGTTGATGCGTCAGAGGTGGGGGTTGGCAGGGTTCTATCCCAGCCTTCCCTCACAGACGGTAAGGTGCATCCTTGCACATATTTTTCTCACCGTTTGTCCCCCGTCGAGCATAATTATGACATTGGTAACAGAGAGCTGTTGGCAGTCAAGCTTGCTTTGGAAGAGTGGCATCATTGGTTGGAAGGTTCGGGGGTTCATTTTGTTGTTTGGACCGATCACAAAAATCTTGAATACATCAAGTCTGCTAAAAGATTAAACTCTAGGCGGGCTCTTTTTTTCGGTCGTTTTGATTTTTCTATTTCTTATCGTCCAGGTTCTAAGAATATAAAACATGTCGCGTTAGCCCGTATTTTTGATATTTTGGATCTCCCGTCTTTTTCCGAACCCATTGTACTGCAGAAAGTGTTTATTTCTGGAGTCACGTGGGAGATCAATTCGAAGGTTTGCACAGCCTCTCAAGGAGTAACGCCCCTGTCCGGATGCCTACCGAGTCGGTTGTTTGTGCCAGAGGCTTTAAGGTCCAAAGTTATCCGATGGGGTCATTGTTCCAAGGTAGCCTGCCATCCTGGGGTTAATCGTACCAAGTTTATTGTTAAACAACGGTTTTGGTGGTCTTTTTGTTTTGGCTTGCTCTGTCTGTGCTGTTTCGAAGTCTACCAATCGACCCCCTGCTGGACTCCTTCAGCCGTTGTTAGTTCCTTCGAGACCCTGGTCCCACATTTCACTAAATTTCGTTTCGGGTCTCCCTCCCTCACAGGGAAACATGGTGGTTTTGACTGTAGTGGATCGGTTTTCGAAGGCAACTCATTTCAATCCTCTGCCTAAATTACCTTTTGCCAGAGAAACAGCGGTTGCTGTCATATATCACGTTTATCACTTACATGGCCTCCCAATGGACATGGTCTCTGACAGGGGGCCAGTTTGTTTCCAAATATTGGAAATTGCTGGGGGCGGCTGTTAGTCTTTCTTCTGGATTTCATTCTCAGAGTAATGGTCAGACGGAGAGGGCCAATCAAGACCTAGAACGAGTGTTGCGATGTTTGGTTTCTCAGAACCCCTCCTCTTGGAGCCAGCATCTCTCATGGGTTGAGTATGCACATAACTTGTTATTCCTCGCCCACCTGGGATTCCTGCACTGGGTTAGAGTTACTGCAGTTTGAGCGGTCTGGACCTTATTCCTCGCCCACCTGGGTTTCCTGCGCTGGGTTAGAGCTACTGCACTTGAGTGGTCTGGACCTTATTCCTCACCCACCTGGGATTCCTGTGCAGGGTTAGAGTCACTGCAGCTTGAGCGGCCTGGACGATATTCATCTGGAGTTATGCCATCATCTTCCTACGTTTCTCATTGCTTGCTTTACTGAGATATGCAAAATAAACAATTTTTGCCCTCGCACTTGGATCTTGAGACACGATCATTGTGACACTTTTGAGACATTCTTTAAAATATTTTCTTTTTTCACAGAAGATTGACAGTCATGAAGGTTTGGATATGAGGGTGAGTAAATGATGAAATTTTTTTGATAAATATTCCTTTAAAGGTAATATTTAGAAACCTTGAATGTTATTAATGATTTAATTTAAAATGTCTAAATTGGCTTTCCTAAATTGTAGCATTTAAAATGATTGACTTTTTGCTTTCTTTTTTATTTTACATTTATTAATTCAGAATTTTCTAGAACATTAATATGGGCAATGACATGAATAATAATTATAGATATCAATTTTAACACCAGTCTTAGTGTTCACTGAGCTAAAAATGTTAATTTGACTGTTTAGAAAAGTTGTACGGCACTTGCATTATTAATAGCAATAGCAAAATGAAATAATTTATGAAAGATACCTTTCTTATAAGTAGAGTCAACCCCCTTTCCCATTTTCTCTTTACTGTTGGCATCGCCCTCCATGTAAGGAAAAACACGGGCTTGATAAGTCCAGAGGTAGTCATTAGAGCCAAAGAAAAGAACTGGGAACTCTCCGACATCATGTCTAATGCGTAGGATATTCTCGGGAATATCTTTGGGATTGCTAACCTCTGCCGGCCACCATCTATCAAAGAGTACAGCAGAAACTGTTGTGTACAATGATTGTAAAAGCCAGGAATTGATGACATTAAAAAGGAAGTTAAAAGTGGCTTTTTTGGTTGCTCACCTGTAGCGGCCAACTTTCACCCACACTACCTCCTTGTAGTGCAGTTTATTTCCAGCACGACAATCATTGCAGTACCAGCTGCCTTCTGGCATGTCGATGTTCAGACACTCTTGGTGAAGTGCTGCAGGACATGACTCGCAACACAGCAGACTACCTCCTGCAGAGAGAAATGATACAGATACAGAGAGGAAGTGATAGAGAAGTGTTTTGGATGAAGAAATGTTTCTGATAAGGTCAAATAAAGTGAACGTGAAAGGGAGGTTCTTTAAGCTGAACTTTATAAATCATCAAGGGCTTCTAAAGCCATTTAAAATAAATCAGAGGTTCAAATTGTAATGAAGATGTCTGTCCAAGGCAGCTGAACTAACCTTCTGAGCAGACGAAGCACCAGCTGACGTTGACATGCTCGTGGTTGTGGCAGCCTTTTCTTGGTGTGAAGTGATTGGGACACACAATGTTGCTGTGGGTTAGAGTGACACTCCCAGCAGGTATGCAGTAATCATTGGCATGATATGCTACAGGGCATCTGATACAGTGGGTTAGCTGGCCTGAGACACAAAATACAGTGAATTTCATACAAGCACGCAAATTTCAAATATGTGTGATTTAGATACTCTAACATTACTAGAACCAGGAAGTATGACCATATTAGCCCTGTTCTGTCCACACTGCACTGGCTCCCTATTAAACATTGTATAGATTTTAAAATCTTGCTTATTACTTATAAAGCCCTGAATGGTTTAGCACCTCCGTACTTGAATGAGCTCTTGTTACATTATAATCCCCCACGTCTGCTGCATTCTCAAAAAACCTAAATTATCAAAATCAACGGCGGGCAGCAGATCCTTTTCTTCCTTGGCGCCTACACTCTAGAATAACCTACTTAAGATTGTTCGGGAGGCAGGCACACTCTTGCAGTTTAAATCTAGATTAAAGACCCATACACGGACTTGTCATGAGGGCGTGTGCTGTCCAGTTAGCAGATATCTTCACCAACATCTTCAACCTCTTCTTGAGATTTACAGTGATCCCCACATGCTTCAAGCAAACCACCATCATGCCTATTCCCAAAAAACAACTGCCTGAATGACTACCGCCCTGTAGCACTGACATCAGTCATCATGAAGTGCTTCGAACAGCTAGTCAAATCCTAGATCTGCTCCTCTCTGCCTGACACCTTGGACACATTACAATTTGCTTACCGGTCTAACAGATCCACTGATGACGCCATTGCAATGGCCATACACTCTGCCCTGGAACACTTGGAGGGAAGAGACACCTTTGTGTGGATGCTGTTCATTGATTACAGCTCTGCATTTAACACCATCATCCCTACCAAACTTATAGCCAAACTGAAAAATCTGGGTCTTAACAGTCACTTATGTAACTGGGTCCTGGTCTTCCTGACCGGCAGACCCCAGGTGGTTAGAATTGACAATCACACATCCTCCTAACTTACACTGCACTGGTGCCCCACAGGGATGTGTACTCAGTCCTCTCTTGTACTCCCTGTTCACTTATGACTGCTCTGCTAAGCACAGCTCCAACATCATCCTTAAATTTGCTGACGATACAACTATCCTAGGACTCATCACTAATGGCGATGATACATTCTACAGAGATGAGGTTAATGCACTCACAGCATGGTGTGCTGATAACAATCTCTCTCTTAAACGTCAGCAACAACAAGGAGATGATCATGGACTACAGGAAGTCACAGATTGCGTTAGCACTCGTTAGCTTGTCATTAGCATTTTCATTCGTACCTATCGCTGTTTTCTTTTCTCCTCTCCTCTCTCTCTCTCGCTCCAGTTTTTCACAAGTTCATCAAACATTTAAGAGTAAGAATATTTAATCAAGCACGGTGAGTAATGGCTTCTCCTGTTATTGTTATTTGCACCTCTTGCCACATGTACAGTTTATTTATCTCTATCGGTGATGAGGGATTCACATATGATAAATGCAGGGAAATAGTTAGGCTGACAGAGAAGATTTCAGAATTTCAGAACCGCCGGTCACATCGTTCTGCAGTGTCCAGTAAAAGCCGGTGCCCGCCAGTAGGTAAGAGGTTACTGACGGGTGGAGCAACTTTAAATAAATCCTCTTTTCAGTTACCCTTCTACCGGTTCTAAGGCTGATTTTACATTCACTAACTTTTTACTGTGAGGCTGTGGTGGATTTGGGGGGCGGAGGGTAATTTTCTAGGCATTAATGTTGCAAGAAGACTTAAAATACCTATGGTGGAGCTCTCTCAGCCCAAGAAACTCTACCGACCTCAGTGTGTATCAGTCTCTCCTCTCTTCCTTCTCTGCAAATGTCTTCATGGCTAAAACATCCTACTACCAAAACAAAATTAACAGCTGTTGTGACGCTCGGACACTTTCTCTTCTCTTCTTAATCCGCATCCACCACCTTCTCCATCGACTCAGCGGACGACTTTGCAGGTTTCTTCACAAACAATACAAGAACCATCAGTGACCAATTCTCCACACCGCAGACTGAGGACAACTTCACAATGACTGACGCACACTCTTTCTCCTCCTTCTCCCCACTCTCAGAGATGGACATCTCCAAACTTCTCCTGTCCAATCATCCAACTACTAGTCCACTTGATCCTATTTGCTCACTCACCTCCTTCAAGCGATCTCTTCTTCAGTCATACCTTCGCTTACTCACGTTATCAACTCCTCCCTTCATTCTGGAACATTTCCCTCAGCATTTAATCAGACTCGGGTAAGCCCACTGCTCAAGAAACCATCTCTAAATCCAGCGCTCCTTGAAAACTACAGACCGGTTTCCCTTCTACCATTCATTGCAAAGACACTTGAGCGAGCTGTGTTCAACCAGCTTTCTATGTTCCTTGTACAGAACAACCTCCTGGACCGCAACCAATCTGGCTTCAAAAGTGGCCACTCAACTGAGAATGCTCTACTCTCGGTAACTGAAGCCCTGCAACTAGCAAGAGCCGCTTCAAAAATCCTCAGTACTCATCTTACCGGACCTGTCTGCTGCTTTTGACACCGTTAATCACCAGATTCTCCTGTCCACCCTCAGAAAGATTGGCATCTCTGGAACCGCACTCCTGTGGGTTAAGTCCTACCTCTCTGACAGATCCTTCAGTGTGTCTTGGAGGGGTGATGTTTCTAAGTCACAACACCTTGCTACTGGGGTTCCTCAAGGCTCAGTACTTGGACTACTTCTCTTCTCTATCTACATGATGTCATTAGGATCTGTCATTCAGAAGCATGGCTTTTCTTATCACTGCTACGCTGATGACACCCAACTCTACTTCTCATTCCAACCAGATGACCCGACGGTAGTTGCTCGCATTAGTGTCATTTCTAGCTGGATGAATGACCATCACCTTCAGCTTAACCTTACGAAGACAGAACTCCTGGTGATTCCAGCTAACCCATTGCTTCATCACAACATCTCTATACAGCTGGGTTCGCCAACCATCACTCCTTCAAGGACAGCCAGAAACCTAGGAGTTGTGATGGATCATCAGTTAAGCTTCACAGACCACATTGCTACAACGACCCGGTCCTGCAGATTTGCCTTATACAACATTAGGAAGATTAGACCCTTCCTGTCAGAGCAAGCCACCCAACTTCTTGTCCAAGCTCTTGTTCTCTCCAGACTGGACTATTGTAATGCTCTCCTGGCGGCCCTTCCTGCATGTACTGTCAAGCCTCTGCAATTGATTCAGAATGCAGCAGGGAGGGTTGTCTTCAATGAGCCAAAAAAAGCTCACGTTACTCCTCTCCTCATCAGGTTACACAGGCTACCAGTAGCCGCTCGCATCAAATTCAAGGTACTGATGCTTGCCTACAAGATGACCACTGGCACAGCACCAACATACCTAAACTCACTGGTTAAATCTTATGTGCCCAGCTGGTGGAATGACCTCCCAATCTCAATTCGTACAGCTGAGTCTTTACTCAATTTCAAAAAACATCTAAATACTCATCTTTTTCGCCAGCACTTAACCAACTAATACTAACACTTTTCCTTGTTTTCTTGTCTTTTTATTTATTTAAAAAAATACTGACTGTGCGTTCTGTACTAGACTAACTGAGACTTGTCATGGCACTTGTATACTGTTGTTGTTCTCTTGTTGACCTGACTGCTTCTGCTAAATGATTAAATGTGAATGTAAATCTCCAAGGTGGCACTTAATGGTCAGCCATTAGTCTCATTAAAACTAATCATCTCTAGACAACACTCTGAGAACATTGACTTTCTCCTTACTGACACTCCTGCTGCCCCTGTGGTTTTGGGGCATCCCTGGCTGGTGCTCCATAATCCCCACTTAAACTGGGGAAAAAATACTGTCTTGTCCTGGAGTGAATATTGTCATGCTTCATGTCTGTTGTCTGCATGTTCTCCTGTGTCTTGTTCTATGTTTCCGGATGATCACACTGACCTGTCTAACGTGCCATGTGAGTACCTCGACCTGAAGAGAGTGTTCAGTAAGTCTCGGGCTGCTTCTCTACCTCCGCATCGTCCCTGTGACTGCTATAGAATTATTGTCAGGTATGTCTCCGCCTAAAGGCAAATTATATTCGCTTTCCAATCCGGAGAGGGAGGTCATGGAGAAATATATTTCTGATTCTCATGCAGCCAAGATCATCCGCCCCTCTTCCTCCCCAGTGGGTGCGGGATTTTTTTTGTGAAAAAGAAAGACGGCTCTCTTCGTCCCTGTATTGACTATCGAGGGTTGAATGACATCACGGTGAAGAATACTTATCCTTTACCGTTAATTTCGTCAGCTTTCGAGCGTGTGCAGGGGGCGTAATTTTTCACGAAATTGAATCTCCGTAACGCTTATCATTTGGTTCGCATAAGAGAGGGGGGTGAATGGAAGACCAGTTTTAATACCCCCAGGGGGCACTTTGAATATCTTGTTCTTCCTTTTGGCCTTTGTAACACCCCTGCGGTATTCCAAGCACTCGTCAACGATGTGTTAAGAGATATGGAAGATCAGTTCATTTATGTCTACCTGGATGACATACTGATATTTTCTCATTCTCTCCAGGAACATGTTCAACATGTCAGGTGAGTGCTTCAGAGGCTGTTAGAGAATGGGCTTTCTGTCAAGGCGGAGAAATGCGTTTTCCATGCACAGTCTGTTCCTTTTTTGGGATACATCGTCTCGGCCGAGGTGGTGCACATGGATTCCGACAAGATCCAGGCTGTGTTGAATTGGCCAACCCCAGAGTCTCGTAAGGCCCTGCAGAGGTTTCTGGGCTTTGCCAATTTCTACCGGCGGTTTATTCGCAATTTCAGCCATCTAGCTGCTCCTTTGACTTACTTAACCTCCATCAAGACTGCTTTCAGGTGGTCTAGTGCAGCGGAAGCTGCATTTTCAAAACTCAAAAGCTGTTTCGTTTCAGCTCCCATTCTTATTGCCCCTGATCCTTCCCGGCAGTTCGTGGTGGAAGTTGATGCGTCAGAGGTGGGGGTTGGCGCGGTTCTATCCCAGCCTTCCCTCACAGACGGTAAGGTGCATCCTTGCACATATTTTTCTCACCGTTTGTCCCCCGTCGAGCATAATTATGACATTGGTAACAGAGAGCTGTTGGCAGTCAAGCTTGCTTTGGAAGAGTGGCATCATTGGTTGGAAGGTCCGGGGGTTCCTTTTGTTGTTTGGACCGATCACAAAAATCTTGAATACATCAAGTCTGCTAAAAGATTAAACTCTAGGCGGGCTCTTTTTTTCGGTCGTTTTGATTTTTCTATTTCTTATCGTCCAGGTTCTAAGAATATAAAACAGGTCGCGTTAGCCCGTTTTTTTGATATTTTGGATCTCCCGTCTTTTTCCGAACCCATTGTACTGCAGAAAGTGTTTATTTCTGCAGTCACGTGGGAGATCGAGTCGAAGGTTTGCACAGCCTCTCAAGGAGTAACGCCCCTGTCCGGATGCCTACCGAGTCGGTTGTTTGTGCCAGAGGCTTTAAGGTCCAAAGTTATCCGATGGGGTCATTGTTCCAAGGTAGCCTGCCATCCTGGGGTTAATCGTACCAAGTTTATTGTTAAACAACGGTTTTGGTGGTCTTTTTGTTTTGGCTTGCTCTGTCTGTGCTGTTTCGAAGTCTACCAATCGACCCCCTGCTGGACTCCTTCAGCCGTTGTTAGTTCCTTCGAGACCCTGGTCCCACATTTCACTAAATTTCGTTTCGGGTCTCCCTCCCTCACAGGGAAACATGGTGGTTTTGACCATGGTGGATCGGTTTTCGAAGGCAACTCATTTCATTCCTCTGCCTAAATTACCTTCTGCCAGAGAAACAGCGGTTGCTGTCATATATCACGTTTATTACTTACATGGCCTCCCAATGGACGTGGTCTCTGACAGGGGGCCTCAGTTTGTTTCCAAATTTTGGAAAGAATTTTGTAAATTGCTGGGGGCGGCTGTTAGTCTTTCTTCTGGATTTCATCCTCAGAGTAATGGTCAGACGGAGAGGGCCAATCAAGACCTAGAACGAGTGTTGCGATGTTTGGTTTCTCAGAACCCCTCCTCTTGGAGCCAGCATCTCTCATGGGTTGAGTATGCACATAACTCGTTACCAGTTTCAGCTACTCGTCCATCTCTCCTGTCTAGTTGTTGTTCCTGTTCCTCCAGTGGATATTTTCTGGATCTTATTCCTCGCCCACCTGGGATTCCTGCACTGGGTTAGAGTTACTGCAGTTTGAGCGGTCTGGACCTTATTCCTCGCCCACCTGGGTTTCCTGCGCTGGGTTAGAGCTACTGCACTTGAGTGGTCTGGACCTTATTCCTCGCCCACCTGGGATTCCTGTGCAGGGTTAGAGTCACTGCAGCTTGAGCGGCCTGGACGATATTCATCTGGAGTTATGCCATCGTCTTCCTACGTTTCTCATTGCTTGCTTTACTGAGATATGCAATATAAACAATTTTTGCCCTCGCACTTGGATCTTGAGACGCGATCATTGTGACACTTTTGAGACATTCTTTAAAATATTTTCTTTTTTCACAGAAGATTGAAAGTCATGAAGGTTTGGATATGAGGGTGAGTAAATGATGAAAATTTTTGGATAAATATTCCTTTAAAGGTAATATTTAGAAACCTTGAATGTTATTAATAATTTAATTTAAAATGTCTAAATTGGCTTTCCTAAATTGTAGCATTTAAAATGATTGACTTTTTGCTTTCTTTTTTATTTTACATTTATTAATTCAGAATTTTCTAGAACATTAATATGGGCAATGACATGAATAATAATTATAGATATCAATTTTAACACCAGTCTTAGTGTTCACTGAGCTAAAAATGTTAATTTGACTGTTTAGAAAAGTTGTACGGCACTTGCATTATTAATAGCAATAGCAAAATGAAATAATTTATGAAAGATACCTTTCTTATAAGTAGAGTCAACCCCCTTTCCCATTTTCTCTTTACTGTTGGCATCGCCCTCCATGTAAGGAAAAACACGGGCTTGATAAGTCCAGAGGTAGTCATTAGAGCCAAAGAAAAGAACTGGGAACTCTCCGACATCATGTCTCATGCGTAGGATATTCTCGGGAATATCTTTGGGATTGCTAACCTCTGCCGGCCACCATCTATCAAAGAGTACAGCAGAAACTGTTGTGTACAATGATTGTAAAAGCCAGGAATTGATGACATTAAAAAGGAAGTTAAAAGTGGCTTTTTTGGTTGCTCACCTGTAGCGGCCAACTTTCACCCACACTACCTCCTTGTAGTGCAGTTTATTTCCAGCACGACAATCATTGCAGTACCAGCTGCATTCTGGCATGTCGATGTTCAGACACTCTCGGTGAAATGCTGCAGGACATGACTCGCAACACAGCAGACTACCTCCTGCAGAGAGAAATGATACAGATACAGAGAGGAAGTGTTTTGGATGAAGAAATGTTTCTGATAAGGTCAAATAAAGTGAATGTGAAAGGGAGGTTCTTTAAGCTGAACTTTATAAATCATCAAGGGCTTCTAAAGCCATTTAAAATAAATCAGAGGTTCAAATTGTAATGAAGATGTCTGTCCAAGGCAGCTGAACTAACCTTCTGAGCAGACGAAGCACCAGCTGACGTTGACATGCTCGTGGTTGTGGCAGCCTTTTCTTGGTGTGAAGTGATTGGGACACACAATGTTGCTGTGGGTTAGAGTGACACTCCCAGCAGGTATGCAGTAATCATTGGCATGATATGCTACAGGGCATCTGATACAGTGGGTTAGCTGGCCTGAGACACAAAATACAGTGAATTTCATACAAGCACGCAAATTTCAAATATGTGTGATTTAGATACTCTAACATTACTAGAACCAGGAAGTATGACCATATTAGCCCTGTTCTGTCCACACTGCACTGGCTCCCTATTAAACATCGTATAGATTTTAAAATCTTGCTTATTACTTATAAAGCCCTGAATGGTTTAGCACCTCCGTACTTGAATGAGCTCTTGTTACATTATAATCCCCCACGTCTGCTGCGTTCTCAAAAAACCTAGAATATCAAAATCAATGGCGGGCAGCAGATCCTTTTCTTCCTTGGCGCCTACACTCTAGAATAACCTACCTAAGATTGTTCGGGAGGCAGGCACACTTTTGCAGTTTAAATCTAGATTAAAGACCCATAAAGACCCATACACGGACTTGTCATGAGGGCGTGTGCTGTCCAGTTAGCAGATATCTTCACCAACATCTTCAACCTCTTCTTGAGACTTACAGTGATCCCCACATGCTTCAAGCAAACCACCATCATGCATATTCCCAAAAAACAACTGCCTGAACGACTACCGCCCTGTAGCACTGACATCAGTCATCATGAAGTGCTTCGAACAGCTAGTCAAATCCTAGATCTGCTCCTCTCTGCCTGACACCTTGGACACATTACAATTTGCTTACCGGTCTAACAGATCCACTGATGACGCCATTGCAATGGCCATACACTCTGCCCTGGAACACTTGGAGGGAAGAGACACCTTTGTGTGGATGCTGTTCATTGATTACAGCTCTGCATTTAAAACCATCATCCCTACCAAACTTATAGCCAAACTGAAAAATCTTGGTCTTAACAGTCACTTATGTAACTGGGTCCTGGTCTTCCTGACCGGCAGACCCCAGGTGGTTAGAATTGACAATCACACATCCTCCTAACTTACACTGCACTGGTGCCCCACAGGGATGTGTACTCAGTCCTCTCTTGTACTCCCTGTTCACTTATGACTGCTCTGCTAAGCACAGCTCCAACATCATCCTTAAATTTGCTGACGATACAACTATCCTAGGACTCATCACTAATGGCGATGATACATTCTACAGAGTTGAGGTTAATGCACTCACAGCATGGTGTGCTGATAACAATCTCTCTCTTAAACGTCAGCAAGACCAAGGAGATGATCATGGACTACAGGAAGTCACAGATTGCGTTAGCACTCGTTAGCTTGTCATTAGCATTTTCATTCGTACCTATCGCTGTTTTCTTTTCTCCTCTCCTCTCTCTCTCTCGCTCCAGTTTTTCACAAGTTCATCAAACAACTGTGGTAAGAATATTTAATCAAGCACGGTGAGTAATGGCTTCTCCTGCTATTGTTATTTGCACCTCTTGCCACATGTACAGTTTATTTATCTCTATCGGCGATGAGGGATTCACATGTGATAAATGCAGGGAAATAGTTAGGCTGACAGAGAAGATTTCAGAATTAGAGACACGCATCCAAACTTTAATTGATGACAGTAAGAATGTTAGGGCTCTAGATACGGCTTTGGATGCGTCTAGCTCAGGGATTCCTGTACATTTTTCGGTTCCGGCAACAGAGCCCCTGCAGCAGAGCAACTGGGTGACAGTGAGGCAGCATAGTTGTGGGTCAAAATACCGCTCTTCTGTTCCGATCAAAACATTAAACAGGTTCTCCCCACTCAGTGATGCACCCACTGAGAAACCTGATGAAAGTGCTCTAGTTATTGGCGAATCTATTGTAAGGAACGTGAATATAGAGACACCAGCCACCATAGTCAAATGTTTACGGGGAGCCAGAGCGCCTGACATCTTGGCAAATTTAAAAGTGCTGGCTAATGCTAAAGGTAAATACAGTAAGATTGTTATTCATGTCAGCGCTAATGATGTTCGACTTCGCCAGTCGGAGATCGCTAAAAATTACATTAAAGAGGTGTGTTAACTTGCAAGCATGATGTCAGACATTGTAATATGGTCTGGTCCCCTCCCTGCTTACCGTGGTGATGAGATGCATAGCAGATTGTCATCACTCAATGGCTGGATGTCTAAGTGGTGGCCGCAGAATAACATAGATTTCATAGACAATTGGACGAGCTTTTGGGGCAGACCTGACCTGTTGAAAAGAGATGGTCTTCATCCCTCCTGGGGTGGCACTGCTCTTCTCTCTAGAAATATGGCTAATACTAACTGGGGCCCAGGTCAGGAAGCAGACAGACTGGCTAATCCGACCGTCTGTTAGCTGCCTCACGTCACAGAGGTCAGTTAATTCTCAGCACATAGAGACTCTTTCACCTAGATATCACACTATATGATGTTCTCGTTAACAAGGTTCGGGAGGAGCGCATCAGATACTTAGCCTAATCAACACAGGTGGACCACAATCTAGTAATCAATCCCACAGTATAAATATCGCAGACTTACCTCTATCCATCGACGGTTAATCGGCATCCCTCCTCCACCCCATCTCCTCACTTCCAGTTCACTTTATAATTAGACGGGGAAGGGGGGTACTCTAGGTTCGGGCCATTCCCGAGCTCGGAGCCCTTCCCCGGACAGCATGCCAAATACTCACACCATACCTCAGCTAATTATATGCAAGCGTGAACTCGTGAAAGAGACTGTGTCTGTTCTCCTAACTAGAAAATACAAAAAACGTCCAAACCAATTTAAGAGTAATAATTTAATTGAGGTTCAACAAATAAAAAACACATGCAACATGGATAAACAAATGATAAACCTTGGCCTATTGAATATCAGATCCCTTTCTACGAAAACACTTTTTGCTCTGTTTGACAGAAACCTGACGATTACATTATTTTAAATGAGTCCACCCCCAAAAACAATGTTTTTAGGATTTCTCAGAGGGCAGGCTTCAAGTATAACTTGTTTGAAGTAATGGTGCTTCATATAACATATCCAGAGAAACAAATGTTAATGATAAATCCCCTATGATGTTTGTACTGGCTACTGTTTACAGGCCACTAGGGTACCATACAGACTTTATTAAAGAGTTTGTTGATTTTACATCCGAGTTAGTTCTGGCTGCAGATAAAGTTTTAATAGTCGGTGATTTTAATATCCATGTTGATAATGAAAAAGATGCATTGGGATCAGCATTTATAGACATTCTGAACTATTGGGGTTAGACAACACGTCTCAGGACCTACTCATTGTCGAAATCATACTTTAGATTTCACATGGAATTGATGTTGATGGTATTGAAATTATGCAGCCAAGTGATATCTCAGATCATTATTTAGTTTTGTGCAAACTTCATATAGCCAAAATTGTAAATTCTACTTCTTGTTACAAGTATGGTAGGACCATCACTTATACCACAAAAGACTGCTTTGTAAGTTATCTTCCTGATGTATCCGAATTCCTTAGCATATCCAAAACTTCAGAACAACTCAATGATGTAACAAAAACTATGGACTTTCTCTTTCCTTGCATTTTAAATACAGTAGCTCATTTACGCTTAAGGAAGGTTAAGGAAAACAGTCTGACACCATGGTATAATGAGAGTAGCCTGAAAAGGCAGCTGAAAAAGCAGCCCGAAAAATGGAGCACAGTGGGAGGAAAACAAAAATTGAGCATCGTGTTAGTTCAGTCAGGCCACGTTAGTCACGCTTGCATCATCTGACAGTCAGCCGTTCCTGACGTGTACCAATCCAGTCTCGACACTGATCACCTGCGGTCTATTTAAATTCCCATTCTTCAGTGTCTCTTCCATCGCATCGCTGCTTGCAATTAACTCCCTCCTCCAACCCCAACTCCACCAACTGAACCTGTAATCTGATCTAACTTTGTTCTTTCTTTACAGTCTCTTCATTGGAAGCAGTCTCTATCACATTCTGTTTACAACTCATGTAATTGTGAATTGTAATTATGTATGCTTATAATGGTTCTGTTCTGTACCCCGGGGGGTTTGTCTTGCTGCTCTCCCCTCTCTGTCCAAGCATGGCTGCATGGACAGGCGTGTGGAGGGTTGCCCAGAACATAACCATACCGCCAACACTAACTGTATGCAATTATAATTGTCATAAATATACTTGACGGAAGTGGTCCTGATTGAACTAGAGGTATTTCGTATTGCTTGGCGGGAAAGTAACCTATCCTACAGAAAAGCATTAAAAACTGCTAGGTCTGATTACTTTTCTTCTCTTTTAGAAGAAAACAAACATAACCCCAGGTATTTATTTAATACAGTGGCTAAATTAACGAAAAATAAAGCCTCAACAAGTGTTGACTGTGGCAGGGGGGGCGTGGTTTAGGGAAGTCTGCAGCGGGAGAGAGAATCAGGTGACGAGCGGTAAGTGAGTGGTTTGGGCAAAAATTATCATCACTTGTTTCTTGTTCTAGTAATTGGCGTGGAGAGAGTATAAAACGCCAGGAGAGCCGTCAGCTACAGTATCGCATCAGACAGTGCACTATAGATCCCCTGAGGAGCAGTTACACTCATTCTCTACTATAGGAGAGGAAGAATTGTATAAACTTGTAAAATCATCTAAACCAACAACATGTATGTTAGACCCTATTCCATCTAAGCTCCTAAAAGAGGTGCTTCCTCTTCGGACTATAATTAATTCCTCATTGTCATTAGGATATGTCCTCTCATTAAAAAACCACAACTTGATCCCAAAGAACTAGTTAATTATAGACCGATCTCGAATCTCCCTTTTCTGTCCAAGATAATAGAAAAGGTAGTATCCTCACAATTATATTACTTCTTAGAGAAAAATGGTATCTGTGAGGATTTCCAGTCAGGATTTAGACCATATCATAGTACTGATACTGCTCTCCTTAGAGTTTCAAATGACCTGCTCTTATCATCTGATCGTGGTTGTATCTCTCTATTAGTGTTATTGGATGTTAGTGCTTCATTTGACACTAATGACTAAAACATTCTTTTGCATAGACTAGAACACTTTGTTGGCATTAATGGAAGTGGTTGTCATGGTTTAAATCGTACTTATATGACCGCCACTAATTTGTAGCAGTGAATGAAGAGGTATCATATCGATCACAAGTGCAGTATGGAGTACCTCAAAGCTCAGTACAAGGGCCGCTACTCTTCACGCTTTACATGTTATGAGATATCATCAGGAAACATGGTGTTAGCTTTCACTGTTATGCTGATGATACTCAGCTCAATATTTCTTCGCAGCCCGGTGAAACACACCAATTTGAAAAACTAATGGAATGCATAGTCAATATAAAAAACTGGATGACGAGTAATTTCTTACTGCTAAATTCTTTAAAAACAGAGGTGTTAATTATAGTATCTAAAAACTCTGCATGTAATAACCCAGAACACTGTCTAAGACTTGATGGCTGCTCTGTCAATTCTTCGTCATCAGTTAGGAACATCAGTTAAACAAACTACAGCTAGTCCTAAATGCAGCAGCAAGAGTTCTTACTAGAACCAGGAAGTATGACCATATTAGCCCGGTCCTGTAACACTGCACTGGTCCCTATCAAACGTTGTATAGATTTTAAAATCTTGCTTATTACTTATATAGCCCTGAATGGTTTAGCACCTCAGTATTTGAATTAGCTCTTGTTACATTATAATTCTCCACGTCTGCTGCATTCTCAAAACTCAGGCAATTTGATAATACTTAGAATATCAAAATCAACTGCGGGTGGCAGATCCTTTTCCTATTTGGTGCCTAAACTCTGGAATAGCCTACCTAACATTGTTCGGAAGGCAGACACACTCTTGCAGTTTAAATCTAGATTAGAGACCCATCTCTTTAACCTCTTCTCTCTTAGCGGTCACTGTAGCCACCAGATCCAGTCTGTATCCAGATCCAGGGCTGGACTGGGACAAAAAATCGGCCCGGGCATTTTTGCCCAGACCGGCCCACTATATGATCATAAACACCACCCATCTTTGCACGCCCTTAATTATATGCATACCAATTCCTATTCATTAAAACCACTAATGCCATGTAATGAGTGAGTATAGGAACAAGTGAGAGTTAACAGATGAAATAAGTAACAATTTTATATTTATTAATACAGTTGAACTATACTCCACAGCGGTGAATCCTAAAACAAGCTATAAGCGGCTCAGGCATAGCAATACCAGTGTTTCTTACAGGATTTTTGTTAAAACTATGGTGGTGTGTCCTCGGTCCTTCTAGGGGGGTTCGGGGGCATGCCCCCCGTGAGAAAATTTTGTGCATTTTAATGTTAAATTCATTAATCTGGTGCACTTTGAGAGTTCAAAATTAAAAGCTCCAACCCATTTTCAGTGTGCAAATTAAACAAAGAAAAATTCAAACCTCTTTTAGTTACAGTGTCTATTTACATTACACCTATACATAATAATAGTTATAATATTAATCCAATGACAGTAATAGCCATATTTTGTAAAACAAATGCACAAAAAAATAAAGGAAACTTTCTTAATTAGTTGTACCAATTTCTATACTTGAAAGAGATAAGCACATGATCTTTTATTTTGACGCAAACTGCATCAAGCTTTTATTTTGGCGGAAAACATGGTTTACAAACGCCTCTTATTAAATTTCTAGTGAATTGCGGTAATCGTCAACTATGCAGATGTGGAAATAATCTACACTCATGACATGGCCTAAGTGTTTTGAAAGTAGTTATGCTTACTGCAGGCTCTACACTTTCTCATCTCTCTCCTGATCCTCCGTCCTCACTATCATCATCTGCCACAGGAGCTGATGAAGGTCAGAAAACATATATTTTGACACAGTTTACAGTGTCTGCTTTAAGGGCCTGGTTCTATTTTTTCACGCTATTTATCTGCACATTCCTTGCGTTTCTTCTCCATCTTTTTTTACAGATACACACTGACACTGCTGCCGCTCGCTCACTCGTTTAAAGTTGTGATTGGGCCAGCCCAATGTCAATCAAGAAAAGAGCCAATGGGCCGCTGATCTACGTGTTTCATGGGCTGGTCTGTCAGAAAAAAAAACTAACACTGACTTTGACCAATGCATTACACCGGCACAAACCCAGCGCCGCTAATTAAGCAAAGCAAAACAAAACAAAACGAATGGGCCGCCGATGTACAAATTTTATGGGCCGTTTAAAAAAAAGTATGAGTATGAGATATCGGCCCAAAAAGCACGTCGGCCCACCGGGCAAATGCCCGGTATGCCCAATGGCCAGTCCAGCGGGTCACTGCAGTCACCCAAATCCAGTACGTATCCAGACCAGATGGTGGATCAGCACCTAGAAAGGACCTCAACAGCCCTGAAAGACAGCGGAGACCAGGACAACTAGAGCCCCAGATACAGATCCCCTGTAAAGACCACTGGGACAAGACCACAGGAAACAGATGATTCTTCTGCCAATCTGACTTTGCTGCAACCTGGAATTGAACTGCTGGTTTCGTCTGGTCAGAGAAGAACTGGCCCCCCAACTGAGCCTGGTTTCTCCCAAGGTTTTTTCTCCATTCTGTCACAGATGGAGTTTTGGTTCCTTGCTGCTGTCGCCTCTGGCTTGCTTAGTTGGGGTCACTTCATTTACAGTGATACTGTGACTTGATTGCAAATGATTGCACAGATACTATTTAAACTGAACTGAGATGATGACATCACTGAATTCAGTGATGAACTGCCTTTAACTGTCATTTTGCATTATTGACACACTGTTTTCCTAATTAATGTTGTTCAGTTGCTTTGATGCAATCCTTTTTGTTTAAAGCACTATATAAATAAAGGTGACTTGACTTGACTTAAAATAATAATGGTTAACCATTTAAAATGACAGATTTAAGTTTTTGGTGTTTTAGTTTAAAATTAGTTAGATATTTGTCCTGATTTGCAGTCTGGAGAAGGTTAGTTATAGTCAATGTTAGTTCCCAAAAGTCATAGTCAGGTCTGCAGATTTCACCGAAGATTGTGTAGTAGTGTATGATAGGCATAGACTGTGGTTTTTAATCTTCATTGATTCCATCCAGTTGAAGTTTGATTATTTTCTGCTGATTTTAGAACACATATTGTTTTCTTTTGTTACGTATCTCTTAGCAATGAGGCACATTTCTACATGAGTTGTGTTTAAAATGACTTTAAATTCCAGTAATGTGTGATCCTCAGTCTTCTAGTACATGATGGCCAGTTTTTCTGTTTAACCAAAGTCTGCATGTGTATGATGCCTAGTGTTCTGAAATCAGTTCAGATTTGTTAAATGGTGTAGTGTACTGATGCTAATGAACACTGCCCCAACAAAAGCAACATCTAAACATTGTTGTCATGATAATAAGGTAAATGTCCCTGCCAAATCTATAGAAACAAATGTACATTTCTGTATTTTCAAATGTTTAAACCTGCAGTAATAAAAAATAACCCCTTGCCCACATTTTATGGACTTAATATTACACATGAAAATATATTTCCATTCTCAGATGAAGTTGTTGGTTTTTGTTGGGGCAGTGCAAACAAGCATTCATATGTAGCATCACCTGATGCAGAATGTAACTGCTTGAACCACAACAAACCTTTAGATACGGATGGATTGGTAGGGTTTGTGATGAAACATGATAGGCAGGTGTGCAGAGGGCAACGAAAAGCCCGGTTCAGAGGTACTGTGGGTGCATGGCTGGCAGCACACTCCCCATGGTAGAACTTCCCACATCCTGGAAGCATACAGCGCCTGACGTCCTCAGCCAGGCTCTTACAAGAAAAGCATGAGTGTATACCTATTAAAACGTTTAAAAAACCAGCTGTCAAAGAGCAGTAAATCTGTAAAATTATGTCAAGATTTTTTATTTAAGTTGTTAAAGTGTGAATTATAAGGTAGGCTCTTACCAGATGTGCACTCCTGACATAGAAATTTCCCTGAAGGAAGTTTGTTCTGGCCAGTGCATTGTAAATGAAATGCCCCACAGCATTGCCCTTCACACAGAAGGAGATCTCCCTGCTTCTCACATGCCTTCAGAAACAGCAGAGACATTCACTGAGATGTGTCCCAATATACCATGGCTATTATCACTCCTCCTTAGATTAAACACTCCTCTTTTAGTCTTAAATATTGTCAGTTGTCATTTCACATGGATGTACAGCATAATAAAAAGATCTCTTGCAACTATTTTGAATAAAAATACAGGTTATTGTCAATAATTATTGTGATAATCCAGTTATTTCTCATTTATCTTTGTTTCATTAGTAGCAATAACTGTTAGTTAGAATAAAGGCCAGTTCAGTAAGGGACGGTAACTGTTATGATTACTATGACATTTTAATAATCATATTAATTCTATGCTAATCATAGTTTGATTGTATGCGTTTCTACAGCAACTGTGTTTTCTCAAATGTCCAAGAAAAAAATAAAAAAGATAGACAATACTGGTTAAATGATAAATACCAATAATGGCAACTCCAAAGTCCACACCACAGCTACAATAACGATATATAATTATATCAATTAAATAATTTAGATTCCTTTTTTTTAGCTGATGAACACATTAGAAGCCACCTGACTGTAACGAGCTTAAGCATTTAAAATGGCAGACAACAAAACTGTTATCAACTGCTGGTGTAGTTATCAATAGTTACCTTTCTTAGTTACACCTACCTGGCACACATTCTCCTTGAATAAAGTGTTGCCACCTTTCTCCCCTGAGAGCCTTTTATCCGAGACTCTGTCACAGTGTCTGGGTTGTGTCCCTGGGTTTCCACTAGATGTCCCCCTTTCTCACGGTGTCTGTCACCTTATCACTTCCTGTTCCCTTATTTGGTCACCTTCCTCCTTGTTAGTAATTGATTGTTCCCCACCTGTCTCCTGTTCCCTCATTATCCTTCTGTGTATTTATACCCGGTCTGTCTGAGTCTGTGTTACAGAGTCCTTGTTTAATGTCCTATAGTTATTCATGTCCGTCGCTTCTTGCCTTGCTTTGCCTTGTCTTCGTGTCTTGTTTATGTTCGATATTCTGGTTTTGACCCTGCCTGGACTGTTTACCCCTTTGGTTTACCCTTTAATAAATGACTTACCTGCAATTGGTTCTATCTCCGTGCCTCATTGGATCCCTGCCGTGACAGAAGGACTCCGTCACACTAGGAACCAGCGGTATGTCATTTTTCCGTTCCCCAGCCAAGATGGCGGAGCGGCGAACCAAGTACCTTCGGTTGATCGCCCTCCGCCAAGAGGGCAATGAAGTGGGTGCCCTGGCTCAGGTGTTCTTGTCCCTGGCCGAGGGCATGGGCTACAACGATGCGGCCCTCAAGGACTATTTCAATGGCGGGCTGGATGATCCAGTGTCTCATGAGGAGATGGCGCAGTTAGAGACACTGGAATTCTGGGAATTCGTGCGCTACCTGCAGCATCGGCTTCGGTGGGATGCCCCAGCCACTTCGGTCTCTTCCGGCGGGATGGTCGTCAGCCCAGCACCACTGCCCAGGATGGCAACCAGCCAAGTGCCACAACCCAAGATGGCCACCAGTCCAGCACCACTGCCCAGGATGGCTAACAGCCAAGCGCCACAGCACAAGATGGCCGCTAACCCAGCGCCAATGCCCAAATTGGCCACTTTTCCAGCGCCACAGCCCAAGATGGCCGCCAGCCCAGCGCCAATGCCCAAATTGGCCACCGGTTCAGCGCCACAGCCCAAATTGGCCACCGGTCCAGCACCACAGCACAAGGTGGCCGCTAACCCAGCGCCAATGCCCAAATTGGCCACCGTTCCAGCACCACAGCCCAAGATGGCCGCCAGCCCAGCGCCAATACCCAAATTGGCCACCGGTTCAGCTCCACAACCCAAGATGGCCGTCAGCCTAGCACCACAGCACCAGATGGCCGTCAGCCTAGCGCCACAGCACAAGATGGCCGTCAGTCCAGCGCCACAGCACAAGATGGCCGCTAACCCAGCGCCAATGCCCAGATTGGCCACCGGTCCAGCGCCACAGTACAGGATGGCCGCCAGCCCAGCGCCAATGCCCAAATTGGCCACCGGTTCAGCGCCACAGTACAAGATGGCCGCCAGCCCAGCACCACAGTACAAGAGGGCCGCCTGTCCAGAGTCATGGCCCAAGATGGCTGCTTGCCCAGCGCCGTTGCACAGGATGAGAGTCTCAGTTGACCCTCCGGAGTCGAGTCAGGTGCCAGTTGACCCTCCGTAGTCGAGTCAGGTGCCAGTTGACCCTCCGGAGTCGAGTCAGGTGCCAGTTGACCCTCCGGAATCGAGTCAGGTGCCAGTTGACCCTCCGGAATCGAGTCAGGTGCCAGTTGACCCTCCGGAATCGAGTCAGGTGCCAGTGAACTCTCCAGAGTCGAGTCAGGTGCCAGTGAACTCTCCAGAGTCAGGGCTAGTCACCGCTGATCCTCCAGAGTCAGGGCTAGTCACCGCTGATCCTCCAGAGTCAGGGCTAGTCACCGCTGATCCTCCAGAGTCAGGGCTAGTCACCGCTGATCCTCCAGAGTCAGGGCTAGTCACCGCTGATCCTCCAGAGTAAGGGCTAGTCACCGCGGATCCTCCAGAGTCAGGGCTAGTCACCGCTGATCCTCCAGAGTCAGGGCTAGTCACCGCTGATCCTCCAGAGTCAGGGCTAGTCACCGCTGATCCTCCAGAGTCAGGGCTAGTCACCGCTGATCCTCCTGAGTCAGGGCTAGTCACCGCTGATCCTCCTGAGTCAGGGCTAGTCACCGCGGATCCTCCTGAGTCAGGGCTAGTCACCGCGGATCCTCCTGAGTCAGGGCTAGTCACCGCGGATCCTCCTGAGTCAGGGCTAGTCACCGCGGATCCTCCAGAGACTAGGCTGGTCACCGTTGACCTTTCAGAGTCAAGTCAAGTCACCGGTGATCTTCAAGGACTGAGTCAAGTCACCGGTGATCTTCAAGGACTGAGTCAAGTCACCGGTGATCTTCAAGGACTGAGTCAAGTCACCGGTGATCTTCAAGGACTGAGTCAAGTCACCGGTGATCTTCAAGGACTGAGTCAAGTCACCGGTGATCTTCAAGGACTGAGTCAAGTCACCGGTGATCTTCAAGGACTGAGTCAAGTCACCGGTGGTCTTCAAGGACTGAGTCAAGTCACCGGTGGTCTTCAAGGACTGAGTCAAGTCACCGGTGGTCTTCAAGGACTGAGTCAAGTCACCTCTGATCTTCAAGGACTGAGTCAAGTCACCTCTGATCTTCAAGGACTGAGTCAAGTCACCTCTGATCTTCAAGGACTGAGTCAAGTCACCTCTGATCTTCATGAACAAAGGCAAGTCACCAATGATCTTCATGAGCAAATGCAAGTCACCAATGATCTTCATGAGCAGTGTCAGGCCAGCACCAATCTTCTGGAGTCCAGTAAGGACACCAGGGGATTACCAGAGTTTCGTTGTCCCATTGATCCAGCCGCACGGAGGTCTGCTCCGCCTTGGGGGGCTCTGGTCCTGACCACATGGCTGTGGTGGTCTTCTGCTCCGCCCTGGGGGCCTTCCGCCCTGACCACACGGTTGTGGGGGTCTTCCGCTCCGCCCTGGAGGACTCTGGCTTCGTCCACAAGGACGTGGTGGTCTTCTGCTCCGCCCTGGGGGGCTTCCGTCCTGACCTCACGGTTGTGGTGGTCTTCTGCTCCGCCCTGGGAGGCTTCCGCCCTGACCACACGGTTGTGGTGGTCCTCTGCTCCGCCCTGGGGGACTCCAGTCTCCACCACACGGACGGTGTGATCTTCTGCCCCGCCCTGGAGGGGCTTCATGTTGTTTTTTGTTTTTGTGTTCACTCCTGTCCCTGTTCCTCTCTGTGAGCCTGGCCCTCCGTCCCTCCCCCTGAACCTCCTCCGGTCCTCCTCCCTCCTGGTCTCTCTGTTTTGTGTCTACACTTCTGGTATCTGTTCCCCATGATTTTTTTTTTCTGGCCCTCCGTCCCTCCCCCTGAGCCTCCACCTGTCCGCCTCCCTCCTGGTCTCTGTTTTGTGTCTGTCGTGGAGCGTCTGGGAGCCGCTCCGTAGAGGGGGGGTACTGTCACAGTGTCTGGGTTGTGTCCCTGGGTTTCCACTAGATGTCCCCCTTTCTCACGGTGTCTGTCACCTTATCACTTCCTGTTCCCTTATTTGGTCACCTTCCTCCTTGTTAGTAATTGATTGTTCCCCACCTGTCTCCTGTTCCCTCATTATCCTTCTGTGTATTTATACCCGGTCTGTCTGAGTCTGTGTTACGGAGTCCTTGTTTAATGTCCTATAGTTATTCATGTCCGTCGCTTCTTGCCTTGCTTTGCCTTGTCTTCGTGTCTTGTTTATGTTCGATATTCTGGTTTTGACCCTGTCTGGACTGTTTACCCCTTTGGTTTACCCTTTAATAAATGACTTACCTGCAATTGGTTCTATCTCCGTGCCTCATTGGATCCCTGCCGTGACAGACTCCTTCATGGGATTTCAAATGTTCTTCTCTTTCAGAACACAAGCCATAACTAGATTCAACCATCTGAAAAAATGCCACCTATTCAGGTTAGTTAAATTAGTGAGCATTTAGGAAGGTTGATTTTATTTATTTTTGATTGAATTATTTGTATTGTGGTACTGAATGCTGCATTTCAGATTTTTTTTTATTTTTTATCAAAAACATTTGTTTTATTGAACACATAATGCTGCACATGATTGACATGCTAACAGATTATGTGAGATGTTATGCTAATTACAGTGGCCATATTATAACGCACCAAAAATTAAATGATCTTGCACTTTTATAGCGCAATATAGTAAATGAGCACTGTGCGATGTCCGAACTGATTGCACTGTATTTTATGTATACATTTTCAAAGTTTTTAATTTCCTTATTTTATTTTTGTGATTATTTTACTTTCTTTTATTTAAAGCTCTTTGAATTACTATTGTGTACAAAATGTGCTATATAAATTAACTTGCCTTGCTTAGTTCCATTCACACGTAACAGAAATAAAATTTGGAAATAGAACAATGAATCGTTTTAACAGTACATGAACACTGAGGAAGGTTCTGCGTGACTGAAACATTTGTTGATTTTAACATGCACTGAGCACTTTTTTTGCATAAAAAGAAAATAAGATTGCTAGTATCTCTGCACGTAATCCTTTTATTTGGATACACAGAAAACAAATTTCAAGATGAGCTTGGTTGCTTTTTGATGGATTCCACTTTGTAATGCGCACCTTTCTAATACTTGTGGCCAGAGATGATGTTGTTACAACATCCACCTGTTGACCATGCCTGTGTGTTCTTGCAGCTGTATGACTGGTTGATCAGAAATCTTCATTATGAAGTACAGTAGCTGTAATAATGTGGCTACTAAGAAATAACAGAAGTGTAAGACTAGCTCATTTTACTGACCTCTAAATCTGAGAATTTGAGATCATTTGAACCATCCTTAGCTGATTCTGGGTTAACTGCATTAGGCATTTCAGGGGCAACTTCTGTCTCCATCTCTGGGCTTTTAAAGATTAGGGCAGTTGTGGAGTCGACTGGCTCAAAAGATTGCTCGTTCTTATTTTTTGATGATTGTCGTCCAATCCCTTCATTTACAACACAATTGAAATACACATTCATTCAAAAGACAATCAAGGCACCAAATAGAATGACTGAAAAGACGAAATTACAATCTCAGCTCTTCTGGTATTCCTAAAAAAGCCCTGCTTTAGATTTGAGACATCTTGTTTCCAGAAGATTATTTGAGATTCAGGCTTCTTCACATTTCCAACATCAATGGCAGAAAAGCTCATGATTTAACATAACTGAAATTAACATAACTGAAATTTGAAAATTTCATAAACCTGAATTTGTAGATTGTCCAGATGAGCAAATCTTCTGTGACTTCACCTGTGAATGATAATGCTATAAGCCCAATTTTTAATTTATTAGACTAAACAGTAGCACTCTAGTTTAGGGACCAATTCTCACTATTAACTAGTTGCTTATTAGCATACATATTGCTAGCATATTGCCTTATTCTGCATTACCATATTTTAGATCCTTAGTGTCTGGAGTTTTCGTCTTGTTGGCGTCCACTTCCTCTCACCATTGGGAGATTGTTAAACTGATATCCACCCACAAATATATAAGTAGATCGCTCAGGGACCCATGCCTGTTCTTCGGGTTCCCCAAATGTCTTGAGGAAATACTGGCGATTGGTCCTATCTGGTGGCTCTGAAACACAATCGCAAATATAAGGAAGGACAATTAGATATACTGGGGTGGATTATGTTGAAAAAAAAGCGATTGAAAAAGTTGTGAATCTGGTTCATGAAGTTAGAAATTTGTGTTCTGTTGTTTTTGTCTCCTGTGATTGTATACTTACCTTTAATTCTGTGGTAAACTCCCTCAATTGGATAAACAGTCACCTGACATGGCCACCATGGTCTACGGTTGAATTTAGCCCATATTAGTTTAGCCTCCAAGTATTTCACTGGTGGTAGAGCCTTTGTTTTAATTTTTTTTTTGTCTGCTGGTAGACATCATATATGAATGAGATTAATCTACAGCTGAATAGTTTCAGTGTCACCTTTAAAAACATTTTTCATAATATATTAAATATGATTAATTCTCTCCCCAACCATAAGAACAGTTTCGAATTGTAAAAATATACTGTCCTCTAAGCTAATTATAATGAAAATTCTATCAATTCGTTCTATCAACGTGTAAGATTTTACATGTTCCTCATTTTAAAGGCTAGCACCACAGTTGACTGTAGTATGAAGAGATATCTAAAAATATTTGTAGTGGTTTGATGTTGGGGGTGGTCGGACAGAACCAGAACTTGCCATTATAATCCCAGCAGGCCTGCACACAAGAGAAGAAAGCCCACAATCCCTTGTAGACTTTTCCTCAAATACAGCTTCTTGCCCCAAAGACGAGCGACCCTTTGAAATTTTGCTTCTAGGCTTGACATCCAATTTTGACTTCAAATTTGTATTTGTTGTATGGTCTTTTGTTGAGCCACACGAGGCTCTTTCCAGTTGAGATTCAGTCTCTGGATTCATAACTTCCTCCTCCTTCTCATATTCAAACAGAATTGACTCAAAGTGCAGTCCATTTGCAAATGGACTGGATGAGTCCAGACTAAAATCAGGGCTGGGTGGGGATGTGCAGCTGTCAGTCGAAGCTGCATCCATTTTGAGACAGACGTGTCAACAACTCAGTCTGGCTACCACGCCCCCATCTGAGTTCCTTGTGTGTGCACTGTCCCATAAGCCTTGTGGGTCCCTGTCAGGCAGAAGCAGGTACTGATTCCCAAAGGTCAGATTGTTAAGGCTACTCTATGGATGATAAGTGAATAAGCTTTGGCTCCTAGACTTAGACAGATGAGACAGGAAGAGCCCGTATAAAGCCAAGTGGCTCTCTGCTGGATGGTGATGTTTTCCATGTACTTTCAGGTGGATCAGGCACCTGTGGACAGGTATGGCGATATGTTGCATTACTGAGAGTATGCCCATGTGTTTGAAACATAATAGCACTGCTTCCTACTTAGAAAACAAATTTGTGTTTACAGATAAACATTCACTTCATCTGTGCATTTAAAAAACAGTTAGAGCATAACAATTCTAAAATGAATGCTGATAACAATACACACCACTAGTCAAAGTTTTCACTTGACTGAAAATGTGTTAAAAATGCATTTAGATTTAAAGGCTTATGCTTAAATGCTTGAAATTAGATCAGCAGACTCATTTGTGCATGCTTATTTGTGAATTCTTTAAAAATTGTAATCAAAATTATACAAATATAAATATAATTAGCAAGGAATAGCAGTAATAGTAAATAAAAGCTGCCAACAGGTGCCCAGCATTGTTGTTTGCCTTTTAAAAAATATATGAGATATAAAGAAATATATTCATTTTATGTTTATATAATTACATATTTTCACTTATTTAATAATTATTATGCTGAAAACGTTGGGCTAAAAGCAGTTCTTTGTCTCTAATCCAAAACATTACATTTATTCTGCTTTAACCTTTCAGTGGTAGACATAAGTGTGGTGGTGGTGGTCTTGCTTCAGCAACACTTCCTTATTCATCTTTAGGGAATTAAAATTCTGGTATAAGGCAGTATTCATATTTCCAACAATGATGGCAAGAAGGGCAAAGCTACCTAAACCATTATACTGCCACCACTGTTCTACATGGGTGAGATGAGGTTCCCATTATTTAAGTGTTTTGGTTTTGCCAACTGTTCATTAAAACCAAAAAGCTCAATTTTTGACTGTGCACAAAATATTCTTCCATTTGTCTTCTAGTTCATCCAAATGGCCTTTGTAAAATTTCAGATGGACAGCAATGTTCTTCTTGGTGCTGCATTAGCATCTTCCTTGCTGTTCTTCCTGTCTACCTGATGGCGGGCTGACAAACCTTAGCCAATGTCCTGAAGATCTTACCCTGAGGTTCTTTGTGACCACCTTGAATATTAGTCTATATGTCCTGCTTTTGGAGAGATTTTTGTAATTGACCATTTCTTGGTAGACTAAGAGAGTGCATTTTAAAAAAAACAGAGTTCACAGAGTTACTTCTGTCTTCTACTTTAGTATTTCGTTATTTTAAAACATACAAAATGTTATGCCTAAGAAAACGCCGATGGAATCTTACCATTTACATTTTGGCCAATGTCACTGATATTGTAAATTCTTCATTTGTGTCCGTGAAATTAAATTTTTTTCCAAATTGTGAAAGTGGATCAAGAAAATCCCAGCCGCAGCTGCAGCAGTAGGCCAGAGAACCCGAGAACACATTCATACTACTGTATCATCTATCTGCACCTTCAAAATAAAAACACATCAAACTCATGCATTACAACACTCACACAGAGAGGAACCTTTCCAGTGCGCGATGTCTGAGTCACAACGTACCCCTTGTGTTACGATACTGACGTTGTACTTTTCATTTTCAATGATTATGGTTTCCTTGCTGTCGACCTGCCCCTGGTTCTGTTTCAAGCCCGTGACTGTATGTCTATCGGCACGGCAACCCAACCCCCTGTGTGAGGAGCTCTCCTCAACTCGTGTGTTTCACTTTATCCTAAAATATAATTGTATATTTCATTAAAACGCTCAAATGTACGTTTAATCTAACATTTGGCGTTTTATTAATCCCACTCAATTGCAAAGAAACTGTGCTCTTGTAACGAGCTGACATTTCTAACCTTAAGTGTTATTTTCCTTAATACTCCTCTTCTGAAATAAGCATTTTACCCAAACCTGGAAAAACTGGGAACCGTATAAAATTACGCGATTTTATTTAGTTCAGCTCTTGCTCATTCAAGATGGAGTCTGCCGTGTGCTGGCAGAGGCCACAAAGTGTTAAATTTCGATTTGGAGTCGGGCTTTATAACGTTACATTCAAGAAGTTGTGACTCGTCTTTCAAAGACATTTTTTACATTAGTATTGATCGCGTGAAGACACGTGCGTTCAGCAGTGCTGCACAATAAACTATGGCTTAGTGGTATTTGTATCTGTATATACTAAAATTATTTTGTGTAAGTCATACAGAAATACCGTGAGAAACGCAGCACAAAGCACATCTCTGTTTCATTCGATCACATCTCAAGCATATGAAAATTACATCGGAACTGTGTTGATCCTTATGTCATCTGGAAGTCTAAACATGTAAACAGCACTCTGTCGTTTGTCTTATTTATTTATTTTCTAAGGAGAGTGAAAATGGAGGAGTAGCTAGCCTACGACATCATCTCGACGATTGTGGCCGAGTTTTATGAATGTGACACTGGAGCGCTTTAATGCGACGAGCAAACAGATTTAGATACCGTTTCAATACGTGACAGCGATAAACATGACTGGTGCTTTACACTATGTCTGTTCCAAATCCTGCATCACTCAAAACCTTTACTTTAGATAGTCCCGAGAGGTTTATTATAAGGGAGTGCGTGTTTGAGGTTTGGGAACCGTTATCATGTCGACTGAGGACAGTCCATAAAGATGTTCCTCGCTAGAACATCAAAAGCAGATTTGCGAAAGATGTCAAAATTAGTGTGGAGCTGAGGGAGAAAGTGTTTGAGCGCTGTCTGTGGGCCTACTGCTTTCGCCTCGCCTGAACAGCGCCGCACCTGACAGAAAATACACCCGAGTTCTCTTACGAGAGTTCTCTCGTACTGCGTCTTAGCTAAGATGCTACGGGAAAAGTCTCTTTTCACGTAATACTGATGAAAAAAATTATCCTTAATTTTTAATTTTTGTAAAGCGCATTTGCAGCAGCACACAGCCATAGGCGAGACGGCTCGCTCGCTCATTGGCTGCTCTGCGGCAAGTGCACAGCCTATCGAGCGCAGGCTGATGCCACTTCCCGCCGAAACGGGTGTGGCCCAACCTTATAAAAGGAGTTCGAAAAGGCTGACTCACCTAATTTTTCATCTCTTCAGCGAAGCTCACGCATCGCTGGATGACGGAGGAAGCAAGCGCCGTCTGAGAAGCATATCAGCGGGACGAGCCATTCTGAAGCTGCTGGCCTTCGCCGCCTTCCACTGCCGTTCCTGCTGCGCTGTCCGGCGCCTATATCCTTTCAATTCTGTTATATCCAGCTGTTCTTTATGCGTGTGTGTGTGTTCGCCCTGCGACACACACTCGTAAAAGAGCTTACGTCTTTTTTAAGATGCCTTCCTGCGGCTCGTCAGAGCCCCACTCAGCGAGGGAGACCGGTACATCATCTGTGTCTCCTGCCTGGGTGAAGATCATGCAGCGCTCGCGCTCGCTGACAGCGGATGCCCTCACTGCGAACTGTTGCCATGGTGACTCTGAGGACTCGCTTGTCCTTTTTCTCTGAGCCTGCATTCTCCGCTGCGCTGAGGCGCCGTAAAAGCGCCGCTTCCAGAGGGCTGGGCGAGCTCCGAGGATCTTGCGCCTTCTGCTCAGAAGCCCAGCAAACGAGCTGAAATCGAGAAGGAGCCGAGGCGAGTGCTCACGCTGGCCGCGACGAGTCTCTGCCTCGAGTGGCCTCGATAGCGACGCACCTTTGTCCGCCCTCTGCTGGACGGCGGACGAAAGCGGTGTTGCCATCTGAAGCCTGCTGCATGACGTCACCTCTGCTCGCGCAAATCTTTTCTGCTGCTGAGCAGGCTGCGTCAGCACTTCACACGATAGCTGCTTCATCGAAGCGCCAGTGTACGAGTTCCGCTGTGGCCGAGCTCTGACCCAAGCACGCCGCTGTTTCAGTTCCAGGAATTGTGACTGTCTCAGCGTTTTCTGCAACGCGCAAGCCTGCACGGTTGCCCGCTTGCCTCTACACAAAAACCGTTATCACGGCTGCCCAGATATTTCTCGAAGGAGGTGTAATTTCTGGTGTTCCGGCCACGGCTGATGGTGCTATAAATGTGGTGACGATGCCCACTGCTCAGTGCCCATCTCCACATATAAGCACAGCCCTTCACACAGGGCTCGCGCCCATAAAAGCGATTCAAGTCGATCGCGCGCACTGCATAGTAAACGTGCCCACTCCTCAGTGCCCACAATCACTATGTCACACGCGTCATGTGGTTTCTGTAAAAATGAAACCGTGCACGTTCGTCCGGCCACGGCCGATGGTGCTATAAATGTAGTGATGAAGCCCACTCCTCAGTGCCCATCTCCACATGTAAGCACAGCCCTGCACACAGGGCTCGCGCCTATAAGATCGACTCAGATCGGTCACGCACTCCACATGGTAAACGTGCCCACTCCTCAGTGCCCACGAACACTATGTCACACACGGCGCGTGGTTTTCTGTAAAAACGAAGCCCGTGCACGTACGCTCTGCCCAGGCAGACAGCGAGTCGAAAGCAGTAAGTGTGCACACTTGCAGCCCACAGTTACTCGCAGACATCACGAGTCCCACGAGACCCGCTCAGCCCTCCCTCAATCGGTTATGCGCCGGGACGGGGTCGAGGAGGAGCGATCTGCCCGCTGTGATCAGCGAGCTCCCCGCCTCAAATGCCACAGGCGTAACGCCCATGTTACAGCACACGAAAGCGCCGCCGTTGCCCAGTCAACAGAGCGCGCTTCGCATCCAGCCCTTAGCCATTCATGCAGATGCATGTTCAGCGCTTCCAGGGGTTTTCGGATTGGGTGCTAGGCATTATAAGGAGAGGCTACTCGCTACAGTTTTTTCGACGCCCTCCGCGCTTTGTAGCGCGCGTCGAAACCATGGTCAAAACACGCACATACTTCAGGCCGAAATATCAAAACTGTTGAGCAAAGGGGCTGTAGAGCCTGTGTCTCAAGCTCAAAGCGAGGGGGGGGGGGGCTGTACAGCAGATGCTTTCTAGTGCCCAAGAGAGACGGGGGTCTCAGGCCCATACTGGATCTAAGACAGCTGAACAAGGCATTGGTGAAACGCAGTTTCGGAATGCTTACGACCACGAAGCTCCTCGCGCATATTCGCAGAGGAGACTGGTTCATGTCAATAGATCTGAAGGACGCGTATTTTCAAATACAGATAGCGTCAAGTCACAGGCGATATTTGAGATTCGCTTTCGAGGGCCAGGCATACCAGTCATGCCGTTCGGCGTGTCCGTAGCTCCTCGTACGTTTACGAGGTGCATGGACGCAGCGCTCGCTCCTCTCAGACTCAGAGGCATGCGAGTGCTGAACTATTTGGACGACAGGCTGATTCTGGCTCAATCACGGGCGGAGCTCGTGGAGCACAGGGCCGTTTTACTCGATCACCTCGAGAAACTCTGTCTCAGTGTCAACTGGACGAAGAGTTCGTTGAACCCCAGTCAGACGATACTGTTTTTGGGTTTAGTTCTGGACTCACGTTCCATGACGGCGCGGCTGTCACCACAGCACGCGTTGGACATTCAGCGCGCGGCGAGTTCTCTCCGCTGCGGTGCGACCGTTTCGCTCAGAGAATGTCAGAAGATGTTGGGTCTCATGGCCTCAGCATCTCCGGTTCTGCAGTTGGGCCTGCTCCGCATGCGCCTCCTGCAGTTCTGGCTGAAAGCGCGGGTATCTGGTCGACTGCATCTCAAGGTCAATCAGGGCTGCGTTACAGCCCTGAAACCCTGGACAGCAAACGACTGGTACCAATCAGGTGTAATCCTGGGGACTTCCTCGAAAGTGAAGATGGTGTCGACGGACGCCTCCACTTCGGGATGGGGAGCGCTGCTCGAGGGCAGACCGTCCTTTGGCCTGTGGTCAGAATGGGAAAAGCTCCAACATATCAACTGTCTGGAAATGCTGGCAGTGGAGAACACGCTGACGCGTGTTTCTGGGTCCAGTCAGGCTGTCCAGAAACAACATTCCCTCGGGCGAATGGTCCGGCTGTTGTAGGAGAGATTTGGCAGGGCGGAGGTGGACCTCTTCGCGTCCCACGAAAACGCTCACTGCCCCGCGTTCTTTTCCAAGAACGAAAGCGCGCTGTCACGGAGATGGCCGTGCTGCCCGCTTTATGCTTTCCCTTCCATCTCCCTCCTTCTGCAGGTGATAGAACGGGTGAGAGAAACAAGATGTTCAATGCTGCTTGTAGCACCTTTTTGGAAGAACCAACCATGGTTCCCAGATTTGATGCGGTTAGCAGGCATCGCCCCATGGCCAGTGCCATTGAGAAGGGACCTCCTCTCGCAGGCCAGGGGCTCGATTTGGCACCCTCAACCGGAGTTGTGGTCCCTCCATGTGTGGGCGCTCAACGGTTACCCGCTGATCTCTCAGTGGGAGTGCTAAATACCATCACTCAGTCTAGAGCTCCGTCGATACGACGGTTGTATGCCTCGAAGTGGTCGGTGTTCTCCAGCTGGTGCACAGCTCGGGGATGTTCACCCCTTAGTTGTGAGGTGATGGAGGTTCTCTCCTTCCTACAGGAGCTGTTGGATAAGGGCAGAGCCCCATCCACGCTCAAAGTTTATGTGGCGGCCATCGCAGCGTTTTCTGAAACAGCGCTCGGTCAGTCAATGGGAAGGAATGATTTGGTCATCCGCTTCCTTAGAGGAGCTAGGAGGCTGAATCCTCCCAGACCTCCGTCAGTCCCTATATGGGACCTCGCGGCGGTTTTTAGAGGCCATGAAGGGTCCCCCTTTTGAGCCTATCCAATCGATTAGCCTCCAGCATCTGTCGTTCAAGATGGTATTCTTGTTGGCTCTTGCTTCAGTGAAGCGTGTGGGTGACCTGCACGCGCTCTCGGTGAGCCAGTCGTGCTTGGAGTTTGGGCCTAGTGACTCAAGGGTCATACTCAAACCTAGGCGCGGTTATGTGCCAAAGTCCCTCAACACGCCGTTTCGGACTCAGGTTATTGCCCTGTCTGCCCTGTCGGTGTCAGGAGAGGATGGAGACTCGAGTCTTCTTTGTCCTGTTAGGGTTTTAAGAGCTTATGTGTCTCGCTCCGCTGTCTTTAGACAGACTGAGCAGCTGTTTTTCTCGTTCAATGGATGTTCCAAGGGAATGGCTGTTTCGAGACAGACTCTATCCAGATGGATAGTTGACGCCATATCGTTGGCTTACGCTTCCAGGGGCCTTCAGTGCCCACCGGGCGTCAGAGCACACTCCACGAGGGGCGTCGCCTCATCGTGGGCGTGGTCTACTGGGATCTCCTTGCAGTATATATGTATGGCGGCAGGTTGGGCCTCGCCGTCTACATTTATCAGGTTCTATAACCTGGAGGTTCCCGCCTTGCAAGCAAGGCTGCTGTCGGTATAGCCGAATCAGGGCCATGATGGGAATTCTGAGTTCGTGAGCGTTATGCGCTGCCGACTGTTATATGAGTACGAGAGAACTCTCGTAAGAGAACGTACTCGGTTACTAACTTAACCTCGGTTCTCTCTAGAAGACGGAACGAGTACTGCGTTCTCTGCCGTGCATACGATTCACTCTGGTTCGCTTCGGTGATTAAATAAATCAGGTGAGACAGCCTTTTCGAGCTCCTTTTATAAGGTTGGGCCACACCCGTTTCGGCGCTCGATAGGCTGTGCACTTGCTGCAGAGCAGCCAATGAGCGAGCGAGCCGTCTCGCCTATGGCTGTGTGCTGCTGCAAATGCGCTTTACAAAAATTAAAAATTAAGGATAATTTGTTGCTTCAGTATTTCGTGAAAAGAGACTTTTCCCGTAGCCTCTTAGCTAAGACGCAGTACTCGTTCCCTCTTCTAGAGAGAACCGAGGTTACGTTAGTAACCGATTACGTTCCAGTAAAGTTTCCCATCCTCATTTATAATCTATACATATTTCTCAGTCGAATATGGCAGGCTGTACTTTTAGCCTAATTCAACACATCTGAAATATTGCACACTGACTAAAATTAAAGATTAGCCTACTGTTTGATATTAATAATTTGGCTATTCTGATTTTTTTTTCGTGTTGTGTTGAAATTTGAACAACATTAAATATCATTAAAACTTTATGAATTCTTAATTATGACAATAAGAAAATAAACGAATAAAGTTGGTCTAAAAATTAATTAAATATTGATAAATTAACCATTTGTGTAAAAATAAATGTTGAAGAACTTTGGGACACAGTTTCAGTAAAAGATATGCTATCTTTTTTTCATATTAAGTCACTTTGGGATTTCATATCTATATTGTTAAGTCTAGCTCTTACACTGCTATTAAAAATCAACAATAGGCCTATACATCTTAAACCTGCACTTTTTGTTTTTTGAGTATTTCACAAATACTCTCTAATTTCTTTTGTGTCTGGAACTGCAAATAAACCTCAATAACAGCACTACATATGCAGTTTAGTTAAGTATTGCCTGGAGCTCCATTGTACCCTGTCATATTAAACACTGTGTGTGAGGGGTTGAATCCTAAAGAAAAATGCAATATGTTTTTAAATGCAGTCATTATATATATATATATATATATATATATATATATATATATATATATATATATATATATATAAAACATTGAAAGCTGCATAACATAGGTACCAAAAGGCTAAAGCCGAAAGGTCCATAAAGGCCACATAAATGGAACGCTTTTTGTTAAGGTAATTTTATTTAAAAAAAAATGTTTTATTTGAAAAATAATAATACAAAAATGAAACAAATTATACAGAAACTAAAATATTTTGCCTTTTAATGCAAAACAAAATTAGTCCTTTTGAAATTCATAAATAACATGAATATTATATTGCTGTTTTGCTCATGAATGTCTTTTTTATTTTGCTCTGTTCTGATCAATTAACTACGGAGCCCCGCACAAGAAAAAAAAAAACTGGAGCATTTGTTTTTGCTGATTATATTGCAAGAATTTTGTTTATTTTGTATTTATTTATTTATTTTTGTAGACATTTAGTGTAAGAACAAAATCAATCAGAACCTGGATATTTCACTTTGACTAAAAGCATTTAAATCTGATAAATACAACAAAATGTTAATCCAATAACTGATATTATTAGGAAATTTGCATATCATTAGGTTAATTATAAGAAAACAGAAGTTTTAAACAAAGTGACTTATATGTAAGTGTTATATTTTAATTGAAAGCCTACTTAAAAATCTTTACAAACTATCAAATGTAGTAATAAATTCTACTGACAGGGGGCAGTACAATCCAGCAAAATATTTAAGGAGCACATTGCCCTGGCCCCTGACCCAAATAGCACTCTTAATAGGAATTTGCATTCACTCATGGATGTCCATGAGGTCTATGCAATTGATATGTTACATATTTTACTATTTATGATTTCCCACATCATTGCATCCTCTTGCAGTGTCTGTAGTCCAGTGGACTACTTCCCCACAGTATATGTGGCATTGTTATCAAAAATGTTGGGTGGCATTTAGGACAGGGCCATGGGGTCTCCTCTCATGCTGATGAAAAGGGGCTATCCTACATGTTACACCAGTAAAGAGCAGCTGATCTGGTGAAGGTCTCTGGTTGTCGCCGTTCTGGTTGTCGGTTGTTCCGTTCGAGTTCCGGAGGCCCGCATTTATGAGTCTGTGTGTAGAAGTCTTTTCCTGTTGTTTGAGATTCCACTCTCCACCCCCGTTGTTTTCCTCCTTGACCTCTGACCCTCCCCATCCCAGCTGACAGCTGTCTTCATTTGTGACAGCTCTCTCCTGCTTTCTATCTGTCTAACACTCTCACTGCTTCCCTCCTTTTCCACATCCTCTATTACTCAACTTTTTAAACATCCCAGTTTCTTGAATGATAGCACAAATTGGCATGAGTGGTTGAGAAACAAAACTAAATGACTCACTCAAAGTTTTATTGTACATCCTGTATAAACAAAGACTGTAGATTAACAGCACAAAAGTTTACAGAATCTTAATGCACAGCAAACTGTTCACTTCTGGACAGAAGGATGTAAACGCTACAGCTTTGATTTTAAACCAAAAACGACATAGTTAAAACATTTTGCATGCTACACTCGAGCCAACTGACTGTAACGAATGACATCTTAAGCTCAACTTGAGTAGGGTTACGTCCTGTCTTGTGTTTGGTTATGATTCAGAGCGAGTTTTAAACTGTTGCCATGTGTGGAATCACATGAAGCAAAGAGTCATTCTCTCCACTAGATGGAGTCAATCACTCTTTCATAGATGAGGTGCAGGCTACTGTACGAAGATCATTCTGCAGTGAATACTTCCTGTTATTTATAAGCTTTCAAACACATATCCATTTTTATTTATAGAATTTGTTTAATTTTCTTACACAAAGTTTGCTTGGCTAAATATTCAAATTTAAATTCAAATTTAAATTAAAACCATTCAGATGCATATATCATCTCTAGACTTACATTAGAAATAAGCAAATTTTGGGCGGATGGCAACAGTTGCCAATGTAAGATTGGTCAAAAATGTTTAAAAGGTATAGCGAAAGCTTTTATTTCTCTCTTTTTTTGTAGCAAAATCTCAATTTTTATTAGTTTATGTTACACCATATTGTTCATACCGTTCACTGATTCAACACTTAGTATAGAGTTGATACAATTGTAAGCCAGAAAGAAATAAAAACATAACTGTTCTTGACTGCTCACACTAGAGTACACTTCTGTCCTCATCACTCAAGAACTTGTCCACCAATAAAATGGGCCTGTAATGCCAAACAAGGCACAAAACCACACAACCGTCTTGATGAACCAACTCCCGCTTCCTGTAATGGAGGACCATTAAAAAAATGTAATTTCAATTACCCCTACCCTGTGCTATCCAGAGCCTCTGTCTTTCATTATGGACACTGACTTGCCCACATGCACACACATAAAAAATGTGGTGAAAAGAAGAGGAAGTCTTGAGGACTTTCAAAGCACCATTGGCGGGGAAAGCCTCTTTTGCCCGGAGAATGGGAGCAAGATGAATAACACGCACAGGGAAACAGCCGCCTTACACAAAGTGAACTGGAGTAGTCCATTCTAGTCGGGCGAGAGGGTCGACTTCTTCAGGGAGCATGAGGTGCAGGGGGAGCACAGGACCTGCTCTTAATGAGAAATTCCTGGGGATTTGGAAGGGAGCAGAGGTCTTCATTTTCTCACTGCGCCCACATGCTCCTGAAAATGGGAGGTGTGGGCTTCTTTTGAGTATCTGTGGGGTGAAGGAGGGGTGCGCTATTGAGATGAGGATGGGTTGGGGGTGGAGGTATGTGGTGAGATTATGTATATGAGCTTGGGGCTCACATGCGGACCGCCACCTCTCATAGCATTGGGAGACCAGGGCTTTTTGATATCCCTCTGAGAGCTAATTCTCAGAGTGTCTAATTAAAAGAATAAGCAGGGAAGATGAGGAACCTCATTTGCAGCTGGGCTGCCAGGAGCTCTGCTAAGAGGCCCCGGGGCTCCTCACTTATTTACCATGCAGTGCTGAGGGCATCTTGGCCTGAGCTCTGAATCGGAGGGGCTGGACATTGTGTGAGGACAACTGCGGAGCTCCTGCTTGGACAGAGTACAAACAAACCCTATTGGGTGGCTGACGGCTGTTCAAGGCTGGGGATGGCGTCCCCCTTTGGGACTCTGGGTCTGAAGGGCCTCTGCATGTGGGAAGCCAAGCAGTTAGAGCCAGGACACAAAGCCCAACATGGGGCATGCCACAAAAATTAGCTGGAGACTCGCGGCTTTGGTGATTCACACCTTTACAGAAATCTCTTCATAGAGTGTATTTGCAGATTTTTGTAGAATTTAGCACTGTATGGGGTGAAAAATGCAGGGCTAATGTAATGACTATTTGTTGTATTTTGAGATGCAAAACCACTTATAAAAAACTTTATTCTTTATGTCCAGTTTGGGCTGTTTTTCAACATTCATGTCTTAGTCCCTGTATTTTAGCAAAACTGATAGCTCTGAGAAAAGGTCCAGGAAAACCAGAGATTAGATGTTTTCAGACTTGGTCCTCTTTTAGCTTTTTATGCAGATGAAGGGTATCTGAAGCGTCCATCTTTGAGTTTGTGTGTGGGTCAAGGACAGACTTATAATTCAGAATCCCTAATTTAAAAGGATAGTGAAAAATCTGCAATTGTTTTCTCACCCTCATGTCCTTTCAAACTCATAGGACTTTCTTTCCTCTGAAGAACATAGAAGATATTTTAAAGAATGTTCTGTCCATGTTATTAGTTAATGTGACCTACTTTCAAGCTCCAAAATCTACATGAAGTTAAAGTGAACCACCAGCTGTATGGTGTCTTCTGAATATATATACATATATATACTGAATATATATATCTTCTGATATATTCACTTTCTGTGATAAACAGATTGATGTCCAAAATTGCAACATGCACCTCAAACATCATAAAATATGAGAACCAATGAGGTTTGATGTTAGGTTTGAAACAAGCATACACAGACCCATGTGATGCTGATCAATGTTCAGATTTGATTGGAACTTGAAGGTTTTGGACCGCATTGACTTTGACTGTATGGACCAAACGACTGAAACACTATTTAAAACATCAGCTTTTTTTGTTACTCAGAAAAAAGAAAACCATATGAGTTTGGAATGACATGAGGGTGAGTAAATGACAAAATTTCTGGGTGAACTAACCGTTGGATACAACTTTACACATTTGCATCAATCGTAATATATTTTTTGAGTTTCAGTGTCGATGAAGTGATCCTGCAATACTCAACATGGCCGAGCAAGGCTGATAAGAAAGCTAACCAGAACAAGTCAATGGTGTGAGTCAATTGAAATGCCTATTGATATCTCTAATCACTCTTATTTGGACGTGCACTTTGCTCTCTCTCAGATCTAATCTGACCTGGTTTGCCTGAGCTTGGCCCATCTCCAATGTCTGCTCTATAGGCCAGAGCAAAGGGCAGACCTGCGGGGCAGAACACGAAGAAGGTGTTTCAGCAACGGTCTGCCCTGGAGGATGAATCTGTTCAATCCCTCTTTCGCAGACAAAAGCCAGAGGTCTCAGTTTGGCCTCTGTACAAAGACACTGTGCTACTCTTGGCAGAACTATAAACATCCTTTCCTTTATGTGGGACACTTGCCGTTGGTTAAGGAAGGACTGGAATAAACAGCACCAAGATGTTCTTCCTCTCGTAAATCTCATATGTCCAATTAATTAGTTTATTAAGGTGGGGGGAAAGTGTGCGCCTCCTCTTGGTTGTTTCCAGACAGGTTTAATGTGCATTTAAGACTGAACAATGGGCTGCTCATTCATATGCAAAAGCGAGGTATACGGAGCAAGCCAGTTTTTGTGGGCAATGACTCAGTCACCAATTGAGGGGCAGTGGGGCATGACGAGAGGCCCTCCCTGTATCTGCCTGTTGCAGCTCTCTCTGCTCCGAAAAAAAGAAAGGGCTGGTCTCTACCCAGTGGGATGGGGTGGTGGGGAGAGGACAAAAAGCACAGCCGTGAAATGGCGCTTGTAAAAGACTGGCACCGGCTCCCTCATTGAGATGTCAATCTGAATCGTGGTTCTGTGGGATGAGGCCTGTCATATAGCTGTTGATGAGACAGTAGAGGGTTTAGGGCTTTTCATTGGTGTGGATTGACAGAGGTGGGTCACGATCTGATGCTGTTGAGAACCTCTTCCTTCCCACTGCTTAATGCAATCGTGTTTCTGGATGGTTTATACTTTTATATTTCATTTTGTTTGGTAAGTTGTCCTTTGCCTTAATGACAGCAACACTCAAGCCGCATGAATGTCACAAGTTTGTGTAGAATCCCATAGTCATATTATCCAGCATGATTTGAGAACAACCAGCAGAATATATATATATATATATATATATATATATATATATATATATATACATATATATATATATATATATTATTCTACAATTATCAATTATTTTCAGTCAGTGAAATGTGTATTTACAACTGGCCTTTTTAAACCTGACTGTCTTTTGGAGCTTGACTTGACACATATCTCCTTTAATATATCTCTCACATTTTATCATGTCATTTTTTTACCTACTGTTCTCCAAAACATTGTTAAAATTGTGAATGAATTTAAATCAATTTAATTCACTGATGTAGTCACAAAGCCCAAATAAGAAAAGTGATTAATATGTAAGATCTAAGACAGTTTAATTGCAGCCAGTTCAGGGAATCACTAGAGTGTGACAGTACCAGTGTGCATTTGTGTGTGTGTGTGTGTGTGTGTTTCTGAGAGTGACAGAGATGTCAGTACTACTTGCTTCAGAATTGAACCTGATGGACAGAGAGACAAAGAGACTGTGTGTGTGATTGAGACGGAAAGACAATATAGATGTTCCTTAAGGCTATAAGAGTGGAAGCTGACCGACAGGAGGCGATAAGAATGTTAGACAGAAACAAAAGGAAAAGAGGCCTCGGAAACAAAGCAAAATTTTATTAACCTAGCTTTGTGTAAATGTCTTTATTTGTTTAACTTAAATTGCAACTTTTTAAATGCAAATATGCGGAAGATGGAAATAAAATGACGGATGAATAATAACTCATACTGATTGAAAAAGGAAAACGTCTGTCATCATTATGGCATGTTACATGTCAAATGTAAGCAAATTATTCTTAATAAGTCTTATCTTATTAAGTGTAATTTCCACTTCATCAAATGAAGCAACAAAATATGTAAACAGAACTGTTTCCAAACAGGTTTCTTAAACACTCTCTCTGTCTGCCATTTGGTCAGACAAACAAAAAGTCCTGGCCCAAATTCACACCATTGCTTGGGTTGCTTAGGACACTTAAACAAATACAGCATGATTCAGAACTGCAGTGCTGCATGTTTTCAGAGAAATCATCTAATTAAAGGCTTTTTTAACCAGAAATTGTGTGACTTTTGCTTTTAATATTTCTTTAAATTCATTAATGCAGAAGCAGCAGTAGCCTATACATCTCTGAAGAAGGTGAGGATTGTTAGTGTTTCTGTTGGTGAATATTGTGTATACTGATAATTTCCAATCGTGTTTTTTGCAGAAGAACAGATTTTATTATTGTAATGATAAAAACCTTCATATTCATCCAGAAGAAGGAGGCAGGAACCGGCGGACAATCAAATGAAACTTTAATAATCACAAAATAAACAAAACAGCGCACCAGCCCCTCACGGACGACTGATGCGAACAAAATAAAACCAAAACCTAAAATAACGCCCAGGCCTGGTCCTCTCTCATCCTTCAATGTTGTCGCTCCAGTTTTATATCCTTCCATCTGCTATGTGGGACTCGAGACCGGTGGTTGGTCGTAGGTGTCGCCGATTTCCCAATCACTCCACCGGCCTCACTCGTGTTCCCACATCCCTCGGCCCCGCCCCACTCGTCACATACCCCCATCGCAGGCCGGGGGGCACCCTCGAGACTGCACTCTACTCCCCCCCCCTCCCCCCCTCCCTCCAGGGGGGACCGCTCACGGGGACCTGCGGGAACCTGGGGTAGGACAGACGGGGCGAGAGAAAAGGAGATGGAAGGAGGAGCAACAGAGACGAGAGAGGGGAGATAGGAAAAAAAAAAAAATTCCGGTTCCCAGACGCACTGCTGCTCGGCCCTCCGCCAGCTGGGTGATCTCCTCCGTGGTGCCTGGCGGTGGCACTGGATGGCCCTCGGCGGACGGCACGACACTCCTCCGCAGCCCGGTGGACGGCGACGGCTCCTCCGGTTTTGGCCAGCCGGCAGGAGTCCCCCGTTCCCTGCTCCTCCCCGTTCAGGCGGACGGCAGCAGGCTCCGGCTCTCTGGCGAACGGCGCCGACTCCTCCGCTCCCTCACAGACGGCAGCCGCCCCTCCATATCGTGGGCGGCCGGCAGCGAGCTCGGCCGTCCCCGGCAACTCACTCCAGCCCACCGCCTCGAGCGTCCATGGCGGCATCCTCCTCGCCAGCTCGATGGCACCGCGGATTCACCACAGCGGCGAGGGATCTTCAGCAGCGCGTCCTTCCTTCGCCCGGGTTTCGGCACCACTGTAATGATAAAAACCTTCATATTCATCCGGAAGAAGGAGGCGGGAACCGGCGGACAATCAAATGAAACTTTAATAATCACAAAATAAACAAAACAGCGCACCAGCCCCTCACAGACGACTGATGCGCACAAAATAAAACCAAAACCTAAAATAACGCCCAGGCCTGGTCCTCTCTCGTCCTTCATTGTCGTCGCTCCAGTTTTATATCCTTCCATCTCCTATGTGGGACTCGAGACCGGTGGTGGGTCGCAGGTGTCGCCGATTTCCCAATCACTCCACCGGCCTCACTCGTGTTCCCACATCCCTCGGCCCCGCCCCACTCGTCACAATTATAATTTCAGTTATGTTTAGATTTTGTTGGATTTGGTCACTTACATTTGAAATCCTTATATGAAAACATTATTTTCTACTTTAGTTAACTGTTATATATAAAGATTATAGTTTTGCAATAATGCTTAATCACTATAACACAACTAATTTACTCAGATTACAGGTTTCCCATTGCTGCTGATTTTAAAAGTTTTGCAGCTTTTCTCTTGATGGTCAAGGCTTTAGACTATGGTGGGAAGACCACGTTCTAGGCCGCACAAAAGGGCAATGTCAATCTCACCATTCTCACAAGCTTCGCCTTGGAGACTGACATTATTGGTCATGATGACACTGTTCATCATGTCACTCATAAGGTTTGTTTTAGGTCATTGTCTCCACTAAAAACAGGAATGGTTCATTGGCTTCCCCTCTTCTTGTCTTCCCTTTCAGAGTCTGCAGTAAGCAATCCGAGGGATATTTAACCACACTCATTGCCCTTTTTTGCAAAACTGCCTCAGGTTCTGGTTTCATGATATATGAAGAAATATACCATATTGTAGTTTCCAAAATACAAAAGTGACATGAACAATATTCATTTAGCCTTAGTGTTTGTTCTGCATATATTCTGATTTATTGCAAGACATCTTGTTTCTCATGTTAGTCATAGCGGTTGTCTTTGTTTGGATGATGGCGAAACAAAATGTTTCTGTTTTTGTACTCACAGTATAAGAAATTAGTTTGTTTTTCTGAGTTGTGAATAAATTCATTTTTTCCAGATGGCCTATAAAACCATTTCAGTTTTAAATGAAAATTGCTGCACCATCTTGGCATAATAACCCAGGTGTGAGGAAATGTGAAGAATTTTTTATTTATTTATTTTTTTGAGAGGAAAAAAACTATAGTAAATATTTTAATGTACATTGATTTTCTGTGTCCTTGACTTTTGTGGACACACTAACTTTACACAGTGAGTCTTTCTCTGCACCAGCATCTGAGGAGAACATCTCTGTTCAAAATGTGTGACAAGTGACAAGAACTTAGAAACAGGGACTTGTTCCACATGCGGACATGTGGAACAACTTTGGTTGTGGGCGCAAAAACAAAGAATATGTGTTCCTGCTTTTAAAAATGGAAGGCCTATATTTTAGAGAAGGGTTTGTGCCTTCGAGAGCAGCTTGTTTGTTTAGACTGGAGGTAGTAATGTGGTAGAGGGAAACCAGGGAGACATGTGAGGAATGCAGCCGAAGCCTGACTTGGCCCCATCAAAGCCAAGGACTGCTGCCCAGGACACTGCTGCCCTTCTCAGAGCTGTCCTCTACCAATGCACCCCTCCATCCACAGAGAAAGAGCCTCTCTGACGGCCCTCTATGGAGCCTAATGGCCTCTCAGAGCCTGAACAATGAGGAACAGTGTGGATGGATTGAGACCGTTAGCCTCCCTGTGCATGTCTCGATAAGGCTAAGAAGTGTCTCTGAGGATGATGAAGCTGTGTTTTTTGTGTCTAGTCTATAAGCTGCAATAATTTTTACATATGGTATTTATTTATCTGGTTCAGAAACTACAATGATCTCAGTTATGGTGACAGCATAAGTTACAACATTTAATATAAATGTATAATTGCACAAAATGAAAACCACTTTGAATATGAAAATGTAAAACTGAAATTTACAAACAAAATAAATAGTGAATGAATGAATGAATGAAAACATGTAATTGGCATTTGAAGGTTTGGTGAAAAATCCAGTGAATGGGAACACAAATAAAATGTTTTGATCGGAATGAATTCTGAATGAATGTTAAATCGTCCAAACGATCTGATTCAGTAAATCACTGAAAAGAGAAAATCCATTCTTTGAGAGTAGTGGTCATTAGGAATCAAATATTTTGTTAGATCAAATTATTTTATAATACTGTTTGAATGAACTGAATCACTTAAATAAATGAAGAGAAAAGATATTGCGGGAGAGTTTTGAACATTGTTATTTATTATTATTATTATATTTTGTTTTACTTTTTGTTTAACCAATTCATTTTGATTGTCTGAACAATCAGTCCACTAAAGATAAAATATAATAGAACGGATATTCTAGAAGGGTAGAGGACTTATCTTTAAATTAATTTTGAATCACTTTGCTTATGAGCTATATGAGTTATGAGCAAATCTATGCTGATCTGAAATCAGCTAAGCTATTGTCTCCCTATACTGAAAAGGTTTGAAAAGCAATGAATCTTTTAGATTCTTGATACTACTCAACTTATGCAAAGGTTTTGTCATGATTTACAATCTGGAAGTCAATACTAGTTGCAAAAGTCAAAACCGGTCTCATTTTTGTAAATTAATTATTTTTATTCATTTTTATTTTATTTCTATTTTATTTTTATTTTATTTTTTCTTTCTTAATTAATTAATCTATTTATCTATATTTTGCTTCATACTGGCTGTTTTTGAAAGGCCAAAAAAAAAATCCACATCTTTTGATTGTCACATCCTACTGTGACATTGGACATACAGTATGTTTTCATTGCTGCCTATGAGATCCCCCTATCCTGTGTGATTCTGTGGCAACTAAGCTAAAAAATAAATTACCATTTGGAAGTTGCAGTTGGTGGTTAGCTGGTTGGTGTAAATGTATGTTTTTGAACATCTTTTGACGTTTACTTAATTAAAAATTAGTATTGTAGTAATTCAATATTTTCATATCACCAGTTATCACCAGAGTTCTCTTTATTTTGTCATAGATCATTAGACCGTTATGCTGCTTCAGAAGCCTGTCTTTTAGTGTACGATCCCCAGTTTTTCTCTCTGTTTACAGAGTCTCTCTATTATCTCTATTTACAAGGTGCCTTATTTATTTCGTGTAGTGTATTCTAGACAAAACTGGGCCAGACAGTTGGCAACATGCCCGCCATTTTGTCACTTTGCCAGCTGGCCAGCTGAAACTAGGTGGTTGAACAGGTTCAGGAAGATTGGAAGATTTCAACACCAACACCAAAGGAAAAGCCAGGGATTTCTTGCAGAGTGTGAGAAAAAAAAAGATTAATGTTGAACTAAAGGGCTGAGCAAACACATCTTAAGGTGAAGACATAGCTTCTGTCTGAGCATTTAAGCAAACATACTGTGTGCTGTATCATGTGGATCCGTCAGTCTGTCATGTCCTCACGATCACTGGCCCAACTGTCACCTCTCGTTGTAGCGCCTGCTGCTGACAACATGTCTGGAAGCACCAGAGTGGACGCCATTTGTTTGGCTCAGGCTAAGAAAGCATTGGCAGTTTGTTTTAATTACCCCCATGCTGGGTCTCCTCGCTGGGCTCCGTATGTGAAAGCTGGCCCTCACCCATAACTCTGCCAAACGGAGGTCCAAATCACGTGATCTGAGATCTCTGCACCTGAGGAAAGTAAAGCAGATGAACCATTGACTTTTCAGTTCATGTTAATGACAAAAATTGATTGTTATGTGCACTTCCCCTAAATTCCACAGCTCACATGTTGTTTATTACATATAACAGTATAACCTTTACATGGGCACACTGTGGACTAATGAATGTTCTTATCTTGACCTTGGTCCCTGTAATTAATAATTTCCACAACACAGAGATGCGGGTACAATGCCTTGACCTGAGAATAATAACAGGATTTCATGGCTGTAGATGAAATTGCATGTGGTCTTGCCTTCTGGTTCCAAATTGCAGGGGTAGACAGAAGCTTTGATATTTGTAGCGATGTTTGATGATCAAACAATACCTCTCGTGTACCTCATTCGACAAGCTTATCTAACCTCTTTGAAACCAGAGGCTCCTTTCTAAACTAGCAGCGCCTTGCTTTACAGCTCTAGCTAACTGTTGGCTTTATGTAACAATTAAGTCCAGACTTTCAAATCAAATATAATGTCTATGGCACAGGCTGTAATACTGCATTCCATATAATTAAATTAATATAATAAAAAATTTTAGCAGCATGAGAAACAGGGCAACGGAATATAGTCCTAATATGGTCCTAATTTCCATACATGTTCTTAAAAAGTACATGTTCTTAGCATTCATGTTAGCAAATGTTCTTTAGGGAAATCTCTCTGTGTGGAAAGGCCCTTCAGTTATCGCAAAACATCCTGTACTGTTCATACTTGTACAACTAAAGTGTTTTCTACGCAGAAGTCATGATTACCCAAATGCTTTTTATAATACTACATGGAAGCTATAAAAGGACCCGCCGTTCATTTGAGAATCATTGATAGATGCTAAGTGAGACACAGTTCAAAGATCTGGCATAGATTTTATTAAAACCCTCACAGACACCAAAACCCTTATCATATCCTGTCATTTGAACTCCTTTAAATCGAGTTTTACGCACATAACACAGGCAAGGCTGGGCACTGTGGTTACATCAGAACACAAACACACATACACACAAAACGGGTAAAAGCAGCTTCCTGTCCGGTAATTACACACTGGTCTCGGAGACCACTGTTTGGAAATTGAAGTTGTCCGACAACTTTCCCAGAACAGCCTTTGCAGTTGAGAGAACAGGGAGGCTGACGAGCCCCTCTGCCGTTTCCTGTTCTGGCCTGCCGGGCCAGACGCGTGCGAGTCCTAAGCACATGTCCGGTTTACTGTAACGGCACTCATTATGACTGGAGGTACGCACAGGAAACAGGACATGGGCCGTCTCTCTGCATTCTACTTGTTTAGTGCAATCTGCTGCACCCCAAAAGAGAGAGAGTGAATGTTTTCGTGTTGAAGGGAGAAAAAAAAATGTTTCCTGGTTTTAAGCGAATGTGACTATTACAGAGGTATTAATGCCTGCAGATTGCATGCTTGTTCCTGTCCCCGCATCCGCCCGCACTTCTCCAGCCACAGCCGTGAAATTAGGACCATGTGTTCTATGCACTGCTCCAGTTCGGCAACAAGACACAGGGCTGTTTTTCTTTCTCGTTCCTTCTGCCGGAACTGCGGGCTCGGGAAAAAGTTGCACTAAACACACACACCTCGTGCTTCCAATACAAAACACACATTTAGTGTCATTATGTAGTCCCTGGGATCTCAGTGGACGTATTTTCTTGTAATTCATATTAAGGGGCACCCTTATTTATGTTTGGGTGTTTTTATGTTAGTTATTATGGAGAATGTTCATCATTATCTTACCTCATCCTCCCTAATTGTAAAACTGTGGTTGTATCTTGAACTCCACACTCATGCTAAATATATAAACTACTTGGAAGCAGTTGGAACAACACATTTATCAATGGATCTGTGATAGTTTGGCACTTAAATACAGATTTATAATTTTTTTTGTGATGATATCACATAAGATCTTTCTCAGTCCTGATACTATCAACTACAAAGAGGTTTTATGGGACAGTTCGTAGAAATTCTACATCAGCCATGTTTTCTAATATTAAGAGCTCTCAACGGGGGTGTGGGGGCATTTTCGGGTGCTGTTGTTGAGTATGCGAGGTGGAAACTTAACTTAAAAAAAGATCAGAATATGCGTATCACAGACTGACATTTCTAAGTTGCTGGTGATATTTCTTCTTTAACCAGGTGTGGACGTATCTGGCCTCATGCTGAGAGCACAGATTGATGAGTTAATAATCTGGAATGGGAGTGCCGTTGTATTTCTCCTCAGTCACAGTCTGTAGACTTTGATTGCACTGATTTGTCTTATCCAGCATTGGTTTTCTTGGGGGAGTGTGGGAAGACCTCGGTTTCCCAGCATACCAGGCAGTGATGCACACATGGATTCTCATACGCTGGATTGATGAGCTAAGTAAGAGCATCATCACCCCCAACCTCTCACCTCTCTCAGGTCACGCTCTCTCTCCATGCCTCCATCTTTCTCTTGCTCTCCATTTCTTCTTCTGGTTCAGGCATCGTTTCTCATATGTTTCCACCTCAGTTTCCTTTTTGCACATGAACTTTCAACCTTCCTTTAACCTAGCGCTCTAATTAAAATTAAAACAGATTAGTCTCTTCCCACTTCAAGAATGCTTGAGGAATGTGCCAGGAATGAGTGGAATTCAGCTACAGCACACAGGATCTACTTTGTCTATTATATAACAATAAAAGTTATTAAAAAAATAAATAATAATAATAATAATAACATAACATCTACATGTGCTGGTCATATAATTAGAATATCATCAAAAAGTTGATTTATTTCACTAATTCCATTCAAAAAGTGAAACTTGTATATTATATTCATTCATTACACACAGACTGATGTATTTCAAATATTTATTTATTTTAATTTTGTTGTTTATAACTGAAAACTAAGGAAAATCCCAAATTCAGTATCTCAGAAAATTAAAATATAACTTAAGATCAATACAAAGAAAGGATTTTTAAAATTATTGGCTGATATATATATATATATATATATATATATATATATATATATATATATATATAGAGTACAGACCAAAAGTTTGGACACACCTTCTCATTCAAAGAGTTTTCTTTATTTTCATGACTATGAAAATTGTAGATTCACACTGAAGGCATCAAAACTATGAATTAACACATGTGGAATTATATATGGAATTATATACATAACAATAAAGTGTGAAACAACTGAAAATATGTCATATTCTAGGTTCTTCAAAGTAGCCACCTTTTGCTTTGATTACTGCTTTGCACACTCTTGGCATTCTCTTGATGAGCCTCAAGAGGTAGTCACCTGAAATGGTCTTCCAACAGTCTTGAAGGAGTTCCCAGAGAGATGCTTAGCACTTGTTGGCCCTTTTGCCTTCTGTCTGTGGTCCAGCTCACCCCTAAACCATCTCGATTGGGTTCAGGTCCTGTAACTGTGGAGGCCAGGTCATCTGGCGCAGCACCCCATCACTCTCCTTCTTGGTCAAATAGCCCTTGATGCCTTCAGTGTGACTCTACAATTTACATAGTCATGAAAATAAAGAAAACTCTTAGAATGAGAAGGTGTGTCCAATCTTTTGGTCTGTACTATATATATATATAATATTATAATTAACTCGTTTTTTCCAGACATGTTTTACATTCTTGGATTAGATCAATGAAGTTTCAGATCAGGTATACAGCTCCTGAAGTTTATATGAAAAACCTTATTTTGTGTTCAGTTATATATATATAAATGTAGAAGTCTTGAGAACATTACTTGAAAATGCTCTTAACTTTAAATGATCACCACAGATGAGGACGGAGACATGCCGGAGCTTTGATATTTCCAAACAAATGGCCTCTGATATGACCCTTTCACTAGATAAGGGCAAGGTCACAGGAGAGCAACTCCCAGGATTCATCAGCACAGGAGGGACATAGATAGACAGAAAGATAAATGAATGAGAAAGTGAGAGATTGACCGGGCATCCACTCCCTGAGGCCCAGCGGAGATCTGACCCCTCCACCTGGGTAAACATTCAGTGCTGATCAGGGGGCTAAAGAATGCAGCAACCAAGAGACGTGGACTCAGGCTTTAAGGGAGCGAGATTTGGGGGGTCAGTTCTCCACAGGGACTGCTAGCTATCTGGAAGGTCAAGTTTATTTTTCCTGTTTGGTTGGGTGAAGGTTGATGGTGTTTTAGGAGGGGGCGACAGGGTGGTCAAGAGTTGAGAGAGAGAATTGTAACACATAGTCAAGTGAGGACAGGAGATCAGACATTACAATGGAACAGCATAAGATCATCTGGTCCGAGTCAAGATGTAGCCAAACAGGAAATACAACAAATGCTTAGTGCTTAACACATGTCCTAGGCTCCTAGCTTTTCAACTTATCTCTGTGACTGATGTAAAGCTCATCTTCTGCAGTCTTTACAGGCCGGGAATCATCTCATGTTGAACAATGATGAAAGAGAACCAAGTCACTGCAAAAGCAGATGGTTTTTCATAAGTGTTTATAATGTTCAAGTATAGAGTAAAATGTTATGAATCAGTTTTCTATGACCCCTAGATCATGAGAGGACCAGACTAGGTCTACTTCAGAAGGTTATGTGTTTTAACACAGGGACCATAAACTTTAAGTCAAGTGTCACTGATGGTAACATTATGGATTTTTTAAAATTCTTTTGTTTGCACATCTTTAATTGTAAAAATATTTAGCTTAAATGATTCCTTTGTACTATGGACATCATTAAATGTTTACAGCACTTTCCTGACTGTGCAAGAGCAATACAACTAAAACAATAAACACATTTATCCATAATCAATGTCTAACAAAAGGAAGATCTTTAATGTTGATTGACAAAATTCATAGGATGATTTACTTAAATGGTTAGTCCACCCAAAAATGAAATTAAGACTTACTCATCCTTGAGTCATCCTATGTGTATATGACTTTCTTCTTTCAGACAAATCCAGTCAGAGTTATATAAAAAATTGTCCTGCTATTCCAAGCTCTTATCATTTCAGTCAGCGGGTGTTGCAGTTGAATAGTCCACAAGTCGTCAAATAAAGAGCATGCATTCATAATAAAATGTGCTGCACATGGCTCCAGGGGGTGAATAAAGGCATTTATTTAAGCAGTTTAAGCGGAATGAGCTCTGTGTGAACAAAAGACAGAACTAATGCCATATAGAGTGTGTCGTATTGATGACGCACGTTATCGTGCAACTCTTTAACAGGTGTTTTGAAGGCAGATCAACATTCGAGACAAAAAAATATGTGAAAACTGTAATGAAGCAGAGATCAGTTAGCTTCTCACTATCCACGCTGAACCTAAGATTGTTCGCCAGCTTAAGTGAAAGTAAACGTGCCTAGCGTTTTCAACTCGTACATTACACGTCACATCCTGATGTCACGTGTCATAACGGGACCTTTATGGGTTGTGTGTAAACGCACGCACATATTCCGAGGCAGTGTGATCACTGGCAGTGTGAAAGGAGCAAAATCTAGCGACCCGGGAACAATTGTTGGGACACATTTCCCATGTATTTTCCGGAATCGCAGTGTGCGGAATCGCAGGATTAATCTGTGTCATTCTGTTTATTCGTCAAAATGTTACATTTTTGTTAATCTCTTTACATTAATTTGTGGATCATAATCTATTTATTGGGAATAAATCAACAATTCTACTCCTGTATTCAATTCGTATCATTATTTTAATGTGTCATCTTCCCCAACATTAAAGGGAAATCAAAAATGAAATATCTTGATAGCTTGAATATGTCTCCAAGACACAACTGAAGACCTGCTTACTTTTCTGTTGAGAAACAAAACCAGAAATCTCCCGTCACTAATGCTTTAAACTGTACTCAAATTTGCCAAGACATCAAAGTCTGCATTCAAAATTAAGACATCTCAATACCAAATCAAACATTTATAATACTTCCAGGAGCATTTTATAGTCTTATATGTCAGCTATTGTCTTATATATGTCTATTTTACCTCTCAAATTTTTGAAGAAACATTTGAGAAAGTTTATACCTTAAAGAAGAATAACTGAGAATGCCATGAAGTCACGTGGGCAATGAAAGAGCAACCTCTGAGCAATAGGAACCTTTGACAGGTATATTTGATCACAATATTGCATTATTTTGTCAATGTGTATATAAGGAGTCAAACTATTGGTCTAAGTAATTGCTTCTAGCCACAGTCAGTAAACTGAAACCTGGGTTTTAGATACAGTTCAGGTCATGGGAACATGGGGCTTTTATCTTTACGAGTCTGGCTGATTGTCCACGGCAAAACCCAATGAAGGATATAAGGGCTCCTTTTGTAAGACTCTCATTAAACCCCACAGCCTCCCCAGTGTTGTTTTTTCCTCCTCGCCTCCTGTTTATTTAACATCCTATCCCACTGCTATGGATAACACTATCCAAAAAGCCTTAATCCGTTTCTCCTTTGCCATAGAAATGACATTGGCAGATAAAAACAGAGGCCTATCTCTGCAAGGTACCTTTTAAGACCAGGTCATAGATAGCTGATTATAGGACAGTGTGAAGGTTGTCTTCCAGGCCTTGAGATAGCACGTTTTGCACTGTAACAGAGTGGTTGTGGTGTACTTTGTATCATCAACAGGGCTTTGACTGTGTCTTTGTTCAACAGCAGCCTATATCGCAGTTGTGTTTCTAATTAAGCTGGAGAGATGGAGACAGACAGGCTGCCGGTTGCCTCCGACACTCTGGTGTGGCGCTGCTGTAAAAAATTTGCTCCCCACACTTCCTTACCTATGCACGGTCTATGATCCTAATCTTTCATTCCTGTGCTGGAATTCGGGTTGAGTTCTTAGAGCTGTCAGTATTTGCTAGTTGTCATACTTAATTTGTTAATTGGGATATTTACACACACACACACACACACACACACACACACACACACACACACACACACACACACACACACACATATATATATATATATATATATATATATATATATATATGTATAAATGAGATGATAGTAGGTTAGTTAATACTTGATCTGAATCCAGTGAGACCAAAACTGTTGTGTCAGATAAGTTGCAAATGTGACATGATGCTTTTAAAAGGTAATTAAGAACACAGTCTTTAAAATCAAAGTTAACTCGATTATGCTATCCATATAATTGTAAATAGTCAAGTGAGAAACTCACAATGGCATTTATTCTGACACTGACAGACAATTCTGTAAACATAATTAAAAGATTATAGGTCTCCTTTTTTTAATCCTTTCTCTTTTCTGCTATACCATGTCCTCTCCCCTTTCATGCATCAAAGACCCCCTTATCTGTCTCCCCTGAGGTGCTGCCACACGAAAGAAGGTGAGTGGACATACTGCTGCTTATCTTGTTGGGGAGGCCACAGAGATAAAGCTTTGCTTTCCCACCCATCTGACCAATTTCATACTGACCCCGATTCTCCCACTGCTCAGCCTGTGTCACCCATTAAAATAAAACTTTTGAGATTACATCAGACCTCAATGTATGTAAGCAGATTTCACTCTTTGCCACCTCAAGCTAAAAAAAATGCAGATAGTGGCTGTATTTTTGTCAGATTATGAAAAAAATAATTACATAAACTATTATATAATAATATATTGTATAACTAGTTTTATTTGTAAAATTAATTGCTTCCAGCATAACTTTTAGCTTTTCACCCTTAATTTTTAAATATACAAAGTATATCCATCTCTCTAAATACTGTACAATGCAGTACACACATTTATACCAGTCTCATCTTATCTCTGATGATGCAAAAATAATAAACAACACCAAATCCTAACCGATAATCTATTTTTGTGCTTGCTTCCCACCAGAGAGGTGCCTCACACAAACTAAACTCTTCTCAACCACTCCTCTGCAGGGTTATCTCTGTTGGCTTCAGGCTTAGCACTTGGAGCCAAGCAGTCCCACACAGACTCCACCCCAGCAGTCCTGATAAAATGGCACAACAGAGGGGGGCTGCAAAGTGGTGGGACAGCATTGATAATGCCTGGGGGAGAGATCACAGGAACACATTCCCCCTTTGATAAAACATGCTGTACTACTGTAGAGCATCACTTACCAGGTTCACATATCATACAGTCCTGAATGCTGAAAATTACTGGTGACATAATGGCTGTAGTGAGCTATTGCTATATATATATATATATATATATATATATATATATATATATATATATATATATATATATATATAATCACACTGAAAGTAAGATATTAAAGAGCAGGTCATATGGGGTTTAAAAAAATTATTGCATGGGCTCTGAGGCTATACCGCGGACTTTACACATATGGGATCCAGCCCTCTCCAAGTATTCAGCGAGTGAGGGATGGAGTAGCTCAACAGGTTCTACAGTACGGACGGTTTTAGCAAGCCGACACTAACCCGGGCCTCTCAGTGCCACTACCCGTTTGAGGTGAGAACATGGGAGGATACAAGCTCCACACAAAGGCTATAGAATCTGGAGGGAGACAGCCTTCTGCCCTTTCTGCAAAAAGGAAAGCATGACCCTGATAAGGTACCTCCGGGGGTCTTCTCAATGAGAAGATTGCCACACGATGAACCGGTTCCACTTCAAGGTGTAAGCATCTCGTAGATGGTGCTCTTGCCGAATTGATGATGTCCACTACCTCTTGGGATAGGTCACCAACAACCTCCGCATCCCGTCCAGGGACCAGACATGAAGTGTGTGCCACAGGGTGCCCCATCTCTGAGTTAGTAGATCCTTCCTCAGAGGAATCACCCAGGGAGGGACTGTCGCGAGGAGCACTAGTTCGGGGAACCAGGTTCGAGTGGGCCATATGGCACGGACCTGCTCCTTGTCCTCCATGACCTTGCACAGCATCTGTGCAAAAAGCTCAGTGTGGCAAAAGCATAATTGTAATTGTGTGCCAGTGCATCCATGCTGAGTGTTCCCTCAGTCAGGGAGTAGAACAACTGCAGCTAGAGGTCTCTGGAGAGGCAAACAGGTCTACCTGAGTGGCACCAAAACGTTGCTAAATCAGCTGGATGGTCCGGGGATGGACTTGCCACTCTCCCGGAAGAGTAACTCGAGACCGCTCGTTGGCCATACGATCGAGCAGGCCCGGAATGTGAATGGCATGAAGTGACCTCAGAACCTTCTGACTCCAAAGGAGGTGGTGGTGGGTGAGTTGAGACATGCGATGGGAACGCAGACCATCTTGTCGGTTGATCTACGCAACGGTTCGGACCAGCACGTACTTGCCTCGTAAGTGCCCTTAGAGATGGTTCAAGGCAAGGCACACTGCTAACAACTCTAGGCAATTGATATGCCAGTGCAGATGGGGGGCCCGACCATATCCCCGACACTGCGTCCCCAATGTAGACCCACCCCCCTTTTTTCGAGGAAACGGAGCCTGGCCCCCAGCTTCGAGATGCTAATCTTTCCACAATGGGAAAATGACTCATCCATGAATGCCACCTCAACATGTTTAATGCCCAGACATGTGAGGCAGCAATCGTGACCATCACGGTCACCAGGTAACGACCGCATGCAGAAACGCACGGGTGAAACGGCATCTTTAAAAAGATGAGCCGTCATTTTACAAAGACCCACACGTGTAAGCTCTTTTAGAGAAATAGCTCTTTCAGGCAAATACTCTTTTAGTGCTCAGGCACACAGGGGAATGGCCACTTACAGCAAAACATGGGGAAGTGCAGCCTGAAGTGTGCAACTTACTCAACACAGAAACGACCACCACTGTACTGTACCACCAACACCAGAAGCTTCCAAGAGTAAGTTGAAATCGTAGCTCACTGAAGAGAATTGGAAGGAGCCGAATGATGTTGTTGCTGAGTTCTGAAGTGAAAAGCTGGTATGCATTGCACCTGCTGCCTCTTTATGCTCACGCTGTGATCAGCTGCAGCTGGATGCAGTAATTGCATGCCAATGTGTATTGGCTCGTTTAGTTTACACTCAAAGTAAATTGGTCTCTTGAAGCGAGATCTCAATTCATCAGTCACCGACATGGTGTTGAGAGTGACTGTCTGAGAGGGAACTAATACACATAGTTTTTTTTTAAAGAATTTATCCTCTTTTGCATATCAATAGTTTTTTTGTTGTTTTGTGGTGAAAAACAGTTTTTTTTTACAAAAGTGATGCAATGCAAATTACAAGTGTTTAAGAATTGTGAAAAATCCCAATTATTTAGGATAAAAATAAAATCCAATATGTATAACAATAAATAATAGCACATTTATTGTGAATAGAGTTGAAAACTGTTAAAGTCCCACCCATGTATTATATAGTCGAGATGGTCCTATATTTTACTCAAGAGACAACAATAACAGAACATAAATTTTGACTTAACATGCTACCAAGTAAACTCAGGCGTTTAAGCTATATGGGCACAAAAATAGCATTTAAAATGTTCTGTTGGACATTTGATGTGTGTTTGTGTGTGTGTGGGGTGGGGGGTTACTTCTTTACAGTTTTTTTTTTGAAGTAAGGCATTCAGGCAGTCTCTAAGTCTTTTTGGTGGGCAAGAAAAAATAGCTGAAATGTATTTTGGCGCCACTCTTCTATACCAAACCACACAGTTGTCTCTAAGATGCCAACTTCTGTGCTGTACTAGTGCTGCATTCAGTCCCTCTGAACATGCTTTCAGTTGCTTTATTAAGAGCTTTTTCAGTAGTGGGTCTACATTAAATATATCTTTGCCCATAAAGCTGGCATTGAAGTGAGATGGCCTCAGTTGAACCTTGTATTCAGTCACTTAACTGAAGGAGGGGGACATGCCTGATGTGAGTAGATGTGGTAGAATCATGGGCATGCCCCTGTTCCTGCCTCGTCCAACCTGCCATTCACTCTGAAGTCAAGTCAAGTCACCTTTATTTATATAGCGCTTTAAACAAAATACATTGCGTCAAAGCATCTGAACAACATTCATTAGGAGAACAGTGTGTCAATAATGCAAAATGACAGTTAAAGGCAGTTCATCATTGAATTCAGTGATGTCATTTCTGTTCAGTTTAAATAGTGTCTGTGCATTTATTTGCAGTCAAGTCAACAATTTCACTGTAGATGAAGTGACACCAACTAAGCAAGCCAGAGGCAACAGCAGCAAGGAACCAAAACTCCATCGGTGACAGAATGGAGAAAAAAACCTTGGGAGAAACCAGGCTTAGTTGGGGGGCCAGTTCTCCTCTGACCAGACAAAACCAGCAGTTCAATTCCAGACTGGAGCAAAGTCAGTTTGTGCAGAAGAATCATCTTTTTCCTGTGGTCTTGTCCTGGTGTTCGTCTGAGACAAGGTCTTTACAGGGGATCTGTATCTGGGGCTCTAGTTGTCCTGGTCTCCGCTGTCTTTCAGGGATGTAGAGGTCCTTTCTAGGTGCTGATCCACCATCTGGTCTGGATACGTACTGGATCCGGGTGACTGCAGTGAGCCTCTGATCTGGATACAGACTGGATCTGGTGGCTACGGTGACCTCGGAATAAGAGAGAAACAGACTAATATTAGCGTAGATGCCATTCTTCTAATGATGTAGCAAGTACATCCGGTGTTATGGGAAGTGTTCCCGGTTCCTAACTGGCACACCTACGTTCCTAACTAATGACGAAGAATTGACAGAGCATCCATCAAGTCTTAGACAGTGTTCTAGGTTATTACATGCAGAGTTTTTAGGTCCTATAATTAACACCTCTGTTTTTTTCAGAATTTAGCAGTAAGAAATTACTCAACATCCAGTTTTTTATATCGACTATGCATTCCATTAGTTTTTCAAATAGGTGTGTTTCATCGGGCCGCAAAGAAATATAGAGCTGAGTATCATCAGCATAACAGTGAAAGCTAACACCATGTTTCCTGATTATATCTCCCAATGGTAACATATGAACATAAAAACATAACATGAACATAAAGCTCCCTCGTCAACCATGGGCATGCCCCTGTTCCTGCCTCGTCCAACCTGCTATTCACTCTGAACATAAAGCAGCCTGGTCATGTGCAAAAGCCACAAAACACTTGTATAGCACCCTCCATTCTGCCCACATCACAATCGTTCCCAAATGTTTAGTCCAAAAAATAACCTTGAAGAGTTTCCTGTGTGTTTTAGATATTCTTTGAGATTTTTTGGAGGTTTGAGGGTTGTACAGGAGCTAGCATGAGGTCAATCTGCATTGAGACAATTAAGGAATATAGTTCAACTACCATGTCAGTTGTCATTTACTTTCATGTTTTCATATTAGGGGTGTAACGATTCACTCGTTTTCTCGATACATCGATTACAAACCCTGACGATGCATATGCATCGATCTTGAAACATGATTTTTGAATCATGAATCGCCGATCTCGGACAGTAATCGATTAAAAAAGCTAAGAATCGAATGAATCGTGATTTCTATAGCGATATACTTTCAAAATATATATACATTAAGTTACTACAAGCACAAATTAATGGAGACATTTAACAGTGTTCGTGAATCGTGCCTCTAATCTGTCCTTCACGCGCTCCACTGTTTACCGCCTGAGACTGTCACAGGATTGCACTCGCACTCCGTTCGTCTCTGACACAGCTGACGTGCGATCTATAGGATTTGTGGCCAGTAATACTAAAGTGAATTAGCTTTACTTTTCTGTAGTTTGTCAATGGCTCTCAGCATCTTACCGACAGCGTTACCCGAGCAGTCGAAAACTGTATTTATTCTATGGACGGAGCGGAAATGTAAGTGTCTAAATCATATGCACAGTTTCATTGAATGATAAATATGTTTAAACAATGCGGATGAACCGAATGTACGAAGGAAACTGTTAAAATAATCACAGCATTAATGACGACCTTGAAATAAGAGCACAAGGTTTATCTGAAAATCAGATGCATGAAAGTAGCTTTAGCAAACAGACATCTGGTGCATTTTCTTTCAGGATCATCATTCGCTGATGGAGAGGAAAAGTTAAATAGCTAGCCTACTATAGCATTTTATTTTGTGAAAATCAGATAAAGAAGTTTTCACACACAAAAAGAGAAGTGATCTCACTCTCATAGACGTGCGAGCCTTTATCTGCAGCTAAACTGAATAAAAGCAGAATGAACTGATGAAACTTTAAAAAAACCCACAATAAATAAAATTTATGAATGATGCAGTTCTAAGTGACATATAATTACAGAACATAAACTATAAAGTATATATTCTACCTTATTCTGTGCAGAAAATTAAAATAATTGCTAAATAAATGTAGCCTAGTATAGAAAACAATCTATAAAATAATATTGATTACAAATGATTGATTATTGTCCAGTAGTGTATTTGATTTCTTACAGCTAATTAAAAGTAAGAAAAATAAGAAAATTCCTTGTAAAAATAAATAAAAATAAAAATCAGAATAATTATGAAAATACATAGGCTACATACATAAAATTATTGTATTTGATATTTCTGTCACTTCTGAAATGATAGCTAATGCCCCTGGTGTGACAAAATGTTAGCCTATACATAATACTCTTTATGCTCTTTTTTTAAATCTTGCATTACATACATTTTTACGTATGCCATTTTGCATCATTTAACTAGCATTTAACAATGGACAAAAGTTTTTTTTTTTTTCTTTTTTTTTCTATGGTTCTCTAACCATAAAGGCTGCTGTAATTTGCTCCCTGACTAAGCATTTAAAGATTTTAGGGGAAACATTTAAATAATCCTTTGAATGCACTTAAAAATGCAGAATCAAATCGTTATAACCGAATCGAATCTAATTTAATTGTGAATCGAATCGAATTGAATCGTTCTAAATTTGCAAAAATCGTTCTTGAATCGAATAGAAAACCTATGTATCTTGAATCAAATCGCATCGCTGCCTTCCCAAAGATTCACAGCCCTATTTCATATATATTTGTGTTCCCCAGAAAAAAGAAAATAATAAATGAGAGTGAATAAATGATGACAGATTTTTTGGTTGACTGCTCGGACACTAATGGAAGAGAACTGAGCTGAGCTGGTTAATGACATCACTGAATCAACAATGAACTGACTTTAACTGATAAACTTGACAGAGTCAAGTAAATTGTCCACATAAACTATTTTTTCTTAAATTATGAATCAGTGTTCAATTACAGTATATAAATACCAGAATGAACCAATTCAGTAAAATAAATCAGATTTTCCAATGCCACGTTTGAGAGACAGGATAGTTAAAAAAAGCGCTTTTGAATTTATTCACAATTATCACCATTCACACCAGTCAAAAGGGGAGCATTTGCAATATGCAACAACTATTTTCTTGTTGAGGGTGAAATAGTGTGCATATTTAAGATTAAGCTGAGGTTAGTATAGAATATTCTGATTTACTGGGCCAAATAAATGTCCGGATATAGTCAGCTTGTGTAGTTTTACACATACTATTTACTGAGACTACTGGAATATTGTCCAGCTAAAGAATGTAAAGATGATGTTCCATGGATGTAGGGGAAGGTGGGTTTCCTAAGTTTTTACAGAAAGAAACTGTGCATTGAATTCCATATCACCTCATCTGCAACACAAATTCACCCTAGTGGTCAGTTAAGAGATGTGTCAACCTCTGACAAAGCCTGATTGTTTGAAAGAAGTGATAATGACATTCAGGAAGGTCATAATAATCTGCCAATGCAAATGATTGACTTTCTTTCTTGTATCCATCTTTCCTCCGCTTTCTTTCTTTTAGATTCTTGTGCACAAAGATGCCTTTGAGCCAGATGGGTTCTGTCTCTGTTGCCCTCTAAAACTTAGGGAGAAGTTCAGGAACTATAAGGTCTTTGTGAAGAAGCTTGGGAGAGTGAGAGGAAAGGAAGCAGGGAGGGTGCTCTGGAGGAGAAAGAGGAAGCTGTCTGACTGTAATTTACAGCCCTAATAAATACCCTCTCTTTGTCACCTTTATTTATATAGCGCTTTAAACAAAATACATTGCGTCAAAGCAACTGAACAACATTCATTAGGAAAACAGTGTCAATAATGCAAAAATGATAGTTAAAGGCAGTTCATCATTGGATTCAGTTATGTCATCTCTGTTCAGTTAAATAGTGTCTGTGCATTTATTTGCAATCAAGTCAACGATATCGCTGTAGATGAAGTGTCCCCAACTAAGCAAGCCAGAGGCGACAGCGGCAAGGAACCGAAACTCCATCGGTGACAGAATGGAGAAAAAAACCTTGGGAGAAACCAGGCTCAGTTGGGGGGCCAGTTCTCCTCTGACCAGACGAAACCAGTATTTCAATTCCAGGCTGCAGCAAAGTAAGATTGTGCAGAAGAATCATCTGTTTCCTGTGGTCTTGTCCTGGTGCTCCTCTGAGACAAGGTCTTTACAGGGGATCTGTATCTGGGGCTCTAGTTGTCCTGGTCTCCGCTGTCTTTCAGGGATGTAGAGGTCCTTTCTAGGTGCTGATCCACCGTCTGGTCTGGATACGTACTGGATCCGGGTGACTGCAGTGACCCTCTGATCTGGACACAGACTGGATCTGGTTGCCACGGTGACCTCGGAACAAGAGAGAAACAGACAAATATTAGCGTAGATGCCATTCTTCTAATGATGTAGCAAGTACATAGGTTGTTATGGGAAGTGTTTCCGGTTCCGGTTTACCTAATTAATCCAGCCTAAAAATCCTTTAACGGATTTGGATAATAAAAGCATATTAGTATGTTATGTGTATGCCAGGTTAAAGAGATGGGTCTTTAATCTAGATTTAAACTGCAAGAGTGTGTCTGCCTCCCGAACAATGTTAGGTAGGTTATTCCAGAGTTTGGGCGCCAAATAGGAAAAGGATCTGCCGCCTGCAGTTGATTTTGATATTCTAGGTATTATCAAATTGCCTGAGTTTTGAGAACGTAGCGGACGTAGAGGATTACAATGTAAAAGGAGCTCATTCAAATACTGAGGTGCTAAACCATTCAGGGCTTTATAAGTAATAAGCAATATTTTAAAATCTATGCGATGCTTGATAGGGAGCCAGTGCAGTGTTGACAGGACCGGGCTAATATGGTCATACTTCCTGGTTCTAGTAAGAACTCTTGCTGCTGCATTTTGGACTAGCTGTTTTGGACTAGCTGTCTTTAGCCTCTAACCCCCATATCTGCCCGCCGGCTCCCTAAAAACTTAATCATTCCCTTGTTGCCCCATCAGTAGTCCTCAGCAAGGCATATGCTGTCCTTGTGCCCCACTGAATGAGGCCAACATCGTCCCTACTGTAAAAGCAAACAGCTTCCTCATTATCACATGTCTGTGCCGTCACACTGGCCCAGAACTGTGGCCCACCCCTGAGTGATTCCACCAGATATGGATGCTACCCCCATTGGTATTTAAAGGGTTAGTTCACCTAAAAATGTAAATTATGTCATTAATTACTTACTTTCATGTCATTCCGAACCCATAAGTCCTTTGTTCATCTTTGGAACACAAATTATGTTATTTTAGATGAAATCCGAGAGCTTTCTGACCCTCCATAGACAGCAACACTACCACACTACCACATTCAATGCCCAGAAAGGTAGTAAGTACATCATTAAAATTGTCCATTTTATGATTTATTTCATTTTTGGGTAAACTAATTATTTGAGAACTGGTGTGAACTACATAAGTTTGGATCTTGATACAACACAAGGTGCAAGTTTTCGAAAAGTGCAATTTTGTTGCAGCTTTTCTCTTAATGGCAATGCTCAAGTGATGGACAAAAACCCTGTTCCACGTTGTGGAAGAATAAATCTGAGAGGGTAAGTTAGGGAGTTTGGAACTGTCTTTATCATTCTTGAGCTCTGCTTTTTTATCTATGAGCTGTTAAATGGAGAGTGAATGTTTTCATTAGCATCTGGTCGGGTCTGGGAGTTCCACTGTGAAGCAATGATGATCCATCCTCAGCCTCAATCCTCCCATCTCCAGGCCGGAAAAAATCACAGCACCGCAAATAACATTTACCCCATCCTGATTACGGAAACGATTACAGAAATACAAAATACAAAGTGTTTTTTTTTTATTAGAAGTTCATTGACATGCCTTGAACACATCCTGTGGATATGAGCAAGTTTATCAGCAGTATGATTCGCCTGTACACAAACAGAAAGACAAGGAAAAACAAAGAGGTTTGTGGGTAAGCAATAGTTAAAAAACAAAACAAAAGAATAGTCAAACAAAGCCAGTTTACTTTGTGGTTACTTGGAGACACTTAACTGTGTGGAAACTGCCACGACAAAGAAGAAGTGGAACATAAATCACCTTAAGTGTCGCATTCACACTGCATTTCACAGCCCTGCAAACTTTCGCAGACAAACCACCATTTATAAAATGCACAAAAGTTGCATTTAAAGTGCGGTTTAAGGGGTGACTATTTATTCTTGACATCAGAATTTCATCTTACATGTATATTTAAAATTCTCTGTGGTATCTGAGGTCTATAATTGTTTGAAAACGGATCATGGAGAAATTATTCAGTTGCATGCAATTTTGCTCAGACTACGTCAATGGCACTCATATTCAGATATCCAACCCCAGAATTTTCCCTCGTTTTTCCTTAACAAGGGTCTCAGGGGCATTTTACACACAGACTAAAGTTGCCTTTAATTAGGTGAAATACAGGGTTCAGAAGTTACTGTGCATACTATCTGCAGTAATATCTCAGAGCTGCAATTTGAGAGTTTTTGTAGACCTAAAGCCAGTCCAGTCATATCAAATCAAGATTATAGATTTGGAGTCCGCCAAATGTACCTATGTATGTCACCAAATGTATGCTGCTCTGAACTATCGTGGTGTTCATTCAAATATGTAACCGCATGGACAGATGTACCAGAATGTTTGATTTGTTCTTGGCTGCACAAATTGTCTGCAGAATTGGCAGTCACATGTCGATGAAGTCCACAGTGTAGGGTGTTCCATTTGTCATTTTAGGTTTGAAAAGGATGCTCATAAACAACAAGCTTGGTCACTTATTTTAATTAATTAATTTTACTGTTTAGGGGCGGCATGGTTGCTTAATGAGAAGCACTGTTGCCTCACAGCAAAAAGATCCCTGGTTCAAGGCCTGACTGAGCCAAGAGGCCTTTCTGCATGTTTACTCCATACTGCAATTGGTTTCTTCTGTGTGCTCTGATTATCAAATGATCAAAAGTCAGGCAGTATAGGTGAACTGGCAATACTAAATTGCAGTAGGTCATCCATCCAAGGTGTTTCCCTGCCTTTAGCCTGAGATGCTGCAAAAGGCTCTAGCATAACGGGGACCCTTTATCAGACAGGCAGTTTGGAAAATAGATGGTTCTCAAACCTGAGTAGACATTTAAGCAGAAACATTTAGTATTACTATACAACCTTCCTCTATAAGGGTGGTAACAGAAGAGGAATCAGTTGCAGGGATAACAAAGATTTATTGAGTTTCAAACACAAAACAGGAACTAAGCATCAGTCCGAGTGGGTAATCAGAAGAGATTCCAGCCGTGTCGATGGAAAGGGGTTCCAGAGCAAATGGCAGAGAGAAACGGTCCAGGAGCAACGAGACAGTCCAGCTCTCTAATGAACACCAGGGGACAGAGAACAATTGGGGTTGGGAGAGAGGAGGCAGGCAGTAGGGAGTCCAAAAACCAGAGCCAATTGGGGAGCTGGGGAGCAAAAGGTGAAAACAAACACTAAACTAAAAGGCAGGAGTGCAAGAAACAAGGAACTTGATAGAACGTGACTAAATCAAAAGAAACCCCTAATATCAGAAGGTATAAAATAAATGCAAAGGAAACCAAGCAAGACTAGACAAGGATAGGAACAGGAACAGGAATAGTCAGCAGAGACAACAGCCAGGTTAACTCAGCAGAGCAGAGATTCAATCTGGCACAAGACTGAAAACAAGAGGAGAATATAAAAGGCGACTAACAATCTAAAACTTAACACATCTAACACTTAAATATTTGAAATTGGAAAAGTTGCTGCTTAAGTTTTTATTATAGCAATTTGCATATACTCCAGAATGTTATAAAGAGTGATCAGATGAATTGCATAGTCCTTCTTTGCCATGAAAATTAAATTAATCCCAAAAAAACCTTTCCACTGCATTTCATTGCTGTCATTAAAGGACCTGCTAAGATCATTTCAGTAATCGTCTTGTTAACTCAGGTGAGAATGTTGACGAGCACAAGGCTGGAGATCATTAAGTCAGGCTGATTGGGTTAGAATGGCAGACTTGACATGTTAAAAGGAGGGTGATGCTTGAAATCATTGTTTTTCCATTGTTAACCATGGTGACCTGCAAAAAAACGCGTGCAGCCATCATTGCGTTGCATAAAAATGGCTTCACAGGCAAGGATATTGTGGCTACTAAGATTGCACCTAAATCAACAATTTATAGGATCATCAAGAACTTCAAGGAAAGAGGTTCAATTCTTGTAAAGAAGGCTTCAGGGCGTCCAAGAAAGTCCAGCAAGCGCCAGGATTGTCTCCTAAAGAGGATTCAGCTGTGGGATCGGAGTGCCACCAGTGCAGAGCTTGCTCAGGAATGGCAGCAGTCAGGTGTGAGCGCATCTGCACGCACAGTGAGGCCAAGACTTTTGGAAGATGGCCTGGTGTCAAGAAGGGCAGCAAAGAAGCCACTTCTCTCCAAAAAAAAACATCAGGGACAGATTGATCTTCTGCAGAAAGTATAGTGAATGGACTGCTGAGGACTATTTTGTTTAAAGCGCTATATAAATAAAGGTGACTTGACTTGACTTGACTGGGGCAAAGTCATATTCTCCGATGAAGCCCCTTTCCGATTGTTTGGGGGATCTGAAAAAAGGCTTGTCCGGAGAAGAAAAGGTGAGCGCTACCATCAGTCCTGTGTCATGCCAACAGTAAAGCATCCTGACACCATTCATTTGTGGGGTTGCTTCTCATCCAAGGGAGTGGGCTCACTCACAATTCTGCCCAAAAACACAGCCATGAATAAAGAATGGTACCAAAACACCCTCCAACAGCAACTTCTTCCAACAATCCAACAACAGTTTGGTGAGGAACAATGCATTTTCCAGCACGATGGAGCACCGTGCCATAAGGCAAAAGTGATAACTAAGTGGCTCAGGGACCAGAATGTTGAAATTTTGGGTCCATGGCCTGGAAACTCCCCAGATCTTAATCCCATTGAGAACTTGTGGTCAATCCTGAAGAGGCGGGTGGACAAACAAAAACCCACTAATTCTGACAAACTCCAAGAATTGATTATGAAAGAATGGGTTGCTATCAGTCAGGATTTGGCCCAGAAGTTGATTGAGAGCATGCCCAGTCGAATTGCAGAGGTCCTGAAAAAGAAGGGCCAAAACTGCAAATACTGACTCTTTGCATAAATGTCATGTAATTGTCGATAAAAGCCTTTGAAACGTATGAAGTACTTGTAATTATATTTCAGTACATCACAGAAACAACTGAAACAAAGATCTAAAAGCAGTTTAGCAGCAAACTTTTTGAAAACTAATATTTATGTAATTCTCAAAACTTTTGGCCACGATTGTATATATATATATATATATTTATTTATTTATTTATTTATAAAGTGATTTTTGGTTCATCAAAGTTATCATATGGTTCAGATAATAATGTTTTACAAGTAGGGTTTATTCATTTTATTACGTAATTTTAAATTATTATTATTGTTACTATTTTATATGGTTGTTATTGTTACTATATATATATATATATATATATACATTGTGAATATATATACGTAAATAATGACCATTCCTTGAATGACACATTTATTGACTAATACTTTGGGAAAGTTCATCCAAACAATAGCTATCTCAAAATAATCAACAGTTCTCAGTCAGTTCTTGTCAGAACATCAAAGTAAGTCTTTAAGTTGCAACATTAAGATAAGCAGGTAAGCAGTCTAGGTTCTATTTATCAGAGCTCTAGATCAGTCTGTAAATGCTTAACAGTGAGATTAGTCTCCAAATTTGCCAATTACTTTATCACCAGTCTCTCTAGTTTGTCAGGCAGCACTTAGCATGGGGTTATTTCCTCAGAAGTGGACGGCGGCATGGTGCTGCAGCCAGCTCGTCTGTCTGTCGGCCTCTAGGTAATCCCCAAGGGCTGCTCTCTGCCTGGATGAACAGCTCCAACCCTGGCCTTCATATCCCAACACTCCATCCGAATCCCAGGGTAGAGGGGTCGGTGACAGGAGTCCATTGTTAAGGATCAGCTGGATCTGACACTGTTGGATTGCGACTGCTGACGTCGCCACAGCCCACGTCTGACTTGTTTTAGACAGGACTTTCACTTCATGGGTTTTGAGAGAGGGGCCTCAGACAACTGGCAGCTCAACACTGAGTTTGTGGTTTTAAGGGGAGTCCAGTAAATTTAAGTGGATGCTTATGGTGCCTCTGAGTCTATGCAGCATGGACCAAGGGGTCTAGACCGAAATGTTAATAGATACATGGCTATACAACAGGATGCAGGGAGCACTTTTTGGGTCAGCCAACTACAGACTAACATTAAGTTGTAAACAAGATTTTGCTTGATTTTGATAAGTGTAAGTGTAAATAGAGGTTATTGATCTAGTGAAAACTGTGGCCATATGAGGTGTTCTACCATGTTCTGCATTGTAAATATTGTGGAATCAACAGCCCTCTAGATTTTCCAGTCAATGAGCAATCAGGAATTATTTAAGGATTGCTGGAGAAATATTTAGAAATTATGGAAGATCAGCACTTTGACCACATTATAAATATTTTGTTTGTCATGATCCCAAATTGATTTTGTTAATTTTTGAAATGACGTGCAATATACAACCTGAGCTAATGGAATACTGTATCCCATAATGCACTGTATCCGATATGACCTTATATTTTCTACAGGATGAATGATCAGAGAGGGATATTATCCACAGTTTTACACTTTCTTGACCAATTATATAATTGCCAAATTATTTATAATTATTTGACTACCAAAAGACAGTTTGACACAAAAATAAATTAGATGATGGTAACTAGGCACCACATATTAAACAAACAATGTCCACCTGCTGAAGTCATGTGACAGCTGCATTGCAAAAAGCATTATGTTATACATGCTTTTTAGTAAGCAGTATACAAACTTGCATTCTGTGTTGAACATTGCCATTGTTTTGTTTCATTTAGACTTAGGACACAAGTTCCTGTGTCCCTCTTCTCTCTGTGTGTGTGTGTGTGTGTGTGTGTCAAAGTGTGTAAGGAAGAACAAAAAGCACATTGAGTGTTGAAAGAGTAGCAGAGCAAAATGAAGTGCCGTGCAGGATATACTCCTGCTGTCCACACTGCTGAGAGGGAAACACAGAGAGGAAGTGGGAATTCAATCAGCTGCCTTCAAAGGTCTGTTTGAGCTGAAAGAGCCCCCACCTGGCCGGCAATCTCTACCAGAGGATTCGGAGTCAGACGCACTCATTAGATTTGTAATGTTCACTCAGTTTATCTCTCCCTTTGACACTAAGGTCTGAGCTGAGGTCACATAAGTAGTTACTTTAATTTAAAATGACTTGTGCTTATTACAGGTATAGTACACCTGGATCAAGTTGGGGCCCCACACTTTGGCACCAAGAAGTATTGTGACACTTGTTGTCAAATGTTAGTGGATAATGTTCATAGTTTTGATGTGATAAACTACAACTGCTATAGCTTGAGGTGAACTGACTTCATACATCAACTAAGAATCACCTTTACACCAGTTGATTATAAGCCATAAGATAAAATGGTTCTGAAAATTACACAAAATCTTGCGCAGCATTTGTTTTTGTTTGTGTTTTATATTTTATTTTTATTTTTTTGTCCAGAAAATTACAATTAAGGGTGTCAGGTGTAATTTTGGACCACATTGACTTTCATGGACAAAAACAGTTAAAACATATTTCAAAATATCGTCTTTGTGTTCCACAGAAAAAAAAGAAAGCCATACAGATTTATAATGACCTGCGGGTGTGTAAATGATTTTCATTTTGGGTGAAAACTATCCTTTTACAGCATGTGTCCACATCCTCTATAACCTTGAGACTTCACTGTTTGTTTAGTCTGTTTTTTAATTACTTACTTAATCATTTTATATGAGTCTCAAATCTCACGGCATTAGAGTAATTGTACATCTGTGAGTGTAAAAAATGAACGATTTAACACTTATTTGATACCTCAGCCATTCTTCCATTTCCTTTTCCAGCCATCTTTTTGTTTATGTGTTGTCATCAGATGGGTTCATTAACACATCATCCAGCCAATAGTTAGGAAGCTAAGATTTTCCATGTTAAACACAGCAGCTGACATCACTTAGACTGCACGACCTATGCTTTTCCCCACGGTGTATTTTACATGGGAAACATAACGTTATAGGACCTTCCAAACTGAACGTCCTGAACTTAACAAATTGGCGTGTGGTGCCATTTGAGTATTTGAAGCTATTTCACAGATAGTTAATAGACATAATTAGATATAATTAATATAATTAGAGGATGAATTGAAGATTTCTCATGCACTGTACCCTGACTTACATTTCGTAATCTGCATCACAGTGCATCGCAAATGCCTGGAATCACTTACAGCCGTATGTAAAACAACACTGGAAAGAACACGTGGCGCACGGAAACGATATGGTTTTCTGCTCAGCTGAGATCACAGACCACTACAGCGCAATCAGTCAGGCCATCACAAGCCACAAGTGAACAGCTAGCTATTTTTAGGCAGGCATGGGGTGGAAGGCTCGACGGGACATGAAAAACATCAAGATTTCTGGAACTCAAAGTATTCCTTGTGAGATTTTGTTAAAGGGATAGATCACACCTTCACGCACACACACACACACACACACACACACACACACAAACAGACATTCTGTCATCATTTACACACCCTCATTTTGTTCTGTGAGTTTCTGCTCTATTACAGCAGAACCACATTTTTAGAGTGATCTTGGTCTGCTACAGAGGCCTACACCATCAGTCCTATTCTGGACTGTGGACAGAGTTCTCATCGAGGGAGGTAAATCTCGTGGCAGCGGGCTTTGCATTTACATCAATGATGCGTGGTGCCGCAATGCTGTTGCGGTCTGCAGACACTGCTCACCCCTGGCATGTTTTATGATTATTAAGTGCCGGCCGTTCTGTCTACCGAGGGAATACACAACCATAAAGCTTGTTGCTGTATACATCCCTCCCAGCTCCAACAGCAGCAACAGGAACAGGAACAAGTCACTAATGCTGCGTTTCCATCAAAATTACCCGGAACATTTGTACCAGGAACTTTTTTCCCCAGGTACTTTTTTCCCCCCAGACCTGTTGCTTTCTGCATTTCCACCGCGGTGTAAAGTACCGGGAAGATTAGGCAAATAGACTTGTGACGTAGGTCTGCGCGCATTTCTCAATACAAAGTGTGCTGATTTTGGACTTGCATCCTCGCTGCATTTGACTCGGGAGTGTGATGTCCACGACGATGCAAATCCGGTAATTCTGCAAACAGCAGCGTACTTGATAACATCATTCAGCTCGCCTTGGCTACTGCAATTTTCCTCTCTGTATATTTACAATAAAACGAAATAGGACATCAAATACCACTGCCTCCTTTCGTTTTCATTTAAACATAATAACAGCTGCAGAAATGTACTTAGTTCAGGGATATGTGTATATGTGCAGCTCCCGCTGATCGCGTGGAGCTCACCGTCTCCGAGATCAGCGAAACACATTTTGAAATAGGCGCTGTCTTTATAAATAAACCACAGATTTGAGTTTTAAACAACTACATTCTCGCCTGAAATACTTTTAAAATTACATTTCATGACACAATAACAATAATATTTTGAAAATGATCCAAATAAATGGTGGTTGAACTCAACCAATGCTGCGTGAACTCAACCAATCAGCATGTTTAGCGCCCAAGTCCCGCCCCCGAAAGTTCCGGAACTTTGAAAAAGTACTACCTCGTCAGCAGGAACTTTCTGAGGGGCATTTTTTTACCCGGAACTTTGTTTAGTTCCTGGTTCCTGCGGTGGAAACACACCAAGTACCAGGCCAAAGTCCCTAGTTCCTGGGTAAAGTTCCTGCGGTGGAAACGCGGTATAAATTAACTGTACCAGCACAACAGTGAGCAGCAGACAGCCCATCCTGATGCTTTTCTCATCTTAGTTGGGGATTTCAACCATGCAGAATTAAAGAGTGTATTCCCAAAAATACACCAACATGGGGTAACAACACTCTGGACTTTGTTTGCACCACACAGAGTGGAGCTTACAAAGCCCTCCCCCTCCCTCACCTTGGTGCCTCAGACCACATTAATGTCATGCTAATGCCTGCATAGAGAAGATCATTGGAGTTTCTCTCCCCTCCCTCCAGGACATTTACGGAACCTGCCTCACCAGTAAAGCCCTCTGCATCACAGGTGATCCCACTCACCTGTCACGCAGCTTCTTCAGTCTGCTGCCATCAGGGAGGAGACTGCAGAGTCTCCAGGCTAGGACCAGCAGACTGAAGGACAGCTTCATTCATCAGGCTGTCAGGAAGCTGAAGCTGAAGCACTGAACTCTGATCCCCCTCCCCTCTTTTTGCCCCCCCCCCAGGTCCCACATCCCCAGGTCCTTCCACTCCCCCCCTCCCACTAACAAACTCTGACCTGCACCAGTCACTTTGTGCAGCATTGGTTTGCTTACTACCTTATTCAACTACCTCTTCTCTCAGTTTAAGTAAAGAACTGCTCTCTAAGCTAAGTCAGTCTGAATAAGGTCTTTTGCACTACAATCATTTTATCTGCACTGTTTGTTTACTTCACTGGTTTGCACTCTATCCCCCATGTGCTGCTTTATTTAACTGTATTTTATTTTTAATTAACATTTTTAATTTTTATTTTTTTTAACATGCCCTTATTTGTATAGTTGTATTTTATATTTAATCTGTATTTATCTGTATTTTTATGCTGTACTGTTAGTGTTATCTGTATGCACCAAGGGTCTGAGAGTAACGCAATTTCAGTTCTGTGTATGTATGTGCTGTACATGTGGAAGAATTTACAATAAAGCAGATTTGACTTGACTATTATTTTAAAAACTGCAGATAATATAATATTAATGAAATAAAAATGCACTTAAATGTTTTTTTAACACACTTAAGTATACAGTTTCAAAAAGTGCACTTTGCATTAAAGTCAATTTAAAAGTTTTATTTTAATGTACAATTTAAAACAATGTGTTTAATAATACTTTGTTGTACATGTTTTAGTAGAAATAGATAGTTTACAATTAATGCTTGCAATTATGGCATCACACTTTAACCGTATTTCAAAAACTACAAAATTAAGACAACAAAAAATTATAAAATTACATGGATTTCAGCCAATTGCATTTAATGTAAGTTTAACTATATTATATTTTAGTTTAATTGTTATTAAGCCTGTTCAAAAGTATAAAAAGTATTTCAAAGTATATTATTTACATGGTCATTTTTGGGTGAACTATCCTTTTAGGTGATATTACTCATTCACCCAGTATAAACCCTAACCCGATGCTGTTCATTTTACTCACATAGCAGAGATAAATATGGCTCACATTTGCTCACATATAGCTCACATTTGTCTTCTGCAAAACACATATTTTTCCATAGAGGTCACGGTACTGCCAGGGGGGTCATCATTTTCAGCATAACGGAGAGGCTCTACATCCGACTGCAGACACCTTTCAGGAGACCCTGGGGTTGGTCCACAGCTGTGGCCCTGTCGGATCTGTCAACAACACATCACGTACACTCTCACCTTCTGTCATTCTGGGGCCTGAGCCATGTGGCTTACCACTTGTTCATAAAAAAAATAAAGTAAAACACATTTTTTAACTAGTCATTGGTTTTTTGACTTGTCTCAACAAGGAAAAAATACTCCTTTAAGACCACTTTTATGAATTTTCAGAAATTAGATTTCATTAAACAAATTATCTATGAATAATCATGTGCCTCATTTCCATATGCCCCAATTGATCCCATTTGAGATCAGTGTCACTCTCAGGAAACTGCCCCTTTAACCTGTTCTCCATAATGTCCAGAAAGACATCAGCTCGGCTCCTAATGAGAAGTTCCATCTTTCCAGCCGCAGGGCACTGATATGTCTCATTAACCAAGCTTAACTTGTCATGGTACACTAAGCTACTTAGCTGCATATACCTGTAATTTCCTCTCCTTTTGGCTCAGGGGCATCTCTACGTTCCGTTACCAGAGGGGACAGGAGGCTGGGAGGAGTAACTGGAGCTATATTGTACGATCTAATGCAGCCAGGGTAGACCCATACACTGAGCGACAATATAGCCAGTGCCTAATTGTTCAATTTAAAGTCTGGCGATTACTGAGGGCTGTAAAGTCAGGCATTTCTCCCCCTCTATCGCAGACCACACAGTGCATGTTTGGCAGATCAGCAAAAGTGCCCTTGCTATTTCCCATTTCACTAGCAGGGGAGGAGCAGGAGACTCCGGGGAGGCCCCGATACATTGAGGCAGGGCAATAAACACTAGCAACTAATGGCATTAATTTATAATTTACATGGATAGGTTGTGAATCATCATTTTGTTGTTGGAGAGCATTAACACCTTTTTGTGACATTAGGCCATGTTTTTAATTGCCTTTCAGCACTTGGCACCTGTACATGATTTTTTTCTAACCGTGTGTCATGTTCAGCTCAATTCAAATCCATTTGTATAGTACTTTTTTCAAATTTTCAAAACAGCTTCACAGGAGATCCATTTTTCAAGTTTGAAATCAGGAAGAATTTTGTTTATTGGCACAGATGAGTGTTTCAAAATAATGTCTATATGGCAGTAATATACAGCTATAAAATAATACAATGTGGTTAGTAAACATCAGTTTTTGTTTGTTTGTTTAAGTTATCATGTGTTACATTAGTTAGGGAACTGAAAAGATATAGAGCCCATTCAAATATCAGATTCTAAATATACACTCACTCCATACTATGTTAATGGTCCATGAAGTCCATGAGAACTGGACCTGTGATCTAGATATTACTAACGGCATTTAGCTGCCTTTTAAGGGTAAAGAGGTATGGGAAGTATCCTGCTTAATAAGTGCATTTAAAAGTACTTTCTGTATGCTTGTAGTAGTAGACAAATAAAGACTGTAGTATAAGAGTATTGCGGAATGGCATATTTTTGTACACCAAAATTCAGAAAGAATTTAACATTTCATAACTTTTGCTTCCTTCTTACCAAAAGTTTTTTTTTTAGAATAGGTTTTTGGTTAAATGTCTAAAATAAGGTATTTGGTAAACGCAAGCTCAAGATATTTGAATGTCTTCTTCTGTGACGTAAAATACATTAGCACTTTTTGCTAACAAGTGTTTAAATGGTTCTACAGAGATTGTCAGGGGCATGAAGTGCCATCACACCAAACAGGAAAACTAATCTACTCACTAGTCTGCTGTTACAGCCTTATTATGTTTTTAATTGCTCTATGCCATACTATCTATTCTTCTTCAAACTGTCAGGAATTATTATTATTCGTTTTTTTTTAAATAAAGTCTAAGTTAATCGTCAGTAGCTTAATGGTAGTGATGTTGAAGTCATGAGACCATGGTGTAGTTTGTTTATAACATGTAGTTTTTTACTTCTGGCGGTTCTATTTACTATTTACTGTAGGCTTCAAAAATCATAAAAGTTGTGTTCACTTGTAAAGATTATCATGATGAAGCAAATGTGTAAGAATAATAAAAAAAAATTTGCCACAGAACTTAAGATGGGTTTTTCTGAACCAGTGTGATGTTAACATGTCATCTGCTGCAGTCTATTGCAGCCCTGGCTCGAAATCTATCAGCTAATAACCTATTAAAAAGAGATCAGTCAATCATCTATGATCTAAAATTTATCTTAATTTCTAATATTTAATCCAAAGACAAACAGATGAAGGAGAACTCTGTTTGTGCAGCTCAAATGCCATCCATGTTTGCTCTTCCCTAAGCAGCTGAATCCATACTGAACACAATGGTGCTGACATCACCAGTGGACCTACGGTCTTTCTCGTTCCTATAGCTTGTGTTTCCCATAAAAGAGGACTGTGGGAGAAAGTAGTATTATGATTTAGAAAGGAATTTCTTAGGGTTAAGGTTTATCCAAGAGGGTTTTCAAATGTAATGTCAGTTTGGTAAACTGTAGAACCGGCGCTGCCATCGATGTGAATGCATCTTCTCCAGAAGCCTGTGGTAATTTGCTGGGTGTATTGTGCTGAGATCCTCAGCCCTGGCTTGGAGGAGCTCTCATTAATGCAAGAGGTGCTGTGCTTCCTTTGTTGTGCTAATCAGGCACAGATGTGGACACCCAAAACTGCGGGAAATCTCCAGGGAGAGTGAACCAACAGTCAAGGCCTAACACACATACTGAGTGTTTATTTGTTTTTCTTTCTTGTTCACACATGGTAGATGTATGGTACTTAGGTGTGTAACGCTACGCAAAAATGACGGTTCGGTACGTACCTCGGTTTTAAAGTCACGGTTCGGTTCATTTTCGGTACAATAAGGGACAGAAATTCAAACATTAAACTGCAGGTTGTTTATTACTATAAACTTTTTTTTAACAATTTGTTTACACTTTTTTAAAATACTTTTTAATAAAATAAAAAAAGAATAAGAAATAAAATACTGCTGCAAAGTTCTCCACTAAATAAAATACTTAAAAAACCAATATCATATAATAAAATATAATGAAAAATATAAATAAATAACTATGATTACAGAGCAGCATTACCAATCCCACCTTGTAGGCCTGCTCATATTTAAAAATATATATAACTTTTCCAAAGTGTAAAGTGCAGCATGAACAGTTTCAGTTTTTAGACCTGCTCAGATTTCGTTATTGCGTTGGACCGATCGGAATTAAGAGCAAAGGTCTGTTTAAATGCCGACGGGAGCTGCGTTTGAATTACAATCGTTTTTTTTCCTAGTTGTAGTGATGTTCACACTCGCGTGATGCCTTTTGAAAACCTTAGGCCGGTGACACGCTGGCATATTGCACCTGTCAAACATAGTCTATTTTGCCGTCAATACTGTTGACGGTGTCCTTTATCACTAGGCTTTATATTTATGCTCAACATGAAGTATAGATATTGTTGTCGTGAAGAAAAGATCCTGGTCTGTCGGCGGCCTCCCTCTATGTCACCTACAGTAGCAGCAGCGCACCAGCGCCGCGTCAGGCACGATTCTGGTGTGTAAAGACCATAGACTGTATAAAAACATGGACGGAGTGTCCGTGACGTCACCCGTAGACTCCTGAAGAGAGTTTTTGAAGCCTAAAGTGTGCAGAGCGAGCCGTCGCCATCTTGGCAACGCGTCACCGCGCGACTCTCCCAGACAATCGAAAATGGGCAAAAGGGCGGGAGCTGGTTGCTGAAGCCACGCCCACCTAGCGCTACGACTGTGACAGCAGTGGCAATTCACCTGTCACTTAAGTGGCCATGCCCTTAATTATGCAGAACTTTAAGGCTTAATATAATTTAAACGGATGAGTTATAAAAAAAATTCACCCCCCTCACAGTTGTCATGAAGGGCAAAATTAGATATATAGACCAAAATCATTTTTTGCACCAGGCTGAAAACTTGTTTTTTTCTGCTGTAAAGTTGGGCATTTTAACATGGGGAGTCTATGGGATTGACTCTCTTTTGCAGCCAGCCTCAAGCGGCCAGTCGATGAATTGCAGTTTTAGTCACTCCCTTATTGGCTTCACTAGAGAGAGCGGGAGGTTGCCGCTTGGTAAAGACACAGAAAACGCGAAGCAACTGACAAGCAGCAGAAACGCCATGCTCACGCCACGCAGCCGGTGTGTCACCGGCATTAGAATCCGCCACTTAATATGTTCGTTTGGAAACACAAAAATGTACCTATGTTCCGCAATCAAAATATTGTATTCGGTCATTCGGTACACGCGTGCACCGTACCGAAAGCCCTGTACCGAAACGGTCCGGTACGAATACACGTACCGTTAAACCCCTAATGGTTCTGTATGTGAAAGATCAATTGTACATGTATAGTTTTTTTTTATATATATAAAAATTATTTAAAGCACACCTAATCAAAAGCAAAACAACATTTAAATAAATAAATATTTATTTTAAAGCACAAAACAAAGCAGACCAAACCAAGGGTGAAATAAAACAATATATTAAATATATATTTATTCTAAATGTCAATAAACATAAAAGATGAATTTAAATGAAAGTCATTATAATACAATTATGTTGTATGTAATATAATAATATAATGATTAATTAATTAAACTTGGTAAAGTGTAATTTATGTATTTAGAAATTAGACAAAAATAAATAAATGATAATTATTTAGATATAGAGCGAAACCCTGATGCTGCACTCCAGGTAGCACCTGGTCCCCTCATCTCTGTTTGGAGTGTAGGTCCTTTTTATCTCTCAAATCGTTACTGAAATCTCAAAATCCAAACATACCAAAACCTAAAATAGTGTATTGCATAAGGAAATGCAACTCTACAAAAAAAAATTGTTAAAGGTCCACCCATAAATGTAATCGTCATTTGGTATAAGCAGATCACACAAAAATGTATGAATGAGATTATAATAATTCATATGAATTAGCCGCCAATGCACCATTATGTAAAATAGTTGCGGATTGCCATGAGAGTGTGTTGCATTAACAACTATGCAGCACGTTTAGCAACCAGTTTAGTGTTTAATACAAAAGTATTTGACCTCAGAATACTGTTACTGATTAATACTAAAAAGCTTTAAATCTGGGTAAAAAGCATTCAAGCATTACAGTCATCAGCTGCAGCTACTTGTGTCATTCTACTTGGAATAGCAAAATCTTCATTCAAAGTGTAAAACTGAAGTAGTAAAGTCTAATCTCTGCACATCCTATTGTTTACACATGAGCCGCCGTTAAAAGAAACTCTTCACTTTATCCTGCAACAATGTGTCAGATGAGAGAAAAGGGAAAAGCTGCAAGCTGAGAGGCAGGCTCAGGGCTCCCCTAGAATCGAGAAGCTCTTAATCAGACCAAACAATGCAACCTCCAGCTTCTGCTTTCTTCATCAGCCTCATCTAACAAGCTGCAGAAATCTTTGAGCTGATCCCCCGGTATTACCTATGAAGATAGGACACAGCAGGAAGCCCTGAAGAAGAACTCTGGATACTCCTTAATTTAAACTGGGGAAGGTGACCCTTTGAACCCCACAAGGCCGGTCCACAAAGGGGGTGTTGGAGGCAACAAAGGATAGTGTGACTTTGTCAAACAGGCTTAATGTCTTCATAAGACACCTTCTTAAAAATTCCCATATGGTCTAGCGGTTAGGATTCCTGGTTTTCACCCAGGTGGCCCGGGTTCGACTCCCGGTATGGGAACGCAATGCTCCTTTAAGGGAAGTCGTGGCCTAATGGTTAGAGAGTCGGACTCCCAATCGAAAGGTTGTGAGTTCGAGCCTCGGGCCGGCAGGAATTGTGGGTGGGGGGAGTGCATGTACAGTTCTCTCTACACCTGCAATACCACGACTTAGGTGCCCTTGAGCAAGGCACTGAACCCCCAACTGCTCCCCGGGCGCCGCAGCATAAATGGCTACCCACTGCTCCGGGTGTGTGTTCACAGTGTGTGTGTGTGTTATCACTGCTCTATGTGTGTGCACTTTGGTTGGGTTAAAAGCAGAGCATGAATTCTGAGTATGGGTCACCATACTTGGCTGAATGTCACCGTCACTAATGAAAAAGAATTTCAGGAATCTGTCACAATCAGTTGAAACACATCATTGAGCTAATGTTCACTAGCTTGCTTTGATGTAATCTGGCTCAAACTTCAGTGTTCTTTGATTTTGACTCAAAAAAACATTCAATCACGTCTCCAAAGCCTTGGAAGTGGAAAACATTGGGATTTCAAAACCACGGCACACATACCTTGCACTGAAAATAGCCTGAAAAGGCCAGTTTCTTTGAGATCTGGATGATCTTAGAAGATCTGTGTACAAAGGTTCAAGGATGGAAAGGAAGAGGACGAGGGGTCGGCTTGACTGCTGACGGTTTTATTAAGAAATAGGTTTTAAATACCACTGCTCCTTTAATAACTAAGAAGTCAAAACCTAAGACTGAACCATGGCTCAATGATACCATCCGCTCTCTGAGGCGAGCATGTAGAAGAGCAGAACGTAAATGGAAATGTGATAAGCTTCAAGTTTCTTATGAAATGCTGAAAAACTCCCTCAGTGCTTTTCAGAAAGCCATGATGTCTGCTAAGTCTAAGTATTTTTCTAATTTAATTTTAAAAAACCATCACAGTTCAAAAGCCTTATTTTCTGTGTTAAATTCTGCTCTAAATCCTCCTGTAAATGTGATTTCAAACCCCTCAGTATCATTATGTGAAGGTTTCTCAAGGTTTTTCTGTGAGAAGATCACCTCTCTAAGATCTCAGTTACAACCTTCTGCTATTGTCTCGCCTGAACTGGGTTGTTCTTCAGCCATATGGAGCGTCTTTGACCCAGTTTCTCTTCTGTCTCTCAGAGAAATTGTTGATCACTTGAAACCTTCCTTCTGCTCTCTTGATGTTCTTTCTCCCCGTATTTTGAAACAAATTTTTGATTCAGTTGGAACAAGTTTGGTGTCTTTTGTGAATAAATGCTTGAGCACAGGGACTATCCCTGATAGCCTAAAACAAGCTACTGTTACACCTCTTCTCAAGAAACCTTCACTTGATGACAAGGATTTTAATAATTTTCGACCGATCTCGACACTACCTTTTATTACAAAAGCATTGGAGAAAACGGTTCTGTAATCGATTGAGGCTCAAGCTCGGCTGAGAAGGAAGGAGAATGGAGTCGGCGTTCTGAGGCTCGTGGGAATATTTATTAAACTCAAAAAGGAAAAAGTCGCACCACATGCGCTTCACTTCACACGTTCACTGAACACTATTCACTGTTTGTCTGGTCTACGGTCTCTCCCGCACGTCTGCTGCTTTCTCCCACGAGTCCTCAGCTCTCTCAGTCTCTGCTGGTTCGCGGGCGGCTTAAATGCCGATTCCCCATGCCAATCACTGCAACGAGAACCAGGTGTTACTTGTTTCTCACCTGAACCACTTACTACCGCTAATCTCCTCACCCTCTCTCCCGTCGCAGACCTCGCTGAACCACGCCTCCGCCGCCACATACCCCCACTGCCCGACTCAGGCCGGGGAGCCATCCGGCCTGTAACCCCCCCACTCCCCCCCCCCACTCCTGGAGAGGAAGTCGGCCACAGCCATCTGCGCCCCCGGCCTGTGAATCACCTTGAACTTAAACGGCTGCAGAGCCAGATACCAACGAGTGATTCGCGCGTTGGTATCCTTCATGCGGTGGAGCCACTGGAGGGGTGCGTGGTCCGAGCAGAGGGTGAACTCCCGCCCCAGGAGGTAATAGTGAATGGTGAGAACCGCCCACCTGATGGCCAAACACTCCTTTTCTATGGTGCTGTACTTAGTCTCTCTCTTTGAGAGCTTTCGACTAATGTACAGCACCGGCCGGTCCACCCCCTCCACCTCCTGGGACAGGACTGCGCCCAGCCCCCTGTCCGACACGTCAGACTGCAACAAAAAGGGGAGAGAAAAGTAAGAAGAGTGCAGGAGCGGTCCGCCACACAGGGCAGCCTTAACCCGGGTGAAGGCCTGTTGGCACAGCTCCGTCCACTGGACCGTATCTGGTACCCCCTTTTTAGTGAGGTCAGTCAGCGGGCTGGTGAGGTCCGAATAGTCAGGGATAAACCTCCTGTAATATCCCGCCAGCCCCAGGAACTGCCTCACCTCCTTTTTGGTCTTGGGCCGGGGGCAGGCTGCAATCGCTGCCGTCTTGTCAATTTGGGGACGCACCTGCCCGTGACCCAAGTGGAAGCCCAGATACCTTAACTCCACCCGCCCAACTGCGCACTTCTTCGGGTTGGCCGTTAGCCCCGCCCGTCTCAGCGCCCCAAGGACGGCCCTCACATGCTCCATATGCCGCTGCCAGTCTCCACTATAGATGATAATATCATCCAGATAGGCAGCGGCATATGCAGCATGGGGTCTTAGCACCCGATCCATGAGATGCTGAAACGTAGCCGGGGCCCCGAACAAACCGAACGGAAGTGACACAAATTGGTGCAATCCAAACGGCGTGGTGAAGGCTGTTTTTTCTTTGGACATGGGAGATAAGGGGATCTGCCAATATCCCTTTGTTAAGTCCAATGTCGAATAAAAGCGAGCCGTGCCTAACCGATCGAGCAACTCGTCAATCCGTGGCATTGGATAAGCATCAAATTTTGACACTGCGTTCACCTTGCGGTAGTCCACACAAAAGCGCACCGAGCCATCCGTTTTAGGCACCAAAACTATCGGGCTCGCCCAATCACTGTGGGACTCCTCAATTACTCCCATCCCCAGCATAGCTTCTAATTCCGCCTGAACTACCTTTTTTTTGTGTTCAGGTAATCTATATGGCCGACTGCGAACTACCACGCCCGGCTCGGTCTCAATATGGTGCTGAATCAAAATTAGTGCGACCCGGTAGAGGCGAAAACACATCGGCAAATTCGGACTGCAACCGCCCGATGTCAGTGAGCTGCGAGGGGGTGATCCCCCCCTGGGGCCAGGGCGAAGGATTTCTCTTTGACAATCGCTTCTGGCCCGAGATCCTCCTCTCCGCTCACTGCCGTTGCTAACAGCACTGACGCCTCCGCACTCTATTTTTTGAGGAGGTTGAGGTGGTAAATTTGGCGTGCGTTGCCTCTATCCGTTCGTACTACTTCATAATTGAGATCCCCTATCCGCTGTGTGACCTCAAAGGGTCCTTGCCACTTCGCTAATAATTTTGAGCTAGAGGTGGGTAGTAAAACGAGCACTTTATCTCCCGGTGCAAATTCTCGTAGCCTAGTTCCCCTGTTATACGACTGGCTCTGTCTGCCTTGGGCCTGCAGCAAATTCTCCATAGAGAGCCGCCCCAGAGTATGGAGTTTTGCCCCTCAGGTCCATGACATATTGAATTTCGTTTTTACTCTCCGAACGTCCGTTATCCCAAGTTTCTGTCAGGACGTCCAAGACCCCCCGGGGCTGGCGTCCGTAAAGAAGCTCGAAGGGGGAAAACCCAGTGGAGGCTTGGGGGACCTGGCGCACAGCGAATAAGAGGGGTTCCAGCCATCTTTCCCAATTTTTCGCGTCCTCTTGTACGAATTTACGAATCATTGTTTTCAATGTGCGGTTAAAGCGTTCGACCAGACCGTCCGTTTCTGGGTGATAGACGCTGGTACGTACCGCTTTAATGCCCAATAATTCGTACAATTCGCGTACTGTGCGTGACATAAACGCGGTGCCTTGGTCCGTGAGAATCTCTTTTGGGATTCCAGTCCGCAAGTCCAGCAGGGCCTGATGGTGTTCTTGGTGCAGGCCCGCGAGCGACGTGATGATCTCCGCAAATGGCGATCCCGATGTTCCTGGCGGAGTCTGCATGGCGGGGTGATTCTCCTTCCTCCCGGGTTTCGGCACCAGTGTAATCGAGGCTCAAGCTCGGCTGAGAAGGAAGGAGAATGGAGTCGGCGTTCTGAGGCTCCTGGGAATATTTATTAAACTCAAAAAGGAAAAAGTCGCGCCACATGCGCTTCACTTCACACGTTCACAGAACACTATTCACTGTTTGTCTGGTCTACGGTCTTGTCATGTATTAGAATGATGGTCTGTATCTTTAAGATGTGAGTGTACTAATATGTATGCAAGACCGGATGTAGAGGGGGAGTTCACGTTAAGAGGGGGAAAAGTAAAGACGCCGTTTGGAAAAGTTATCAAGCGTGTGACTGATTTAATTCGGCAGAGTGTGTAAGAGATATCTGATTACACAAGAAAGCAGATATATAACATTGGCGACGAGGATGCAGCAAAGTGGGTGTGAGCACTGATTGCACGCGATGGAAAAGTCTGGTATTCCTACGTTTGAGTGCTACAAAGATCCTGCGACTCTTGGTTCGAGATGGACGAGGTGGCTGACATCGTTTGAACTTTATGCGGACGGTAAAGGACTTATAATTGAAGAAAATGTCGCTGCTGCAGTTCGTCAGCGGCGCAGAGCACTTCTTTTGCATCACGCTGGACCTGATGTTCAAGATATATTCTCCACTCTGGCGGATACGGGAGGTGCTGCCGATTACGACGCGGCCGTTGCAGCTTTGAATGCATACTTTGTGCCACGAGTGAATACTGCGTATGCAAGGCAGTCTTTTTATAAACTTTCCCAAAACCCAAGTGAGACGATTCAACAGTTCACAACACGTCTCAGACAGGCAGCAAAGGACTGTGCATTTGCGGATGACATGACTAATCAAATCAGGGATGCCATCGTAGGCAAATGTTTATCAATGTACGTGCGTCGTAAACTTTTGGAGGAAGGACCTAATCTCACGCTCGATCGTGCGTTGGAGGTTGCTGCCCTCTGTGAACGGATAGAGGAACAGATGGCTGCATCATCGGTGAGTGACATATCAAAGCCTGACACTGAGTCTGTGAATCGCGTCTGGAAAAAAGGGGGAAAGATGAAAGGACAATTCAAGGGAAAACAGCAAGCTGAATGCAGTAAGTTGAACAAACAATGCTACAGATGTGGAAATACAGATCATTTGGGACGAGATTTAAAATGTCCTGCGAGAGGCCAGACATGCCACAAATGTAAAGGAAGAGATCATTTCTCAAAAATGTGCAAAACTAAAAATGTGAAGCAGCAAACAGTTAACCATGTTGAAGGGCAAGCTGAATATGCATTTGTCATTCAAGACGACTACATGGCGGATAGAATGAATATCTGCTTGGGAAATGTCAATTTGAAAATGCTTGTAGACTCTGGTGCGACCAGCAATATCATTGATGAAAGAACATGGGAGGAACTGAAGGCAAATAATATTAGATGCCATTCGTACATTCCGGAAACAGAGAGGAAATTGTTCTCTTATTCGTCTAATCAGCCATTACCACTAAAGGGAGCTTTCAAGTGTGAAGCAAGAATGGGCAGCCGGTCGGTATATGCTGAATTCATTGTAATTAAAGGGATAGGAGAGCCACTGTTGGGGAGAGACACTGCCATGAAACTCGGAGTACTGAAGATCGGCACAAACGTTGCAGCTGTAACAGACCTCAAACAGTCGCTCCATTCACAATACCCAGAAGTGTTTCAAGGAGTTGGTAAGCTGAAAACCAAGCAAATTAGTTTATACATAGACCCGAAGATTCAGCCAGTTGCCCAGCCTTTAAGGCGGATTCCATTTAATTTAAGGGTTCCTGTTGAAGAAAAGATAAAAGAACTCTTAGAAATGGACATTATTGAAGAAGTGAACGGGCCTACTCCGTGGGTTAATCCGGTTGTGATTGTTCCAAAAGCAAATGCTGAAATTAGGCTTTGTCTTGACATGCGACAAGCCAATCGAGCAATCATTAGGGAAAGATACCCCATTCCCACTGTAGATGAGCTGCTACAAAGTATGAATGGGTCTATGGTCTTCAGCAAATTAGATCTTAAATGGGGATATCACCAGTTAGAGTTAACGCCAGAGTCCCGCCAGATCACGACGTTTGCAGTTCACAATGGAGTGTACAGATACAAGCGGCTCATTTTTGGAGTATCTTCCGCAAGTGAACAATACCAACATGAGATCGCGTCGGCCCTTGCTGGAATAGAGGGAGTTGAAAACATCTCTGATGACGTCATTGTGCATGCGCCTGACCATAAAACACACAATCACCGTCTACATGCTGTCATGAAACGTCTGAGAGAATGCGGGCTAACTCTGAATCCTGCAAAATGTCAGTTCAGTATGGATCGCTTAAATTTTATGGGGATTCTACTCACACAAAAAGGTATCGGGCCCACTGATGAGAGAGTCAGGGCTGTGGTAGAGGCTCGAGAGCCACAGAACGCCTCAGAGGTTCGGAGTTTTCTTGGACTTGTCAATTACAGCAGCAGATTTATTCCACAATTTGCAACCTTGGCAGAGCCCTTGAGACGTCTTACCAGAAAAGATTCCAAATTCATCTTTGGTCCTGAACAAAAAAGTGCATTTAAGGCTCTGAAAGGAGAACTTGCAAAATCAGGGACCTTAGCATACTTTGACAAAGATGCACCAACCCAAGTTATAGCCGATGCCAGCCCTGTAGGGTTGGGGGCTGTATTGACACAGTGTCAAAAAGGACAAATGGTGCCAGTGTGCTACATCAGTAGAAGTCTATCAGATTGTGAGAGACGGTACTCCCAGACTGAGAAGGAGGCCCTTGCCCTTGTATGGGCCTGTGAGAAGCTTCACCCATATGTCTATGGAAGACAATTTGATCTGGTCACGGACCATAAGCCATTAGAGACAATCTACAGTCCACGTTCTAAGCCCTGTGCCCGCATTGAGCGGTGGGTTTTGCGTCTTCAACCATACGACTTTAAGGTTGTCTATGTTTCTGGAAAAGAGAACATTGCAGATCCCTTGTCAAGACTTCTAGGAAGCACAGCAATGAGAGAGAAGCACTTACATGATTCGGATGAGTATGTGAGATTTGTAGCCATTAATGCCACCCCGAGAGCCCTAACCACAAGGGAAGTGGAGGAGGCGTCAGAAAAAGATCCCGAACTAATAGAGGTGAGAAAAGCTATTGAAAGTGGACACTTTGAAAAGTGTATGACATACGCAGCTGTTGCTAGGGAGCTATGCGTGGTAGGTTTTTTAATACTACGTGGAACACGCATTGTTCTTCCGAAAACATTACAACCACGAGCAATAGCACTGGCCCACGAGGGACACATAGGTATTGTTGGGACCAAACAGCACCTGAGGAGCAAAGTATGGTGGCCTGGCATGGACAGAGCTGCCGAGAGATATTGCAAATCATGCCATGGCTGTCAAATTGTCTCTCGTCCCGATGCGCCAGAACCATTGCGACCCCTACCGTTGCCAGATGGACCATGGCAAGATCTAGCAGTAGATTTATTGGGTCCTCTGCCATCAAAACACTCAATCCTAGTTGTGGTGGATTACTACAGTAGGTATTATGAGTATGACATACTGACCTCAACCACGGCAACAAAAGTGATTGACAGCCTTGAGGACATATTCAGCCGACATGGACTTCCTGCCACACTAAAATCAGATAATGGACCTCAATTCAAATCAGATGAATTCAGGAGTTTCTGTGAAGAAAACGGGATCAGACACCTGAAAACAACGCATAAATGGGCTCAAGCGAATGGTGAAGTCGAGCGCCAGAATGCCTCCATCATGAAACGAATTCGCATTGCACAGTCGGAAGGACTTGACTGGCAAAAGGAACTCAGGAAGTATGTTACAGTATACAGAGGAATTGTACATAACACCACAGGCAAAAGCCCCGCTGAACTTCTGTTTAAAAGAAAAATGAGAGGCAAGTTACCTGAACTCACATCAGTAGACAAAGATCTCGAAGTTCACGACCATGACGCTGAGAAAAAAGGAAAATATAAACTGTATGCAGATGAACATCGCAAAGCAGATTTCTCAAATGTAGCTGTTGGAGATCGGGTTCTGATCAGGCAGGACAAGACGGACAAGTTTACCACACTGTTTAACGCAACACCCCACACAGTGGTCAGCAAAGCTGGGAACAAAATAACTGTCGAGTCACCCACCGGAGCCCAGTACAGTCGCAACACAACATTTGTGAAGAAATATGTAGAAAGCGAGAAAGGGAATGCTGACTGTTCCACAGATTCAGATCAACAGACATTGTCAGAGGAATCAGAGAGACTTGTGCCTATGGTTGAGTGTCACCAAGACATTACATATGTCAAGCCCCAAAGACAAAAAAAAATTACCTCAAAAATTGGCTGACTTTATCGTTGGTTGAACTTTTGGATGCAGATTAAATGCAGACAACGTTGTTGATATGTTCATGGTTAATATTATAAGTGAGTTTAAAATAAGTTGAAGAATGTGAAAATCATCAGTTAGATGAACATGTTATTTGTTTGGCAATACTGAGACTACAGTCAAGTGTTAAAGGTCTCTATCCGACTTTGGAGGGGATGTCATGTATTAGAATGATGGTCTGTATCTTTAAGATGTGAGTGTACTAATATGTATGCAAGACCGGATGTAGAGGGGGAGTTCACGTTAAGAGGGGGAAAAGTAAAGACGCCGTTTGGAAAAGTTATCAAGCGTGTGACTGATTTAATTCGGCAGAGTGTGTAAGAGATATCTGATTACACAAGAAAGCAGATATATAACAGGTCTCTCCCGCACGTCTGCTGCTTTCTTCCACGAGTCCTCAGCTCTCTCAGTCTCTGCTGGTTCGCGGGCGGCTTAACGTCAGCAACTACGTCTTCTCTCTAAGATTAGATCCTCTCTTTCTGAGAAAACCTTAGAGATTGCGGTCCATGCACTCATTACATCGCGGTTGGATTATTGCAACTCCCTCTACTATGGCATACCCAAACACTCTATTGCTCGTCTCCAATTAGTCCAGAATGCTGCTGCAAAGTTCCTCAAAAGAAAACGCAAATTTGATCATGTTTCACCTATTTTAAAATTGCTGCATTGGCTACCAGTGCATTTTAGAATTGAATTTAAAATTCTTATCTTTGTTTTTAAATCCGTAAATAATCTGGCACCAAGCTATTTGTCCGAGCTTCTCTGTCCACATAATCCCACACGAAATCTCAGGTCTAGTGACCAGAAACTTTTGTCTGTCCCCAGATCATGGTTAAAGAATAGAGGAGACAGAGCCTTTGCGATTGCTGGCCCTAGGCTGTGGAACAGCCTTCCATTTTACATCAGAGCGGCTCAATCTCTAACTGTTTTTAAATCCTCTCTTAAAACCTACTTCTTTTCTTTAGCTTTTAATACATTGTGAGCTTTTGTCATGAATGTGTGGTTATGTCCTTGCTTTGTATCTTGTGTATTGTTCAGCACTTTGGTCAGCCCTGTTTGCTGTTTTTAAATGTGCTATATAAATAAATAAAAACTTGAAACTTGAAACTTGAAGAAATAAATTATCTCAACGGTGTCACTCACACCGGCAACAACAAAACTATTAACACTTCTGGGTTGCGGCTTCCGGCTCGTGCGGTCGTCAGCAGTCCTTCTCTCTCTACTACTCCGGTTTCCCCTGAGGTTAAATACTCTCTCCACGCCAATTACTGAAACAAGAGACAGGTGTTGATTATTTCCGTTCAACCTGCTCACTCACCGTTCGTCTCCCGACTCTCTCTCCCGCTGCAGGCTTCGCTAAACCACGCCTCCGCCTCCACAATCTGGTTACATTTATGTTGTTTCTCCCTGCGCATGTCTTGATCCCTTTAGCGCAAGCTTTATGAACATAAACATGAACTTCAGAGTTACTGTCTGGGTGCTCTGTTTCTGTTTTCAACTATAATCAATACTACACCAAATATGGTTTTGTTTCCATGGAGATAACATCTATAGCAATTGGACATAATCCTCAGAAGTAAGGCCATCAGATGAAAAGCTTGTCAGAATGAATTTAAAATACACCTCCCGAGTTTATCGCAGCTCAGCCTGTATTTACGGGATGTAATCTCTTTATTCTTACATATGTGTAAAGTTTATCAAAAGGCTATCCTGTTTAGGATGAGTAATTCTGCAGAATAAATCAGGCATGCACAAAAATGTGTATGTATGTAGACCCTTACTGAAGCAAAATACATGGGAATAAACTGCAAAATAATGTGATATATTACATAATACATTTCCATATTTGGGAAACTAGTGCTCATATTTTTCATTATACTGCAACATATGCATTGAACATGTATGGCTATACATCGAAACATATAAAAATATTTAGAAATGAAAACAAAAAATAGCACTACATATTCATAAGGTTTTATCCCTTTATTGTGCACACATATTGCACATACATGATGTTCCTATATAATTGTGACTGTATGTACACACATATATACACACATTCACCGAATAAATTACAGCAGATTTCTAGTTCCCAGCATGCTGTGCTTCTGACTGTTAAAGGAGAATAAATAGTAAGTTATTCCATGTGTTTTGCTCAATATTAATATAGGTGGTGTTTAATGATCTATTACATTGGAATTTAAAAGGTGTTCGGGGTTATCCAAAGTAGAGCCTGTATTTAGCCTGACAACTGGCCGAACACCAATAAAACTAAGGGGAGCCCCGATATGCTTTAAGTAAGTACCTGTCATGGCTATAGTCGGACTTGTGTCTGGAGTGAGAGTGTGAATTGCCTTATGATGAGAGCTGTTACACTTACACAATGGATTGTTGTTCTAATGGGACAATAATGCATTCACCTAATTCACTCTCATAGAACTGGGGTTTTAAATAATGATTAACTAACCTAGCCCCTAACCCTGACACAAATACACATACAAGCAAATCACAATTGAAATTCTCTCTGTAACACTTTTCTTTTTTCTTTTTTGTTAATTTTGGCAGTGTTGAAGATACAGAGATTATCATATTACATTGTATTAAATTGTATTGTAATTGTATTTCTTTATGAATTGTGTTTAGTCTTTAGCAGTTGCTTTGTCACTGTAAATCATTATCATTGTGAATCCCCAACATTTGCAGACCATGATTCCAAATTAAATATAATTTTATTTGAATAAATGCATTTTTATAATTCATTATTATATTATTATAAATTATTATAAAAAGCATATTTTTGTTTAATTTATATATTTTAAAATATAATTTTATATATAAATGTAATTTTATAATATTTTGTAATATTATAGAATATTTATTTATTTTATAATATTCTATTTTAGAATAAAAAAAAATTTAGGCCAATAAAATATTTTCGTGTTAATTAAAAAAAAGTTTTCAAACACTAAAATAAGCAGAATATCTAAGCCACAAAATAAAGTTTAAAGTTTAAAGTTTTTTTTTTTAATGTGAAGAAGAAGGTGGTTCATTTCAAATTCTAATTACAACAGAGACTCCTGGTGACTTGAAACATCTGATACTCACTGTCATTGATTAAGAAATCATTCACAAATTCTATCAGATTCATCAAGAGTTTAGAGTTCAGGGAAGGTTCATCTAGAGTACCCTTATCTTTAATTAAAAAAGAGAAAACTAGAAGAAAAAAAAGCAGTGGCTGCCGGGATATCTATCTCTGTAAAAACAGCTGGGTGTGTGACCCTTGTAGAATATGCTTTGGCAGCAGAAGTCAACTTGCATTACAAAGTAGACCTCTTTGTCACACCATTGTCTAGCCTGGTCCGGCTAATAATTGACACAAACATGAGAGAATAGCCTGGGACCAACAAATGTTGAAGTTAATGAGCAACCAGCCCCACCTTGCATTCACATGCTCTGTTACTAGGCCGCTCACTGACTGCAACCCTGGCTTATTATTCACACTGCCGTCTCCCCTATCACAGTCTTCAGTGGGGGCTGCTCATTAGCATAGTTATGCAAGTATCAATACTTTCAGACAATTTCAGGCCTCCCAGCTGGCCGAGGTTTAAGAGCCATCCAGCGTATCACAAATGTAATCAGATAAGAAGGACGTGGGGAGGACAAGGAGAATGTTGCTGTTGATTTGTTGCCAGCATGCATGATGGGAATGTGGTTCTCAAACAGAGGATTACCTTTGACTTTGCATTAGCCTACCTTAAAGCAAGGGTCTTTTAATTAATGACCCCCCCCCCCCCCCCCCAAAAAAAAAAGATTTAGATTTTTTTTTAATGATAAAGCTAATTATATTTGTACACATTTATACTGTGTGAAAAAATAAATAAAAATAAAACGGGTAAAACATTTTCAAATGATATAAATATACATTTGTTTGCGTTCTTTTTTTATTTATTTATTTAGAATGTGATTAAATATATCTACATCTATATCTATCTATCTATCTGTCTTTCTATATATATATATGTCTGTCTGTCTATTGTTCATTATCTTTATAACTTTTCGCCAGTATAAAAGCACTTACACCAGAGAAGTATTGTTCCGTTCTTGTGTAAAAAAGTCTTGAAGGTTAATATACATGTTTTGATGTGTTTTATGATCGGTGCGTCATACATTAATGTGCTCTATTGCTTTCAGGATTTCCATTAACTGGAACAATCACAACAATGTCACGTTAAAGCTTGAGTAGTAAAATTCTAAAATTCTGAATATGCTTTAAAAGTGTATATTCTGGTTTAATGCCATTCTGAGGTTCTCCCCAACATATTGGAATGTAATACAGTAATGTTAATGCAGCCTCTTGCACAAACATTCACTTGTAATTGTAGGTGTGTTGCCCAACACCGATAATATGAGTGAACTTTGGACACACCTGCATCCATTAGGGTCAAACAACTAGACGGAATAATGCAGTACAGACATCAATTCTGGCTGCAATATCATGCTATCAACATACATACAAATAACTGGAAGTGTAGGTCTTTTCATTGGAGGAAAACTTAGTATTAAGTACCAAAGACAACATATTTTCATGTATTCTTGCATTGATGAGAGTGATGTGAAATGGCTGACGTCATAGGTGTTCTTCTGGACATGACCTTCTTTGTAGCTTCCATTTTTGCTGTTTATTTTTGCCTTTGGACTATTAATTCTGAAAAATCTGCTTTCCGTAGGCAAAAGCAGTTGGTTTTTATATTTTTGAGGACTAACCCCTTATTTATAATTGTGAAATAATTTGTGTACCTGCATGATACCCTGGACAAACCAAAGCTTTCCGGACAGAGTTCTTTTGAGGGGATGGTTGAAAGTGGATCTGGAGGGCAACGGAGAAGCTTCAGATAATAGGCTTTAATGGGGCATTCACATTCAGCAGGCCATAACAAAGACCAGGCAGTGGGATTTGAGAGAGGGGCCGATTGTTGCTCCAGTGTGCTTTAATTTCTAGCCTTGGAGACACAAGCAGAGGATGATGGTGGGGGAAAATCTGGCATTGTTCAGGGGAGTGTCAGCAGTTTTTTGGGAGGCCAGAGAACCACGTTTGAAAAAGTAAGAGATAAACAGAAAGAGGGAAAGAGTAGGATGGACAGTGAGTTACAGAAGGAATCAAAGAAAAGACAGGAGACTGCAAGCTTTTCAGTATGAAGAATCTTTTTAATTCATCAAAGTTGCAGAAAGCCAGCCACTCTGCCCAGCGTGCAATAGTGCAGTTGTGCATAAAGAGCTGGAAGGTCACAGCATGCACTGAGCAGCACACTTCTTCCTGGCCAACAGTGTGTCTGGCACTATTTCTATATTACATATTTGGCCAGTTTAGAATGATTCTAGAGCATGCTAAATATTCTTTCTACTTTTAAAATGTATTATCTAATATAGATGGGTTTTGGGGTTTTTAGTTTTGAAAATGTTTTCATACTATGTTACGGATTGATTTAAGTGAAATGTGTCTTTTATGAATGTATGTATTAATTAATTAATTATAAATGTATAATTTTATTTATATATATAAATATATATATATATATATTTTTATTATTATTAATATTATTATTATTATTTATTTTATTTTTATTATTATTGATGTGTAGCCTTTCACAGCATAACGCGTTTGATCATCTTTATCAGTTAGACATTTGCGCGTGAAATGAATGTGCACTGGATGTGTGTAATGAAAGGTGTCAGAGAGCTTCTCCATGTACTTGACCGCAGGGATTGTTATGCCACAGAACGTTGATGAATGAGAGAAACGGGATAGTTTCATACAAAGTGTTTCCCTCAGATTCGTGTCGTAAGCATTTTAAGCCTCACTCTCTCCGCTTCGGCTTTAGTTCATTGTAACACCTTGCACAGTCGCGGAAACTTGGCCATGATCAATTATTTTAAAGTTTTCACTGCCTGCTGTAGTAAATGCGATGACGTCAGGAAACAAAATTGATAACTTTGTTATAATAATGTGTTATTTTGAATAATCGTCTTGCAAATAAGTTGGTCATTCTTCTCTAAAACGCGATATCTCTAAAAGACTTTTCTCGCATCACCCACTAATAAATCAATTACGTAGTAAATCGGTCGGTCTACTTACTATATTGGTGTAGGATATATATATACAGTACAGACCAAAAGTTTGAACACACCTTCTCATTCAAAGAGTTTTCTTTATTTTCATGACTATGAAGTTAATTCATAGTTTTGATGCCTTCGGTGTGAATCTACAATTTTCATAGTCATGAAAATAAGAAAACTCTTTGAATGAGAAGGCTTGTCCAAACTTTTGGTCTGCACTGTATGTATATATATATATATATATATATATATATATATATATATATATATATATATATATATATATATATATATATATATATATATATATATATATATATATATATATATATATATATATATATATATATATATATATATATATATATATATATATATATATATATATATATATATATATATATATATATATATGAATAGTTCAGATGCAAAAGCCTCTAGGTACATCTATCTATCTATCTATCTATCTATCTATCTATCTATCTATCTATCATAAAATAAGTAGCCAGTATTGATGGGGTCTGCCTCCGGGGATTTGTTTTTGTGGGTGGGGGATTTAACCCCCGCACCCCCTCTCTTTCCCTCTGGTTTTAGTCCATTGTTGTGAACCTTCCTCTCAAGAGTGCTGTTGTCTTCCACTCCCAGGGAGAAGCTTGCTCTGCCCCAGAGTGTAAGCAGTCAGTTGCCAGATAGAGACTTTTCGGCTCTTCAGTTTTAAACTCACCTAAACTTTGTGGAGCAAACCATTCTACAGGAACTCAAGCGAGAGAGAGAGAGAGAGAGAGAGAGAGATAAACCCCACTCCACTGTCATTACGGGCAAACCACATTATGTGTAAAAAAGACAGAGGGACGCTAGTGTGTTTGGTATTGGATGCTTTCCTTAACACAGTCTAAGACATGTTTTTTATATATATTGAGAAGAAAAGGAGACACGTTCTAAATCCTCAGTGTTTTTAATTTCTGTGGATAGCTATATAACGGGTTTTGGACTCGGGAGCGCTCACGAGCACAGCGCGAGACACGGAGAAGCGTATCAGAGAAAAGCAGCACTGGACTTTGAATCTGAAGATTAGTAGTCTTCGCGTGTGCTATCAGCCTATTGGTTTTTATTTTTGATGGATTTACCAGTGTAACTCAGACTTTCCCAAAAGTTGCTTATTGGATTTCCAAGGATAAATAATTCTGACACGGTGAGGGGGAAAATGGACACATGAGTGTCTCGAGGGCCACCAAGATCCGAGGGCACTAAGAATTCCGAACCTATTTGGACCAGGAAAGGGCACACGAAAATAGGTAAAATTATTGTTTGCGTATGGTAAAACTGGGATCAGATTAGTTGTATGAATATAATTTTATTGGTATTTATTAAATAACCAGTTGTTTCAGATAAATTGAACTGAAAAATAAGTGTTTTAGGGACTTGCAGTGATTAGATTGTAAATCAAATACTGTTTAATTTGAACTTGTGCTTTATTTCTGTACATTTGACGAATTTAATATGAAACAACACCATATAATTGTAATCGTGAAATACATATTCTTGTTGATTAATCTAGTTCATATCTAATTTCAGTTGCTGTATATAGCCTATTTATCTCCACTTCGGTTTAGGTTTACTTACTTGGGCTCAGAATGACTTTCATTTAACTATACCAAGTGGTTTCACACTTGTATATAGATTTATTTAGCTTAACCAAACCCTCGTTTCAGTGTGAAATTCTCGTATGTTTTGAGAGCACATGTGTCTCCTCGTACCCGGAGAGCTTGACGTTTGGTCTTATTTAGCCCATCTCATATGCTGAGCGAAATAATTATTTTAAAACACATTTGGAGTGAGTAAATAAGTTGTAGTCTATTATGTGTACACGAATTGTGTTTAAATATCTTAAATGTTTAAAAGTTCTAAAGTAGGCTACTTAAATTTAATAGCTACCTCCGATATGTATTTGGGCAATTGGATGTTGCAGTCGTAGATGTACAGGATCCAATTCATGTGTTTATATAGAAACGACCCATTAAAAGCACGTTCTACATGTCCCATTCATAAACAACTTAACTGCTGCGCATTCGTAACTTAGGGTTATTCATGTCCATGAGGGACATAGACATTGTCCAACAATGATATAGGTGCACAACAGGACATTCATTTTCAAATGTGGTTTTGTGGGCAGGGTTGGGATGTGCAATGTATTATGCATTTATGTCATTATTTCACCATAGCTTCTATGAATTGCAAATCGGCTCTGTTTTTTTTCTCTCAGGTCTGTGACTGCACTGAGGTTGCCAATGCCTGGAGTCAGCATTTGAAGCTGACCAGCTGTCTCCCACAATTACAAACATTACATCAGCAAGATGTTGATCATCTTTAAGGTTTTCATTACCATCTGCTTAATGGAACTAGTGTTTTCAAGAAGCATAACATCTGGGGAAATCCAGGCAAAAGGTATGGATTAAAATAAACAATTTCATTTGAAATCACTCAGATCCAAATCCATAATGCATCTAATCTGACACTCTGTAATGAATGGTTTGAATATATGATGAATATTCAATATATGACAAATGGAGCTGAGATATAAAAAAAATTAAGTCCAGGGGAAGTTGAAGGGGATGTAATCGTTTAGAGAGTAAAACAATCCCAGTATTTCCTTGAGCCATAAACAGTGCTACCTGATCCTGCCAAAGCCCCGAGGCTTGGAAGTGTAAATCTGTCTGGCCCAGTGCCATTAACAGGGGATTGTGGGATGCTAGGAGGGTTGGGAAAGATGAGTCTCCTATTTAATTGTCCTACACTGTGTTATATTTTATACCTACCAGGAAGATTTTGTACCTGCCGTGTCCAATTATCTCCAAGAGTTATTAAGATTTTCATAGTACTGTTTTTTTGTGTTTGTGTGTGTGAAAAGCCTCATGAAAACAAATCAGAGGATTGTTTTAAATCATGGTATTAGCCACAAGCTTTATGTGGCATTTTATGTTGTGCTGTTGATACGCTTAGCCTGAGTGCACCGCTCTGAGTTCAAGAGAATGAAGGGAACAGATGTAGACCCTTGTGAAGACTGGGGTAAAGTATTTGTTAAAAGCATCTTTCTCTGAACAACTGTGAGCTACATTCAGTGCTAGGAAGGTGCTAAAGGTTGAAAAACCCTGTGGTGCAGCCCAACAATGTCCCACTAAGTTCCTGCCAGGAGAAATTAAAGTCATTTGAAAACTGTAAGACTTTAATGGGCAGAGCCACCCAGACATATTTATAAGTCCTTTATAAAATTTCTATTTTACAAAAAGGAAAAGTGGTTTTCCAATAGCTCATTAGTAGTGTATGACCCTTCAGGATTGCAACTCACCTTCTTATGACACCATTGAATCTAAAAATGTACTGCATGAGCCTTAAAGACTAGTGTAGTTTTAGTTTATACATGTGTTTATGTGTTTTGTTTAGCTTGTCCTTTGTTTTCCTGCTGACCATTCACACCCTCTTTAGGGTCAGATACCGGCCAGGCCCTAGTTGTATTCAGTGAAGTTCATTAGTGTATTGGTGGAACAATGTTATGCTTCAGTGCTGGAGGTGACATTGCTTGGTTAGGGGGCGTTCTTCACTCAAATGCTCAAAATCACATTCACCTCTGGGCCACAAGGAACACTGCTGTGAAGTCAAAGTTAGGTCATTCTCAGCTGAGAATTGTGTTTCTGTTCTCTCTTTTGTTTGTGGCTTTGTTTGCCTGATTTGCTCCAAAACAGTGGTGATCTCTGTGAGAAAGGCTGTGGTTAGCAATTAGTGAGAAGTTATGTTAATTAGATGTGTTTATTAAATATGGTTTATACTACAGTCTAATTACTGTAGTAGTTGTTCAAAACCTCCTTTTATCTTTCCGCCAGATATCCGAGTTTCTCGACCAATGCTTATTCCTGAATTTCCTGAGAATACTACTGTGTTGGTTGGAGGACATGTGAAGCTGGTATGTAAACTTAGCTTTAACAAAAACCTAGCTTCAACACGTCTCCAGTGGTTCAAGAAGGACAGCAATCACCTGGGGCCTGATGGATCACCACTTCTTACAGCGCTTACGGTGAGAAAGTGATTTAAAACCCTTTATTATGCATATTTTCTGTTTTCAGGAAAGAGGGAGTAATGTTTACATTTGTTACCCCCACAGCCTCTTCTTGAGAACCTCTCCAAAATCAACATTCTTCCTTTAATGAATGTCTCAGTTGAAGATGCTGGGGAGTATATATGCAAAGTGGAAGACTCAGTTGGTCAAACTACTCGCTCTGCCTGGGTGAAAGTCTTATCAGGTAAGCCATATCATCCAATATCATCTGACCTTCTCTTCATCAGGGCAGATCTTCCATCATTCTCTGACAGGTCAGCCGTTGGCGTTATACTGCCATGAAAACCAGTTTATTAATATTTAGGAGGACAATACTAACCACTATAGTGGAAAAGTCATATCTAAGGAGTAAACTTAAGTTTAGTGTGATAATGTTGCCATTAGTAACTTTATTTGTCATGTTTTGTCCTAGAAGTTTCTGAAAAACCAACTGAGGAGACATCAGAGCATCTACTCCTAGAGCTTGGAGATGTACTAAAACTCCGTTGTGATACAAATCGTCCTGGAACTGTCCAGTGGTTCAAGGGTGGAGTACGTGTGCAACACAATACTCGTATCCAGATAAGGGCAGCAGTCATGGAGATTGCTGATGTCACCTATGAAGATTCGGGAGTGTATGTGTGTATACTGCGTGGTACTAAAGAAGCTCTACGCAATTTCACTATCACAGTGGCAGGTAGGTTCTGTCCACATGTTGACCTTTCAGCAGATTTGTATTCTTCATTAATAACCCTTCTTTTGAATGGTTTTATAATAAGATGAACATTTACTGCTTCTTTGTAGATGTTGCAGGATCAGGAGATGACGATGAGGACAATGGCCTTGAAAATGCTGGTCCTGAGACCGAAAATGACCAGGTCTACATCTCCAGAGGTTAGTGTTCATTGTAACTACAAATTCAGTTACGTTCAGCTCCATTTCAGTTTTAGAATGATAGCTTGAAATGAACAGTTGTTTTTTATAATACGTGTTAGCACCATATTGGACTCACACTCAAAGGATGGAGAAGAAGCTCTATGCAGTCCCAGCTGGAAACACTGTCAAATTCCGCTGCCCTGCCACAGGGAGCCCTCTACCCACCATTCGCTGGTTAAAGAATGGCAGAGAATTCAGAGGAGAGCACCGTATCGGAGGCATAAAGGTGAGTGATTGTTATTTTTGTCTATTGGAGACTTAGCAATTATTTGAACTTTTTAAAATCTCACAGTAAATATCAGTATCACCTAATTTTCACATGTTACCACTTTGTGTTTGTAGCTACGACATCAGCACTGGAGCCTGGTCATGGAAAGTGTGGTTCCCTCAGACCGTGGGAACTACAGTTGTGTGCTGGAGAACAAGTATGGGTCCATCACTCACACCTACCTCTTGGACGTACTGGGTAAGAGGGCTTCTGCTTGCCTGCTCTAGACAGCCGCCTGGCTCCACGAGGAGCCATCGCAGGCTTGTCATGCTTAGCAAATGTCAGAGGCACTTAACATCAAATCAGTGAGATCCTGTACCAGCAGCTTAGTGGCGTCACATAGCAAGACAGGCACCAAATGCACCTCAGAGAGAGCCAAAGGCTACACTGCTACACCACAGGCAAGAGAGTTCACTCTAGTCTGTACATGTCTATACAGATATTTAAGATCTGCACTGGAAGAGGTCAATAAATATCATCACAGCAGGAGAATATAAGGTGGGGGCTGGCATCGGTTTGTGTGGTACATGCCTTGAGGCGCTGTGGTTTGAGGCGTCCAGACCAATTTTCTACCTGACCTGTGACAGACATGTTTGTTAAGAGTCCGGCGTGGGGTCAACTGGTGTGTCCTAGCAGATAGGAGGAAAGAACAGAGAATAAAGAGCCCATTGACTTCAAAGCAACCCAACACATGGGCCTGGCTCTAAAAATCCCTTAATGGAACTAATTAGTGAGCATTGATCAACTTTGGAAGTCCCGCTTGTCTATCCCTGTGCCTTATCTTTCTTCAAATGCTCTTGAATGTCAACTTTTATAGGCAACATTATTTTGTAGGATGTTTTTGATAACACTTTTGTTAAATATTTTTTAGATATAGTGTAGAAAAGTACTAAGCCTTCCAATTTCTTTTTTCAGAACGCTCCCCACACAGGCCCATCCTTCAAGCTGGTTTACCCAAAAACACTACAGCTGTAGTGGGTGGAGATGCCCAGTTCCTGTGTAAAGTCTACAGTGATGCCCAGCCTCACATCCAGTGGCTAAAACACATAGAGATGAATGGCAGCCGCTATGGCCCTGATGGCATTCCTTACGTGAAGATTGTGAAGGTACTTAGAAAGTCATCCATTATACTTTTCTAGAGGTAAAACAGATCATAGTGGAGTGATCAAGCATTAAAATGTTGATTGTTTCTTCCAACATCTCAGACTGGAAGCTTGAACATGTCTGAAGTTGAAGTCTTATATCTTACAAATATCACAATGGAGGATGCAGGAGAATACACCTGCTTGGCGGGAAATTCTATTGGTTTCTCTCATCAGTCTGCTTGGCTTACAGTCTTATCAGGTAGGTTTGTATAAATACATTGATCACACAAATCCTAAAAATTACTTGAGACTCAGAGGTGCAAGTAATGAAATCTTGTCATTTCCACAGAGGAGGATGTGGCCAAGGAAATGGACCTTATGGAGGCCAAGTACACTGACATCATCATCTATGCTTCTGGTTTCCTTGCACTGGTGATGGCCATTGTCATAGTGGTCCTCTGCCGAATGCAGGTTCATCCCAGTCAGGAGCCTTTTGATACTCTCCCAGTGCAGAAACTCTCCAAATTTCCTCTACGCAGACAGGTAAGATGACACTTCTGAACAAACCTAATGATAATTCCCCAAGAATGTGGAATTCAACACAGCGTTCTGGATTCTAATCCTGTATGTTTTGGACCCTATCATAGTATTCAGTGGAGTCCAATTCTTCCGGAAAATCAAGTGCGTCACTGATGAGGGTGGCTCGTCTTTCCTCCAGTTGTTCCCCAATGCTGGCTGGAGTTATGGAGTTTGAACTGCCTTATGACCCTGACTGGGAGTTTCCAAGAGAGAAGTATGCAGTACCAGCAATCATAGCTGTAAAAACGTTTCCTTTTATATGATGGTGAACTGAATATTTATTGAAATTATTTTGTGCCAGTTTGACATTAGGTAAACCACTTGGAGAGGGCTGCTTTGGTCAAGTGGTGAGAGCAGAAGCTTATAGGATAAACAAAGAGAGTCAAGATCAAGTGGCAACTGTAGCTGTTAAAATGCTAAAAGGTATGTTTGTACTGGTAATGCATTGTATTAAAGTGTTGAGCATTTTTGAATTGCAGTCTAAGAAGGAATTCTTGGTAATTTTCAGACGATGCAACTGATAAAGACCTGGCAGACCTCATCTCTGAGATGGAGCTAATGAAGGTGATGGAGAAGCACAAGAACATCATAAATCTTCTTGGTGTTTGCACACAGGATGGTAAGTTGAACACTGTGGCATCTCATGGTTGTATGAATTTTATTTGGCCATTTGACTTCAATTAAATTTTAAAAATTGGATTTCTGGTTCAGGTCCACTGTATGTGCTGGTTGAATACGCATCTAAGGGTAGCCTACGGGAATATCTCAGAGCACGTCGACCTCCTGGCATGGACTACACCTTTGATGTGACCAAGGTTCCTGAAGAACAGCTCACCTTTAAAGACCTAGTTTCCTGTGCCTACCAAGTCGCAAGGGGCATGGAGTACCTGGCCTCTAGAAGAGTATGTTGGTCGCATGGCTCAATTAGCTTCATTTTGAAATAAGCCCCCCAAATCTTATCAACACACCCCTTTTTCTGACACGTGATGCCAAGCATTCCTTAGTGGAGTGGTGGTGTGTCGTGTTTACCACGCGTCCATCCTGTCTCTGTGGGCTTTGTCCCTTTTAGCACTGCCATAAATCTGTTAGCAAGCAGGCGCTCGGACCCGCCTGTGCACTGGATCGTATTACTAGCTTTTTGTGGCCTGCTAAGAATGCAGTCGTCTGAAACCCCTCCATTAAGGACCACAAACCAGGGGCCATTTTCGTCCTCTTTTTCAATCCTCAAATACCGCTACTATTTCAAATGAAAACCAAAATAAACTTAATGACATGCATTTAGATCAGAAACCAGATCTGTGTTGTTTTTCTGTGAAGTCCAAATCTATTTAAAGTTAGGCTTGTTTAAAGTTTTGCAAATGTTGCTCACTATATGATGATTTATACAACATTTCTCACATAGAAAGTAGTTTGTCATTGTGAGGTTTCATCTGGTTTCATCTGCAGGATCAAAACTCTAGCCTCACTGTAAACATGTTTATCTGCTTACCAGAAGCTGAAAAGAGTTGCCAAAACATTGTTTGGGCCATTTCAACTAAATAGAATTCTTTCTTTTCTTTTCTCACCAGTGCATTCACAGAGATTTAGCAGCAAGGAATGTTCTTGTGACAGAGGACAATGTGATGAAAATCGCAGATTTTGGTTTGGCAAGAGGAGTGCATCAGATTGATTACTACAAAAAAACCACTAATGTAAGTAACAATTACATTCAAGACTTTCTTAGAACTGTAGCTAGATGTTTTTGCTGTTTTGATGACAGCTCATTTGTAAGCAAGGCTGTATGAACCTTTATGTGCCGTTTTAAAATCGTAATGCTTTTAAAGACAGATGTGTAATGTGTCCATGCTGATTGGCAGACAGCTTAATAGAAGATAATTAGGGAGGGGGGGGGGGGGGGGGGGGGGGGGGGGTTAGTGAAGGAGTGGTCAATCATGTTTTTGTGGATCTAAAGGAAGTGGAGTGCTTTGGCTCTGTCTGTGTGGCAACTAACTGTCCCACTCACAGCCCTGTTGTTTCCAATTTCAGGGACGTCTGCCAGTGAAATGGATGGCACCAGAAGCCTTGTTTGACAGAGTCTATACACACCAGAGTGATGTGTAAGTCTGACTAATCATTGCAGCTATGCCAAAGAATCGGCTGAGCAGGGTTCCCCCTTCAAGGAATGTCAGCCTGTTCAGATTAACCAGAATGCATCAGTACATTTGAATCCTGATGGTGGATGTTTTTACTGACTAATAAATTTGTCATAATGGCTAAAAATGTCATCAGGAAGATGATTGAATTAGTACAGTTCAAGCTGATTACCTTACATGGTGTGCTGACATTTTTGATCTCTTGCTTCCTCAGTTGGTCTTTCGGAGTTTTGATGTGGGAGATTTTCACTTTAGGAGGATCACCATACCCTGGGATACCAGTAGAGGAGCTTTTTAAGCTGCTGAAGGAAGGTCATCGAATGGACAAACCTTCCAACTGCACCCATGAACTGTAAGCATCAATCTGTTCACCAAAGAAAATTTCGAGGTTATGTACTTATATTCAAATCGTTTTTTATAGCTACATGAAGATGAGAGAGTGCTGGCATGCAGTACCAACACAAAGACCAACATTCAAACAGCTTGTGGAAGAGCTTGATAGGGTGCTGGTGTCCATTTCAGATGAGGTAAACACCTATTTAGACAAAGGTTTGAGTCTTACAATGTTGTTTTATAGTCAAACCACTAAACCAGTTGTATTTTTACATTTTCAGTACCTGGACCTATCCACTCCTTTCGAACAGTATTCCCCATCTTGTGAGGACACCTCCAGCTCTTGCTCTTCAGACAATGATTCAGTGTTTACCCATGATGCTATGTCAACTGACCCATGCCTCATTGGCTACCACGACGTGTTCTCTCAGATGGACCTAAAGACAACAATGCGATAGTCCGTTTTGGCACAAGCTTGTGGACATCAGATGTTGTTATGGAAACACTTGTATGAAAAACGGTACAAGGATTTTCACCTTTGTTACTCTTGCCTAAGAACATTATAACAATGCTTGGCACTATGAAATTTGGTGATTGGTAGTTTTTACAGAGAAATAGGTCTGGTCATGAGCTTTTTTGTTTACATTTTTTATTGAATGGCTCCTGCTGTATGTAGAAAGCTACATTGGAGCAGCATACAGAGGTGTTTTCAAACCATAATAATAATACTTTTTTTTTAAAGAGAACATTTATTTTGATATAAAAAGCAGATATCATTGATAAATATAAATATCTCTCTATATAAAATTATATTATTTTTTTTATTTAAAGAACTATCTTAAATCTCAGGATCTTGCATGTTAAAAATTGCAGTAGTGATTTTTGATTTCCTGTGAATATCTTAAAATATTTTATGTACATATCATTACAGAAGACAATTACATTTTATAAATTATTCTAAATGATTTAAAGTGAAGGTGTTACTTAAGTGAAGAAATAATGTAAATCTGTTCTGCAGCTATCCCTGAATGTTTCTTCATATCATTGACACATTTACAATAGCTATTGTTCGCTCCTCGTACCACTGTACACTGTCAAGGCTAAACCTCTGAGCACTCAACTTCCTGTTGTTCTGTTCATTTCATGCCTCACCGTTTGGTAACCATGGATTGTCGTGGGGTTCTCCTCACCCATTCATCCCATTTTAACTGAGACATTGCGGGGACCAGCAATGCTTCCATTGTCAGTACTGTACAGAAGAAAAGGACCTGACTGAATGTGCATTGCCTTGATATTGAATGATTTCAAATGGTGATTTTTGAAATGGTTATTTCAAATTGTTTGGCTGTAGCCTTTTAACCCCCACAGTTTATTTGCAGGGTCCAGGCATAGGCCTAAGTGGAAAATGGTCTCATGCAGATGTAATGTGTGACTGCTGGCTAGGGTGATTGGGGGGCTGTCTAATGCCTGTGTGCAAATGAGAAAGCCCCCTTATTATGCTAATGGAACCAGCTGCCCATCTTTATCCTGCACTATCTTTAAATATACAAATGCTAATGCTGGCCTTTCAAAACAAACTCAGCAATGTCCTTCAGGGAATGCAAAGCCTCATCCCACAAGCTGATAAGAAGCCAATGGCTTTTTTCAAGTTAATTTACCCTGTACTTTACATTCTTAGCTAGGGATGCTTCTACAGATCCCTTTGGGGACACTTTGGGACAATTGGTGTGCATACTCCAAATAAGTATGCAAGTTGATTTCTCCAATGTGAGCAAAACTGTTCAATTCGATCAAGTCTTCTTTTCTGGCAGCTACAGTGATGTATGACCTCTAAATAAGAAAGAAATGCTTAAAGCAGTCCATGACACCAACAGAATTGTAAGAGTACATTCTTTGCGTACAAAACAAAACAAGAATTATAAAACACATGACATTCCATTTGTGTATTCCTCATTGTAACAATCAAACAATGTTATTATAAATTTCCCCTCAAGAGAGTTATTTTAGAATTATTTAATTTATTTGTTTATTGTTTGTTTTATATTAAATAAAGTATAATTTAAAATACAGTTTTTTACTGTTTTGTTTTTGTGAATGTGAGCAAATCAAAGAAAAGGTTTGAATTTTAGATCAAGCTTTTATTTTTATTAAACAAGGTCATTATTTGTTCCATGGACATCAGATCAACACTCGACTCGATTGTGATATTTTAAATTATTTATAATTTGTCTGCTTCAGTCAGGCAGATTGATTTACTGATCACACCTCAGTGTCACCCTCTAGATGTCTAGACGCATGTCTTATGCATCACTGACTTATCTCTTATGTGTAACAAACCATTATGAAACAAGCGGGACAACTATCACTACAGTCCAAATGTGTCTGTCCCTCCATGGAGACAATCTCAGCCAGCTGGTCTTGGTTAGATAAGAGTTTGTCCACCATAGACTGGGCGTCACCCATCTTTGCATGTCATGCAACTTTAGCCAAAAGGTCAAAGGCCCAACCTACCAAATGCCATGGGCTACATCAAGCTCTGGCTTCCTACTTCATTTTTCATAATATAGGGTGACTATGTCTATGATTTCTGTGGACAGCCCTCATTTTTGGAAATGGAAATGTCTTTGCCAAAATACATCAGAATTTTCCTTTTTTTTAAAAAGTAAGAAATGCATTAGAAATTACAGTGAGAAATTTGGCACTGAATCATATTTGATATTCAGGTTAAATTGTTGTATTGGGTTTTCAGTGCCTTTCAGTATAATTTAGTGTAAGCCATTTTGTGTTTTTTTGATCCAGTCATAGCTTTAATGTTCAATGCCTTTTTTTGTCTTATCCAAATTCAGGGTATACAGTTTATGCGTTCAAGCATTTAAACCCAGTACAAAAGCATCGCTAGCGCTATGCTCTACCTATTAATGATAAACAAGGTAAAAGGTATAATCCTTGTCAAAAAAAGCACTTAATTAAAAATTTAAATTTAAAATTGTTTTAATAATCTGTTGTTATGTACGGAGCCCCACATATGACATGCAGGAAAAAATATTAGGCTAAATCGTGTGCACGATTACTATTGCGTTCCCTCGATTTACTATTTCGTTCACTCGATTTATAAATTGTTCGCACAATTTAACAAATCGAGGGAACGCAATAGTAATCGTGTGCACAATTTTTTTTTCTTGCATGTCATGTAAGGGGCTTAAAGTTATAATATCTTAACATGTATTTCTAACCAAAGCATATTCCTTTTTGTGCACATGTAGCCGTAAAAAGTAAATTGTACAAAACATTATTGTGTTACATGCAACATGGCACAATTTGTTGATCTTTTTATCAAAATCTCGTGAGGAGTAACATTGCTAAAGATCAAATTAATAACAGAATATGCTAATGGAAACATCTGTATGTTCATGTTCATCTTACATAGGGACTATATCAATGTCATTTTTATCTACAGAAACCAGTGTGTTGTGCAGTAAGGCCAGCCAGAGTAATTATGTAGCTATTACTTATTACATCAGATGTTTGCCTTGCTGTATCCTGTTCCAATTAAGGTCACACACTTACAAAATCTGTCTTTATCTGGACACATTCCCTCACAGGGGAAAAACTCAAATTGCATAATCTTGTTACGGAATATTTAATCTTGTATATATTTAATCTTGTAATGTCACAGACGTAAGCATGATGTAAAGACTTTTTGTAGCTGAGTTATACTAACTGTTCAGCAGTTCATAGTTAATGTTCCAAGGCTTAGCTTTCAGCCCAGTGCTCCGGACGAGAGCACAATGGCTTATCTGTATGTGTGTGTGTGTGAGAGAGAGAGTTTTGTCTTTCTCTCTATCTGCTGATCAAGGGAAGTATTTGAACACTTGTCTATACACAGAGCCTCTGTTGATAATGCCTGAAGTGTGTGAGGCCAGGAAGTGTGAAGGGTAAACATCCCCTAGAAAATGGCACCATTTTATTTAGGCTCTTATGCTTCCACACAGGTTTGGACTTCTTTATTGAAATGAACTGTCAGAACTGGCCTGGCAAGCATCAGATTTTATGGAGAAGATATATTGCTGTTGGACTATATCATGGAGTTTGACATTCCACTTAGTTACCCTTGACGTCAGACTCATCTATTTTTCCACAAGCACTTCAGTACACTGTAAAAGCTAATGTGTAATGTGTAATAGGCTCAAATTTGAATACCCCCCCCCCCCCCACACACACACACACTTAATTTCAGTTGAAATGGCTAAAAACAACAAAAGCTGAAATTGCACAAAAGCTAAGCCAAGCATTTCTGAATTCCCATCATGCTGTGCAACTGGCTAAAAGAGGTTATTCAGTAGACTGTTTTATGTGTTTTTGGGAAACACAAGACGTGTAGAGACTGGTCAAGTTAGGCTATAGCCAACACAGCCTCATGAGAAAATGTTACTATTTTACAAGTAATTTTGTTTGAATTTGTACAATTCAATTCAATTAAAGTTTATTTGTATAGCGCTCTTTACAATACAAATCGTTACAAAGCAACTTTACAGGAAATTACGTTTCTACAATATTTAGTAGTAGCTTATAAGTGGTGACTGTCAGTTTGTGCACGTATGACAGGATTTTTCAGAAAAATTAATACAAGACTTAGTCAGCCAGACGATGAACATTATTAACAGCAATTATTATATGATGCAGTTACACTTGTAGCAATATTTGTTAGTTCTGTTTGTTGATTCAGGGTTAGCATCTTCCAGGGTCCTCTGAGGGTCAGCATCATCTCTTCTCAGGTGTTCTGGATCCACACTAAAGCTTGTGTAAATCCTACATGGCAAAACATAGAAACAAATAGAGACATCATCAGCATAGCTGCTGTTCCAACAAAGTAAAATTAATGAGTTTAACCCAAGCTAAAGAATAAGAAAGTGCATTTGATCAGATGCAACTACACTCACAATTTAAGAGATACATTATTCGAATGCTTGGCGAAAGAGATGCGTTTTTAATCTAGATTTAAACAGAGAGAGTGTGTCTGAACCCCGATGGATTGTAGCGTGGTATAAAGCTAGTTAGGTACGCGTGAGCTAAACCATTTAGGGCCTTATAGGTAAGTAATGATAATTTGTAACTGATACGGAACTTAATAGGTAGCCAGTGCAGAGACTGTAAAATTGGGGTAATATGATCATATTTTCTTGACCTGGTAAGGACTCTAGCTGCTGCATTTTGGACTAACTGTAGCTTGTGTATTGAAGAAGCTGGACAACCACCTAGAAGTGCATTACAATAGTCCAGTCTAGAGGTCATGAATGCATGAACTAGCTTTTCTGCATCAGAAACCGATAACATGTTTCATAGCTTGGCAATGTTTCTAAGATGGAAGAATGCAGTTTTTGTAACATGGGAAATATGATTTTCAAAAGACAAGTTGCTGTCTAATATAACACCCAGATTTTTTGACTGTAGATGTAGTAACAGTACATCCGCCTAGTTACAAATTGTAATCTACAAGATTCTGTGTATGGTTTTTTGGTCCAATAATTAATATCTCTGTCTTATCCGAATTTAATAGGAGAAAATTATTGTTCATCCAATCTTTTACATTTTTAACACACTCTGTTAGCTTAGATAATTTAGAATTTAAATCTGGTCTCATTGAGATATATAGCTGAGTATCATCAGCATAACATTGGAAGCTAATTCCGTATTTTCTAATAATATTACCAAGGGGCAACATGTATATTGAAAATAGAAGGGGACCTAGGACGGATCCTTGTGGCACTCCATATTTTACTGGTGATAAATGAGATGACTCACCATTTAAATAAACAAAATGGTAGCGATCAGACAGGTAGGATCTAAACCATCTTAGAGCCTGCCCTTGAATACCTGTGTAGGTTTGTAATCAATCTATGAGTATGACATGATCTATGGTGTTGAACGCAGCACTAAGATCAAGTAAAGCTAGCAATGAGATGCAGCCTTGATCTGATGCAAGAAACAGGTCATTTGTAATTTTAACAAGTACAGTTTCTGTGCTATGGTGGGGCCTGAAACCTGACTGAAATTCTTCATACAGATCTTTTTTTGCAGGAAGGAGTTCAATTAAGCAGATACAACTTTTTCTAAAATTTTAGACATAAATGGAAGATTTGAAATAGGCCTATAATTTGCCAGTTCACTAGGATCTAGTTTTGGTTTCTTAATAAGAGGTTTAATAACTGCCAGCTTGAATGGTTTTGGGACGTGACCTAAAGATAACGACGAGTTAATGATATTGAGAAGCGATATTGAGAAGGATCTAATAAACATGTTGTTGGTTTAGATACAGTGATAAGTTTATTTAGCTCTTCCTGTCCTATAGTTGTAAAGCACTGCAGTTTATCTTTGGGTGCGATGGATGAAACTGAAGTGTTAAACGCTGTAGAACCTACATTCGCTATTGTATTTGTAATGTTATCTATTTTATCAGTGAAGAAATTCATAAAGTCATTACTATTAAATGTTGATGGAATAGATGGAAGAGAAGCGTCACTTCCTGTTTGTTGTTGAAGCGTCACTTACTGTTTGTTGTTGGCACCTGTACTGCATTTGAGTTCCGTCACTATATTCTTTTTATCGACTATTTTTATCTTAAAAATCAATTTTATACACCATCGTTTCCATTTATATAATGTGTGAATATATCGTCTATTGTATTCTACAACAAAAACAATCAGAGCGCCTCGTTATCACTAGTTTTATTTTGATCTCCTGGGTCTGCTATTAGCTCATAGCCCGTTAGCATCAGCGGCGTGGTTGCTGCTAACTGTGCTTACATTGCTAATACTGTATTCACACACATTACCATTGCTGTACTCACTGTTACTTGCTTTAATGGCGGATGAATGTCTACCTTTGATTGCAGGCGAGGACACCGAATGCAGCTCGAACTCGAGGCCGTGGAGAAGCAGATTCGCAACCTGGAGGTGAGGCAGGCACAGCTGAGAGAGCGGAGAGCCGCGCTGGAATCATCCAAGTATACAGCGTGCTGTTAACAGTCCCACCACGTCTACTCCCTGTGTTTCTCTGCACAGGCCCGGTGCACCCAGGACGCGATCTTCCCAGATGTCCTTCACTCCGGCGCCGGGACACCACGGACCCTGGGTGCATCCACAGCGGAGGACGCCCGCGGCGATGATCATCGTGTCAGGACCACTGCCCACGTATTGACGAGGACACGAAAAGTTCAGTAGACTTTTTGCTTTAAATGAATGGTTGTTGTAATGGTGTAAAGAACAGAAACTGCTATTTGTGAATAACTGGAATCTTTTCTGGGAGCGTCCTAGGCTGTTTCGCGCTGATGGTCTGCACCCCAGCAGAGGCGGAGCGGAGCTGCTCTCTGACAACATCTCCAGGACACTTCGCTCCATGTGACTAGTAAGACAATTCTCAAATAACTATTATGATGACTTTTGTTCCACCCACTTAAATGATAAAAGTACTTGCGCTGAAAAATCTATCAAGACGGTGTCTGTTCCCCGAATAGTGAGGTCAAAATATCAATTTAATGTAGGATCTAGAAAAAATCTTATCGTGATTAAACCAGAAACATGTAAAGTAAATGAACAAAAACAATCTTGGTTTGGGCTCATAAATATAAGATCACTCACACCCAAAGCAGTTATTGTAAATTAAATTATCACAGATAATAGTTTTGATGTACTCTGCTTGACTGAAACCTGGCTAAAACCAAATGATTATTTTGGTCTAAATGAGTCGACTCCACCAAACTACTGTTATAAGCATGAGCCCCGTCAGACTGGTCGTGGCGGAGGTGTTACAACAATATATAGTGATATTCTCAATGTTACCCAGAAAACAGGATACAGGTTTGACTCATTCGAAATACTTCTGCTTAATTTTACACTGTCAGACATGCAAAAGAAATCTAATGTATCTCTTGCTTTGGCTACTGTGAATAGACCACCAAGGCCGTATACAGAATTCCTAAAAGAATTTGCAGATTTCCTCTCAGACCTTCTGGTTACAGTTGATAAGGCGCTAATCATGGGAGATTTTAATATTCACGTTGATAATACAAATGATGCATTAGGACTTAATTAACTCTTTTGGAGTCAAGCAAAATGTCACCAGGCCCACTCATCATTTTAATCATACACTAGATTTAATTATATCGCATGAAATCGATCTTACTGCTATAGATATCGTACCTCAATGTGATGATGTTACAGACCATTTCCTTGTATCGTGCATGCTGCATATCACTGATATTAACTGTATGTCTCAGCGTTACCGTCTGGGCAGAACTATTGTTCCAGCCACTAAAGACAGATTCGCAAATAACCTGCCTGAGCTATCTCAACTGCTATTTGTACCCAAAAATACAGATGAATTAGACGAAATGACTGACAACATGGGCACTATTTTCTCTAATACATTAGAAGCTGTTGCCCCCATCAAATTGAAAAAGGTTAGAGAAAAACGTACTGTGCCATGGTATAACAGTAATACTCACTCTCTCAAGAAAGTAACTCGTAGTCTTGAACGCAAATGGAGAAAAACTAACTTGGAAGTTTTTAAAATTGCATGGAAAAACAGTATGTCCAGCTATAGACAGGCTCTAAAAACTGCTAGGGCAGAGCATTTCCACAAACTCATAGTAAATAACCAAAACAATTCAAAGTTTTTATTTAGCACAGTGGCTTAATTAACAAATTACCAGATGCCACCTGATTCAAATATTCCACCAACGTTAAATAGTAATGACTTTATGAATTTCTTCACTGATAAAATAGATAACATTAGAAATACATTAGCGAATGTAGATTCTACAGCATCCAACACTTCAGTTTCATCCATCGCACCCAAAGATAAACTGCAGTGCTTTACAAATATAGGACAGGAAGAGCTGAATAAACTTATCACTGTATCTAAACCAACAACATGTTTATTAGATCCTGTACCCACTAAATTACTGAAAGAGTTGTTACCTGTAGCCGAAGAACCGCTTCTCAATATTATTAACTCGTCGTTATCTTTAGGTCACGTCCCAAAACCATTCAAGCTGGCAGTTATTATGCCTCTTATTAAGAAACCAAAACTAGATCCTAGTGAACTGGCCAATTATAGGCCTATTTCAAATGTTCCATTTATGTCTAAAATTTTAGAAAAAGTTGTGCCTGCTCAATTGTGCACCTTCCTGCTTCTTGCGTCAAATCAAGGCTGCATCTCATTTCTAGTCTTACTTGATCTTAGTGCTGCGTTCGACACCATAGATCATGACATACTCATAGATCGATTACAAAACTATACAGGTATTCAAGGGCAGGCTCTAAGATGGTTTAGATCCTACCTGTCCGATCACTACCATTTTGTTTACTTAAATGGGGAGTCATCTCATTTATCACCAGTAAAATATGGAGTGCCACAAGGATCCGTCCTAGGTCCCCTTCTATTTTCAATATACATGTTGCCCCTTGGTAATATTATTAGAAAATACGGAATTAGCTTCCACTGTTATGCTGATGATACTCAGCTATATATCTCAACGAGACCAGATGAAACCTCTAAATTATCTAAGCTAACAGAGTGTGTTAAAAATGTAAAAGATTGGATGACCAATAATTTTCTCCAATTAAATTCGGATAAGACAGAGATATTAATTATTGGACCAAAAACACTACACAGAATCTTGTAGTTAGTCTTGTGTTATATTAGACATCAACTTGTCTTTTGAAAATCATATTTCCCATGTTACAAAAACTGCATTCTTCCATCTTAGAAACATTGACAAGCTACGAAACATGCAGTGGCGCAAAAAGTGGGTATGCGCCATATGCGGCACATAGGGGCGCCGCACCATGGGGGGCGCCAAAGCGATGGTTAATTTTTTTTTTTTTATAATAAAAAATAAAAAAGTGTATTAAAGGTTATATATATATATATATATATATATAAAATATATAAATTTTAGAGGACTAACAGGTGCCGGTGCCCTCATAATATTCCATCATAGAATTTAGACCGAACCTCGCGAGTGGGTGGGGCACCGTGAGCGCTGAGTAAAGGCCAATTTATACTTCTGCGTCGAGTGTACGCCGTAGTGTACATCGTAGGCTACGCACGTAGGCGACGCCGTCGTGAGTATTTATACTTCTGCGTATGTCTGTTTTGCTCTGCAGTTACACCGCCGAAATGCTAGTTGACGCGAGTGGGTTCCACTCTGTTTAAAAAAATCTCCCTCCATGAATTCGCTGCCATCTGGCAGTCTTTGTAATCTCCCGAAGAGGAGTCATACAGATGGCTGTATTTCCTCACTTCTTCAATTAATCGCTCGGTCACTTGGTCCATTTCCATGTTGGCTCTTCACTGTATTTTCGGAATTTAAAAATGGCGGGCGGTCCAGATTGCAGAAGATCATTCCGGAAATGCGTAGGAGGAAACGTGATACTACCAAGCCGACCAATCACAGATCTTGCAGTCCGCGTCGTCGCGACGCGTAGTTACATTTTTGAGGAGGTGCGCATCAGGGTACGGCGACGGGTACGACGTGTGGTACACGACAATGCGTATGCTACGCCGTACCTACTACGCGCACCCGACGCAGAAGTATGAATTGGCCTTAAGCAGCAGTAACATTAATGCGTTGTCGTTGAAACTCGAAAAAGATGGATAAAACAAAAAATCTCTCGGGGGCTAAAAATAGAAAAAGAAAGAGGGAAAAGGAGATGGCATGTCAAGGTATGTGACAGCAGCTTAATAAGTGAATGGTGAAAGGCAACAGGTAGGGTTTTAAATGTGACATCTATGCTCGGAGAATATGTAAAACTGGAATATGAGCTGTCATTTATTCCGTCGTCACCCGGGTGCTGATAGCGCACGCGCACAGATGAGACCTAAACAGCACACGTTGATATCTGTGTTTAAACTAAACTAATTTAAGCTTTGTCAGTTTAAACATTTAAGAGGCAGAGGACGCGAGCTTGCGCGCGCAGTGAGAAGATTTGTGCATGCGCTCATCCGAAGTGCGCAAATTAACCCGCGCCTCAGAACGCGCGCAAATATAAGCTCTCTCTGAAGTATTTTATTTAAATGGTGCCCATGTTGCCAGTCATTTCGTCTAGTTCATGTGTATTTTTGGGTACAAATAGCAGTTGAGATAGATCCGGCAGGTTATTTGGAATGTGATTTGCATGGAAGCATACTTCTTAACTGTATTAACTGTCAGTAAGGTGTAAGGAGATCTTATGAAAATGTATGAATGGGATGTACAAATTCATATGAATTAGCCACTAATTGGCCAAAATGTAAACAAAACAAAAAAATTAAATACAATTCTTTACAATATAAAAATTTTAACAAGAAAAAAAACATTTTTATTTTATTATTAGATAACATGCTACATTATTAAGTATAGAAATATTATTAAATATTGAAATAATAACTGATAGAATTAATAAGATTCAAAAACTAAACAAAAGAAAGTGAGATATTGTTCTCCGTAAAGGGCTCCCGAGAGCTAAAGGGCCAATTCATGAAAAAAAGATAAATGTCCCACAATCCTTGTAGGCTACAGGAGGAGCAGGGTGCTACACACTGGATCACATATCCTAAAGCTGGACTCTAGGTTATTGACAACTGAAAGCTGTGAAACTAGAGATCCAGGAGGAATCAAGACGACCTAATCTTCAGTCACTGAAAGAAAAAGAGCACAGGGAGGACGAAAGGAGGGGGAGAAGAGGGAACCATGAAGGAGCTGTAAGCCTCACCACCGTCCACAGAACCTCATAACTTCATATTTTTCTGGGGTGATATTTATTGTTCTGTAATTTTGGAGGTGCAGGGGGAGTGTAATTGATTTGGTTTGGATTTTAAGCATGGGAGGAGTGGGACGGGCCCCTGTAATTGGAATTGGGAATCTGGAACCCTTCACCGCCTCACTTCCCTTCACAGACTGCAATAATCTCCAAACCAACCCACTTTATCAGTATTCCCACAACAAGACGTATGACGGCGCCTTGCATGCCAGTAATTTAAACCAACCCAAACAGTGACAAGTTTTCAATGACCTGGAGCGGCACGGCAGAAGGTGATAAGCAAGGGTGGAGGGTATGGTATGATGATCTTTCACTCCACAGAGCCAGTTTCCAGACACTGAATGTTGAGGCATAACAAACTGTCAAGTTTCAGTTGAGACCAAAATGAAGGAAATGCATTTCAATTCTTTAGTGTGTCTATGTAAGAAATTTAAAAGTCCTTTTTAGGCAAAGTCAATCCATGTCACGGCCATCTAACACCCCTGAGCAGCTAATTTCTTGTCATGTAGTTATAGCTCTTGAAAGAGGAAAGAATGTCTTCAGAATCTTGAATCTTTATTACACTAGTAATCTGCTTTCAGACTGGGGTCCCGAGCCCCCTAAAAATGTTTACAGAGATTATTAATCATTTAATCGTGTTATTCTGCTTTCCAAAGAGCAGTGTTTTTATTTCTAAAAGCTAAAACTAATAAAACATTTCTGTGTTATTGAAATAAAATAAAATAAAATAAAATAAAATAAAAATATCAGTTGAAAAGCTTAAACTAAACAAAAATAAGAACTGAAATAAGATGTAGAACTAAAAAACTAACTCACATAAAATGGAAATGAAAATAAAACTAAAGCCATAACTGAAATAAAAAAATAATTAAAACTATTTACAAATAATAATAATAAAAAGGATAAAAGCATTCAAATGTCGTTTTTTTCTGCTGTTGACATCCAGGGAGTTATGCTGGGCCGTCACGAGGAGGAATTATCTGCTGCCAGGGGCGCAGTGGAGAGTTTGGCTGCACAAGTTAATGATCTGTCGTCTCGCCTTCTTTATGTTCACCAGGAATCACCAGTCGTTCCAAGTCGTACATCTCTTCCTGAACCCCGTGTGAACAATCCTCCATGTTATGCCGGTGAGCCGACTGAGTGTAGAGCCTTTCTTACGCAGTGTGAGGTGGCTTTGTCCCTGCAGCCACAGACTTATGTAATTTTGCTGCTGACAGGGCGCGCTCGGGAGTGGGGGACCTCCGTCTGGGAGGCTGGGTCTCCCTGTTGCCACTGTTTTAAGCTTTTTAAGGAGGAGATGATTAAGGTCTTCGACCAGTCAGTTTTTGGACGCGAAGCTTCGCATCTTCTCACCACTATCTGCCAGGGGAGGAGAACAGATAGTGGTGAGAAGATGCGAAGCTTCGCGTCCAAAACCCAGTGGGGGCGCGCGTCTAAATTAGTCGCTCATCCCGGTGTAAGGGGTACTTTAGCCACTATTCGTCTGAGATTTTGGTGGCCCACTAGAGTGAGTGACATACGCCATACTGTGACATACTGTGAGTGACATACTTCTTGTCCTGTCTGCGCTCAGACTAAGTCTAGCAACACCCCGCCTGCAGGTCTCCTCCGACCCCTTCCCATCCCGTCACGCCCCGCACCAATATCTACGAAAAAGTCTCTTGGTACGAAATCCGAATCCAAACAGGAAGTCAGTTATTTAGAATGTTCTCTGCAAAATTGGTGTTGTTTTTGCCATTTTCAGGGGTTGTACTTTAACGAACTCCTCCTAGAGATTTATTCAGATCAACACCAAACTTGGTCAGTTAAATCTAAAGGCCTTTGCGATGTTAAATTGCGAAGGACTTGAGGTTTCGTTAAAGGGCGTGTCCATGGCGGCCTGACAAATTTCGATGTTTCGCCATGAAAAAGGAAGTTGCTGTAACTCAGACATACAATGTCCAATCTGCGCCAAACTTCACATATTAGATAAGACTTCTGCCCTTAACAGATCTACATGCCCATATTCAGTTATAGTCATAGCGCCACCTGCTGGCAACAGGAAGTGACATGTTTTACGCTGCGACATACCACTCCTAGAAATCTTTTGACATTAATGTATTTTTTGTGGTCAGTCTAATCTAAAGGCCTGTGCAATGTTAAATTGTGGAGATCTTTAGTTTTTGTTAAAGGGAGTGTCCATGGCGCCATGACAAAATTTGATGTCTCGCCACAGCAAGAGAAGTTGTTGTAACTCAGGCATAAAATGTTCAATCTTCCCCAGACTCCGCATGTTCGATAAGAGTCCTGGCCTGAACACATCTGAAGGCCAATATTCCATTATAATGATAGCGCCACCTGCTGGCAACAGAAAGATTGGCACATATATGGAATAAACTGGTCCCACATAGCTTTAGATTTCGTCACCGGTCTTCCGTCATCCGCCAGGAACACGGTTATTCTTACTGTGGTCAATCGTTTTTCTAAGGCCGCACATTTTATTCCACTTCCTAAACTACCGTCTGCCCGAGAGACTGCCCAGTTAATGGTAGATCACGTATTTAAGATTCACGGTCTACCTTCGGACGTTGTGTCGGACAGAGGACCTCAATTCACCTCTCTGTTCTGGAGGGATTTCTGCCGACTGATTGGGACTTCCCCCAGCCTGTCGTCAGGATTCCATCCTCAGACCAACGGGCAGGCCGAACGGACCAATCAGATCCTCGGACGTATGTTGCGCAGCTTGACTTCTCGGAACCCTGCTTCCTGGTGCGATCAGCTTTCCTGGGCCGAATATGCCCATAATTCTCTACCCTTGTCTGCCACTGGGTTATCCCCATTTGAAGGCTGCCTCGGTTACCAACCTCCGCTCTTTACTTCCCAGGAGCCTGAGATTTCCGTGCCTTCTATGCAGGCTTTTATTTTAAGGTGTAGGCGCACTTGGAGGAGGGTGAGATCTGCATTATGTTCTACTAGAGCGCACACTTGTAGAGCAGCTAATCGTCGTCTCTCTCTCTCTCATCTCTCAAACACTCCAGTGCGCGCACACTTGTTTGCGCTCTGTCATCACCTGTTGATCATCGCAATCAGCACTTTCGCTGCTTTGCGCTCTCACCTGTGTCTTGTTTTGTCTAATTACTCAGTCTACTTCTGGCGTTTGTTCTCTCTGTCTGGAGTCGGATTATTGTGTGAGCTATGCCCTTGTATGCATGTTGACTGTAACCCTATCTTGTCCTGTCTTATGTAGCAGCATTCGCCTTAGTGTGCCCTGTCTCCTGTTCCCAGCCGGGAAGTGCCTCATCTGGAGTTTCTCTCTGCTCAAGCAGCCCTACACCTGTGCAAAGTCCTGAGAGCAAGTATTTTTTGTTCGGAGCTGCCCCTCCCGGCAGAGACTCTTCTGTCAAGCTTTTAAGGAGAGTGTTTTTTGTTCCATTTTTCATGCCATCTACCTTCGGCTGTTTTTTGTTAAATAATAAAGGACTTTGACTTGAGCTACCTTTGCTTTTGGACCTTCTGTCTCTCGGCCTGACAAATTCATTGTTCCATCAAGCCGCCCTGGGTAGCATTTCCCAAAACCATAGTTGCTAACTAAGTTAGCAATTTTGTAGGTTGCAATACAATTTCCCATTGCCAACCAACTAAGTTGCTAACAGGTTAGCAACTATGCTTTTGGGAAACGCACCCCTGGTCAAGATGCAGCAAAACCAGCCCAAACCATGATACTACCACCACCATGTTTCACAGATGGGATAAGGTTCTTAAACTGGATTGCAGTGTTTCCTTTCTCCAAATATAACGCTTCTCATTTAAACAAAAAATTTCTACTTTGGTGTCATCCATTTACAAAACATTTCTCAAGTTTCTCCAATAACCCTCTGGCTTGTCCACATAATCTTTAGCAAACTGCTGATGGGCAGCAATGTTATTTTTGGAGAGCAGTGACTTTCTCCTTGCAACTCTGCCATGCACAACATGGTTGTGTTCAGTGTTCACTTGATGGTGCACTCATGAACATTAACATCAGTCAATGTGAGAAAGGCCTTGAGTTACTGAGAAGTTGCCCTGGGGTCCTTTGCAACCTATTACACATACTGCTTTTGGAGTGATCTTTCCTGGTCAACCACTCTTGAATTTCCTCCATTTGTACACAATCTGTCTGACTGTGGATTTGTGGAGTCCAAACCCATAATTAGAGATGGTTTTGTAACCTTTTCCAGCCTGATGAGCAACAACTCTTTTTCTGAGGTCCTTAAAGATTTCCTTTGTACTTGTTATGATTCATTTCACAAACATGATAAGAATTTGAGATCCATGTTCTCTAAATAAAACAGGGTACACACTGACACCTGATAGTCATTCCACTGACTAAAAACACCTCTGAACAGGTGGACTCTAATTTCACCTTCAAATTAACGGCTAATCCTAGAGATTCGCATACTTTTGCCACTCACAGATATGTAATATGTAAGATATGTACACGCAGTGTTTCCTTATGATATCTCCCAGAGGTAACATCCAAAGCGTGAAAAGTGACGGCCCTAGTACTGAGCCTTGGGGTACTCCATACTGCACTTGTGATTGATATGATACCTTTTCATCCCATTCAAGTCTATAAAGTCTAGATTTTCTAGTCTAGTCTTTATAGTCTACAATTTTAGAATAGTCCTAGTCTTTCTAGTCTATTTCTAGACCCAGTTTAAACTGAACAGAATTTAAAAATATTGACCACACTTTGTCTTACGATCCAATTCTTGCTATTTACAAATAACTACGTTTGCCTCAAACTCCTAATATGCTGCTTATTAATAGTTAGTAATGTAGTTGTTAAATTTAATAATAACAATGTAATATCGACCCTTTACAGTTTGCCTATAGAAACAAGCGGAGCACAGATGATGCCCTTCTGTATATGCTCCATAATATCTATTGCCATCTGGATAAGCCCAAATGATATGTCCGGGTTCTCTTTATAGATTTTTCCTCCATCTTCAACACCATCAGGACCCACATTATGATGGAGAGGCTGGGGCAGTAAGGGGTAAATCCTAACATAATAAGGTGGGTTGAGTCCTTTCTGACGGAGAGAACACAGTGTGTTAGGGTAAATGAGGCTGTGTCCTCCCCGATTATGACCAACACAGGATCCCCACAGGGCAGTGTCATCTCACCAGTATTGTTCACTCTTTACACTAATGAGTGTAGAAGTAATACACCTGAGCATCTTACAATAAAATTTGCAGATGATACAGCAATAGTGGGGTTAATACTGAATAGTGATGAGACCAACTACAGGGCCTGGGTGGATCAATTCGCAGACTGGTGTAGGTCCAGCTATCTTCATCTAAATATAAAGAAAACAAAGGAAATAATAATAGATTACAGAATTGGGAGCCAGCCCCATCAGTGTTTGGTTATAAATGAAGAGGATGTTGTGATTGTAGCCGAGTACAAATACTTAGGCACAATAATAGATAATAAGTTGCAATGGAACAGTAATACTGACACCGTCTATAAAAAGGGGCTGCAGAGGCTGCATTTTATGCGGAGACTAAGACAATTTAGAGTGGATAGTGATATGATGTTACTTTTTTATCACTCATTTGTGGAGAGCATTCTACTTTTTTTGTTGTGTTGCCTGGTATATCTCTTTGTCAGTGACCAATAAAAACAGACTGAGCAAGATAGTTAACCTGGCTAGCAAGGTTGCGGGGAAAAAACTAGACAGTATGGCCATTACCTGTGAAAGAAGGGTGTTGAAGAAAGGTCAAGCAATTAATAGAGATATGTCACACCCCCTACACCAGGCATATGAGGTGTTGCCATCAGGGAGGAGGTTTAGGCTACCCTCTTTCAAAACTAATCGAGCCAGTAAGTCATTCATTCCAACTAGCATTACATTTATGAATAAGAACTTACCTGCAGGATAGCACTTTAAATAGCATCATGCACTTTCTTTCCAGCTTGACTGTTACAGTATGCACAATTGCACTTTATTATCCTAGTTATGTGTAGTGGGGTTTGAGTCTTCTGTCCTGATGTTGGGTATGTGTGGGGGTGTGGTAGGGTGGGGGTGTTTGGGGAGAGGGAAATTTTTTTGTATACTTTGTTTTGAATTTTGTCTTGTCAACTGTCTTGTTGTCTTATGTATAAACAGTGTTGGGAAGGTTACTTTGGAAATGTAATAGGTTACAGATTACAAGTTACCCTGCTTAAAATGTAATAGTAGTGTAACTTTTTCAATTACTTTATTAAAGTAATGTAACTAATTACTTTTGAGTACTTTTTGATTACTTTTCTAAATTTGTGAAAATTAAAGAATAATAAATAAAAGCATATACATCAACTTAAATACAGTTATCTAATAAGCATGTGACGTATTCTGTGTACTAAACTCCTGAAACATTGGTGTTTTTTTTAAACTGCTGTCTCTTTGTACATGATGATAGTTTTCTCAAAATAAGTAAAATGCACATTAAGTGACACAAAACAGTTCTAGAAATTATGTTTATGTGCTCGTGTACTCCTATATTGAGATGGCAGAGGTTGAAAACACTGCGAGCTTCAGTAGGCCTATGTGTAGTAAATGAAACCATGTCTTTGCCATTAATTTACAGGAGGGGCGGACTGGGAAAAAAATTCAGACTGGAAAATTCAAACTCATACAAACAAATTCATGGACAAAACTATTTTTTTGTATGGACCTGACATAAAAAAAGGTTTAAATCTTTAATTTGGGGACATGCAAAATAATTAAAAGTTCTCTCCTGAACTGCACCTTCACTTCCATTTTTCTCTTCAGTCTCTTTATTTTGCCCTGTTATCCATCTCTCTCGTAATACTCAAGATTGAACAAAACTATACTTTACAATACAATACTCTACAATACTACAATATCTTTATAGAAAAATCCTAATACTGTACATGAGTCGTGTTTTTCCCTTACAAAAATTAACCTTGCTTTTATTAGCCTATATAAAAGTAAAATAACCTTGTTTTGTTTTTTTTGTTTTTTTGCAAATGGATTTGTATTTCTTTTTAAATAAATATATTTGTAAAATAATTTTACATTTTTGGTTACCACATTTAAACAATAGTAACCATTTTCTCTGGATTTATAGTTAAATATTAAAATGTAAATTTTCGTAAGGGTTGTGTTGTTGTCTGTCGTAGCTCCCCCTAAACCTATAAAAATAAATCGATTTTTTTTTCAGATAAATTCCTACTGTAAAATTACAACAGATAATAATGATGTCCTTTATATAGTATTTTGAGTGATGACTGATGAGCAACGTGCTGCTGCTTGATTAAATAAATAAAAAAACAAAGACAAAAAAGCATCTTTACAGAAACTGACCTAAAACCCTGAACAGTAGTTCTGCTTCTCTGCTCCAGCTGTGCGCTTCCACAGTCCACTCTCTCTCTCGCATTGATTACTCTGATCCAAACCGTTTGGCGGAGGCGCGGAGAGCGCGCGAGTCATGACTAACACTTCCTGATTTATTAGAGATTTAATTATCAAATGGCGGATTCGCAAATGATCGCTTTAGTACATTCGGCAGGCAATTATACAATAATGATATTAAATAGTGGGGCAAAATCGGCTGCCAGGCCACCGGGAATTGTCCCGGTTCTCCCGGTGTCCAGTCCGCTCCTGATTTCCACAGACACGCAAAATGTGCAAGTCATATATTGCATTTTTGGGGCTTACTATTCACAGACACTAGTCGATGTCATGTTTTGATTCAAGTGTACTGACCTACTTTTGATTTAGTCATCCAAAATGTGGCATATTCCGTCCGCGTTAGACATTCCGTTTTATTCTACGAACCAGACTGTATTTCCGCATCCCGTAAATTATTAGGGCGGTATGTCTCAGAATAGTCAGTGCAATTTGGGAAAGAAATCAGTTAAATCTGTATGTGAATGTGTGTAAATATTCAAATGTAATCCCCTTTGTAATCGTTAAAAATTTCATAAGTAACTGTAATTTAATTACTCATTTGTAATTAAATTACGTAACGCCGTTACATGTAACTAGTTACTCCCCAACAATGTGTATAAATGTATCAGACATACTGTATCGTGTAGAACAAATTTCCGAAAGGATAAATAAATCTCTCTCTCTAATAGGCAAGCTAATACACAATTAGTTAATAGTGAGAATTGGTCCCTATAATAGTTACCAAAATATTTTTTCTTCAGGTTTATACATGTAAAACAGCGAATGAAAAAAAATACACAGTCAACTTACTAAAACTTTATCAAGGTTTAGTATGATAACAATATACCTTACCTTAATATATGTTTATTATAGAGTATAAACAGACATTAAATAAGCATTATATGTAAAATAATAAGTGTTAAAACTCTTGTGTGTGTTTTTTGTTTAAGACTGTCCTTAAGACCAGATGATTCCTTTTTCAATAAAACAATCGGGTCATTGTCTCAATGAATGTTTCCTCCTCATATCTCTCGAAATATCTAATTAAAATGGATGTTTTTCTAAGCATGGCGTGCCTGCAGGAGATCCTTTGCCTACAGATACCAATACACAGAAGTGTGAAGGCCAAGACAAATGTCGTGCTGACAGGATATCCCATTTACAGCTGAAAATAAACAAAGAACTTCCTTCACAGACTCATTTAGTCTTTTCCTTTAGAACACATTCCTTTCTTTCCATTTCAGCTTCTAAAGAAAACTGATCCATTTACAGGGCTCAAAAACTCATTCACTGCAAAACATTTCTTGCAGTCATTTGGTCTTAAAAATACCCTCTGGTTCTTCAAACCACATTATAGAAGCATCTCCACACTGATGCTATTTTGTGGGCCAGGCTTTGATCCATGGCCATTTTTATGTGTGTAGAGGGGCGAGCGCAGGGTGAAATTGCTTAGGCAGGACTGAAAAGCCACAAACTCTTCCAGATTCCAACACTCGCCTGTTTATTTGAAAGCATTCAATTTAGCTTCCACTTAGCTTCCAGATGCAGTGAACAGCCAACAGGACTCCAAATTTTTGCAAATCTGGATCAGTCCATTAAGAAGTGTGGAGCAATACGGATGTCGCCATCCCTTACAAGCCCTGCACACTCCTCAAACTTATTCATAACCCACCCATCTCAGGTAATTGGCTTTAGGTATTATCTGCCTAATTATCAAATAAATCCTGCTCTTCCTCTGCAGTGCTCATTTACACAAAACAGGAAGGAGGGATTAGCGGGGGCGTGCTGCCCTCAGATCCGGAGCCCTGCAACTCACTGCAGGAAATCTACTCAGCATTTAGTGGACACACACACACTGTTATAAAAGGAGTGCTTAAAAACATGTTAGTATTCTAAATTGTTCTCACTCAAAATTATTACGTATATATATATATATATATATATATATATATATATATATATTGTGGCGGGGGGCATGGTTTAGCGAAGCCTGTAGCAGGAGAGAGAATCAGGAGACGAGCGGTGAATGAGTGGGTTGGACGGAAACGATCAGCACCTGTTTCTTGTTTTAGTAATTGGCGTGGACAGAGTATAAAACGCCAGGAGAAACGGGAGCAGTTGAGAGAGAGACGGACCGAAACCCGGGAAAGGAAGAAGGAGTGCCGCCGCTATGCAGAGCCCGTCCTCCACGCCATTTGCGTACATCATCTCATCCCTTGCGGCCCTACATCAGGAACAACATCAGGCCCTGCTGGACTTGAGAACGGATCAGGAACGGCGGTTTCAAACCATCCTTCAAACCCAGCAGGAGAACTGCGAGAGGTTCTGGAGCTGAATCGACTGGGAGGTTCGTACCAAGGCCACGGGACCGCCCGCGGTTCCCGCTCACCTGCCCCTTCACAAAATGGGACCGCAGGATGACCCTGAAGCTTTCCTGGAACTCTTCGAAAAATCAGCTGAAGCGTGCGGCTGGCCCCGCGACCAATGGCCAGTTAGGCTGATTCCCCTGCTATCGGGCGAGTCCCAGGTGGCCGCACAACAGCTACCGGTAGCGAACCTCCTGGTCTTCGACGACCTGAAGAGGGCGATCCTTCAGCGGGTCGGCCGGTCCCCAGAGCAACATCGTCAGCGGTTCCGCTCCCTGGACCTGGGGGAATCCGGTCGGCCCTGAGTGATGGCCCAGCAGCTCCGGGACTCCTGCCGCAAGTGGCTACTGGCCGAGGGAAGTGACGTGGAACACATCATCGACCTCGTGGTACTGGAGCAGTTCATCGCTCGGCTTCCCAGGAAAACACCCATCCCACGTCGCTGGACTCGGCTATCCATCTCGCGGAGGACCACATGGCGGCGTGCCCAGGGGTCGCGAACCCCTTCCATCAATCTCTCTCTCTCCCTCTCTCCCCTCTCCATCTTTTTCTCGACCTGTCCCTCTCCCTAGGTCCCATCCACTCGGCCCTCCTCGTGTCCCGCCCGGGGGCGGGGCGGGTCTGACCAAGGGCACCACGTGTCCCACCCAGGGGGGCGGGGCTGATGGCTGCTGGAGGGGACAGTGCTTCCGTTTCTCCGCTCTCTCCACGCCAATTCCTCAATCCACTCCCTGCCACTGGGGCTGCGGGGAGGTCTGGGCTGGCCTGTTGGCGTTGCGGGGACCCGGAGCATTTCGTGGACAGGTGTCCTGTGATGGAGGTGGGAACGATGATCCGGGTCCCGGATGTCCCACAGGCCACTCCCAGTCAGGCAGGCGAATACCAAATACCCGTGAGTATCAAGGGGGGTATATATCGGGCCTTGGTGGATTCAGGATGTAACCAAACCTCAATCCATCAAAGCCTGATGCAACCGGGGGCATTGGATACAAGCCGCGTGGTTAAGGTGTGGTGCATACACGGGGATGTGGTGGAGTACCCTGTGGTCCCGACCATCATTCAATTCAGGGGTCAAAAGCATAGTGTGGAGGTGGCGGTTAGTCCCCACCTCGGGCATCGGATAATTCTGGGAGCGAATTGGCCCGCGTTTACTGTCTTATTGGGGTCGTTATGTGCGGATGCACGTGGCAACCAGGGCACGGCGTTTATGTCACATACGCTACGTGAACTATACGGATTATTGGGCATTAAATCGATTCGAACTAGCGTCTATCACCCACAGACCGACGGCCTGGTCAAACGATTTAATCGCATGCTTAAATCCATGATCCGTAAATTCATCCAAGAAGACGCCAAGAATTGGGATAAGTGTTATTTGCTGTGTTATTCGCTGTGCGAGAGGTCCCACAAGCCTCCACGGGGTTTTCCCCCTTCGAACTTCTCTACGGCCGCCAGCCCCGAAGGGTTCTGGATGTCCTGAGAGAAACTTGGGAGGAGGGGCCATCTCAAGGCAAAAATGAAATTCAGTATGTGCTGGACTTGAGAACAAAACTCCACACTTTGGGGCGGCTATCAATGGAGAATTTGTTACAAGCCCAGGATTGCCAAAGCCAGCTATATAACTGGGGAACTAGATTACGCAAATTTGCACCGGGAGAGAAAGTACTTGTATTACTCCCAACGTCGAGCTCTAAGTTAATGGCTAAGTGGCAGGGACCGTTTGAGGTTGCACGACAAGTCGGAGATCTCGATTATGATACATAATCGATACATGATACATCCAAAAAGGAGGTAAGGCAGTTCTTGAGGCTGGCGGGATATTATAGACGGTTTGTTCCTAATTATTCATCGGACCTCACCAGCCCCTTGACTGACCTTACTAAAAAGGAGGCACCAGATACGGTCCAGTGGACGGAGTCGTGTCAGCAGGCCTTTACCCAGGTAAAGGCTGCCCTGTGTGGCGGGCCGTTATTACACTCTCCTGATTTCTCTCTCCCTTTTCTGTTGCAGACTGATGAGTCGGACCTTTTCTGTTGCAGACTGACAAGTCGGACCGGGGGCTGGGTGCAGTCCTGTCACAGGAGATAGAGGGGGAGGAACGGCCGGTGCTGTACATTAGCCGGAAGCTCTCGAAGAGAGAGGCTAAGTACAGCCCAATCGAGAAACAGTGTCTTGCCATCAGATGGGCCGTCCTCACCCTCCGCTAATATTTCCTGGGACGGGAATTCACCCTCTGTTCAGACCACGCTCCACTGCAGTGGCTCCACTGCATGAAGGATACCAATGCGCGGATCACCCATTGGTATCTGGCTCTACAGCCTTTTAAATTCAAGGTGATCCACAGGCCGGGTGTTCAGATGGCTGTGGCCGACTTCCTCTCCAGAAATGGGGGGGGGGCTGCATGCCGGATGGCTCCCCGGCCTGAGTCGGGCGGTGGGGGTATGTGGCGGGGGGGCGTGGTTTAGCAAAGTCTGCAGCGGGAGAGAGAATCGAGCGGTGAGTGTTTCTTGATCAGCACCTGTTTCTTGTTGCAGTAATTGCCGTGGAGAGAGTATAAAACGCCAGGAGAAACGGGAGCAGTTGAGAGAGAGACGGACTGCTGACATGACCTTAGAACCGGAAGGAGTAACCCGGAAGTGCTATGCGTTAGAGTATATTGTTGTCAAAGTAAAAGTCACCATTGGTGTTTACGAAGAATATTTATTTTTAAGTTATAATAAACTCGTCAGCAGTCCAGCTGACCCTTGTCCTCTTTCTTTCCTCACACGAACTCACTATATATATATATATATATATATATATATATATATATATATATATATATATATATATATATATATATATAAAGGGCTATTAAGAGCTCCCTTTAAACTTAAAAAAATCTAAAATCAATGCATTACAAATATTGTACTTGTTAAAAATATATATATATATATATATATATATATATATATAAACACACTCACACACAACATGGTTTAGTGGTTTAATAACAATAATAAATAATAAAATAACAATATATATATATATATATATATATATATATATATATATATATATATATATATATATATATATTAGACATTTACAAATTTCAGACTTTACATACGCTGAGTAAAATCCTTTTACCCCAATATTCTATACTATAAGTTTAGAAAATATATTTTATGAATATTCATGCTACTTACACACATTGTGTAATTTTTCGAGAATAAACTGATGAGAGTAATGAGAATAAAAATGATAATGGTCAATGTAAGCCACAATCATCAAACTAATGAGGGCTGAAATCACACAGGAAATCAAAGTATAAAACTGAAATTATAGGCTGATCCAACTTGCATGAATTTCATCAACGCAGCTTATAATGTATGACCTGGAACAGTGCATCAGTGAGCTCCTGGACAGTCTGGTTTGCTACTTGGTGTCTTCCGATGCGACGATACATAATGTCTCAGCAGTTCTCGATTGGATTCACATCTTAATATTCTCCATGACATCTCCAGACTCTTCACTCCTGTCACATGGATACAAGGAATGACAAGGACCCTAACAAAACACAAAACTTGAGACAAATCAGTCAGGAAGGATAAGGAGAGAGCAATAGGCCACCACCTGTTCAAAACTATTCCCATTTGGGGGTTGTCTAGCTGTTGCATCTCCAGTGCACCTGTTGCCACTTTCATTTGCACCAAAGCAAGAGAAACTGATTCACAATCACTTATGTTTCCTAACTGAATAGACTGATATCCCTGAATGTTAATGTTATACTGTGATGATTAGGTGTTCCCTTAGTTTGTTGAACAGTGTATTTAAATATCTTATATCATGCTTATGAGATCATTAATGTACTATATTAAAAATATAGAAAATGTAAATATGTAGAATATTTTTTATTATTTATATAAGAAAATCATATGTTGTTCACATAGACCTCCTGCAGATCCTTAACAAACCCCCAGAGTTTGAAAACACCAGCCTTAGATAAACAAATTATTTTAAATTGACACCACATCTCAAACGTCCCCAGGCTTAAACCAGAGCCAGCTATTTCTCAGGCAAGAGTGACTCTCTATGTGCTGAGGGGTCTGCTGAACATCTGTTGGAAATCACACTGGGGCAGCGGCAATGGGAGAAAAAGGCTGAGAGAGGGTGAAAGAGGGCCCTAACTCTTTTTCCTCTCATAGGCATTATCTCATCCCATGAGCACTCCCGCTCCATCCTTTCCTGGCTGGCTTCATGCACAGAAGCATTATGCGCATCTGTCACCCATTAATCGGCAAATTGCGGAAGAAGTGAGTGTCAAAAGCCATTAGACTCAGCCTGTCCCTGGGGCTCTCAGTGCTGTATCTCTCCTTCCTTGCTTCACCTCTGTTTGTAATTCCTAACAAATAAGAAAACATACACTCTAAATGTTCTTCACTTATTCTTAATAAAACCAAAACATTTATGTTGATTTTTTTTATCTGATTCAGCCATGTGCCCTCTTCCCAACACTGGGGTATGGATACCTCATATGGTGGCCTTTTTACAATTTGTCTTTTTTTTTTTTTTATTTGTCACATTTTTTTATATCTTGGGATGTCATGGTGCATTTGTTAATTAAATTGTTTGTATTAAAACTGATCAGTAAAGTGAAATTGCTACAATAACGGCATGCCAACCTGATATCAGGACATTTATAGGGTATTTAAAATATAATGATAACAATAATTATAAAAACAAACTTTAGTCATAAGTCATAAATTTTATTTATTTATTTATGGTAATATATAAGATCTGTAAGTACAATTTAAAACAAAATGTAAAAATAATAAATCAATATCATATAACCTAGCAAATTATCTTCCCAGGATCTCCAGCTGGAGTGCCCATGAGATCCTCTAGAGGGCACTCCATCCTTAAACTGTACCATTATTTCACAGACTACATTTCCCATAACACCCCATGCCAGCAACTGATTACACCTACAGCTGTTTCCAATTAGAAGGACTATTTAAATTGCACTCATTCAAACTGCATATAATTGTTTTGCTGTTGTGGACCCTACCAAGCATTTTCCATTGCCATTACCTTGTTTCATCATTTTGTTTATATGTTACTTTGGACTGCTCACTTGTACTATGACCCTTGCCTGTTATTTTGGATTATTCTTTTGCCATTGCCTTGGATTACACTGTTTGCCTGTTTTGATCAAGCCTTTTGTGTAATAAAGCTCACACTTGGTTCTACCTAAAGAGTCCCCATTACAGATCTTAATTTTTAGAGATAAATTGTTTATCTTTAAGTCCTAACACATTTGTTTGTTTGTTTATTGCTGTGTATACAATATGTTGATTCAATTCAAAGCAAAAAGTCATTTTAATTAAATGCAATTAAATAAAAAAATGATTATTTCCAGGCATAACACTAACCAATAATGAGTGAAATATGCTGCACTATTTTTCTGTAAGCACATTTTATAGTGCCACAAAATACTGTGAGCACGTAAATGATCCTCCAAAATGTTAGAGGTTCCAAATAATTCTAAGGGCTTATGTGTCCTTACAATTATATTTCTTTCAAGAATAAATCAGTGTTTTGCACCAGCACTGGTGTCAGGAGCTTGTTTTTATGTTGGCACTAAAAGTGTCCCTCTTGATTCACTGTTTCACTTGTGCTGAGCTTTTCCCAAGAGTCATAAATTCTCAATAAAGTCTCTCTGTTGTTAAGAGCACAATGTCCCACTGGATTCTGAGTTGTTTTGGAGTCTTTTAGGGCTTACACTGGCACTGTATTACACATCAGACAACTGACCACAATAAATGTCAAATAAATCTCAGATATCAAAGGCATTTAATTTGCAAAAATAAAATCTGTCTCATCTGAGACCAAAAACATCTAATCTTTTTTGAGACTTAAAGTCAGAATGTGCCAAGGTCTTAGAGTTAATAACATAACAGAGTTTGGTAATTCGATGTTTGAGGCCTTTTTTTTTTTTAAAGATTCCTTTCAAATGAAAACTGTTTTGTGAAATGTTCTGGGAAAAGGACAAGCTCTTATGCATGATTTGTAACTTATAATTAAAGAAAAGAGATGGTGATATTTTGACACACCAAGGGGGCTATGAAAGCTCTGGCCAAAGTCAATGAGAAAACAGCATTACACAAGTGTGTTAAATAAAAAACAAACACAAATATTTCGAATTATGTTTGGATTGCTGCTTTTGTTCAGATTATAGTTAAAACGCACTCAAGGGCAGATTTATGTCATGAACTGAACTTCGTTTGAGCTCTCGCAGAGCTCTGCGTTTGAAAATTAATTTAGCCTCTCAAAGGAGCACACCAGTAATAAAGGTCTTAGGGCAAGAGGTTGTGGAGGATTAAATTGTCCTTGCACTCCTATATCACCAAAAGACCAGAAGTAGGCATACTTTGCCCCTTCATTCTCTCAAGTGCTCTGTTGACAGAGAAAACAGTGCAGTGGAATAGAAGCCAGAGGAACTTTATAGGTCTCCCTTGGTGTTGGTGGGGTCTCCTGGCCTGACAAAGGCCCTCAATTCAGGTAAGGCATAGCGGTAGCCTCACATCATTGGACTGAGGGGTGGAGGGGAATCACGGGGAGGCCGGCAGTGGCTCAAACCGGCCCTTTCACAGCATGCAGTGAACAAAGATCCACTGCCAGCAATGACTTGTGGCTGTTTGTACTATTGAGTGTGATGGTAGAGACACTGACCACTAAATTTACAGTTTTTCTCAGTCACTTTGGTGCATTTCTCGTATGTTCATATGTTGCTCAAAATGTATTACATAGTTTTCTGTGCAATAGTCTTACCCCTCAAAACATCTAGTCTTTAGTTCATCGTATAAGTCATTAAATGCAAAATTGTTACAGTTTTTCTCAGTCGCTTTGGTACAATTCTCGAATCATCCTTGAGATTTGCTAAACAGTAAGTGCATTTCTCAAAACAACTCTCTTGCTCAAAATCCTTAGTTCGTCTCTCAAAAATAAATATCTGTGTCAATGAACATGTCAATGCCATCAGAATTACATGTCCTTGTGTCATAGTTTATGGATAAGACAGTCAAATTGTTTAGTCATGTTGTCAATATAACAGTGTACTCTGGAGGGATGTTCAGATGTAAACTATGGCAACATTTTGGATGACAGTTACTGTATTGAACAGTATGCCATATGCTTATGTATGCCATATATCCATTTCAAAAGTACACATTTACACATTACTGTATGTGGGATATTGACTGAGAGAGACTGGATAGAATTCCCAGTTACACTTTTACTAGTGGGTCTGACCCAAAAATAATTATAAAAAAAAAAAACTTTACAATGTCATCGTGATATACATGGATTTCTCGGCGACGTCATCACTGCTTGCGCACGCTACCAAGAGGCAAAAGACCCGAGCTCTTCGTACCGGAGTAAATGGTTTAGGTGGTGGTGTTGTCGCTAGTCAAAATGCCAAGGAGTTGTTGCGTTGTCAATTGTACCAACCGAGCCAGTGCTGGGTGTCAGATGTTCAACGTGCCTAGGGGGAAGCATGGTTTTTTTTTTTACAGTTGGACGTTTTACATAATGTTATATTAATAATATATTAATATGAAACACAAACAAACAGATCCAACTCTGAAATTGCAATTTATTATTGAGTCAACAAGAAATTACAAACAATGCGAAATCTACGTTAATTACAATGTTCTTTTACTGAACTCGGCATAACAGATAGCGGTTTTCTGCCTCCTGGATGCGCGTGCATCCGGTATTGTTTGTATACAAGAAACCCGTGTATAGAAAAGGAGAAAGACATATGGGCACAAAGATGAAAATAAGTAAATTTTCAGAATTTGTAACTCTTGTGTTGTCCTCTGTCTATACAGTATAAACTTTCCAACTACAGATTCATGAGATGAACCTTTGAGCTATTTCAGAGAAATGGTTTATCATTGGTTTATCATCTACATTCTCTTCATTAGTCAAGATTCACTTGAACAATTCATGCCAAATTTACAAAAAGTCTAATAATAATGTGTAAAAATAAAAATTTCTTGAAAGTTTATGACAACTAGATGAACCATTTTGCATTTAATGACTTATACGATGAACTAAAGACTAGATGTTTTGAGGGGTGAGACTATTGCACAGAAAACTATATAATAAATTTTGAGCGACATGACATTAGCAACTGATAATTTAGGAAACCGCAGATAAATGTGTGTAATCAATTGCATGAATGTACAAAAGCAGTCGCAACTTGTTCAAAAGAATGAGAAATTTCTGTGATATGTATAAATGACTAGATGATGTGGAGGTTGTACAAGTAGTTTTGAGAATTTCATTTCTGATTTGAGAAATGCACCATAGTGACTGAGAAAAACTGTAATCTAGTTGTCATAAACTGCCAAGCAGGTGTTCTTTATTTTTTTATTTTTTTGTTTTTTACACATTATTATTAGACTTATTGTAAATTTGGCATGAATTTTGCAATTGAATCTTGAGTAATGAAGAGAATGTAGATCAAACAATGATAAACCATTTCTCTGAAATAGCTCAAAGGTTCCTCTCATGCATCTTTAGTTGGAAAGCTTATACTGTATAGACAGAGGACAACACAAGAGTTACAAAATCTGAAAAGTTACAGAAAATTGTAATATTTTTTAATTTTTTTTGGTCAGACCACTAGTAAAAGTGTAACTGGGAATTCTATCCAGTCTCTTTCAATCAATGTCCCACATACAGTAATGTGTAAATGTGTACTTTTGAAATGGATGTATGTTATACATAAGCATATGGCATACTGTTCAATACAGTAAATGTCATCCAAAATGTTGCCATAGTTTACATCAGAACATCCCTCCAGAGTACACTGTTATATTGAAAACATGATTAAGCTATTTGAGTCTTATCCATAAGCTATGACACAAGGACTTATCATTCTGACGGCACTGACATGTTCATTGACACAGATATTTATTTTTGAGAGATGAACTAAGGATTTTGAGCAAGAGACTGGCTTTTGCAGGTAATCCATGGTTTTTTGCCATTTGTACAAGTTGTTTTGAGAAATACACTTACTGAACGGTTACTGAAGCCCTGCGACTAGCAAGAGCAGCTTCAAAATCCTCAGTACTCATCTTGCTGGACCTGTCTGCAGCTTTTGACACCGTTAATCACCAGATTCTCCTGTCCACCCTCAGAAAGATGGGCATCTCTGGAACCGCACTCCTGTGGTTTAAGTCCTACCACTCTGATAGATCCTTCAGGGTGTCTTGGAGGGGTGAAGTTTCTAAGTCACAACAACTTGCTACTGGGGTTCCTCAAGGCTCAGTACTTGGACCACTTCTCTTCTCCATCTACATGACATCATTTGGATCTGTTATTCAGAAGCATGGCTTTTCTTATCACTTGATGAATGACCATCACCTTCAGCTCAACCTTACTAAAACAGAACTGCTGGTGGTTCCAGCTAACCCATTGTTTCATCACAACTTCTCTATACAGCTGGGTTCATCAACCATAACTCCTTCCAGGACAGCCAGAAACCTAGGAGTTATGATGGATCATCAGTTAAGCTTCACAGACCATATTGCTACAATGACCCGGTCCTGCAGATTTGCCTTATACAACATTAAGAAGATTAGGCCCTTCCCGTCAGAGCAAGCCACCCAACTTCTTGTCCAAGCTCTTGCTCTCTCCAGACTGCACTATTGTAATGCTCTCCTGGCGGGCCTTCCTGCATGTACTATCAAGCCTCTGCTACTGATCCAGAATGCAACAGTGAGGGTTGTCTTCAATGAGCCAAAAAAAGCTCACGTTACTCATCTCCTCATCAGGTTACACTGGCTACCAGTAGCTGCTTGCTGGTACTGATGCATGCCTATAAGATGACCACTGGCATGGCAACAACATACCTAAACTCACTAGTTCAACCTTATGTTATACTGCTGTTGTTCTCTTGTTGGTCTGATTGCTTCTATTGTTCTCATTTGTAAGTTGCTTTGGATAAAAGCGTCTGCTAAATGATTAAATGTAAATGTTAAATGTAAATATATGGCATACATAAGCATATGGCATACTGTTCAATACAGTACCTGTCTTTCAAAATGTTGCCATAGTTTACATCAGAACATCCCTCCAGAGTACACTGTTATATTGACAACATGACTAAGCTATTTGAGTCTTATCCATAAACTATGACACAAGGACTTGTCATTCTGATGGCACTGACATGTTCATTGACACAGATGTTTATTTTTGAGAGATGAACTAAGGATTTTGAGCAAGAGATTGACTTTTGCTATTTGTATGAGTTGATTTGAGAAATGCACTTACTGTTTTGCAAATGTCAAAGATGATTCATGAAATGTACCAAGCGACTGAGAAAAACTGTAAAAATTTATAAATAAAAAAGTACTCAAACAAATGGTTTCAAATTTTAGTCATAAATTGTTTATTTTTAGAGACTAACTTCTTTCTTCCTTTCTTTCAGTGGATATGTTAATACAAAAAAGAAAAAGCTATTTTAATTTAAAAAACAAGGTAATTATTCTTGATAGATAGATAGATAGATAGATAGATAGATAGATAGATAGATAGATAGATAGATAGATAGATAGATAGATAGATAGATAGATAGATAGATAGATAGATAGATAAAAAAATCCCACTTGTTGTACGTGAAGGGATCTGCTCATCTCAATTGAAGAACAACAGGCCTCCATGCGTGACCATGGCCACAGGCCCAAGTCTCACCCCTCCTCCACCACAGCTGTTGTTTTGAAGGTTTACTTCAGGGCTACAGGTCAAGACTCATAGACTAGCACTGCAGACTCAATGTGGTCTTTGTGTGTGAATGGACAGTGAGGTGTGCCCTTAAGTCTATTCACCCCAAGATCAGAGCAAATATTCTTCTATTCAAACCAAGAGCACAGTGACTTTCTATACCCAAAATGTGAATTGCGCTACAGTCATTCATGTGCTTAAATGCAAAGCAACCCTGATAAGGGATACTATTGCAAAACGTGTCCATGGATGTTTTATTATCAAGATTTTTATTCGAAATTGATGTATAATTGCACTGTTAAATAAAATGTAAACAAATCAAAGATTATTCGAGTACATTACAAGAAAACATTTATCTTTCTACCTTAAAAGTTCATATTTATTTAAATATGTTACTTTCCATTTCTTTATAATTAATTGAGAAAATTATTATCAATTTCTAAGTGAAAAATGTTTCTATACCATTTTTTTCAGTGTGTATAATCATACGTTATGTAGTTACAAAAGTTACATAGTCATAACAATAACATTAATAATAATATTCCTCGTTTCTTTCACAAACCAGAAAGCATGATTCTGAAAGAAATCATTTTTAGAGGATTTTAAGTAAAACTAAAGTTACCAGACTTTGGATTCTCATCCATTCCAAACCCAAGATTCCTCTGCTGGTCCCTGCTGTTTCCCTGACTGTGTTCATTCTGGCAAGCTGCATTCACTCATATTTTCTGACAATTACATATTACTGGTACTTTATTTCTTTTTTTCTTGCTTTGGCCAGTAAAGTTTATACAGCAAATCACTTCCTGAGGAAATGTCTCCTCTACTGACAGCACTTCTTTCATGCTAATCTGACCTTCTTTAATGTTTCAGAATTTGTGCGGCTGATGTGGGGAAATGCATCATGAAACACAATAGTTCCGGGCAGGAAACTGGAGTCCTGCAGAAAAAGACAGAGGAAGCTAACATGGCATGTTTGCCGTTCTAATGCTTACACCTTTAACTCGCTCAACCCGGCTGAGTGGGGCAATATCGGGTTTTTAGAGGGGGTCCCATCTCTAAACAATTTCACAGCTGGATGGAGAACTTCAATGGCAACTCTGAAGCCTGGGTTAGACAATGGAATGGTAGCCAAACCAGCACATCAACACAGGATTTCCTGGCTTATGGCGCAAAAAAGTTAGCCACCGTTGCACAATGAAGAATGAGCCTTGTATTTGGTTGATCTGAATCATAGTTCCGAACAACAAAACATCTGTATGTTGGAGTTTAAATGAGAGCACAGCATTCCTCTTCTTCCTGTAGAGGAAGTGCTTAATTGGTATTGCAAAGGGGGCTGACATGAGACAGCTGGGTGGCCAGTTCAGAGGTCAGTGACATTTAAGATAGGAAGGAAGATAAAAAAGTTTACAAAATGTGTGCAGGGTTCTTAGAAATATACACTTTTTAGCATCTTAGATTTACATGGATTTGAAAAATATAATGTGGTGTAAATAATGTGCACATCTTCATAGGTTTTTTAGGACATACATTTTATTCGACACCTGAACTATCAATGCCTTCAGTCAAATTATCAGATATAAAAATATCATGTCCCCTCTAAGATGTAATTTTTTTTCTGCATGTTTCTGATTCAAGTTGCACCACACAAATTGAATTTTGTGTACAAAACCCTTTTTAAATATTAATAAGCACTGAACTAGTTTTGTAAATAAATAAATAGAAGAGGTTACACATTTGTAAGTTACTTGCAGTTTGTTGAATGTCCGAAGTGGACTATCAAATTAAAGAACATTATGCCATTTAATAAATATATTTAATAAAGTTTTCTTTTCAAGTCAAGATATCAAGACAGTTCACCCTGACATTTTTTATTTTATGAACGAAAGATGTATTCAAATGACTGAATGTGTGAATAGCATTTTAATGCATTTTGGAATGGATAATAAACAGGCCTAATACGAATACAAATACAATACATTTCATAAAAATTTGTGTTACTAAGATGCCACTCCTGAGAAGAAACGGAAGCAGGACTGGCCTAGAAACGTGCTGGCTGCTTCCCATCTCTTCCGCATTGGACTTGTAAAACCTTGTTCATGGCCTTTTACTGACGTTGTGCCAGTGTGCCATTCTCTAAGCATAAGGATTTGTGCATTGGGTTCCTGCTGCCAGGAAATTTTCAGATTAACTCTCAGTTTCAAAGAAAGGTCCCTGTGGTCTGCCATTGTGCGATGCAATACGCTTGTATTCATCTGTGTAAGGAACTATTCATCCTTCCATTTTCATTCATTCACTGAATGGGGTCTTATTTAATAGACCCATCCTTCACCTCAGTCTCAATGTACTCATGCAAACAGCACTTCCTCCCAGATTAGCAAATAACTATGGATCCTTCTGCATTGCCAAAAACCCCTAGAGCACAGAAAGAACACCAAGGAGATTCTATTTAAGATGTTTGCATCTCTATAGCTATGCATGACATCACCAGAATTCTGCTATTTCCTCATCTCTTTATTGAAAGTCGACCAAATAGTTCACTGAGGGGAGTTTTTTAACTGAACGGAGAGGTACGACAGCAATGCTCTTTCTCACTTTACCGGTCATTCTTCAGCTCCTCTGATCTCAGCAGTAACGGCTAACTGGGCCGATACCTTCATCCTTCCTGCCCCTCCCTCCTTCATCCATTCATCCTGTGCTTCCTACCACTACTGGGTGAGGACATAAGCATCTTACAGGCAGGACTGAGCACTGTAAAGCTGTGGTGGAGGCTGGCTCTGTTAGCCTTGCGCCTGCTGTTTGGGTGGCTAAGCAAATGCAGGGGAGGGCTGCCGAACCATAAAGGCTCAACAACTTTAAAAAGGGCCCAACAGACTAACCATTGTGTGTTTGGAAAAGGAGAAGTCGCTTATTATAAGCAGAAAAGTGAAAGATCCTTCCTCTACAAAGTCTGAAGGAAGGCTAAAACCCAAAAAGCCAGAGCTGAGCCTTTTGTTTCACCCCATACCACAGAACAAAAGAGCAATTTGAGCACAGCATCCAGCTTTTAAAGCAACAAGTACATTTTGGCCCTCGAGTTCAATCTCATAGTTTTCAGTAGGAAACAGGAAATACAGATTTCAGCTTTTACGAAAGTTCATTTAATTCATGCTACAGACATTCATATATATAAAACATGCAACTTTTATGAAATTTGTTCCTCATTAAATATCATACACACCTACTTAATCATTCATTCTATCTAATTATAGTTCAAGAACAAACCACATACAGTGCCAAACTGTTACTGCAGTTCAATCTGTCAGCACAACATTGTTCACATATAAGATGTCTCAAGCTGTGTTTTCTGATTAAAAGGATCCCTATGCAATGTTCACTTAACCTTATTCCCTGTGCTTGGGATACCTGTAGAAGTCCACTTCACTTGATAAAACAGGCTGCAACATCATCACACAGTTAAAACCTGAGCCGTGCACAGAGAAGTTTAATATATGATGACATAATATACTTATATAAATAAATATAAATACCATATTTTTGCCATTTCGATTTAAATAATCCAATACTTAAAGGGATAGTTCACCCAAAAATGAAAATTATGTCATTAATGACTCACACTCATGTCGTTCCAAACCTGTGTTCATCTTCGGAACACAGTTTAAGATATTTTAGATTTAGTCAGAGTGCTTTCTGTCCCTCCATTGAAACTGTGTACGGTATACTGTCCATGTCCAGAAAGGTAATAAAAAGATCATCAAAGTAGTCCATGTGACATCAGAGGGTCAGTTAGAATTTGTTGAAGCATCGAAAATACATTTTGGTCCATAAAATAACAAAAACTATGACTATATTCAGCATTGTCTTCTCTTCCGGGTCTGTTGTGAGTGTGTTCAAGTGTAGTGATATCCGGTTCGTGAATGAATCATTTGATTTAACCGGTTCTTCTTGAACCAGTTCACCGAATCGAACTGAATCGTTTGAAACGGTTCGCATCTCCAATAAGCATTAATCCACAAATGTCTTCAGCTGTTAACTTTTTTAATGTGGCTTACACTTCCTCTGAGTTAAAATAAACCAATATCCCGGAGTAATTCATTTACTCAAACAGTACACTGACTGAACTGCTGTGAAGAGAGAACTGAAGATGAACACAGAGCCGAGCCAGATAATGAACAAAAGATTGACTCGTTCTCGAGTCAAGAACCGTTTCTGTCGGACGCCTCCAATTCGAGAACCGAGGAGCTGATGATACTGCACATGTGTGATTCAGTGTGAAGCAGAATGACAAACATTGCGTCTGAACCAAACTGATTATTTTGGTGATTGATTCTGAACTGATTCTGTGCCAATGTTATGAGCGCGGGTAAACCGCAGGCTTCAATGAAGGGCAATCATCGCCAATGACGTCATTATGTCGAGCGCAAAAGAACCAGTGAACAGTTTTCTTCAACCAGTTTATTGAATTGAACTGTCTGAAAGAACCAGTTTGCGGAAAAGAACCGAACATCCCATCACTACTGGTGATCCAAAAAACCGATGCAACCTGTTCTTGACTCGAGAACGAGTCAATCTTTCGTTCGTTATCTGGCTCGGCTCGGTGTTCATCTTCAGTTCTCTCTTCACAGCAGTTCAGTCGGTGTACTGTTTGAGTAAATGAATTACTCCGAGATATTGGTTTGTTTTAACTCAGAGGGAGTGTCAGCCACGTTAAAAAAAGTTCACAGCTTAAGTCATTTGTGGATTAATGTTTATTGGAGACGCGAACCGTTTCAAACCATTCAGTTCGATTCGGTGAACTGGTTCAAGAAGAACCGGTTAAATCGAATAATTCGTTTGCGAACCGGATATCACTGCACTTGAACGTGCTCACAAAAGACCTGGAAGAGAAGACAATTCTGAATAAAGTTGTAGTTTTTGTAATTTTTGGACCAAAATGTATTTTCAATGCTTAAACAATGCTTCTAACTTTGGACTACTTTGATGATGTTTTTCTTACCTTTCTGGACATGGACAGTATACCATACACACAGTTTCAATGGAGGGACAGAAAGCTCTCGGACTTGATCTAAAATATCTTAAACTGTTCTGAAGATGAACAGAGGTCTTACAGGTTTCAAACGACATGAGGGTGAGTCATTAATGACATATGACGCGGTGCCATCGAGCAGGCGAGGAGTGTGCCGCCATGGACGCTCGAGGCGGTGGGCTGGAGTGAGTTGCCGGGGACGGGCGAGCTCGCTACCGGCCGCCGCGATGTGGAGGGGCGGCTGCCGTCCGTGAGGGAGCGGAGGAGTCGGCGCCGTTCGCCAGGGGGCCGGAGCCTGCTGCCTCCGTGAAGGTATCCGGGGGAGCAGGGAACGGCGTAACCTCTGCCGGCTGCCCAAAACCGGAGGAGCCGTCGCCATCCACCGGGCGGCGGAGGAGTGTCGTGCCATCCGCCGAGGGCCGTCCAGTGCCACCGCCAGGCACCGCAGAGGAGATCACCCAACTGGTGGAGGGCCAAGCAGCAGTGCGTCTGGGAACTGGAATTTTTTTTTTTTCCTCTCTCCCCTCTCTCGTCTCTGTCGCTCCTCCTTCCATCTCCTTTTCTTTCGCCTCGCCTGTCCTACCCCCAGGTTCCCGCAGGTCCCCGTGAGCGGCCCCCCCCCCGGAGGGAGCAGAGTAGAGCGCAGTCTCGTGACGAGTGGGGCGGGGCCGAGGGATGTGGGAACGAGCGAGGCCGGTGGAGTGATTGGGAAATGAGCGACACCTGCGACCCACCACCTGTCTCGAGTCCCACAGAGGAGATGGAAGGATATAAAACTGGAGCGACGACAGTGAAGGACGAGAGAGGACCAGGCCTGGGCTTTATTTTATGTTTTGGTTTTTATTTGTGCGCATCAGTCGTCCGCGAGGGGCTGATGCGCTGTTTTGTGTTTATTTTGATCATTAAAGTTTTCCGTTGATTGTCTGCCGGTTCCCGCCTCCTTCTTCCCGATGATTACGAAGCTTTTATTATTACAAAGACATACTCATTTACATTTTTAAAGGTCACAATGTCAAGATTCACTGTGCCCAAATTGTAAAAGAAATAGGTTCACTGAACATGAGGAATCATTTTCACCACAGGTCACAAAAGTTTCCTGACCTTAACCCCACTGAAAGTCTCTAGGGTGTGCTAGAGTTGACTTTAAAGAGTAGTTCAACTCTTCCATTGTCAGTACACGATCTGGGCCAAAAAATAATGCAACTCTTGATGGAAATATATGTTGTTACATTCAATAATGTTATGGATAATAAAGCCACAATGAACATGCAGTGTAATCAAAACTAAATTAACACATTAGAGTGTGCAACCTTTTGGGGGGCAGGCAGTGTAAAGTTGACTCCAGCACATCCCAGTGACTTTCAATGAGGGTAAGTTCAAGACTCTGTGGAGGCCAAATTTTTACAATTTTAGCCTGATAAATCCGAGTGCTCTTCGAAAGCAACTGAACGAAAACCAGAAGTTGTGCTTAGGGAATCCAGATAAATTTAAGTTAATGTTCCGAAACTCTCTATCCAACCAAATTTATGTTAATTGTATTCAAATTTAAACATCTAGTATTTTTCTATCATTGTATACAAAACCAGGGCAAAAAGCACACTGTTACACAGGGAAGAGGCTCACAAACACCTTGGCACTTAAGCAGTAAGTCTTTTACGCAGGTAAAGAGCTTTAGTTCGTGCTCCATTTTCCAGCAAAAGGTGCTGAAGCTGGAAAGTCACTTTACTAGTTGTTGTACAAGCATCCACCATGCCAGCTGTCTGAATGAGAAGCATTGTCCTGGGCCAGTTCTTTCCCAGCCAGCCTGCTATTATTATCTCACTGTTAAGGCCACAGCCTCAGATCTGATTCACATTCACTGGATCAAAGCACAAGGAACAGGTCCTGCAATGCAATAATGTGTGTCTACAGAGGAACCCTGTTCTGGGAAAGTTCAATAGGTTAGAATATCAGTAAGATTTGCCGGCTGACCGTAACCGTTCACCTGTTGTCTGGTGTAGCAGCACTCGGTCTTTGCTTCTTCAGACACTTAAACTATCAAAATGATATCCATCTGTTGGTATGCTGTGGGAAACACTCCCATTTTGGTATGAAATAAGAGATGTGTCATCTTTAATAGGATCTGAATGGATCAGAGACCCAGAAGAAAAAAATGTTTTCTTGAAAAACTACTGAGAGTTGTTTATTTTAGGGGATGTAATGCACTGTGACTTTTCAAATGTGTAAAATTTCAGATTAATCTGAATTAATCGGAATAAAGCATATTTATGCACAATATGCCCCAAAAGCGGTGCCATGCGGTGCATCATGTGACAGGGGTCCTGACAGGTGGCTGTCCTAGCTGCCTGTTCACAGGTTGTAGCTCTTACTTCCAGCCTGACCACTGCAGATTAAGTGTGTTTATCTGTCAGAAGAATTAGGACTCATCTGCAGGAATTCTCAGATCATGGAAAGGTTTGGCTTGGTGGGTAAAAGGGGGGCTAGAAGGGAAGGAGGGCCCAGAGGGTAGAGGAAACTTTCATTGGGGTGTAATCTGAACCACTCAACCACCTGCACTTGTCTCAGAGGCCAGGAAATGGAGTACATGGGTCTTTCTTTCAGCTCTTATAGTGAACTAATCCTACTTGAGAGTTGCATGCAAACACATACAGCTTCCTTTATGGGACTGATGCAGAGAAGGGTTTGTTTAGGGGTGGTATGAGGTTAACTGGCTAATAGCAAAAGAGTAGCCTGGACTCGTTTAGAAACATCCTGCTAATCTTAGAAATGCTAAGTATATAATGTTGTACCAAATATTTATTTATGTCTCATTTAAAATATGTGAGTGGCTTTGCATTACATAACTAAATTTTAAACCAAGTGGCATTTATTTTAAGGCCAATGCTTAATGGCATGAGGATCTAATACTTTCATTCACTTTCTAATATACTTTCTTATTTTTTCTTTTTTTTTTTTCATTTCTGAATCATAATTAATTTTGATATTTTTGGGGGGGGACAATGTCAAAGATGATACGTCATACAACTTGATATCTAACAAAGAAAAAATTATGAAATTGAAAGTATGAATTTCATTAAAATGATGATGCTGATTATTTAAACAAATATTTTAACAAAACTAGTTCACTGCTTATTAATATTTGAAAACTTATCCTAAAAATATATCATTAAGCTAACATGCAAAAACAGACCCTTTTGACTGACGTGCCAAGGTCAATGCATCTCTTATTCTTTATTTTATTAATTTTTTTACATTTAAAAAAAAACATATTTGTAAATTTTAAGGTGTGAATAAGTTTTCAGAATAGACAATATTTATTACCTAATGTTTACACCACATAACATTTTCAGAGTCATTAAACATATCACAATCTGCAGGAACACAAAGATTGAAGAACTTAATTCAGTTTATTTAAGGATAATCTGAAGCTATAGTCCTTAAACAGGCAAAGAGATCATACACAGAGCAGTCAATACAAACAGGGCAGAAAACTCAGACAAACAGAAAAACTAGGAAACCAGGCAGAGTTCAAAACCATGAAACAGGGAAGCAAAACAAGATAGCACAGAACTACTGTGTGACACTGCACAAGACTGAGCAATGAATGACTGAGGGAACAAGGTTTATACCGTATAGGCAGAGACTGAGGTAACAGCTGACAGGTGGAAACAAAAAAGGTATAATTAGTCCGAACAAAGGATAATGGGGAATTTATTTTGTGAGGAAACCACAATAGTCTGGGATGGAGTTCCCTCTGGAGGAGCTCATGGGCACTTCAGCTGGAGACGGTGACAATATGGAACCATGAATACACCGAGTACATTTTTAAGATTTTGCCCCATTTCAGACTAGAAAATTTTTTTGTTAAGAATCACTCATTTGTCTACAGTTTTTGTCCTAATTTTTTTTTTTTTTTGTATTAGCAAGCTAAAGCAGTCATAAACCTAAAAAGTCCCAGCCATCAGGCAAACAAATGTTTGACCCCCTCTTATCACAAGATAAACATTCACTCATGTTTCTTGGGTTGTCAACAAACATCCGATTTGACATTATGAAATAGCATTTTTGTGACTGCCCATGAACGTCTGGTTGTGTTAATTCATGGAAACATGGCTCTAGGGATTTTTCATTATTTATTTATTTTGACGTAACACATTAGAACTCTTGCACACATAAGCTGTTTGTCTCTGGAGTATAAACACTTTAAAATTATTCTAAAACCTTAGGAGAAAAACTGACCCTTTCTGTGGCTAAACTAAGCTTTTGCTCATCCAGAGTGAAAAATGTGAGCCAAAAGCTGTGCTCATTTAAAATCTCCGAAATAAGTTATTTTTGGAAAGTGAGGATATAACTTTATTTGTCTCATTCCTGCCACCTGCGATTACCATTTGGTCTGTTCTTATACAGGGCTGTTTTGTTCCCTGCCTCACACAGGGTTTGAGGCATTGACCTCCGGATGTCTCCATCCTAAACAATAACCCCTTGAAACCGTGACAGGCAAAACAGAGGATACAGCCTCCTGCCACCCACATGCCCCTCCACAACACTTTCTCTCTTTCAACACTCTAGAAAATAAGCATGTCTTTCTATGAAGCTTGTATGTATAATGAATCAGAAATATATTCTTAATAAATGACTCTCATAGGTATTCTCCTAAAGGGACTCTTCTTATAAATAAATGAATAAATAAATACATCTTTTACTTAAAAAAAAAAAATCCTGTGGAACATACACAAGGCAAAGTGTCCTGACAACCCCCAAACAAAAATAAATAAATAAAATTATACTCATAACAGTATAAACTCATAAAAAAACATTTTAATCAATGTTTTTTTTTTTTCTTGCACGGGTCAATTTAAAATCTTGGGCTATTTTATTAAACGCCTATTATAACATGTTTTGTTTCAGACTTGTGGAAAGACAACAACAACAAATGTTTATTTATTTTATTGAACTTTATCTATTTGATAAAAATAAATTTAAATAACAATACATATTTTTAAAGTCTATTTGTTTTCTAAAAAAAACTTTTTCTCATGCACTGAGCCAGAAATCGCCCCTTCATTAGCACTTACATACACCAAACCCTACAGTTATTTCATGTCTTTACTCTGATCATATGTCCTAAGTTATATAACACTTAATTCCTAGTGGCAGTATTTGCTGATTAATGGAGAGATAAAAAGAGAAACTGCCAACATCCTGTCACAAGAATTTTAAACCTGGCTTTATCCAGTGTTCAGATTTATTTTCTGGAAATGTGTGCAAGTTAGTGCATATTTAATTAGATTGTGCGCCATTTGCACATTTTAGAAAAAGAAATATATATATATAAAAGAATTAGGACTGTTTGCTTTAGGTCTATTCCATGTAGGCCACAAAGCTTGCAAGCAGCAGATAAAGGATGACTGCACAGCTCAAAGAGGGGTTCAGCAAACAGCACTCAGTCCAAACAAGTGTCCATATGACCATTCAATACACAAGGGCATGTTTGAAAATGCGAGCATAAACTTGAATGGGTATGCCAAAGTCCAGCTCTCATTCATCAAGTTACATTCAACATGACCCAAAACTCCCTGGGCCTCATTTTGGATGAAATATGGGGGTCAAACTATAAAACTACTGACTATAACCATTGCACTACAGCCAGCTCGAAACAATCCTCTTTTCATGACACTGAGGTCCAGGTAATTCTAAACGTCTTTGTCGGGGCAAATTTGTAGAGATCAATCTTTCATCCTCATAAATAACAGCAATTCACAGGAGAGCTATACCCATGGTGCTAATATCTCTGCAGTGAATATACATCCAGAAAAGCTTTAAATGATGGTGGGTGGAGTTTGTTTGGCTCACACAGGGGAGCCTATGTTTCATCATACTGGTAATACATAGAACTTGGTTGTTTATGCTCTATGGCGCCTCATTGGAGAAGCAGTACCCCTCTCTCTCGGTCAATGGAAAAGCACTACCAACCCCTTCAAGTAAATAGATCTTATCAATGAAAATAGTCAGCTCTCCTCCCCACTGCTTTTTTATGAATGGAAATACCTGGCAAAAACTAGCCACATTTACTTTTACAGCACATAAGGGATATAAAAAAACTGGATGTAGTGCTGTTAGCAGCTGTAAACGTTTAGGCTACACTTTTTTGTTCTCAGTGGAATTGATTCATATGTTTCAGTAGCCAAAACAAATAAAAAAAGGATTGACAATAACTGTGCCAAAAGACAGGGAATTCTATGAAACTAACAATCCATACTTGATTTACAGATGTTGTATCGTTCTACATTATGAACCAAAAATTAATACATGAAATAAAATTATATGTAATAGACTTTGACAAGTCTACATCAATACAAATGTATTTCATAGAACAGTGCTTCCCAAACCTGTCCTGGAGGACCCCCTGCCCGGTACATTGTGTATGTCTCCCTAACCAGACACACTCAATTAAGCTCTTGTAGTCTCTATACTAACAAGCTGATTAGTGGTTTTAGGTGTGTTAGATAAGGGAGACATACAAAAGGCGCAGGGAAGGCGGGCCTCCAGTACAGGTTTGAGAAGCACTGTCATAGAAGATACATTAAAAGATATATTCGAGATATTCTGTCCTTCATGCACTAAGGGCTAGTAAAGCTGTAAAGTACGCCATCTAGAGGACAAGATCTGAATCTACGCATCCTTTTTTTGAAGACCTCTTGAAATACTATATACACTGCCTGGCCAAATAATAAAAAAAATAATAATAATAATAATAATAATATATATATATATATGATTTAGTTTCAATAAGCAAACACATAAGAATTTAAGAATGAATCATTATTTCAGTGATTAATGTTTATGACATTGTATTTTTGGGAACAATTGTTTTACAGTTTTTCTCAGTCGCTTTGGTACATTTCTCGAATCATCCTTGAGATTTGCAAAACAGTAAGTGCATTTCTCAAAACAACTCGTACAAATAGCAAAATACAATGGATGACTTGCAAAAGCCAATCTCTTGCTCAAAATCCTTAGTTCATCTCTCAAAAATAAATATCTGTGTCAATGAACATGTCACTGCCATCAGAATTTATCCTTGTGACATAGCTTATGGATAAGACTCAAATAGCTTAGTCATGTTGTCAATATAACAGTGTACTCTGGGGGGGGGGGGGGTGTTCTGATGTAAACTACTGTATTGAACAGTATGCCATATGCTTATGTATGTCATATATCCATTTCAAAAGTACAAATTTACACATTACTGTATGTGGGATATTGATTGAAAGAGACTGGATAGAATTCCCAGTTACACTTTTACTAGTGGTCTGGCCAAAAAAAAAAAACCTTTACAATGTCATTGTGATATAGAAAAGGAAAAAGAAATATGGGCAAAAAGATGAAAATAAGTCAATTTTCAGAATTTGTAACTCTTGTGTTGTCCTCTGTCTATACAGTATAAGCTTTCCAACTGAAGATTCATGAAATATTCTAATATTCATGAATATTCTAATTCTATTCTTTAAAAAAATCTACCTACCTTTCTAATCTTTTTGTATTCTATTTTCTTTTCATTTATTATGCAATTGTGTGTGTGTGTGTGTGTGTGTATGTGTATGTGAAAAGATCTCTAACACTATAGCTTGCTCTATTCTTTTTTTTATTCTATCGGTTATTTTTATTTTTTATTATTTAAAATCCCATGCTACGTGTACTGTGTTAACCTAACTGAGACTTGTTATAGCACTTATATATCATTGCTCTTTTTGTTGTTTTTGATTGCTTTCACTGTCCTCATCTTTGGATAAAACCGTCTGCTAAATGAATAAATGTAAATGTAAATGAAATGAACCTTTGAGCTACTTCAGAGAAATGGTTTATCATTGGTTTATCATCTACATTCTCTTCATTAGTCAAGATTTACTTGCATAATTCATGCCAAATTGACAAAAAGTCTAATAATAATTTGTAAAAATAAAAAGTGTGCTTGGCAGTTTATGACAACTAGATTAACCATTTTGCATTTAATGACTTATACGATGACCTAAGACTAGATGTTTTGAGGGGTAAGACTATTGCACAGAAAACTGTATAATACATTTTGAGCGATATGACATTAGCAAATGATAATGTAGGAAACCGCAGATAAATGTACATAATCAATTTCATGAATGTACAAAAGCAATCGCAACTTGTTCAAAAGAATGAGAAACTGGTTTTATGATATAAAATGACTAGATGACGTGGAGGTTGTACAAGTAGTTTTGAGAATTTCATTTCTGATTTGAGAAATGCACCAAAGTGACGGAGAAAAACTGTAACATCCTTACTGATGCAGTGTGTAGCTTTTCATTTCTCAAACAACTTCCAGCATGGTGGTTTAAGAAATGAAAAGCTACATTGCATCAGTTCAAGTTAAAAGAATTGTTTCAAAATATATACATGCCAGAAACATATTAATCACTGCAATAATGATCCAATCCTCTTCATTATTTGTTTAAATATAAACTTGGTAGAAAAATAAAAACAATGTTGAAACAAGTCATTCAGAAGTTATAACTATACCATTAAACCATTTAAAATTGCTAGTAAATTAGTATTCAGCAATTTGGCCAATCATAAGCGAGTTAATTTACATATAGATCGCTTAAAGGTGCAGTAGCAAACACCAAAAACTGGGTGAGGTGGGGTAATGTAAATCTTCCAGAGGGCTCTAGCAGAAGTTATCAAGGCAGCTAACATTTCTTATGGCAGCTTTTTTGGAAAAGTTCAATAAGCAGATGTAAAACGGTAAACATATATACAGGAGCTGGTCATATAATTAGAATATCATCAAAAATTTATTTCACCAATTCCATTTAAAAAAGTGAAACTTTTTTTTCTTAACTATATTATATTCATTCATTACACACAGACTGACATATTTCAAATGTTTATTTCCTTTTATTTTGATTATTATAACTGACAACTAAGGAAAATCCCAAATTCAGTATCTTAGAAAATTTTAATATTGTGAAAAGGTTCAATGTTGAAGACACCTGGTGCCACACTCTAATCAGCTAATTAACTCAAAACACCTGCAAAGGCCTTTAAATGGTCTCTCAGTCTAGTTCTGTAGGCTACACAATCATGGAGAAGACTGCTGCTGACAAATATTGCTACAAGTGTGACTGCATTCTATAATAACTACTGTTAATAATGTTCATCGTCTGACTGACTACGTCTTGTATTAATTTTTCAGAAAAATCCTGTCATATGCACACAAACTGACAGTCACCACTTATAAGCTACTACTATATATTGTAGAAACTTAATTTTCTGTAAATTTGCTTTGTAATGATTTTGTATTGTAAACACCTGAGCAGTGCCACAGACTGATCGACTCCATGCCATGCCGCATTGCTACAGTAATTCAGGCAAAAGGAGCCCCAACTAAGTATTGAGTGCTGTACATGCTCATACTTTTTAGTTGGCCAAAATTTCTAAAAATACTTTCTTTGTTTTGGTACTAGTAAGTAATATTCTAATTTTCTGAGATACTGAATTTGAGATTTTCCTTAGTTGTCAGTTATAATCATCAAAATAAAAAGAAATAAACATTTGAAATATATCAGTCTGTGTGTAATGAATGAATATAATATACAAGTTTCACTTTTTTGAATGGAATTAGTGAAATAAATCAACTTTTTGATGATATTCTAATTATATGACCAGCCCCTATGTGGACTTGTATATTGAAAAGAAATGTAGAATAAAAGCTGCATTATGAGAAATGTGTAAGGTGTCGGTCACTTTTTTTCCGTTTTTTTTTAGCTGTTCAAAAACAATCCATTATGCTTAATAAATAGCTTATTTTATCACTGATTTGAAAGCAATTTGTGTGAGTGCAGATAACTTCATTGAACAAGTCTGAACAACTAAGATTTTTTTTTTTTAGGTTTTTTTTCTCTCAAAACATTTTACTGGATGATAAGTAAAGTACATCTCTTTCGGCTCACACTTTCTGCTGAAAATAAATTTGACGAATTAATCAAAACAAAACATATTTGCTACCAAGTTAGAAGGCCTTAATCCAGCACATAATTGCTGTTGTGCTGCTCAAAAGCCTTTAACATTGCAAGAACATTTGTCAATTTAACATTTCAGGCTCCCAAACTAAGCAACACTGTACTTACCGTAGTTCTTCTGCTGACTGCTATTGGGTTCACTTACAGTTCTTGATGAGTCTGTATTAATACCCAACATATGTCTAACATAACAGACTTGGGAGAGTGAAAGTTTGAGTTTGAGAACACACAAATATTAATGGTTGCGCTTCGGACTTTCACAATGAATTAAATAATTGCCCCTAATAAACAGACCCTTAAACTAAATCTAAATTTGAAATCAGAAGCTTAATTATGGTGGTTCTAAACAATAATTGAACTATTGCTGACTTTACATCTTAGCATTAGCATCAGTTTCTTGTACCAAGAACAATCTGCAATGTACACTGCAAAAATAAACAATGCAAGCCATACATTACACATTTTCTCAAGTCATTGAAAACTTGTTGCGTTTTCGCTTCATACTTTGCATTTCCGCTTTATAATTAGAGTTTTCACCTAAATCCTGAACAGAATTAAAAGTACAGTTATAACTAATCAGCTTAGAGTACTAGTTTGACTTTGTAAAACAATTACACAAGAATATACTGCAATAACCTATGTTAAGATGAACTTATGTGTTGTACCTAAATATAAACTAAATAAATAAATCACCTTTATGACCTGGGCACTTTAATCACTAGGACAAGTTTGGTTTGTATGTTAGAATTGAAGCACCAATTTAACTGAAATCTCTAGTAAGCGTATATAATTACAAAATAATTCCTACTTAAAGATTTATCTTAACATGGAAATGGAAAGGAGCCATGAGAAATGAAAAGCTACTGTCCAGCCTTGAACAGAGTAAATCAATAAAATTGCTTAAAATTCATAGATTTTTCTTTCTTTTTTTCTCTAAATTGACATAGAAAATCAGAAATTAAGAGATAAAGAACTCTGAGCTCCCCCAAAAAAGAAACTTTCCAAACATTGCACACCATCAAATTCAACAGCTCTGAAATCAGACATTCATTTAACAAAATAAGGAGCTTGAGTAGTTAAAATAATAAGCAACAAGTAAGAGTATCAAACATATAATAAACAAAACATCTCCTCAAACAACCTTCAGGACCTGCATCTGTATGTGAAGATTGTGAAAATCTTTTTTTGTAAACCAAACAAACAAGTAACATAACACTAATTAACAATCCTAACACTGGAAAAAGCTGCAGTCTTAAGTTTTGTCTCCTTGCCTTCATTTATGGGGGGGGGGGGGGGGGTTATTGTGGTCCCTCAACCATTTGTGAGAGTGACAAGAATAGACAGGAAGAGATGTAGTGTGGTGAAAAGCTGGCATTAGGAGATGCACAGTGCAGACACATTGACCTGTGCCTAAACAGAGGGAGCTTGTCACAAATGAGCAGAGGACTTCTCACTCATAGCCCTCGTTGAAGTTGTCCAAGTCCCATGTGTCCTCTGGTCCTTCCTGGTTGGGTGGTAACTGGAAATCAGGCTGGTAGTTCTCAGGAGGGCCAGCCGATGCATTTGGCCCCTTCTTCAGTTTGCCACTGTTAAATGGGGAAATATGTTTTTTTCAACCAATAAGATGAGGAAATCTTTTTAAGACGTCTGTTAAAAGCAGCATGAGATACTCACTGGTTCTTGTGTTTGGACCCGCTGATGTGGGCCTGGTACTGCTCCACAGAGTTCAGCTCAATGTTGCACACAGTACATGGGTAGCCCTTTACTGTGGAGGCTGAAAATGTTTGTTACATTTACTGATTTGACAAAAATTAACAAAGAGACCTCATTTTCAAGGTTAAAATGGACTAAGTGTTACAAATAAGTGTATCAACGAGGGCTAGGTAGACTATACTGATTAAGTGATTTTAACAGAATCCAACATTGATTCTTAAATCCCAAGATCAATCTTTAAGTCTGTTTTCTGATGATGTGCAATAAGCTTTTGTTACTTTTGGTATGAGTTTATACAGTTTACATGACAGATTGCTGTAGCCACTTCAGTTCAAACACTTTTTGTACTTTAATATTCACAGCCACTACTCCATATTATGTTTTAAATGACTGTACAGCCTACTTGTATTTTATTTACCCAAAATTTGCCAAATTCCATGGCATACGGCATTTTACTGTAAGTTCGATATTTATGACTGGATTCTGTGATTTCATCTGGATTTTCCCTAATCCCTAACTATATGCATAAATACATTTTATTTTAGATACATCTGCAACCTGAATATAGATCTTAAACTTAATTTAAGGTGCATATAAACAGTTAAATTAAACAAAAAAAATAAATAAAAAAATAAAAATAAAAGTTTAAAATAATTTACAATTTAAGGCGAAATAGGAATATTCCAGGTTAGTTGAAATTGACTGTAGTCAGTAGACAGTTATGCAGCTGAACATTTACAGAATTTATTAAAGCACTTGATTTCTTTAATAATTTGTACATCTATTAGGGCTATCAAACTGATTAATCGTGTTTAATCGAATCCAAAACAAAGGTTTGTGTCTACATAATATGTGTGTTTGTACTGTGTATATTTATACGTATATATAAATACACACACATACGTACATGTATATATTTAAGAAGTATGTTATATTTATATATAAATCATATATAAAGAAGAATATATACATGTAAAGAAAAAATTATGCATGTGTGTACTTCTATATACATATAAATATACACAGTACACATACATATGTTAACACACCTTTTGTTTTGGATGAGATTAATCGCGATTAATCGATTTGACAGTTTGATTATTAAATATTACATTAACTATTATATAAATGGGAAACTTCTGGCTGTGTGTTACTGATGTAATTCCCACTTAAATTCCACATCAAGTTTTACATACGGGATGTGGGACCCCCTTCTATGTTCTGACCTGGTGCAGAGGACGGCCCATAAGTCTCCATCAGCTTCTGTTTAGTAAGGTGTTTTTTATGTTTCTTGCCACTGTAGTGCTGCTGAGCCATGAGGGGATTGTTGAAGGAAGCTTGACAGATGGAGCAGAAGCGGTTGGGGTCCTGTTTTGCTGGCCCCTGTGCACTTTCAGGTAGTACTTCATCCTTCTTCACCTGTATTTTGGGCTGAGGTAATGCTGGAAGATAAACCAAAACACAGGTCAGCTTTTCAGATGAGATTAGCACTTCAGACCATGTTCGGAATATAATATAATATTAACATGCTGTGTACTATATACTCAATATTGCCAATAATAATCAGTATGTGAAGCATAATGAAATGCTTATGTACTATGATCATTTTGCAATTTGTACCCTAGTTTGTATAAATATCTCTCAACTTTTGGCTGTTAAAACAAAACAGGAATCAGAAATTACGATCAATACTGATATTAGTTCATTCATCACACTGGAAATGGAAGGTCAAGTCAAAGGTATTGCAACAACATGCAAAAGAACATGCAATAACAAACAAACCCAGTACAAAAGAACCATCAACTTGTAAAAAAAAAATCAGTTTACATCTTTTTCTGGTAATTCCATGATTTTAAGAACTAAATATCATGATAATTAAGTCTTTTACCAGGAGTCTTCTGACCGAAGGTCTTCAAGCGAAGGTTCTTGGAGTGAACTTTGCCCTGGTAATGTGACTGTGCCACTACCGGGGAAGAGAATGTCATGTTGCACACATCGCAGGCTTTGTATTTGTCCCCTTCCTCAACATTACTTATCTGCAAAACATAACACTAGCCATTAATGCAGGACACAAACACATCTGGGATCCAATATACAATAAGTCTCCATCACATCTGGCCATTTATCTGACTTACATCACCTGAAGGCTTGAACCGTTTTGCAACGGGCTCCTCATTACCATGAATGCTCATGTACCGGCGTACTTTGCTCGCATGTTTTTTGCTCTACAAGAGACAAAAAAAAAAATAACATTAAGAAGATACTAATTTGACATGTGATAATTGTCATGTCAGCTTTATTTACCAGGTAATAGTCAGTTTTATCATGCTGGAAATATATGCAGCATGTTTCATTCACGTTTGGATTAAAATGCCTTGCATTTTGACAATCTGATCAAATAATGAGCAATAGATGTTAAAAATCATGAGTGATGTCACAAAATGCTAGAACTGGAAAGTCACGTTGAGAATACTTCATTGTGAGATACAGCGCACCATGCTAAAAAGATACTTTGGGCCTGTCCCAATACCCACAATAACCAATACTGTCCCTTTTAAGGCAGGCAAGTATAATAGGCAACAATCTTGGGGAATTCTATTTATTTCAAAAGTATTATTCAAATAAGCAAATCAATCTGTCATGAATGGTTTTATTATTTTTTGTAAGGTGGGAGCTTGTTTACTAGAACTGTCATATTGTGAAATTAACTAATTTCTCTCATTTATTGTGATTCAAGTGGCCAGCCTCTCCTATATTCGGTCTCGGATACAACCATGCAATGTGATTTCTGTTGTATACTGCAGATTTTCTCAAACTCAACAGGCAGTCTGGGTATTCCAAGCATGCATACATACATAAAATACAGAGAATAGTACAGAAATAGTATGAGTAGTATGCTAGTATGCCATTGTGAAAACATCTTGAAATGCTTGAAATCAGTATTTAGTCCTCAAAACCACATTTTGTACTGTTTAGCTGAGGAACGGGGTAAATGATGTGATCATTTAAACTTTTCCCATGCGAGTGTGAATTCATACCTGGTAATGTGCAAGTTTCTGGGATTCTGAGATTAAAACAGCGCTACACACTTTACATTGTGAATCAGAGAACAAGTCACTGTGCTCCTTTATCATTCGGTTCACTGAAAGACAGGTCAGCATCAGAAACAGTCACTACAAAGGGGTATTTCATTGTTATATAAAAGACATGAATACAAAACAGTTTTGAGGTAAAGTATGCAATGCTCAAATCAAACCTAAAATAGACTTCCATTGCATTTAGTTGCAAAAAAATCAGACTTTGTCTTACATCGACCTTGAATACACTGTTTTACCAAGTAGACACTAAAGAAGCAGTCCTCAGAGCACTGAAGAGCTTGAGCTATGCTACCATGCTTTACACTCCTACAGACTCTCAAGCACTGTACGTTCTCTTAATAAATGTCATGTTTTACTTATAAATAATGCATCGAATGTAACGTAATTTATTACTAAATGAATGCCGCCGATCTCTTACCCTCGGCCGCCCCTGAAGGTAAATATGGAAAATCTCCATTCGGCTCTTGCTGCGCCATGGTGTTTGCAGGAGGCGGATCGCGCATGCGCAGACGATACATGCGCTGTACAAGTCTCTTCATAGTGTTTCCTGTAACGATTTTTAATCTATTTACAAACAAATATGTGAACCATTTATCCTGCATGCTTCACAGAATGATTTATATACTCGTCTACGCATCCACTAAGCAATGCAGATGACGTAAGGTTCCTTAAGAGAATCGACACGGGGTAAATATGTCTTGTTGCTGTGCGACTTGATTTACTTTGCTAAAGGAATCATTACTTTCTAGCATTTTATCAGTTTTAAGTGTTATCTGGTGTTATTAATGCACACTATAAATTTCGCTTACGACCCTAAATTTTACAAGAATATGTAAATATTGCACCTCAAATATTTTACTGCTCCCCTGGGTGTGATAACAAAAGCAACGTGGTTGGTTGAATTAATCGTTTCTGTATCCGAATCTTTCCGTGAACCGGTTCACAAAATAATTTCAGAAATGGGTTTGAAAACTCACTGAACAGCAGTTTTGTTGTGAGTTCAAATTAAATTTAGTTTCGAAGTGACTTTTTTTAATTTATTTTGAAATTAAGGGTTTTGAGCTGAATTTTGGCTTCAAGTTTAATTGGTACACATATGATGTTGCAACATCCTTAAAGGATTAATTTATGTGACCATATGACTTAAAACATAAGTTTTAATAGTCTATTTTGTTATTAAAACCCTATGGTGTTTCTGTTAAATTAATGTAATATATGTCTGTAATGCAATTTAATTTTACTGTAATTATTTTTATGTAGTTAATATCGCATCCTTATTTGGATTAACGTTGTCTTAAAAACCTAACAAACGTTGTAAATAAAAAAAAAATGTAAAGACGTTAAAGAATCATTGAATCGCTTTTGAACCAGTTCTTTGAGGCAAACGGATTCACGCATATCACTCTTCCCATCAAATCAAAAAATTGCGCTGTCTGCTGTGACGTAAAGTTTTTTTCTTGACCCTCGTGTCACGTGACATGACAACCGTTTGTGAAAATATCTTGGAATCGAAATCCTTGTTTTTCGAGCATTTGATTGAACGAACTAACCTCGTATGGTCGAATATGAACACTGAACGCGTTCAGTAAAAGTTTATGAGCAGTTAGATGTGGAAGAGTCTCAGAGAGTGTGTATAAAGGTGTACACAGAAAGAGAATTAATGTTGTTGAGGTCGCAGCATGCCCCGCCGGAAGCGCGCAGCAGATGAGGCCGGAAGAAGAGTGAAAGTAAGCAGTGTGGAGCACAATGATGAAGAGACCCTGGTCATATCTGATTCTGAACATGAAGAGGTACTGTGTATGCAGTAGGTAACTAACGTTACATGCTGTGTGTTTGGCTTCGTTTTAAGGTTTCTGTGTGGTTTAAGAGTTGTCTAAATGGGATAGCAACAACTTTTCCTAAAGAATTACAATGGTAATAATTATCTCTAACAAATTCACAGTTAGTAACAGATATTCAGTATTGGGTATGTTGTGCTAATTTTGGTTCCAGTAACTTCACCAAATAGAATTGGAGAAAAAAAAATTATATTTTCCAAAAGTTCCCTGTCTTCCATTGGTTTGCCCCAAACTCAGGCAACTGGTTGAGCCAGTGTTTCTGTGAGAGTAATTTAATAAAAATTAATTTTATGGTAAATTATAATGATTAATTAAAAAAATGAAATAATAAACCATCTTTAAATTTGAACTTTTTATCCTCAGGAGGAAGATTGCTCATTTAAACGGTCCTCTTGGACAACCCGGTTGAAAAGAAGGGAGAATCAGTCTCATCTACAAAGTATTGAAACTCAAGATTTAATGACAGATGATTAATAGTGCATGAAAACTTAGGTGTGCTTTTCATTCAGACCTGTTTGTGGTGTTCTACTCGTGATTTAAGAGATGACAGAAGAAGATATGCTGAACCTGGCCATGAGACTGAGCACTCAGGAAGCAAACCGTGCTGCCCAGAGACAAGAGCTGGAAGACAACGACATACAAAAAGCCATAGCAGAAAGTCTTAATGTTGGTGAAACATTTATTCTCAAAAAGGCTGTAATAAACTATATGATGTTCAAAATTGGAACAGATTTTAAAACACTAGGCATCGTTTACTTTTGTAATTTGTAAATGAAAAAACTGAGCGTCCTAAACTAAACAACGGAGGATCACACATTACCAGACTCTTCAAGGCTTTCAGCAAACAACAAACAAACTCGCACAGATGACTTACTACGAGATGCAGTAGAAATTAATACAATATAAATTGTAATATCATCTCAAAATATCAAACATGAATCTGTGCCCATTATGCACTACATGATTTTCAGTGAAATCTGTCAACTCCGAAAGCCCAAAATCTTCAGACTGGCTCTGACTTAAATCGAGTATCATTGACTTGTCTAGACTGCATAAAATTGTGCAAAACTTGTGTAGTGTATTCCAGCCTTAAACTTTACAAAACTCTTTTATAAATATGACCAGTCAAAGAGAAGTATGGTATTAATAAAAAATGCTGATTGTATTTCTGCAGGAAAGCTCTTTAAAAGCATTGGAGGGTCAAAATGAAGCAGCCAGCTCTACAGATCAACCACAGCAGAATGTAACAAGTGAGATATCACACTTGAGACGAAAACTGTCATGCTCCAGCCGAGATCAGACACACGGTGAGAATGAAACAACTAGTCCGCTGCCAGAAATGTCTGATCCATCACAGAAGACCTCCATACATCTTTCAATAAGGAGTTCCCCAGCTCTGGTCTCCAGTCCTCCTGCTTCCACTCAGGTTAGTTATGAAAGTCATTTCACATTTTATCAAATTATTGTTTTCTTCATATAAACTAAACCTTATCGTATTTGATATGCAAATTTCTAAGGCTTCTAATTTATCAACATTATCAAAACTTGGTTGATCTGTTGTACATATAGCAATGTTAATACATGATATGATACATAAGGCTTTTGAGGATTGTACATCTCTCAGTCATTGTAATTTATTGCATTATATGATGCAATGTTTTGCCCAGGGCTTAAAAAAATGGTCTGTTGGCACTCTTTTTTTTGTTGTCTTTATTTCTCTGTCACATATCTTAGTAATACTCATAACTTAGATATCATTTGAAAACATAAAACCTCAAAATTCATCCTGTGAAAACCATTTTGAAATCGGACATTGTGTTACCATGGAAATGGTACTTTAATATCTTTTGGCAGTCTCCTTCCCCTTAGAGGGTGGAGTCAGGTGTCATATTACAAAATGTATTATGGTCTTTTAGAAACAAAACTTTTCTTGAGAAAAGTACATATTGCCGAAAAGGTCTGAATCTCAAGATTCCATGTTTGGTGGTAATTCTGTGATATATCTAATAGGGCTGTGCAAAAAATCGAATTTTCATGCACATCTCATCAGTAAAGACGCTCCTGTAATTAGAAGTACAGTATATCTCAAGCACGTGCGTTCAGATCAGGGTTGCCAGGTTTTCACAACAAATCCTGCCCAGTTGCTTCTCAAAACTAGTCCAAAACTAGCCCAATCGCGTTTCCAGGAGGTTTCCCGATAAAAAATGCTTCCCGGGGTTAAAATATACATATTTTGGAAGGGTTGCCTTGGTAAAATTCGCATTTTAGGGGCTAAATATCACGTTATTGGTAGTGGGGTTGCTTCAAACCGCGGACATGAAAAACAATCGCAGACTTGGCAACACTGGTTCAGGTGGAGCGGCAGTTACTACACAGAGCCGTAGTCTACCGACAACTAACACAAAATCGTTTTCAAAATCGACAAAGAATCACCTGCGATTTTAACATCGATTTTGTGTAGATTGTCAGTGAATTACGGCTCGGTGTAGTAAATGCCAAACAGTGTTGCCAAGTCTGTGGTTGTTTTTCATGTCCGTAGGTCGAAGCGACCCCAATACAAATAACGTGAAATATTTAGCCCCTAAAATGCGAATTTTACCAAGGCAACCCTTCCAAAAAATTTATATTTTAACCCCGGGAAGCAATTTTTATCGGGCAACCACCTCGAAGCGCGATCGGGCTAGTTTTGGACTAGTTTTGAGAAGCAACTGGGCAGGATTTGTTGTAAAAACCTGGCAACCCTGATCCGAACACACGTGCTGGAGATATACTACTAATTACAGGAGCGTCTTTACTGATGAGATGTGCATGAAAATCGCATTAGATTTTTTGCACAGCCCTAATATCTAATATTGACAGAGATATTTAGACATTTGTGTAAGAAAAAAAAATGCATTTAAAAAAATGTAATGGAGTTTTGATGGCACCCGGTGGCTGTTTGTTGTATAACACCCTAATAAAATCTCTCAGGAACCTCAATTTTTTAATATCAACTTCAAATTTGGAACAAAACTTTAGACATTCGGCTTTCATTTTATAGAAATTTTTGATTCAAAAATATTTGGAAAAATATTTATTTTGTATAAAATAAAAAGGGTACAGGGCATTTTCTTAACAGTAAATTTAAACTTCTTTAACTTTTTGATACTTTGATATTTTGAAATTATTTCTCTTCTGCAATAATCTGCAGATTTTTTTCTTTAAAAAAAAAGTCCAACCGTAAGTCTGTATTCCAAAGAATCTATGAATTATAACAATTTAAGTTTGAATAGTGCACTTTCACATCTATATTCAAAAATGGAGGTGGTACTTAAAGGGTTAATGTTTGTGTTCATGTACTCCTTCTGTATTATTACCACTACCAGAAAAAAAAATAATTACATTATTTGTTTATTCATTTATTTGCCTATAGTATGATAATAATAAGTACAGCGTTTTCTTTACACACACAAAAAGAGAGAAGAGAGTCTTATTCTGGTATCTTGTGTCTAGTCAGCCAATACAGCACCATCTTTTCTGTATTAAAAAAAAAGGAAAAACTGTCAATATTTTAAAGCAGGCATGTGGAATCTTGATCCTGGAGTGTCACTGCAGAGTTTAACTCCAACCCTGAAAAAAATACCTACCTGTATCCTGAAGACCTTGATTAGCTTGTTCAGGTGTGTATGATTAGGGTTGGAACTAAACTCTGCAGGGACACCAGCACTCCAGGATCAATGTTCCCCAACCCTGTTTTAAAGGAATTAAAGTATTTAAAAATGTTTTCTGCATGGTTTAAAAAAGAAAAAGCTAATCGTATAAAATTGTGTTTTTGAGAGGAAAAAAAATAATTAAGCATGTCTCATTTTATTATTACATTCAGAATGTAGGCTAAAATACTGGTAAATAAAGCAAAATGTTTACAAACATTATAAACACAACTATAGGTTATTTTAGTTTCCTTCTCTTCACTACAAATCCTCTAAAGTTAACAGTATTATGGCTAAATAAACGTCAAGCCAAAACAAATTAATTTAAAGCGAAATTGAAGCCTTCCTCTCTCATTTGGCACGAATCCAAATGTTTCCATATTCGTGACTTTTCTGGATGCTAAAACATCATCATCCTTCACATAAGCTATAACAGCACAGTGAGGCGGTGCTCACTCTCAACGGCCCCAATTGTACTATGGACTATTTTGATTAAGCAGTGTAATTTTTATCTGTTTCTTTAACTGCAATTTATTATGGTAATGAACAGGCTGCGATGTCAAGTTAGCAAATATATGTTGTGTATGAGTGTGTGGTGCTGGCGTGATCACTGCATTGTTTTCCCTTTTAAGAGATTAAACTGTTACTCAATAATTTATGGTCATACAGCTTGAAGTAAGACATCATTCAAAACTGTAAAGCTTTTGCAAAGTAATTTGTCATTTGTGTTCCATTATTAACTGATTAATAGACATTTCAAATAGGCGTTTCTGTTCAGAACTATTACATTTGGTTTAGTTTCTGTTGCTGCTTGTGTTTCATTAAAAGTTTCATTTGTTTCTGGTTTTCGTTTTCGTTGCTTGAACCAGTTCAGAGCCCTGTTTTTCCCTCCCATAATAAAAAGATCTTTGATCATAAAGCTAAGCATTCATCATCTTACTTAGACATATTATTGGGAGATATAGAGTGACAGCTGGTCTTTATATGCTTTTTATGCAAGTAATCTGCTGTATCTGTCAATTATTTACACATTTTGGCTATATCAGAATCATCTCCAAATTTTATATTTTTTTTTTCACTTTGGGCCTCTGAATAAAATAAAGGTGTTTTTTTTTTCTTCTCTGGAATGTGCTCCATATTTTCATTTTATTATACTATGAGATGTAAAAGTCTGATGTATCAAATATGATACTCAAAAAAACACATGGAAATGTTTTTAAGATTTTGTTTCAGTAAACTTCCATATCTCTCTCTCTCTCTCTCTCTCTCTCTCTCATGTGTATATATATATATATATATATATATATATATATATATATATATATATATATATATATAGTTGAACATGGATATTTTTTCGTCAGACCTTACAGGATTAATTGCAAAAGTATTAATATTTCCCCTTTGTTTTCCTTATGCTCATGCGTCTTCCTAGGACACGACCTCAGATGAACAGACAGTCATCAGCAACACTCCTGAGCTCTTCAAATCTGTCTCTGAGTCCCAGTCTCAGACGTCCCCTGTCTTCACCAGGCATGGCTGCTTAATTCGCCAGCCTGTAGTATGTGTTGAGAAACTGAGTCAGGACCTCATCCCGGCAAGCATAGACTCAAACTTTCACATACAAGATGGCGCTGCAGCTTCCATTTGCTCTGACAGATCTCTGTCCCCAAAGCAGGAAGATTCACCCTTTTCCAAATGCCCAGTCTTTACTCAGAAGGGCTTCAAACGAAAAATGTATTTGCCAGAGGACAAAGATGGTCGTAAAAATACTAATGCAAGTGAAGACGATACTCAAATATCTGATGAAGATATTCATTTACCAACACAAGTAAGCCAAGGTTTGAGCACAGATCCAGATATGTGCCTTTCACCTTCTGCGAGATCCAAGCTATCAAGCTCCGAATGTGTGCCTAAAACCAGCAATGAAGATGTCACTGTAGCAAGCGTAAGTAGGACATCTTAAAATGACAGGTTTAGCAGTTACACTATTGTTCATAAATTTGTATATAAGTCACTGGGGTATACAGGTGCATCTTAATAAATTAGGATGTCATGGAAAAGTTTATATCAGTAATTCAACCCAAATTGTGAAACACGTATATTAAATTCAAAAACACCTGCAAAGGTTTCCTGAGCCTTCAAAATGGTCTCTCAGTTTGGTTCACTAGGCTGCACAATCATGGGGAATCATCGACACCCTTTACAAGGAGGGTAACCTACAAACATTCATTGCCAAAGAAGCTGGCTGTTCACAGAGTGCTGTATCCAAGCCTGTTAACAAAGTTGAGTGGAAGGAAAAAGTGTGGAAGAAAAAGATGCACAACCAGCCAAAAGAAACACAGCATTATGAGGATTGTCTAGCAAAATCGATTTAAGAATTTGAGTGAACTTCACAAGGAATGAACTGAGGATGGCTGGGGTCAAGGCATCAAGAGCCACCACACACAGATGTGTCAAGGAATTTGGCTACAGTTGTCGTATTTCTCTTGTTAAGCCACTCCTGAACCACAGACAAAGTCAGAGGCATCTTGCCTGGGCTAAGGAGAAGAACTGGACTGTTGCCCAGTGGTCCAAAGTCCTCTTTTCAGATGAGAGCAGGTTTTGTATTTCATTTGGAAACTAAGGTCCTAGAGTCTGGAGGAAGGGTGGAGAAGCTCATAGCCCAAGTTGCTTGAAGTCCAGTGTTAAGTTTCCACAGTCTGTGATGATTTGGGGTGCAATGTCATCTGCTGGTGTTGGTCCATTGTGTTTTTTGAAAAGCAATGTCACTGCACCCATTTACAAAGAAATTTTGAAGCACTTCGTGATTCCTTCTACCTTTTGAAGATGCTGATATTATTTATCCAGCAGGATTTGGCACCTGCCCACACTGCCGAAAGCACCAAAAGTTGGTTAAATGACCATGGTGTTGGTGTGCTTGACTGGCCAGCAAACACACCAGACCTGAACCCCATAGAGAATCCATGGGTTATTGTCAAGAGGAAAATGAGAAACAAGAACCAAAAAATGCAGATGAGTTTCAAAATTTAAGTTGAATTACAGAAATAAATTAACTTTTCCATGACATTCTAATTTATTGAGATGCACCTGTATTTGTAGCAATAGCCAAAAATACATTATATGGGTCAAAATTATTGATTTTTCTTTTATGCCAAAAATCATTAGTACGTTAAGTAAAGGTAAGGTTCCATGAAGATATTTTGTAAATTTCCTACTGTAAATATATCAAAACTTAATTTTTGATTAGTAAAATGCATTGCTAAGAACTTGAACTGCCACCTTAACGTGGTGGAGGGGTTTGAGTACCCGAATGACCCTAGGAGCTATGTTGTCCGGGGCTATATGCCCCTGGTAGGGTCTCCCAAGGCAAACAGGTCCTAGGCGACAGGTCAGACTAAGAGCGGTTCAGAACCCCCTTATGAGAAGAATAAATCAAAGGACCGTGACGTCGCCCGGTATGGCGCAGCCGGGGCCCCACCCTGGAGCCAGGCCCGGGGTTGGGGCTTGTATGCGAGCGCCTGGTGGCCGGGCCTCCCCCCACGGGGTCCGGCCGGACTCAGCCCGAAGGAACGACGTAGGGCCGCCTTCCCGTGGGCTCACCACCTACAGGAGGGACCGTAAGGGGCCGGTGCTTAGACAATCGGGTGGCAGTCGAAGGCGGGGGCCTCGACAGCCCGATCCCTGGACACGGAAACTAGCTCTAGGGACGTGGAACGTCACCTCACTGGCGGGGAAGGAGCCCGAGATTGTGCGTGAGGTAGCGATAGTCGGACTCACCTCTACGCACAGCTTGGGCTCTGGAACCACACTCCTCGAGAGAGGATGGACTCTTCACCACTCTGGAGTTGCCCATGGTGAGAGGCGGCGGGCTGGTGTGGGTTTGCTTATAGCCCCCCAGCTCAGCTGCCATGTGTTGGAGTTTACCCCGGTGAACGAGAGGGTCGCTTCCCTGCGCCTTCGGGCCGGGGATAGGTCTCTCACTGTCGTTTGTGCCTACGGGCCGAACGGCAGTGCAGAGTACCCAGCATTCTTGGAGTCTCTGGGAGGGGTGCTGGAAAGTGCTCCGACTGGGGACTCCGTCGTTTTACTGGGGGACTTCAACGCCCATGTGGGACACGACAGTGACACCTGGAAGGGCGTGGTTGGGAGGAACGGCCCCCCTGATCTGAACCCGAGCGGTGTTCAGTTATTGGACTTCTGTGCTAGTTACAGCTTGTCCATAACGAACACCATGTTCTAGCATAAGGGTGTCCATCAGTACACGTGGCACCAGGACACCCTAGGCCGTAGGTCGATGATCGACTTTGTGGTCGTTTCATCCGACCTCCGGCCGTATGTCTTGGACACTCGGGTGAAGAGAGGGGCGGAGCTGTCAACCGATCACCACCTGGTGGTGAGTTGGATCCGATGGCGGGGGAGGAAGCTGGACAGACTCGGCAGACCCAAACGTACTGTGAGGGTCTGCTGGGAACGTTTGGCCGAGTCTCCTGTCAGAGAGATCTTCAACTCCCACCTCCGGCAGAGCTTCGACCGGATCCCGAGGGAGGCTGGAGATATTGAGTCCGAGTGGACCATGTTCTCCACCTCCATTGTCGAAGCGGCCGCTCGGAGCTGTGGCCGTAAGGTTTCCGGTGCCTGTCGAGGCGGCAATCCCCGAACCCGGTGGTGGACACCGGAAGTAAGGGATGCCGTCAAGCTGAAGAAGGAGTCCTATCGGGCCTGGTTGGCTTGTGGGACTCCAGAGGCAGCTGACAGGTACCGGCAGGCCAAGCGGACTACAGCCCGGGTGGTTGTGGAGGCAAAAACTCAGGCCTGGGAGGAGTTCGGTGAGGCCATGGAGAAGGACTATCGGTCAGCCTCGAAGAGATTCTGGCAAACCGTCCGGCGCCTCAGGAGAGGGAAGCAGTGCCCTACCAACGCTGTTTACAGTAGAGGTGGGGAGCTGTTGACCTCAACTGGGCATGTCGTTGGACGGTGGAAGGAATACTTCGAGGATCTCCTCAATCCCGCTGTCACGTCTTCCATTGAGGAAGCAGAGGCTGAGGGCTCAGATGTGGACTCGTCCATCACCCAAGCTGAAGTCACCGAGGTAGTCAAGAAACTTCTCGGTGGCAAGGCACCGGGGGTGGATGAGATCCGCCCTGAGTACCTCAAGTCTCTGGATGTTGTGGGGCTGTCTTGGCTGACATGCCTCTGCAGCATCGCGTGGCAGTCGGGGACGGTGCCTCTGGGATGGCAGACCGGGGTGGTGGTCCCTCTTTTTAAGAAGGGGGACCGGAGGGTGTGTTCCAACTACAGGGGGATCACACTTCTCAGCCTCCCTGGGAAAGTCTATGCCAGGGTACTGGAGAGGAGAATCCGGCCGATAGTAGAACCTCGGATTCAGGAGGAACAGTGTGGTTTTCGTCCAGGCCGTGGAACACTGGACCAGCTCTATACCCTCTACAGGGTGCTGGAGGGTTCATGGGAGTTTGCCCAACCAGTCCACATGTGCTTTGTGGATTTAGAGAAGGCATTCGACTGTGTCCCTCGCGGCGGCCTGTGGAGGGTGCTCCGGGAGTATGGGGTCCGGGGCCCTTTGCTAAGGGCTATCCGGTCCCTGTACGACCGGAGCAGGAGCTTGGTTCGTATTGCCAGCCGTAAGTCAGACTTGTTCCCAGTGCGTGTTGGACTCCGGCAGGGCTGTCCTTTGTCGCCGGTTCTGTTCATGATTTTTATGGACAGAATTTCTAGGCGCAGCCAGGGGCCGGAGGGGGTCAGGTTTGGTGACAACACGATTTCGTCTCTGCTCTTTGCGGATGATGTTGTCGTGTTGGCCTCATCAAGCCAGGACCTTCAGCATGCACTGGGACGGTTTGCAGCCGAGTGTGAAGCGGCTGGGATGAGAATCAGCACCTCCAAATCCGAGGCCATGGTTCTCAGTCGGAAAAGGGTGGCTTGCCCACTTCAGGTTGGTGGAGAGTTCCTGCCTCAAGTGGAGGAGTTTAAGTATCTTGGGGTCTTGTTCACGAGTGAGGGAAGGATGGAACGGGAGATTGACAGACGGATCGGTGCAGCTTCTGCAGTAATGCGGTCGATGTACTGGTCTGTCGTGGTGAAGAAAGAGCTGAGCCGCAAGGCGAAGCTCTCGATTTACCGGTCAATCTACGTTCCTACTCTCACCTATGGTCATGAGCTTTGGGTCATGACCGAAAGGACAAGATCCCGGATACAGGCGGCTGAAATGTGCTTTCTCCGCAGGGTGGCTGGGCGATCCCTTAGAGATAGGGTGAGAAGCTCAGTCACCCGGGAGGAGCTCAGAGTAGAGCCGCTGCTCCTCCACATCGAGAGGGGTCAGCTGAGGTGGCTCGGGCATCTGTTCCGGATGCCTTCCCGGGAAGGTGTTCCGGGCGCGTCCCACTGGGAGGAGACCCCGGGGGAGACCTAGGACACGCTGGAGAGACTATGTCTCCCGGCTGGCCTGGGAACGCCTCGGTGTCCCCCCAGAAGAGCTGGAGGAAGTGTCTAGGGAGAGGGAAGTCTGGGGTTCTCTGCTTAGACTGCTGCCCCCGCGACCCGGCCCCGGATAAGCGGTAGAAGATGGATGGATGGATGGATTGCTAAGAACTTCATTTGAACAGTTATTTAGGTGATTTTCTCAGTATTTAGATTTTTTTGCACCGTCAGATTCCAAATTTTCAAATAGTTGTATCTCATCCAAATACTGTCCTATTCTAACAAACCATACATCAATGGAAAACTTATTTATTCTGCTTTCATATGTATATATGATGTATAAATCATAAACTGTTACATTTATATTCAGTGTTAAAAAATATTTCAGAATATTACAGATTTACTGCATTTTTGATCAAATGAATACAGCCTTGGTGAGCACAAGACTTTTGGAAAAAAAAGCATAAAAAAAAAATCTTACCTTTTAACATTTGAATGGTAGTGTGTATTGCACAGAGAACTTTACTATAAGTCACTTGTATTTATAGAAGTCTGGTTTTACCTTATGTTTGGAATGAATTAATCCTCTCTAATGTTTTCATAATTTTTTTAATGACTTTTACTTAACGTTGCACAATCCTGCTCCCTGAGATCTACCCAAGAAGGTAAAAATCAGCAGAAATAGTATAGCATCTGTAAATGTTTGACATAATATGTTGACCATTTTCTCACATACTGTAAAGTATGCATAATATGCAAATTTTCAACTCTATTTGTGTTCTAACTTTGTGTGATAATTTTAACAGAAAACCCCTAACCTAAAGCAAGCGGAGGATCAGACCACTTGGGATGAGAATGTAAAATCTGACAATGGTATGCCGTTTCTTGCACTACTTTACACTGTGGCCATACTGGCAAAATTTTGTGCCTTTATGCTTGAAGTTGCATGTGTGGTTGACCCACTGTAGTTGCAAGACTGAGCAGTGTTTTGCAGTATTTGGTACCACACAGAGTAAGTTTGGTTCCTGCCGACAGGGCCTTTGAAGTTATTGGGTTCTCTGTGCGATGGATCCATACAATTTTTTTTTTTTTAAATACACAATTTTGTTTAGTAAGGATGCATTAAATTGATCAATAGTGACAGTAAAGATAGATTACAAATGTTCTTTGCTTCAAATAAAAGCTGTTCTGTTAAGCTTTCTATTCATTAAAGAATCCTACAAAAATTTTAAAAGTCAAAGACTTCTTAAAAAAAAAAAAAACAATAACAACCTTTAAACGGTAGTGTATGGTAATCCTGTTTGTGATTTTGTACAGAATGTTTGGGTTAACTGTTAACATGTTTTAAACTCCAGAAACTGCTCCGAACACTTGGAATGAATTTACTAGTCACATGGTCTTACATTTAACAGATGAAGATGATGGCAGCGAAGAGGTAGGTACTGTCGTAGTTTGTATATTAAAAGTAACTGCATGTTTAATATTCTGTCATTTGAACAGAGGGGTATTAGACATTAACATGCATAAGAATATTCTGATATTGTTCAACATTTGGTTATATTTCAACTATGTAAGCCTCATGTAAGCCCTTCATTGCCAAAACCACATAGTTGTTAACCAGATAATGTTATGGTTTCTAGAAATTCGTATACAACATCTGGCATCTGCCTCTATTCACTAACATTCGTTTATAAATGTCTAAGTACAAACACTTTTTTTTGTGTGTGTGATATTAAATACAAACATATACAAAAATGTATATGCATTTCAAAGTTTATTGGCAATATGCTTGTTACATGTATACAGGAATATTCTAAAAGCTATAGAACATGTAAACAGCAAGGTTTAACCAGAATGTGATTCTTAATTGGAAAATGTTGTCTTTTCCAGTTTATTTCCCCCAGCCCAGTCTTGCACAAGAACATTTTTCAACCAGTCAAGACTGAGCTTTCCCCTACCCAGTCCTGCATCTCTCCAGCTGTCTTCACACCCAATCCTTCTACACAAGACACACAGATGTCCCGGTCTGTCCTGGAGGAGGGCTCGAGAACATCCAAAGGTGTGGAATTCAAACCCTCCGACTGTAAAACTCCACATACTTCATTGGAAAAAGGAGAATGCACTATTTCTTACTTCTGGGGTGTGCCTTTCTGTCCCATGGGGCAAAACCCGGATGAGTACACGCGTGTGATCTTGTGTCAAATGGAGGTGTATGAGAAGAGTCTGAAGGAGGCCCAGCGAGAGCTGCTACGCAAAGCAGACTGGGGAGAGCCAGTGAGTGACATCAGCTGCATTCATTCAGTCAAAACATCATATTACAACAGTTACATTCAGGGGCATAGGAACTGAAACTTACCAGTTTTCCTCATGAAGATTAAGATTAATAATGTGATATATTTACAATTGTTTAATGGCTGCAAAACCACTGTAACAATATATATTTTTTATAGAATATTAAGTAATGTAGATTTTTTTTTTCTCTTCAGGTGATTCCTGGCTCATTAGAGAGGCCATTTGGTGCAAGGAGATGGAAGCGCCACAGGGCTTCTCAGTTGTCCGAGGATGAGGAGGAGAATGACAAAGATGGAGAGAAAGAAAATAACAGAATAGATGTAGAAGAAGAGAGGGAAGAGGAGTCTGTGGCGGGGTCACAAGAGGATGCTGAGGGCAGACAGTGTGAAACATATGTAGTGGTGTCTTCTCCAGAGACAAAAGATGAGCAAGAGGTTAGTATACTTTTTTTGAGATCAATCTAATCTCTGTCTTTAGGTTGGTTGTTAAGATCTAGGGATGTCGGCATGTGAAATTAATATGTAGTAATAGTTCCATCATGTCTGTTTGAATTCATGGCTCCGAGTAGCGTTAATCCTCCTGAGACCCAGAAAAAAAGGGTTTGGTGATCTTTTATTTATAATTTTTTTAATGTCATTACATTGTTTGAAGCAAAAAAAAAAATTTTTGGTTTTGTTTTGAAAGATATTTTATTGATATTATATGTCCTCTGTATAGTTATTATACAGAGGACTTATTGCATCCGTCAATCCATCGATTCTGTCCTGTTTCTCATTGACACGCCCCAAACTCGGAGCTAAAAGACAGTTCAGTGTTTCCCACTGGTTATTATGACTTTGTGGTGGCATTCATGTGCATTTAACTCATAAATACAATGTATCTTACTTGACTTGAAGGCACCATATGATTCGCACCCGGAAGAACTGGAAGTCTTGTAACTCATTCAGGACATGCGCTAGGGCTTTCCTTACCGTAATATACCTAGAACACAGATTGCCATAAAAACTAATTGACCCCTGATTGGAACATCCACAAAATTCAAACAGTAATCTAATGACAGCTTATGATATGACAAGTCAACAAAGTATTTTAGGCTTCTGTGCTAAAATGTGTAATGTCAAAAAACTGATAAAGAAGGAAATGTTGTATGTATTGTATACAGGTCCTTCTCAAAAAATTAGCATATTGGGATAAAAGTTCATTATTTTCCATAATGTAATGATAAAAATTTAACTTTCATATATTTTAGATTCATTGCACACCAACTGAAATATTTCAGGTCTTTTATTGTTTTAATACTGATGATTTTGGCATACAGCTCATGAAAACCCAAAATTCCTATCTCAAAAAATTAGCATATCATGAAAAGGTTCTCTAAACGAGCTATTAACCTAATCATCTGAATCAACTAATTATCTCTAAACACCTGCAAAAGATTCCTGAGGCTTTTAAAAACTCCCAGCCTGGTTCATTACTCAAAACCGCAATCATGGGTAAGCCTGCCGACCTGACTGCTGTCCAGAAGGCCATCATTGACACCCTCAAGCGAGAGGGTAAGACACAGAAAGAAATTTCTGAACGAATAGGCTGTTCCCAGAGTGCTGTATCAAGGCACCTCAGTGGGAAGTCTGTGGGAAGGAAAAAGTGTGGCAAAAAACGCTGCACAACGAGAAGAGGTGACCGGACCCTGAGGAAGATTGTGGAGAAGGAACGATTCCAGACCTTGGGGGACCTGCGGAAGCAGTGGACTGAGTCTGGAGTAGAAACATCCAGAGCCACCGTGCACAGGCGTGTGCAGGAAATGGGCTACAGAGAAGCAGCACTGGACTGTTGCTCAGTGGTCCAAAGTACTTTTTTCGGATGAAAGCTAATTTTGCATGTCATTCGGAAATCAAGGTGCCAGAGTCTGGAGGAAGACTGGGGAGAAGGAAATGCCAAAATGCCTGAAGTCCAGTGTCAAGTACCCACAGTCAGTGATGGTCTGGGGTGCCATGTCAGCTGCTGGTGTTGGTCCACTGTGTTTTATCAAGGGCAGGGTCAATGCAGCTAGCTATCATGAGATTTTGGAGTACTTCATGCTTCCATCTGCTGAAAAGCTTTATGGAGATGAAGATTTCGTTTTTCAGCACAACCTGGCACCTGCTCACAGTGCCAAAACCACTGGTAAATGGTTTACTGACCATGGTATTACTGTGCTCAATTGGCCTGCCAACTCTCCTGACCTGAACCCCATAGAGAATCTGTGGGATATTGTGAAGAGAAAGTTGAGAGACGCAAGACCCAACACTCTGGATGAGCTTAAGGCCGCTATCGAAGCATCCTGGGCCTCCATAACACCTCAGCAGTGCCACAGGCTGATTGCCTCCATGCCACGCCGCATTGAAGCAGTCATTTCTGCAAAAGGATTCCCGACCAAGTATTGAGTGCATAACTGAACATAATTATTTGAAGGTTGACTTTTTTTGTATTAAAAACACTTTTCTTTTATTGGTCGGATGAAATATGCTAATTTTTTGAGATAGGAATTTTGGGTTTTCATGAGCTGTATGCCAAAATCATCAGTATTAAAACAATAAAAGACCTGAAATATTTCAGTTGGTGTGCAATGAATCTAAAATATATGAAAGTTTAATTTTTATCATTACATTATGGAAAATAATGAACTTTTATCACAATATGCTAATTTTTTGAGAAGGACCTTTATTTATTGTAAATACGCCTATATTCTATAAAATTACAATACATTTATTTTAAATGTATAGTGCAGCTTTTTAGTGAAACAGCAACATATCACAGGTAGGCCAGTACGAGACAGGCTATTAATATAAGAGAGAGTCATTAAGAAAAAAAGCACTTTAGGCAAAACCAATTATTATAATTTTTTTTAATTCATCAAATCAATTTTTAGGTTGAAGGCAAAAAAAAAATGTTTTAAACAAAACCCTGTACAAAGATGATTATCAACTTATTGTTATGAAAGATATTACAGAATCATTTAATATACCGGTACTATTTTACTTTATTCAAAATGTTAAAACATGGCCACATTAATTATTACTTTTCTATACATTGAGAGTAACAACTTGGCAACATTTTTAGTAGAATCTCATATTTCATAGGAATACACACACACACACACACACACACACATATATATATATATATATATATATATATACACACACGCACATACAAAAGAATCACCTCTCTTTAAAATAATCACATTTTGTTGCTTTGCAGCATGAAATGGAAGGCGGACTCGGTTTATGTTTATTCAGCTGTATTTACTCCGAGCAACTTATAAAATCAAAGTGAAAGATATAACACCAACATGTCAGAAAAATAAAATAAAATAAAACAGAATCACTGAGTTGGAAAAAAGGATCGCCACCTTGTGTCAGTGTTTAGTTGAACCAACTTTGCTTCAATATCAGCCTTCATGTCTCTACTAACTTTGCACATCTACTGCAATATTTGCTCACTCTTCTATGCAGAACTGCTGCTGAAGTTCAGTTAAATTTGATGGTGACCGTTTATGGACTTCACTGCAGTCTGTAAGTCATTCCACAGATTTTCAGTGAGGGTTAAGTCTGGGCTCTGACTAGGCCATGCAAGGTCATTCACCTTTTTCTCCTTTAACCACTGCATGCTCAGTTTTGCTGTGTGCTTTTGGTCATTGTCATGTTAGAAGGTAATAGTGATGTGTCGTTCGTGAACGAATCGTTCTTTTTGAACGAATCTTTTAGGTGAACGAATCGTTCTCGTTCACGCAATCCACTGACTCATATTTCTCGTTCAGTGAAGTTCCTCCCTCCAGAGCAGCGCGGCGCTATTAGCAGCCAATGCGCAGCTCAGTGAACCGGGTAACAACCATTTCATCCTTTCAAAGAGTTACAACCTCGAGCCAATAGCCTTTGAGTATGAGATGTGACAGAGCATGTGATTTGTTGAATGTAGTGAACGAATACGCCCTACAATGAACGAGTTTCATATGAGTCTGAACTAGATCTAGAGATCTTATCGTTCGTGAACGAAATGACTGAACTGGTACCCATGTCGTTCGTGAATGAGTTGAATGAGCTGATACATCTCGTTCGTGAATGAAAAGACTGAACTGGTACCCATGTCGTTCGTGAATGAAATGACTGAACTGATACACATGTCGTTCGTGAATGAAATGAACTGGTACATAGCTTATCTCGTTCGTGAACGAAATGGATGAGACTAAACCGGGTATGTCTGCCATTTAGCATGTCAATCTCGCAAAATGCAAAGCGCAGTGCACATACGCTTGTTTTGATATTTAGCAACTCCACGTTTAATCCCCGATTTATGAATGTGAATATATAATATATACAAACTGTCTGACCAAACAATTAAAATGCTAATTAGGCAAGAAAACCTTGTGCTTTGTTCATCTGAACAACTTAATTAGACTTTATATATTGAATGCGATTATACACACATTTTAATAAAGCCAGATCAGTTTTTGTAACCAGTGAATACGTTCGTTGACTTAAGACATATTAACTTAACACATATACACATATACACACTTTTTTTTGCCACCTGCTGGTTTATTTTGTGTAATACGAAGAAATGGTCACTGAACGAATCAGTGAACGATTCTGAACGAATCATTTTGGTGAACGAACTGAAAATGAACGAATCTCTAGAAAGAATCATAATTTCCACCACTAGAAGGTAAACCTTCTCCCCATTGACAACTTTCTGGCAGAGGGCAAGAATTTGATGGTATTTTGCCCCATCTTTTTTCCTTCTATCATGACAAGTGCTCTGGTCCCTGCTGCAGAGAAACACCCCCATAACAGGACATTACCCACCTCCATGCTTTACGGGAGGAATGCTGTTATTTGGATGGTGAGCTGTACTGACTTTCCACCGGACATATTGTTTGGTGTTGAGGCCAAATAATTCAATTTTTAATGGATAAATATGGTCTTTTTATAAAATACATTTTATGCGTATTATACATTTAACTGAAGGATCCTGCAAGCACTTAAATTTATCCCCCTATACTCGTACCTCACAAAAAGTGGTTCAGTAACGTTGAATGTTACAGGGACTGATTATTGCAAATGCAGATCCCACTGTGTTCTGGTATATCGCCTTGCTTACAGTATCGAAACATATCGTATCGCAACCCCTGTATCGTGATATGTATCGTATCACCAGATTCTTGGCAATACACAGCCCCAATTTTAAAGGGGGTGATTCTTTTATATACCCACTGTACATACATACATATATGAATATGTATAGAGAGAAAGAGAAAGACAATTTATTTCCTTATTCACTTGTGTTGACCAAAAATGTCTAAAAAAACATGCTGTATTTCCTAGTGTACTCTACAGATGACATGTATGAAATGTATGTCCTGTTTTGCAATAGAAAGTCATTTTGTTTTGAATGCTTAAAGTTTACCTGAGACATTCATTTATGAGCAAAGAGGACAAAGCTGGTTCTGGCTGGTTCTCTCTGTAGAATATGGGGTTTTTACCTGATGTTTTTGGGGTGTAATACCATCATCAACCACAAGATGACGCTTCATTTACTATATATATACTGGAACAAAGACAGTGTTGTTAAGAATTTTGCTGCACCTGTTGCTGATATCTTGTTTGCTTTCTCAACAGGAAAAAAAACCTTTCTTCAGCCAGGAGGAGCCTGTAACTGCCACTTTAAATAAACATTTTAGGTAAAATAGTGTCTCGTTCCCTTAACTCCTAGATGTAGTAACGTTACAAATTTTTTAGTTGCTCTGGTGTTTAGATTTCCACCAAAGTTGCCAGTTATGTTACACGTTTCATCTTTTAAAAGAATTGGGTGACTAGCTTATGTCAGAAATACAGTCAGCATCAAATTTAACAAGGCTGCAATCACTTGTCTCAGCTCTTTGTGGAGGCGGTGGGGGGTGTCTATATATATATATATATATATATATATATAAAAGATAACAATCTATAAAATCTAGATTTTTTTCTGAAATATTGTTAATCTTCACTCAAAATTTGAAGGAAATTCAAAATAGCTGTTTTTGGTATACCACTGTTCCACTAACATGTTTCACAAAATAACCAAGGCATTGCAACAAAAACCTTTATTTTGTGGTAAACACAGTGATCAAAATTAGAGAACAGTAACCACTGCAGCACGAAAGAAGATTACAACTAACAATTTGGAGGGTTACCGCTTTCAGAAATTAGTAGGTAGTGTAGAAGCCCCTGCTTTGAATGACTTCAGCACGTCTGTGGCCACAGGATATCACTATTATCACTGCGCTGGTGTGATCTTGATCCTCTCTTCTTCCACTCTTTTCCATAGTTTGGTAACTGTAGTGGGTTTCTTAGACATAACTTTCTCTCCAAGGATTTTCCAGAAATGTTGTAGATCAGGGCTCTGGCCCACCATTTCATTATTTTCATGTTGCATGAAAAGTGCAGGCTGATTTGGAGATGCTCGTAGGGAAGGTACCGCATGTTGCTGAAGGAGGTTCTTGTAAGCATTTACATTCACCCTGCCATGTATCTATATAAGATGCCCAACTTTTGCTACACAAAACATACAACAATGAAAAAAAAAAAGACATTTCCTCCATTTTTCACTGACTTTTTTATGCACTTGGGCTTCAGTCTTTCCCCAGTTTGATGCCAAACCAAACATTTCCCATCAGACCCAAAAAAATAGAAAAGCAAAGGTTAGTCTATCCTTTTGATTCTTTCTGCTGATGAGAGGCTTCGTCACTGCAGAGTGAGCTTTCAGTCAGATTTCTCTTAAAAGTGACAGATCCTTACCCTATTCAGGGTTAAACTGGCATGCAATTGAAGCTGCAGTTTTTAACCAGTTGCCCATTGAAAGTCTCCACATTATTCTGTCTTCTCATGCATTTTGTTTTACATGGATGACCAGCCTTTTTGGTAGACCTGAATTAGTGTCATTGTAAAGCTGTATTTAAGAAATCACAGATTTGAAATGACCAATGGCTGAAAGGGCATCCCTTTAGCTTTCATCTGGACAACTTCCTGTCACAGGCTTTCAGTCACCTTAGAGTGGCCTGCCATCTAGCAATCTCAATGAAAATTAGAGGAATGTTGCCAGTTAAATAGGGTTTGTCATATAATTAAGAAAATTAGCACCAGGTGCCAGATTAACGCCAATAAATAAGAGGTATCTGTAAGTGTTCTCTAATTAGAGTTCCTTTTCAAATATCTCATGTAAGGTTTTGTAATGTGCGGAATACAATTACTTAATTAACTGTGCTTAAAAAATTATCCTTCTACTCCTGTTAGGATAACTTCAAAAAGCCTGGCAGAATATTTAAGCTTTTGATTTCCATACAGTGAAAATGGACAGGGATTTACTCCATAAAGTGGATGGTGACAAAGCTTTAGAAAGGATGCACAGCACCACAACAGTATTATAAAGCTGTCCTAACACATCTCATTAACAGAAGAAGTGCTTCATGTGAAACTTCAGATGAAACTCAAATACAATGTTCAGCTGAGCAGGAGGAAGAGGAGGCCCAGAATCACGAGCATTGTGAAGAGAATGATATAATTTGTCCAGGTATGTGACCAAAGTTTGTGACTAAAGTGCCCTTCACTTGATGATGGAACATTTTCCTCTGGTTTAAATGTAATTTAGTTAATTGTTCTTGATACAGAGACTCAGTTGACTCAAAACAGCACACCAGAACTAATGGTGACCAGTCCTGCTCAGGTACAGTAACACCATATGACTCTGCTCTAATCAAGAGGCAGCGTCCTACAAAGAACCTCAAACAATAGACCATATAGACTAAATTTCAAGGTCTCAAGACCTCATAATTTTAAGTGTGCTTCCATTATTCACAGCCCCAGTCTCATACTGGCAGTGAGGTGATGGAGGTAGAGGAGGGAGGAGGTGCTCCTGTCGTAGAAGAGGAGATGATGGAGCAAGAGAGTGGTCCAGCAGAGGCAGCTCATCTTCACATCAAGAGACTGGAATGCCCCATGTGCTCCAAACTCTTCCCCCTCGGCAGGATCGAGGTGCATGCAGCTTTATGTAATGGCGAAATATACCACCAGGAGCAGCAATCGCAAGGTTAGCTCTCTAATAGCACTTTTTTAACTTTTCACTATGCAAATAGATGTAATAAAGATCAGTCAAATTCAGTATATAAATATTATGTCGCCAACGTGGTTGTTAATTGCCTCTGAGATATTTGTGAATAGGTCAAGAAATTAGTAAAGTGAAATATTTTGGGTTATTGTAGTTGTTGCCCGAAGGAAAAGGACCAAAATAAATTTGACAGAGGAAACTCCGCAATCTGGCAAGTAGGTACAACAAACATTCAAACACTGAAAAATCATTAAACATGTTGAGGATAAATTAAGAAAAATGTTTTGATTGAATTTTCTTTGCAGATCAACACAAATGGAGAAGTGGAGTTTCCCAGAGTATCCAGAACATGACAATTTGTGCATTGAAAAGAAAGACTTAAGAGCTAAGATGCCTTCACATTTATAGAAATCAGCATTAATTATTACATAAATGGTTCCCCAGTGGCCTTGCCGATCCTGTCGTGATGGGGACTTCTGAAAGTGTAGTCTGCTCAGCGGTGACTTCCTGTACCAGTAACACCTTCATTCCTCAATCAGAGAACACTGACTGCCTTATTGACTCCTCTAAGAACAGCTAAAGACTCTCAAGAAAGAGAAAATTCAAAAGATAGTGTCAACATGCATTTAGTAACACTTGTGTCTGTGCTTTTCAGTGCCTTCCTCATTTGTATGGCTATGTATGCAAAGAAAAATGCACAAATTGATCTTAAGTCTTGAATTAAATCTTTGTTGTCTTCTAAAAGTCTATTAAATGCCATGTCTATTAAATGCCTATTTTACTCCCAACCCATGACGTTTCTGTTAAATATCTAATTTGATATTTCTATCTAGCGATCGTTTGTGGAGGTGCAGTCACAGTTACCATTACTTGGTGAATTTCAAATTTTGATCAGGAGTTTTGTTCCCCACGCAGAGGAACTACAGGTTGACTAGAAATACTTAAACCACATGGAATAAAGTAATGCCATCTCTATATGCTGATCTGGTTTCTTTTAGTAGGCAAGTTTCAGGATCAGAGGTTTGGGAGCAGCCATGGCAGATTTGTATGTAGTAATTTGTGTGATGATAGCACCACCTTGTGGAAGTTGTACAGTCGTGGCCAAAAGTTTTGAGAATTACATAAATATTAGTTTTCAAAAAGTTTGCTGCTAAACTGCTTTTAGATCTTTGTTTCAGTTGTTTCTGTGATGTACTGAAATATAATTACAAGCACTTCATACATTTCAAAGGCTTTTATCGACAATTACATTACATTTATGCAAAGAGTCAGTATTCTCAATGTTGGCCCTTCTTTTTCAGGACCTATGCAATTCGACTGGGCATGCTCTCAATCAACTTCTGGGCCAAATCCTGACTGATAGCAACCCATTCTTTCATAATCACTCCTTGGAGTTTGTCAGAATTAGTGGGTTTTTGTTTGTCCACCCGCCTCTTCAGGATTGACCACAAGTTCTCAATGGGATTAAGATCTGGGGAGTTTCCAGGCCATGGACCCAAAATTTCAACATTCTGGTCCCCAAGCCACTTAGTTATCACTTTTGCCTTATGGCACGGTGCTCCATCGTGCTGGAAAATGCATTGTTCTTCACCAAACTGTTGTTGGATTGTTGGAAGAAGTTGCTGTTGGAGGGTGTTTTGGTACCATTCTTTTGTTAATGGCTGTGTTTTTGGGCAGAATTGTGAGTGAGCCCACTCCCTTGGATGAGAAGCAACCCCACACATGAATGGTGTCAGGATGCTTTACTGTTGGCAGGACACAGGACTGATGGTAGCGCTCACCTTTTCTTCTTCGGACAAGCCTTTTTCCAGATGCCCCAAACAATCGGAAAGGGGCTTCATCGGACAATATGACTTTGCCCCAGTCCTCAGCAGTCCATTCACTCTTTCTGCAGAAGATCAATCTGTCCCTGATGGGTTTTTTTGGAGAGAAGTGGCTTCTTTGCTGCCTTTCTTGACACCAGGCCATCTTCCAAAAGTCTTTGCCTCACTGTGCGTGCAGATGTGCTCACACCTGCCTCCTGCCATTCCTGAGCAAGCTCTACACTGGTGGCACTCCGATCCAGCAGCTGAATCCTCTTTTGGAGACGATCCTGGCGCTTGCTGGACTTTCTTGGACGCCCTGAAGCCTTCTTTACAAGAATTGAACCTCTTTCCTTGAAGTTCTTGATGATCCTATAAATTGTTGATTTAGGTGCAATCTTAGTAGCCACAATCAACATTCTTACCTGAGTTAACAAGATGATTACTGAAATGATCTCAGCAGGTCCTTTAATGACAGCAATGAAATGCAGTGGAAAGGTTTTTTTGGGATTAAGTTAATTGTCATAGTAAAGAAGGACTATACAATTCATCTGATCACTCTTCATAACATTCTGGAGTATATGCAAATTGCTATTATAAAAACTTAAGCAGCAACTATTCCAATTTCCAATATTTATGTAATTCTCAAACCTTTTGGCCACGACTGTATATTGCAGCTCTTTGTTGTAATTATTTGCCTAAAATTATATTTATTTGGAAGAAGAGAGGCCATCCAGCGGCCAGCTTGATTATTGAATACTTCTTGTTTTTACCTCATTTGACTCATAAAGAGTTATGGTTCACGTTCTGTGCTGTTTTTGTACCCAAGAGTGTTGTGAGCATAATAACTTCATTCTAGCTCACTTATCATTCTTATGAACTTAGCAAAAACTGATTTTCAATGTTATTTCTGTTATAATCACTAAGGCTGCACTAATAATACAGTAAACTGTAATTAGATAACTAATTAAAGTAACTTTTATATTTGAAAATATTTTATAATTTAATTTATTCCTGTGATGGAAAAGCTAATAGTTTCAGCAGCTATTACTTCAGTGTGATATGAACCTTCAGAAATCATTCTAATATGTTGATTTTGTGCTCAAAGAAACATTTCTTATGATTATCAATGTTGGGGGTAAAAATATTTTTTTTGTGTGGAAACACATTTTTTTCATGATTCTTTGATGAATATAAATTTCTAAAGAACAGCATTTCAGAATTTATTTTAAAAACTTTTTTTTTTAAATCTTTTAATCTTTTACAAGAACAAATATGACTGAATTGGTCTGGTTCTTGCTGCTTTGCCCCTGCACATGTGCAAATGTGCTCGAAGAAAAGAAAGAATATGGAGGGAAACATGAGGAATGCATGTTACAGAGTGAGGGGGTGGGTTGACATCTCCCTGTGGGACAGTTTTCATTGAAACTGTGACTCAGTTATGAAGGGATTCATGAGAATGTCCTAAGCATGGACAAAAGTTTTGTGGACCCAATATCTGTAAATGACAATAAAATGTTGGGGCTAAATGTGAAACCATTTAAAGGTCCCATTTATTTTAAGTTTTTTAATAGTTGATGCATTAGTTATCACAAACTGACATAACATTTATAGCATTTCATCTAAGTCAAGGTAAAATCTAAAAATGTTCATTCATAAAACATTGATTTGCACTTTAATGTACACCACTTTAGTGTTGAAAATTTGTTAGTATATGTAGAAATCAACATTTGCCAAGATAATAAATTGTAAAAAAAAAAAAAAATCAATATTTGAACTTTATTGTAAAGTGGTAGCCTACTGTTTGTTTGTAAAATTTGTTATTTAAAAAAAAACATTTTAATGTTACTTTAATATATTATTAATATACTTAAAGTTTTAATAAACAGATTTAAAGAGCTGATAAATGTGATTATTAAAGTAATAACTCTTTTGTTTGCAGGTATTACATGCAAAGTCTTCAAAACTAGTTCCCATTTGATTTGATGTTGAAATATGCTAAAATAGTATCTAGAGGATCTTTATGTGATTATAAACTGTACACTAAGTAGACAGCCTAAAGGCCCTTTTTACCGCCGCGGGTACCGCCGCCACGGCATCTGTAAAGTGCATTTGCAGCTTTTGACTGCTGAGTGGCGCTTTAACCACAAATTATCAAACAAGCGCATCACAGCACATTTTCGCAAATAGACGTCAGTTTTGCCTAGCTGATGTGTTACATTGGACGGCTTCAGTCACGGAAAATGAAAGAAAAATACTATAGTTAAAATATTTAATATATTTAAAATGTAATATTCACAGATGAAAGTTTGGTACTTATGAAGTTATGTGCATTTATTAGAACGAATTCAAGCAGGATAAATGTCAAGCCTGTGCCTGAACCTGTGATTATATTTTCTTTAAGCTACATGGTATTAAACCATATTTTAGATTTGATACATTTAAAAGGTGTGCAGTATTATTTATATTATATGAATTATGTGTTATATTTTTCAAAAGAAATTGTGGTTTATTTTGCATCTGAGCATTAAAAGTGGTAGCCTATTTTAGGGGGGTAGGCTACATGGATTAATATGCAATGTCAATATTTTCATATATTATGCCTATATTTTAATTAATATTTTAAAATTCCTTTAATAAAACATTGTGCATTTTTGTTATTCATTACCTGTCCTTTATTTTGACAGATAACTTCTTGGAAAAAAGACATTTGTCTGTAAACTGATTAAGAAATCGTTGCATGTTTAAGCGTGAAGCGCTGTATAATTTCGTTCACATTAATTATGCCTAATTAGCCTAAAACAAGAAACGAATAAATTAAACCTGCACGATTTAGCTAAATCTTTGAAACTCTAAAGAATGGACGGATTAATAAACCGTCCTCATGATTAAACTGAAGTTCTCTCATTATAATCAACAAATTGCAAACAATGTAAAAAAGAGCTTCATTAACTGACAACATAAGTGATTTTAAAGGGAGCCTTCTTTACTTGCTTTTAGTGCTGGGCGATAGCATATGACCTAACAAAAAAAATCTGATTTATGATTTAAATCGATTTTAAAATCAATATTCAAATGACAAAGAAATTTTTCAAAACAAGTTTTAATATAGTTCTAAACTTATAACTGAGACAAGATGATAAAAAACTGTAATGTTATTACCTTAATGCTGGAAAGAACTTTATTTTATTTTATTATTATTTTTTATTATATATTATTTTTAATATTATTAATTATTTGTTAATAATAGCCCATCAGCTGTGCAAATTTTGTGAGGAAAATAACAGTACATTTTTGTCAGTTAATTTATCTAAACAGATTGATTAATTTTTCTTCAAGATTTCAAAATCAAATAGCCTACTGATAATGTAGCACTGTAAGATCACATTTGTTTGAATGCATTATTGCTAAAGCGATTGCGTGTGAATGTGCTTTATCTGTTTAAATCATGCTTTAACCCGAAAATAATCAGTAAAAGAAACAGACAAACTCATATAGCCTTTAACATCCCGCTCGACTATTGCAGTCATTATAACCTGATCAAGCAATAGCTAAATATGTTTAACATGAATTCTTGCTGAATATGCAGTTATATTATGGGCTGTTGGCATGAATTGTACTCGTGATGGAGGCTCCAGTCAGAATCACACCGCTCCGCTCATCCTTTTGCTCAGCGGCGTGTCTCTGTCAGACTTGTGGGGGAGGGTTGAGCCACTCTGAACTGAGTGGTGCGTCGGTGGATGTTAAAAAGAAAACCGATTTTCATTCAAACAAACCGATGTAAATTACAAATTCGAGTTAATTGATAAAATCGATTTATCACCCAGCCCTACTTGTTTTCATATTATTTAATGAAAAAAAATGCAGCTGCGTTTAAATGCAGGTGTGTAAAATATGTGCAAGATTTGCACTGCACATGTGATGGTAGATGTGCAGCTTTTATTCTTATTCATTTTATCTTCATTACAAATCTTGTTTGGTGTCATTTCGGATAATTGCATGTAAAAAATAATTTACGTTGTAATGCAAAATGTGAATTAATATTCATATGCAAGTATTTGTGCAAAAATTATTAAAGGTGCCATCTGTCATGTCTGGCAAAAAAATCAAGTCATACTCTACATTCCATACCAGATGGGGGCAGTATGCCTCAATAAAGTGAATTGGTCTACTGTAGAGTAACAAACGAGAAACGGCATAGTCTCTATGCTCCGCCCTTACCTTCACAACAACCCTACAGCCATAGCCGAAGCCTATAAGACAGCGGTTCTCAATTGCAGTCCTCGCGCCCCACTGCTCTGAACATTTTGAACGTTTCTCTTAGCGCTTCAGACATTTGTTCTATTCGAACATAAGTGCCCTGCGAAGTGGACATCACAGGATATTCAGCCATGATTCCAGTTCGAAGCGAACGTAGCTATATGTTCCAATCAAAGTGCATTGAAGTGTGCAAGACGTGAATTTAAATTGTATTGATTTACAGAGGTATATGATGTCACATGTTTAAAGACGCTGCACAGCACAAATCAGTGAATGAATGTTTCGGTGTGAGGTAAACTTCAACAGATTTCCCCTGCTCAGAGAGTTGTCAGGAGAAAGCAGGCTGGATTCAGGTGTGGGTAAACTCAAGGCTTTATTCACAAAGCGGAGACAGAGAAGAAAGAGTCACGCTCCACAGGTTTCACTCGCAGTGACAGGATGAACAGCAGATGAGTCACGTTTCACAGGATTCACTCGTAGTGACAGGATGAACAGCAGATGAGTCACGTTTCACAGGATTCACTCGTAGTGACAGGATGAACAGCTGAAGCTACTAGGAGCTCTGGGCTTGTAAGAACTAGAGCAGAGAAATAAGCCAAACACACTGGAGCCTGAGGACAAGACACGACAGGGTGAGTACAAAGAGCTGCTAGATGATCGGAGCTATTGGAACGAATAACAACAGTCTGACAATAGACAGAGAAACACAGGGAATAATAAAGGGGAAAAAATTAGAAGGACATAGAGAACAGGTGGCGAGCAATAATGGTTAACAACGGGGAACAAGGGAGGCGGGGAAAACACAAACAGGCAGACGTGGTGAGCTGTCACCATCCCAACACACACACACACCCACACCAAAAAGACAGGTGATTAGCCCCGAGACCCGACAGTACCCCCCCTCCCAGGAGCGTCACCTGGCGCTCTAGGAAGGGGCCTACCTCGATGCCGCCGGAAGTCCTCAATCAACGAGCGGTCCAGAATGTCCCGGGACGGCACCCAACACCTCTCCTCTGGACCATACCCCTCCCAGTCCACAAGATACTGAAACCCCCTGCCGCGGCGCCGCTCATCGAGTAATCTCTTAACCGTATAGGTAGGAGAACCATCCACAAGACGAGGGGGTGGGGGGGTGGGGCGACTGCAAGCAGGATTAAGGGGGGAAGAGAACACAGGCTTGAACCTGGAAACATGAAACACCAGGTGAACGCGACCAAGAGTAGGAGGGAGCTTGAGCCTGATCGCCACCGGACTAACCACCTTGGTGATGCGGAAAGGCCCAATGAATCTGGGTGCCAGCTTACGAGAAGGCACCCGGAGAGGCAGATCCTTGGTAGAGAGCCAAACCCGTTGACCACACACATAGGTAGGAGGAGAGGACCGGCGACGATCAGCTGCAGCCTTGGTTCTGTCAGAGGCTTGGACCAAAATCCTCCTGACTCTCTCCCAGGTGCGACGGCAGCGCTGGACGAAAGCCAGGGCGGATGGAACCGCTGCGTCGGGTTCCTGTGATGGGAACAGAAGTGGATTATAACCAACAGCACACTCAAAAGGGGACATACCTGACGCGGCCGCAGGAAGGGTGTTATGGGCGTATTCTGCCCAGGAGAGCTGCTGACACCAGGAACTCGGATTGTTGGATGCTAGACAGCGGAGCATTCTTCCTAGATCCTGGTTGGCCCGCTCACACTGCCCATTGGTCTGAGGATGAAAACCAGATGACAGACTAGCAGAGGCCCCAATCTGTCTACAAAATTCCCTCCAGAACCGGGAGACGAACTGGGGACCCCTATCAGAAACCACATCCACCGGTAACCCGTGGAGACGGAAGACGTGATCTACCACCAGTTGGGCGGTCTCCCGGGCGGAGGGTAGCTTGGGCAGGGGAATAAAATGAACCGCTTTGGAAAAGCGATCCACCACCGTGAGAATTACAGTGTTTCCCTTCGACGGAGGAAGCCCAGAGACGAAATCAAGGGCAATGTGTGACCAAGGACGGGAAGGGATAGGGAGAGGATGCAGTAGACCATCAGGAGGGCGATTGACAGGCTTACTTTGGGCACATGTGGGGCAGGCCAACACAAACTGTCTAACATCTGCGGCCATAGTAGGCCACCAAAAACGCTGTCGGATGGCAGACAACGTTCTCCGAATACCTGGATGGCAGACTAACCTGGATGAGTGACCCCACTCAAGGACCTCAGAGCGCAGCGCAGCCGGCACCAGCAACCTGCCCGCCGGACACTCTCCCGGCACCTGCACCCCTCGACCGGCCTCCTCAACTCGCTGCTCGATACCCCACGAAAGAGCCCCGACCACCACCCCCTCAGGAAGGATGGCCTCGGCCGCAAACTCCCCCCCCGGAGCACCGAACAGGCGAGAGAGGGCATCAGGCTTGGTGTTCTTTGATCCCGGCCGGTACGAGAGGGTGAAATTGAATCTGGCAAAGAAGAGCGCCTAGCGGGCCTGACGCGAGCTCAGCCTCTTGGCCGAACGGATGTATTCTAGGTTCTTGTGATCCGTCCAGACCAAGAAGGGCTGCGCTGACCCCTCCAACCAATGACGCCACTCACCCAAGGCCAATCGTACCGCCAGCAGCTCTCTGTTGCCGATGTCATAGTTACGTTCTGCAGAACTGCGCCAACCCCAACGTCAGAAGCATCAACCTCGACAATGAACTGGGCCTCCGGATCTGGAACCATCAGAATAGGTGCAGAGACAAAACGGGACTTTAAAATGTCAAAGGCTACCTGTGCTTCCCGGTTCCACCTGAAAGACACCTTAGTGGAGGTTAAGGCTGTCAGCGGTGCAGCGATCTGACCAAAATTCCGGATGTAACACCGGTAGAAGTTGGCAAAACCCAGGAAACGCTGCAGAGCCTTCCGGGAGTCAGGGACCGGCCACTGGGCAACAGCTTCAATCTTAGCGGGATCAGGCTTGATCCCCTCCGTAGAAATAATATGGCCAAGGAACGTAACAGACTCAGCGTGGAATTCGCACTTCTCCGCCTTGACAAACAACTGGTTCTCTAGTAACCGCTGGAGAACCCGCCTGACATGCTGGGTGTGTAATTGGAGAGAAGAAGAAAAAATCAAAATATCATCCAAATACACAAAGACAAATTGATTAATCATGTCACCCAACACGCTGTTGACGAGTCCCTGGAAAACGGCTGGAGCATTGGTCAGACCAAACGGAAGAACCAAGTACTCGTAGTGTCCCGAAGGGGTGTTAAATGCCGTCTTCCACTCATCCCCCTCCCGAATGCGCACCAAGTGGTAGGCGTTGCGCAGGTCTAACTTGGTGAAGACCCGAGCTCCCTGTAATAATTCAAAAGCAGAAGACATTAAAGGTAGGGGGTACCTGTTCTTGATAGTAATGTCATTCAAACCTCTGTAATCAATACAAGGGCGCAGGGAGCCGTCCTTCTTCTGAACAAAGAAAAACCCTGCACCAGCGGGAGAGGAGGAATGGCGGATGAGCCCAGCCTGAAGTGACTCACGTATGTACTTGTCCATGGCCTCTCTCTCTGGACCTGAAAGGGAATATAAACGACCCTTAGGCGGAGAAGAGCCCGGGAGGAGATCAATGGCACAGTCGTAGGGGCGATGCGGAGGTAGCGAGGTGGCCCGGGCCCTACTGAAGACCGCCCGAAGATCATGGTACTCCGCCGGAACACCAGTCAGGTCAGAGGGATCCTCCTGAGGAACACAAGACACAGAGACAGGACAAAAAGCAGCACCCAAACATGACACGTGACAAGACTGACTCCAGGCTAAAACAGAATTATAGACCCAATCAATGTGGGGATTGTGCTTGTGCAACCATGGGTGTCCCAGAACTAAAGGAGCCTTAGGGGAATAAATAATAAACAGTTCAATCCGCTCATGATGACTGCCAGCAATATGGAGGTCTATCTTGGGAGTGACGTGGGTGATGGTGGTAAGGGGACGGCCAGCTAATGGCCATACTGAAACGGGGCTAGCCAAAGGAACAAGCGGTATCTTCCAACGTTGAGCAGAGGCAGCATCAAGGAAGTTCCCCTCAGCCCCTGAGTCCACAAGGGCGAGTCCAGTGTGTGAATGACTCTGGAAGGAGAGTTGGAACGGCAGCTGAGTGCGTGTTGCAGGAGAGCTTGAGCTGAGAACCGTAACCGACCCTGGCCCTTTAATGGGCACTGAAGGGCGAAGTGGCCTCCCTTGCCGCAGTATAGACACGCCCCCGACAACAGACGCTCCTGCTTCTGCCGTGGTGTAAGCCGTAGATGACCCAACTGCATGGGCTCCTCCTCCGAGGGCTGTCGGCTGGCTAAACTGGCTGAAGAGAACTCTAGGTGGCGCCACGGGGCGGGTGTTTGCCGTTGTTTGCGGCGCCGGCTGAGACGACCCTCAATGCGGAGCGCGAGACTAATGAGCCTATCCAATTCCCGCGGGAGCTCTATGGCCGCGAGTTCATCCGAAATGGCGAAATCCAACCCCTCAAGAAAACGAGTGCGCAGCGCGCTCTCATTCCAGCCGCATGTCGCAGCTAAAGTCTGGAACTGGATAGCATAGTCAGTCACGGAGCTCCTCCCCTGAGACAGTCATGATAACTGGGCCGCCGCCTCGTCACCCTGAGCAGAGCGATCAAACAATTTGGCCATCTCTTGACTGAAAACTGCGAAAGTGGCACAACAGGGAGCCCGCGATCTCCAAACGGCGATACCCCATTCGCGGACACGGCCCGAGAGGAGTGTAAGGACGTAAGCCACCTTGGTCTCTTCATTAGCGTAACGCCGGGGCTGCAGAGAAAACACCAGCGAGCATTGGGAGAGAAACGCTTGACAGGCGTTAGGATCGCCATTGTAGACCGGCGGATTGTTGGCATGGGGTTCGGACTCGTGTGACATACCGGTGTGAGGAACGGGACCCCGGCTCGTTGCCTCTTGCTGAAGATCGTCCACCCGTGTGAGGAGTTCGGAGACTCGGGCACTGAGAACTTCCACATCCAGCGCGGTGGTGTTGAGCTGAGTGGCATGCTGCCCGATCAATACTCCCTGTTGAGCGAGAGCCGCGCGAAGCGGACCAGATCCCGCTGAATCCATAATATGGTCAGACTGTTCTGTCAGGAGAAAGCAGGCTGGATTCAGGTGCGGGTAAACTCAAGGCTTTATTCACAAAGCAGAGACAGAGAAGAAAGAGTCACGCTCCACAGGTTTCACTCGCAGTGACAGGATGAACAGCAGATGAGTCACGTTTCACAGGATTCACTCGTAGTGACAGGATGAACAGCAGATGAGTCACGTTTCACAGGATTCACTCGTAGTGACAGGATGAACAGCTGAAGCTACTAGGAGCTCTGGGCTTGTAAGAACTAGAGCAGAGAAATAAGCCAAACACACTGGAGCCTGAGGACAAGACACGACAGGGTGAGTACAAAGAGCTGCTAGATGATTGGAGCTATTGGAACGAATAACAACAGTCTGACAATAGACAGAGAAACACAGGGAATAATAAAGGGGAAAAAATTAGAAGGACATAGAGAACAGGTGGCGAGCAATAATGGTTAACAACGGGGAACAAGGGAGGCGGGGAAAACACAAACAGGCAGACGTGGTGAGCTGTCACCATCCCAACACACACACACACCCACACCAAAAAGACAGGTGATTAGCCCCGAGACCCGACAAGAGTAGGAGGCAAAGAACAATTGGAACACAGTTCATGCACGGAGTTCATTTCTAACGAGCTGATTATCTAAATCAGGTGTGTTAACAAAGAGAAACGTGCAAAATATGCAGAGCAGTGGGGCGCGAGGACTGGAATTGAGAACCGCTGCTATAAGAGGACGTTTTGCCTCCAGAGGAACGTTGGGTGATGTCAAGTGATTTTGAAACATGACATCTTCAAGCTACTCCCCTTCACCTTTACCAGTGAATATGTTCATATTCGTTTTGTTCATATTACATTGAGTTGTATATACACATTATTTGAATTAAATTAATTTGACAGACAGCATTCTTTCAACATCATTGGTCAACATCAGACAGCTGATGTTGACCAAGCTAGCAGCCACCAACGTAACCAGAGCTGCCAACTCTCAAGCATTCACCGTGAGACACACGCAATTGACTCTTTTCACACGCTTTCACGCCACACATCAATTTTCTCACGTACAGAAAAACCACGAAGCAAAGAGGGCACGGAGACCAACAGACTAGACAGAGCAGGTTACTTATGATTTTAAAAAATGGGTAAGTTATAGCTAGCTAATTATCAAACGCAGCTACGGTTAGCCATTGCTAACATTAGCACGTTTATAGAACAGCCTTCGATACATTTCTATGTTATAACTTCCCGAAAAAAAATACACAAACATATAAAACAAACTTCTAGCGAAATACTAACAGCATCTAACTTACCAATCCAAAAGAAATGTTGCAAGTTCGGTGTCGAACCTCATTTCTTTCAGGTCCATCAGTTGTCTCCAGCGATTGAAAGCAGTGCCGATGTTTACTCTGGTTCGGCTCCTTTTCTTATCGGATTTGATTTGTGATTCCGAGCGCGGTTGTTTCCCTGTAGCGGGTGGTGGTCTCTTGCCAAGGGCTTCAGTCATCCTTCCGCTCTCTTCCCTGAACTGAAATGAAGTAGTGGGCTGTACTTTCCACACGATTGACATCAGGTATAAGTACGCCCACGTGTATTGCAGGTTGGCTGGTGGTTATGTTGCCCGCATACCGCCTCCCATGGCCGAAACTGGTATTACGACACCTGTCGGGCCGGGGCTAGTAATGCTAATGCTAATTAAGGTTGATATCTCTGCAGCACTATAACTTGACATTTTTTTAATGACATCATCGCCCTTATTTCTTCTCATTCTTTTGATGCGTGTAGGTCATTTTTTGGATATTTTTACCTCAATTTTTGCACATGGCACCTTTAATGCGCATTAATGACAGGGCGCATTAATATTCAACATTCAACAATCTGTGAAAGTTGCATTTCTCTGTCGGAGAGAGCCAGCACTGTGAATTTCATCTTGCAGCAGACAAGAAAACATTTGTTTATTACAACCCGAATTCCGGAAAAGTTGGGACGTTTTTTAAATTTTAATAAAGCCAATATTTTATTCACAATAGAACATAGATAACGTAGCAAATGTTTAAACTGAGAAATTTTACACTTTTATCCACTTAATTAGCTCATTTAAAATTTAATTCCCTGCTACAGGTCTCAAAAAAGTTGGCATGGGGGCAACAAATGGCTAAAAAAGCAAGCCGTTTTGAAAAGATTCAGCTGGGAGAACATCTAGTGATTAATTAAGTTAATTGATATCAGGTCTGTAACATGATTAGCTATAAAAGCTTTGTCTTAGAGAAGCAGAGTCTCTCAGAAGTAAAGATGGGCAGAGGCTCTCCAATCTGTGAAAGACTGCGTAAAAAAATTGTGGAAAACTTTAAAAACAATGTTCCTCTACGTCAAATTGCAAAGTCTTTGCAAATCTCATCATCTACAGTGCATAACATCATCAAAAGATTCAGAGAAACTGGAGAAATCTCTGTGCATAAGGGACAAGGCCGGAGACCTTTATTGGATGCCCGTGGTCTTCGGGCTCTCAGACGACACTGCATCACTCATCGGCATGATTGTGTCAATGACTTTACTAAATGGGCCCAGGAATACTTTCAGAAACCACTGTCGGTAAACACAATCCGCCGTGCCATCAGCAGATGCCAACTAAAGCTCTATCATGCAAAAAGGAAGCCATATGTGAACATGGTCCAGAAGCGCCGTCGTGTCCTGTGGGCCAAGGCTCATTTAAAATGGACTATTTCAAAGTGGAATAGTGTTTTATGGTCAGACGAGTCCAAATTTGACATTCTTGTTGGAAATCACGGACGCCGTGTCCTCCGGGCTAAAGGGGAGGGAGACCTTCCAGCATGTTATCAGCATTCAGTTCAAAAGCCAGCATCTCAGATGGTATGGGGATGCATAAGTGCATACGGTATGGGCAGCTTGCATGTTTTGGAAGGCTCTGTGAATGCTGAAAGGTATATAAAGGTTTTAGAGCAACATATGCTTCCCTCCAAACAACGTCTATTTCAGGGAAGGCCTTGTTTATTTCAGCAGGACGATGCAAAACCACATACTGCAGCTATAACAGCAGCATGGCTTCGTCGTAGAAGAGTCCGGGTGCTAACCTGGCCTGCCTGCAGTCCAGATCTTTCACCTATAGAGAACATTTGGCGCATCATTAAACGAAAAATACGTCAAAGACGACCACGAACTCTTCAGCAGCTGGAAATCTATATAAGGCAAGAATGGGACCAAATTCCAACAGCAAAACTCCAGCAACTCATAGCCTCAAGGCCCAGACGTCTTCAAACTGTTTTGAAAAGAAAGGGAGATGCTACACCATGGTAAACATGCCCCGTCCCAACTATTTTGAGACCTGTAGCAGAAATCAAAATTGAAATGAGCTCATTTTGTGCATAAAATTTTAAACTTTCTCAGTTTAAACATTTGCTATGTTATCTATGTTCTATTGTGAATAAAATATTGGCTCATGTGATTTGAAAGTCTTTTAGTTTTCATTTTATTAAAATGTAAAAAACGTCCCAACTTTTCTGGAATTCGGGTTGTAATAAATAATAAAAAAAATTTTTTCACAATTATTAGGCTACTTCCGCATGTACTTTGTGGTAAACTTAATGCATGTGCTTGAGCATGGAATATATTAAGATTTGATGTAAATATAAACCTCTGATTAGTTGAATCTAACAAATGAACGACTAGAACTAGAAAAATCTTACATGGGGACAAACCATTTTTTAGTCTATAACCAAAACAACAGTCCTATATTAACCGGTTCAGCAACTTTGAAAGCCTCATACACTGTCCATATGAAAGAGCAAGAGATTCACGCCTTTATCTCGACCCCCACAAGCCATACATAACTACCCCCCAAAAACCCAACCCCCTCCAGCTGAACAGAATTCGGTCTGTGTTTTGGCTCCAAGGAACGGTGTGTTACTCGGCTGAAACATGCCTGCACTCAGCAGCACTAGTGGATTATATTCTTGCAGCCCATGTTATTATTTTCACAAGACCATAATGATAATAACAAATCATCAATTAATAATTAGTTATTATTTTACGAAAATCATTGTTATTTGTTATCGTGGATTTTTGCGGAAGGCTTTAAGACCAAGCGGAATCCTCTGTTCCTGCCTCACAGCGCGCGGGACTCGCGCTCAGTGATGCAGCTTTACTGTCTGGTTTGACTTTACTGAATCAGATTGAGGCGAATACAACTTATTGATCATGAGACCAACATTTAGCAAGCAGGAAAACATTCATTCTACCTGAAGGAAGACATATTTTATTGAGTTAATGCTGTTAAATAGAGAGAGAGAGAGAGAGAGAGAAAGAGAGAGAGAGAACCAGTCTAGGGCTATTCTTAAACTTTGAGCTCATTATATTGAAGTACAAATCCAAACACCAAAAATGTTATGCTTTTTATGAATAATGAAATGTTATGAAAAGTATGCATTTTATTTATTCACATGCAGTATGGTTGTTGGTATTAAGCAGTTAAAACCTATTTTTAAACTTGAATTTAAATACTATTAAACTAACTTTAAAATATCAAGGAGTTTATAAATTAAAAAGGATAAAATGTCACAGTGTATGCTAAATAGCCTAAATGAACTTGTGTTAATAATATATGTAGAACTAACAATATAATTCGATTTTTTTTTACATGAAAAACTCCTGTATAAAATGGGACAGCAACCTTTATATCAAACATTTTTTAATCGTCCTCAGCTGAGCAACGCGAGAGGGGGATCTGCGCCAGAGCGCGTGAAGTGAATGTGATGAACGAAGTCATTTTCAGATGCAATGGAAAAAAATAGCCTAGATTAGGCCCATGCATGTTACAAACACGCCAGGTTCCACCTCCACACAATCACAGCGCACACCCTCACCTGAATACTAGTCATCACCACCTGCTCCTCATCACCCACTCATCAGCGCTGCACCATAAAAGCCACACACACAAGATCATTCCTGTATGCTTACTATTAGGACTAACTCCTCTTCTACCTTCTCTCTAAGGATTGCCTCCGAAGATACCGATTCCCCTAAAGTGCGTGTGTGTGGTTCACCTACCCTTCCTGAAGTCACTACCTTCCAGGCACGGATCGCAACGCCCATCCACTCCTCACTACCTGCTCCTCTGCTTGTGTCTTTAATAAACCAACTTCATCTGTTACTCTTCAGTCTCCTGTGTGACCCGTAACAGATGACCGGACCAGCACCGAGAGACATAAGCATGAGCCTCACGGATCCCTTCCAAGACCTTGTTAATGCACTCCGTCGGACACTCATGTCAGCACCTGCATCCCCACCACCAGCGAGCACTTCCGCCGATCCCATCATCCCTCCTTCACCTGCCGTGCACGCCAATCCCATGGCCAGGCCGGCACCCTACACTGGTTCAGTGGAGGAATGCAGCGGTTTCCTGCTTCAGTGTTCACTGGTCCTGGAGATGCAACCGCTCTCGTATCCAACGGACCGCTCTAAGGTAGCATTCATAATTTCCCAATTGCAAGGCAAAGCATTACTGTGGGCAGATTCACTCTGAACTCAAAATAACCCAATGATTCAGTCATATTCTAGCTTCATCGAACACTTCCGCGAAGTTTTTGGCAGAGCTGCCTGGGATTCCTCGATAGGTGAGAGGCTGTACAATTTAAAACAAGGGAAAATGTCTGTCAATGAATATGCCTTGCAGTTCAGAACCCTGGCGGCCTCCAGTGGATGGAACGAACAAGCCTTGCTAACGACCTACCGCCAAGGACTGGAACCCAGAGTGCGGTTGCATCTCGCTGCATACGAGGATACCATCGGCCTCGAGCGATTCATCCAGCTGTCCATCCGCTTCACCACTCGTATGCAGTCGTGCTTAGAAGAGCACCAGGGCCAGGCACAGTCCTCCACAACGCTTTGCCGACCAGAGAACGTCAGCTCCCCAGAACCAGCCAACGAACCCATGATAGTAGACTCATACCACCTCACTATGGCGGAGCGTCAGAGACGGCTGGCCCAGAACCTGTGTTTGTACTGTGCAGCTCCGGGGCATACCATTGCTGTGTGCCCCGTCCGTCCTCCTCGTCCTATGGTGAGTGCCATTCTCCCTTCACGATACCAAATGAAACCACTCACCACTGTTGTGACACTTGAAATATGTACGTCACTGTGTGGGTCCCATTTCCCTCCAGACAGGACTCCTACATCATGAGGAAATCCATCTGCTGGTAAAGGAGGACTCCACCGCTGACGTAATCCTAGGGCGCCCATGGTTGGAGCAGCATAACCCTGTGATCTCCTGGAAGACCGGAGAAATCCTGAAGTGGGGCAAAGCTTGCTTTCAATCATGTATCTCCGGCTGCCCTGTTCCCTTGGAACATCCCCCTGAACCACTACCAGTTTACTCCACATCCATTGAAAGCCCTGTCGAGAACCAATCCATCTCCATTCCCAAGTGCTACGCCCCCTTCAGTGATGTCTTCTGCCCTAAGCGGGCCTCCAAGCTGCCTCCACACCGGCCGTGGGACTGTGCAATAGATCTGCTGCCGGGTGAACCAATGCCAAGGGGACGGATATATCCCCTATCTGTTCCCGAGGAGAAGGCAATGGAGGACTACATCAAGGAGGTATTGGCACAAGGATACATCTGCCCATCTACCTCCCCTGCTGCGCCCAGCTTCTTCTTCGTGGCCAAGAAAGATGGAGGTTTGCGGCCATGCATTGATTATAGAGCCTTAAATAAGATAACTCAGAAATTCCGGTATCCACTTCCCCTCGTCCCAGCGGCCCTGGAACATCTCCGTGGTGCCACTGTATTCACCAAGTTGGACCTCCGCAGCGCGTATAACCTCATCCGGATACGTGAGGGGGACGAGTGGAAGACCGCCTTCATCACCCCAACTGGCCATTATGAGTACTGCGTCATGCCGTATGGGCTTGTAAACGCCACCAGTTCCACCAGTTCGTCCTAGTTTACATTGATGACATCCTGATATACTCCCGGAGCCTGGCAGAACATCAGCACCACGTTGCGGAGTTCCTGCAATGCCTGAGGGACTACCAGCTCTATCTGAAAGCAGAGAAGTGTTCATTCCATCAACCCTTAGTGCAGTTCCTTGGCTATACCATCGACCGCAGTGGCATCCGGATGGACGAGGGGAAGGTGAGCGCAGTCAGGGACCGGCCCATTCCAACCACTATTAAGGAACTGCAACGATTCCTTGGCTTCGCCAACTTTTATAGACGATTCATTCAGAATTTTTGTACAATCACCAGCCCTCTAACCAACCTCCTTCGCCAGAAGCCCAAATTTCTGTCTTGGACTCCTGCTGCCACCGAGGCCTTCCAGGCCCTCAAGCGAGCCTTCACGACCGCCCCATTCCTTGTACATCCAGACCCCGATCTGCCATTTGTAGTTGAAGTGGACGCCTCTACCACCGGAGTGGGAGCGGTCCTTTCACAGCAGCAGGGGACTCCCAGCCGCCTCCATCCATGTGCCTTCTTCTCCAGGAAACTCAACCCGGCGGAGGTAAACTATGACATCGGGAATAGGGAGTTACTTGACATCAAACTTGCACTGGAGGAGTGGAGACATTGGCTGGAGGGAGCCAAACACCCGTTTCAAGTTCTCACTGACCACAAGAACCTGGAATACCTTAGAGCAGCCAAGAGACTCAACCCAAGAAAGCGTTATTCTTCACCCGCTTCCAGTTTTCCATCTCCTACCGCCCAGGGGCAAAGAACGTAAAGGCCGATGCTCTATCCAGATTATACGCACCCAAAGAAAGGTCAGAAAACCCGGTCATACTCTTGCCCCTATCACCTGGTCATACTCTTCCTCCTGCCGAACCTCCTAACAACACCCTGCCGGGTTGCCCACCAGGACACCAATATATCCCCAGGACATGGCGCACTCCACTTATCCACGCCACCCATACATCACTTGGCACTGGTCACCCGGGGGTCAATGAAACCCTCTCGTTGCTACGGGAATGCTTCTGGTGGCCCAACATGGCCTCGGATGTCAGAAGGTACGTGAGTGGATGTACCAGCTGTGCCATGTCCAAGAGTCCTCGCCATCTACCATCTGGCAAACTTCATCCTCTGGCCGTTCCCAATTGTCCGTGGTCACACCTAGGGGTGGATTTCATCACGGACCTTCCACCCTCTGACAATAACACATGTATACTAATAATTGTGGATCGATTTTCTAAAGCTTGTCGTCTTCTTCCCCTGAAGGGCCTACCCACTGCCATGGAAATGGCAGAACTGATGTTTAACCATGTCTTCAGGTACTTCGGCATCCCAGAAGACATCGTGTCTGATCGGGGCCCCCAGTTCATCTCCCAGGTATGGAGAGCGTTTCACTTCCCTTCTAGGTGTGGCCATCAGCCTGTCCTCCGGCTATCACCCACAATCAAACGGCCAGACGGAGAGAAAGGTCCAGGAGATCGGACGCTTCCTCCGTACCTTCTGTCACGGCAACCAGAACTCCTGGAACCAATTCCTGGGGTGGGCCGAGTACACACAGAACTCCCTTCGTCAACCCACCACCGGACTCACACCCTTCCAGTGCGTACTCGGCTACCAGCCACCTCTATTCCCCTGGTCAGGAGAGCCCTCGGATGTTCCCGCAGTCGACTACTGGTTCCGGGAGAGCGAGAGGGTCTGGGACATGGCTCATCACCAGCTACAACGGGCGCTTCGCAGGCGCAGGACGACAGCCGACCTTCGCCGGTCCGAGACCCCCCAATACCAACCCGGTCGGAAGGTTTGGCTGTCTACCCGGGACATCCGCCTGCGTCTACCCTGCCGCAAGCTTAGTCCCAGATTCATTGGCCCATTCACCATCACCCAGCAGATAAATCCGGTCACTTATAAACTCCAGCTTCCCCCTGAGTACCGGATTCACCCTACATTTCATGTATCACTCCTGAAACCTCACCATCCCTCTGTTTCTCCCTCCACAGAACCTGGCGAGACGGAAGCCCCCCCTCCTCTCCTCCTAGATGACGGCGCAGCTTATACAGTCAAAGACATCCTGGACTCCTGGCGGCGTGGTGGGCAGCTGGAATACCTAGTGGACTGGGAGGGATACGGTCCAGAGGAACGTTCCTGGGTCCCACGCAACGACATCTTGGATCCCGCCTTACTGGATACCTTCCATTCCATTCACCCCAACCGACCAGCTCCCAGGGGAAGAGGACGCCCACCACGTCGTCGGGGTCCCCGGCCCTCAGGAGCGGGCCCTGGGGAGGGGGGTACTGTTACAAACACGCCAGGTTCCACCTCTACACAATCACAGCACACACCCTCACCTGAATACTAGTCATCACCACCTGCTCCTCATCACCCACTCATCAGCGCTGCACCATAAAAGCCACACACACGCACTCGTCCGGTCACGTTCGCGACAAGATCATTCCTGTATGCTTACTATTAAGACTAACTCCTCTTCTACCTTCTCTCTAAGGATTGCCTCCGAAGATACCGATTCCCCTAAAGTGCGTGTGTGTGGTTCACCTACCCTTCCTGAAGTCACTACCTTCCCGGCACGGATCCCAACGCCCATCCACTCCTCACTACCTGCTCCTCTGCTTGTGTCTTTAATAAACCAACTTCATCTGTTACTCCTCAGTCTCCTGTGTGATCCGTAACAATGCAGGCTCTGCTCTGAAGTATATTATAATTACTGTTAACCCAGAGTAACAAATTTTAACGGATTAATCGCCTTTTTTCATTTGCTGCATGTTTTCTTTATTAATTTATTTTTAAACACGCTAAAAAATAAATTATGTTTGTGAGAGAAAAAAAAATATATGAGTCGTGTATAGATTCATTTTAACGGATTTATCACCTATTTTCGTTTGCTGCATTTTTATATATATATATATATATATATATATATATAATTCATGTATAAATTGCATTTTATTACATTTAGAAATAATAACGGCTGGCCTAATAATGTCATCATGTACAAACAGGATATATTTAGATCCCTTCACTTTACAACAAATCCTTTAAATTTAACAAATATATCAGAACAAAATGGAGTTAATTGATGTGAACTAAAGTTCGGGAGCAGGGCCACACCTCAAACAATCACCTGACTTCCAAAACCTCCATATATACTGGGCCACCTCATACCGCTCTGCTAATCTCGTTCTCTCGAAGGACAGGTGTACTTGCCTGGTCTGAAGGGCGTTCTGTTTGATTCATTGTCACTGACGACACTCGACAATCACCTCTCATCATTCCGATCACAGTCTCTTTCAGAGCGTCCGCGTTCGATCGTCCACATTCTGGGCCTCGAGCGCCCACTCACAGGCTCATCTCAGGCGGATTCTGAGCCAAACCTCCTTGCTCTCCGTCAGTGAGATCCGCGGGCTGAGTTCACCATCATCATTTGCGTGGTGGATGCCGAAACTGAATTCCCTCTCCCATCGCAGCCACTCTCTCACGCTTCCACAGCACTCTCATTGCACATCTTCTAGAATCCAGAGCCGAGGACAACTGAACCACGGGTCACCTTCAACACGCTCTTAAATCCAAGATATCCAATTCAATCGTGCAGATAACAAACAGTTATTTCAACTATATTTAGTTCAATTAAACTTCTGTCATGACAAACTTTGAGCCCCCAGCACTTCCGGCAACTCTACTTTCCGTCACACGTGATGTCACGGGAATTCTCCTCCACAGCATCAAACCGCAGCGCCCCCTAGTGGCAGGCAAGACGTAATTCCACCTGCACTCATTCAACCTGATCTCTCTTCTCTATGCTCACATTTCGTTCATAAAACTCCACTCACAAACATCCTTTCATCCCAACATCCATTCCTATACCCTTCCTTTCAGCTGATTACAGCAATACGGCTCACAGCCCAAAGACACGCAGGGTGGTCAAATTGAACAGTCTAAATTGTTCCCCCCTTGACTCGTATGTATTAAAGACTTGTGCACGGATTGATTTTATGCATTAACTGATTTTTGCCATGACATATAGCCTCATATGCTGGTATGGCTTAATAAGTAAATAGAAAACAATCAGCAATACGGCTCCATGTTTTCTAATAATTCTCTACAGCTACTTCTAAATTCCAGATGCCCATTCACCGTCCCTCACGCCATCCAAAACTAAAGGAGTGACACGTCTTCTGTATTCCTTAGTCTTCGCTCATGCAGACCAGCCGGTCTCCTCCTCCTCACCTCCGCACTCCTATCAAGAACCTGACATAGTCGACAGGCCACTAGCTAGAAGAGCTGTATACGGATGCAACACCCTAAGTAGACTTCAGCAGTTAATATATGGTGGTTGCCCGGTTGATTCTGAACAGCCTCCGGAATTCAGTTCCTACAATTCACAGTCAAGAGCAGTCTCCACAGCATTATGAAACGTGTCCCATAGTCATAATATAACATCCTTGGGGGTTTGAATAGTCCGATTCTACTCATCTGCTTAATTGAAACTATAAACAAGGGATGATTATGTTTGGCAGTTATGCATTTCATGCATAGGCCCACTTAACCTACTCAACAACAACTCCTCCGAGCAACTCCTATACCACGACTCCTTTATCTCGTAAACCGACTCTCGTCTTGTTTCCCATTTCAGAAGTTGGCTCCGGAATAAACATGCATCTCTCGCCAGTCATACCACTGACCAAACAACAAATAGGCTTCCCAAGAAGCTATTCTTAATTGCCTTGCTCCAAGCATGATCTTCACTATACCTCTCCGGCAACCGACCCACTGTATATCTACAACTTAACATCTTGCGCTCATTCCTTCCTCAGATCCCCACGTGCATTTAAACCTACTTGAGGGATCAACTATTCCTATGAATAACCACTGGTTGTGATTGCCCAGCTTCTCTCATTCAAGAAAACAAGAACCCGCGTTAACCATCTAACGCCTGAACTAATCAGCCTCTGCATCTTCTCCGTACGAACAGGCATTCTGAGCTCACGCATAACTCAGCTCTTCCCAACTTTGGGGGTCCTCATTGTCTGGCCTAAATATCTCTTACCGCAAATCAAACAGTGGTTTGTCCAGCAAACGGCCGTAAGATTAACTTATCAACTTTCAATAAAGTTATCACTTCTTATAATTCAGGGAAAAATATTCTCTGGCCATGAAAACATTATCCTATCATTATGAAATGTTTTTTATGAAAAAGTAATGAGCTTGTAGCTAAAGATCAGACATTTCATTGACTTGTGATGTGAGCGTTTTAGAAAGAGGCAATCATGAATATATATTGGTTTTTAATAATTGAACTAATAATACATCAAACAACAAATCACACAGAGTAAATACGCATACGACAATACAGACAGTAAACTTTGTACAAGACATAACGGAATCCAAATGAGGGAGAGAGAGAGAGAGAATGAGTGAGAGAGGCGTGAGAGAATAGGAGAGAATAGGCGTAATCACAGAATTACGCGCTCAGTTATGCAAACTCACAGACAGTAACCCTTGAAAGACAACAACGAATCAAATCACCTTGAAAAGGTAATAGACAAACTTTAAGCAGCATTTAAATCTTCATAGAGAAAAAATACTTGCATGTGGTCTCTTTGTGATTGGGCGTGTTCTCTCGTGTCTTCCAGGGCTGCTGCGGACTTCAGAATTCGTCTTCCTCGTGTAGAGAACAACTTAGTAAGTAAAAGAAATGAAAACAACGGAGATGAAAGCTCCCGAAGGAGCCATGAGAACGGCTGTTCTCTCAGCCGCCGTGCTGAAATCAATGGCGATAGAAGAGCGGACCAAGAGCGCAAAGAAGAGCAAGAAGAACAAGCAGAAAGACAGGGAGGAACTTCCTGGGTCAGTTCTTATGGCTTGACTGGTTCACGCCTCTGTTTGTGTAAACAACCAATAAACGTCCGCGATCTGAAGCGCCCCCTCTAATAAGTTATGGCTTATCAGATTTCAGCAGTGATATTCTAGCAAGTTAGTATTTCCAGATTAATACATTTTACACACCTTTCCTATAGGTGGGCAGTTTGGTCACAACATGACGATTCCACAGACACCAAAAATGACATATATAACTGATAAAAACACGACGTTACATTCTTATGCAGAATTACACACATTTAAAGTTTGATTAACACACGATAAAACTGCAGATACTCCAATTTATATGGGGAAACATCTACTACACAAAAAGGCAATACTCAAAACATTTAAAATACATTAAGAAAATAAAAGGGTACTATTCTCTTTCCTAAGAGTTAGCTTAACTGTCCTGTTTTCCCAGTGGGATCATAAAGTTTTATGAGCTGGTCAAGAGTAGGGTTACAGAATCATGACTCTTATTTGAGAACATTAAATTAGGAGAAGCATTTCCAATTTACAAGTCAGCAAATTATAATCCTCGCCTAACAGGATTAACCACTTTATGCAACACACAAACCTATTCAAAATACATATTATTAAGGACTTACATAAAGAGCGTAAAGAAAAGTTTGTTTGTGTGTGTGTGCTTATGTGTGTGTGTGTTGTGGAATGTGTTTAGTTTCTCCTTTGAGGCTGCTCATGTGACTGTGGAATTTCTCGTCCAGAGTGTCGTAAATAATTTAAATCCAGCCAGGCTGGCGCCAGGCATTTAGTTTAGAGAGAGTTGGGTTTATATGCCTGAATTCAAAATCTACAAGCTTTGGGTTTGCATTGTTTTAGATTCAACGAACCGTGATTCATTAATTCAGAACCAATGAATCAATGAACTGCATATTTCTATCAGGTTGTATCAGGGGGTCCTCATTGTCTGGCCTAAATATATGCTAGAGACGGTACCCCCACTCTGAGTCTCCCTGAGCCATCAATTCAAGATGCCTTGATCAACCTGACCATCATCCCATTCCCTCGACCCCTTCATCCTCTTTCTACTCTTCCCCAGTTTCATAGCTTGTTTGTGGCGTGGTCCTAGCTAGTGAAACAAGAATTAAAAATATAGAATTCAAATGGATAAATATAATTGCAGTATATAATAATATAGGCTTAGCTATAAACAAACAAAATAGTAATAATAATTTAAAGCTAAGCATAAGGTAAGGTTGGGCTTTCTCATTCTTTCACTCGGGAGAAATCCATTTCCATATTCGTGATGTTGCCCATTTGAAGCTTAAGTATTATTCATGAGGTAAAATAGGCTTTGTTGTTCACGCGTGTTTCACTATCGATGGAAAAAAATCATAATTAATAATATGTGGAGTAAGTGGACCGCTGCTAATGCTGAATGTCTGGTGAACGACTGCTGTTTCCAGTGAATATGTGCACGAGACACCAGCGCGATCAAACAGCAGAAACAGAAAATACTACATTTTTGGTCACACTTAAGGCATAATTAAAAAATGCAAAGTGTTAGTAGTTTGAAAAAATCAAGAATAAAAACAGAGTTAATAATAATTATTGCTAAATGCTGGACCGTTCCCATTTCGCTCTGCATATGGAACCTGAAGATTTTTTTTTTAAAACTAAGAATGAACCGAAATGAAAATGAAATGAAAACATTTAGCTTTTTATCCGTATATATATATATATATATATATATATATATATATATATATATATATATACATACATACATACATAAATGGGCCTTATATTTATTTACTGTTTAATAACAATAGCATGCATATGATCCTTTGTGTAAAGGTCTTCTTTTAATTTTTGATGAGTAGACTGTAGCGTAAGATCTTACGTTTTAAAATTAACTCACTGTAAATGTTTGAATATTTTTTAAAGACGTTACAATGTTATATCATAATGTTATTGTAGTTTTACTTCTTCCTTTTATCTCATTTTACAATTACATTAATTTCGCAATCCACCCCTTTGCGCCACCTGGCGGTAGTTTCGCGAATAATTTTAACATGCTACTGAATTACAGTGCCGCGGCGGTAAAGCCCAATTAGGCTGTCTACCTACTGTAGGTCGTGTTGTTACGTGTGTTACATGCATATTTTATTCTGAAAAATGTGGAAACAACGGCTTTTGTGTTGTTAAATTTGGAATGGATTTTAGTTTTAGCTTAACAGATTTAATGTTTAAAGGGGTGGTAAAACACGGTTTTTCGAAGGCTTGATTCTGTTTGTGGGGTGCACTGTAACATGTTCATGCTTCGTTTTTTTAAAAATTGCATTATTTTTCATATATTTTACCTTTATTCTACACTGCTCTGTCCCTCCTTGTAAAACGGTCTGATGGTTTCCAGGTTCTATGAAGCCAGTCCCACAAAAATAGCAATGGGCTCAGATTGGTTAGCTGGCCCAGTGTGTTGTGATTCGCTAACTGCCTAGAGCACGTTTTTCGGTAACGTCACGCCCCTTACCTTTACCAGTAGTCTGTGCTTTGGTGGTATTAGAAACAATGGCATCAATAAAATGTCTCAGGTTACGAATGTAACCTTGGTTCCCTGAGTAGGGAACGAGACACTGCGTCCTATAGGGGTCGCTATGGGGAACACCTCGTCGTGACCCGTGTCTGAAGCATACAATGAAAAAACGCCAACGCGTTGGCCGGCGACAGCCTCTGACGTCACTACCGCGCGACTATAAATAAGCGCCCGGAGAGCACGACTATAAATATGCGCCCGGAGAGCACGTCATTTACTTCTTTGTCTGAAGCTTGCGTCCGAAGCATGGCTTAGGAAGCTAGAGGACGCAGTGTCTCGTTCCCTACTCAGGGAACCAAGGTTACATTCGTAACCTGAGACGTTCCCTTTCAAGGGAACTTCGAACTGCGTCCTCTAGGGGTCGCTATGGGGAACAGTATACCCATGCCGCCATGCTGAGGGGAGTGCAGGCCAGAACCATGGCAAACACTAAGTACCAACTCTACCATTTCCATGGGAGTTTCCCCTGGGACGTTTAGACGGCTGTCCATGACATTATCCCTTACGGCCAGAGGCCTAGGCTACATACCCAACTTATCTGTTAGGGCCTTGACCCAGGGTAGAGCTCAAGGCTTGGAATCAAGAAGGATTCCTTTAAAGGGATATGGCTAAGAACCCAGTATTTATACAAGGTCTCGCCTGTCACACAGGGTTAACTGCTTGCTCTCGCACAAGCTTGCTGAAAATTCTGTCTCAACAGATCCCTAGCAGCAACACCCTGTTTAGATGGGTATCCGAGGATACATGGGTGGAGTGGCACCCAAGATGAACGGGGCTTTTTACCAACTCAAAAAAGGGCACTAAGCAACCGCGTGAAGCCCTCACCATAAAGGATTTAAGAAAGACCGCAGAGCACTAGCGTGCGAACTTACCACAGTGTGGATTTCAGAAAGTGCACAAAGACCTCGCGTGTACATTTACCATAACATGGATTTCAAAATACTGTTCAAAGGAGGGGCTCTCGTGGCACTCTGATCGAGCCTCTCACAAATGGAATGGTGCATCTCAAAACAGTATGTTTGAGAGTCATCAACCCAATCTGAGCGCTCTGGGGGAAAAAACAGAGAACTCCGTCTCATACGAGAGGAGAACTCCGAATTTAGAGTAGCGCGCTCATAGGCGACCCTCCTTGGAAAAGGGGAGTGCTGCTAACTACCACGAGATATCCCCTCAACATTGAGAGAGCTCTGGATTGGAAAACGGTCTTAAAAACCTCGGGCCTCGGCCATGTCTGTACAATGGCGCCCAGCCCCATTGGAGCTGGATGAGTCAGAGGAAGCCAGAGGGGACAGCGCGATGCTCTCTTGAGTCGCAACAGATCCACCCGAGTCTGGCCAACCCCTACAACTCACCTCAGTGTGAAGCAGCCATTCCCCGGGCCTCGGCCCCTGCCTCAACAGGATGTCTGTTCCCATATTAAGATGCCCAGGAATGTGACTGCTCTCAGCGAGAGGAGTTCTCCTTGGGACCACCGTTGAGGGACTTAAGCAGCCAGGAGGCCCCGTAGGGTGACCTGGCCGGATATCCATGAAATTCCCTGCAGTGCTGAGCCAGCTTTGATGATCAGCGAGGCTCCCGCAGAAGCCTGTGACCTCGGCCGCCTAATACCGGAGCACTGTAAAGGAAACTCGCAGAGTTTTTTTTATTATTTTTTTTATAGTCTACACATAACCACCAGCAATTTAATACACAAGTATATACAGAAAGGGTTAAAATTTTACTTACCCACCCTCCTGTATTGGAGCCCCCCTCAAGGGGCGCCTCCTTTTAGTCCTGACCATCAGTAAGGTGGTTGTTCTGTGAACATAAAACCATCCAAAACATCATAATTCCAGTTTAGGAGACTGTTATGCAAGAAATTCCCCACCTAACCTCAATTAGGTGGAGAGCTGGTGGTTACAGGGGAATTAGGCAAAGGAGGATAAAAAACAGAAGTTAAAATACACCCAAGGGAATGAGTAGCTACGTTAGGTATCGCTCCGATTCGGACGAGAACGCTGCCTCGTCTGAATCACATTCCTCAGGTCCTGCTTACCTCCCCGTGACCCACGATTCCTCTTACCCTTACCTGTCGGCGGGGGAGGAGCGTGAGCCGCAACACTAGCCTTCTGCGCCTGTTTTTGATCCTCAGATCGAGACGGGCCAGGAACCCTATATTGTTCGGGCTCGGACCTGGACCTTCGTGGAATGAAGGATTTAAAGGCAGCTGAGCGTGGCCTTGCCTCCCTGAAATTCTCGACCACTGTCTCAACGGAGGTACCGAAAAGTTTGAAAGGCGAGACCGGAGCATCGAGAAGAAAGCCCCTTTCTTTCCTCCCGATGTCTGCAAGGTTCACCCACAGATGTCTCTCCGTTACCACCATGGCCGCCATAGACCTACCCATGGCGGAGGCGGCCTGCTTGGTAGCACGAAGAGAGAGGTCTGTGGTGCGGCGCAGCTCGGCGACCTGATCAGCTGAAAGGCCCTCACCTTCATCCAGGTCCTTCAGCAGGTCAGCCTGATAAGCCTGAAGCACTGCCATCGTGTGCAACGAAGCCACAGCCTGACCTGCTGCTGCGTATGCTCTGCCATTTAAGCGGGATGTATCCTGGAGGGGCTGAGATGGCAAAGAGGGAGATTTAAGAGAGGATGTTTCCCCCACAGAGAGATAGCTAGCTAGCGTCTCTTCCACAGGGGGCAACCTCTCATAGCCATTTCCGCGCATTGCCTCGATATTGGCATAACTCGTATGCTGAAACCGATGGATGCGAGAAGAAAACGGCCTCTTCCATTCTTTCTCAATTTCTGCATGTAAATCAGGCAAGAATGGAAGGCTCACCTGGACTGGAGGGCTATGGTCAGACAAATAACGCTCGTCGAGACGACCTCGCTGCATCACTTTGCTGGCACGCTTCCATGGCAAGTCCAACTTTGCCGTGGCGCAATCCATAACCTCTAACAGCTCCACATACGCAGGGCAGGAGGATTGAGGAGACTCAGCCTCAGCTTCTTTGCCACCCTCAAACATCTCCTGCTCTTCCTGGGCAGAACCCAGCAGAGCACAAACTTCAGTATCAGAAAGGGTTAATGACAACACATCTTCCTCATGAAGTTCACTCTCTTCGGCCGCCAAAGAGCGCGAAAGGGAAAGTCCCTCTCTAAACTCCTCAGCGAGTTCCATCTGCGATCCCCACGAGCTCATTCTCCTCCGTGCCTCAGCAGCGGCGGGTCCTGAACTGCGGGAATCAGACGGCCGTCCCTCTTTCCTCGAAAAGAGAGACAGACAAGAGCGGAGATGATCGCCCCCCTCAAGGACATCGCGTGCGTGCTCTTCACCCAAACAAGAGACGCAAAGACTGTGTGTGTCATCAGGTGTCAAATAACGCCGACACGGATGTACACACTGTCTAAACGCCTTACTAGTGGATGCCATGATAAACAGAGAAAGATCGCTCTTACCGTGGTCGTTCTCTCAGAATGCATGCTTCAAACAAAACAGTCAATGAATACTAAGAAGATAAATGACGTGCTCTCCGGGCGCTTATTTATAGTCTCGCCGGTAGTGACGTCAGAGGCTGTCGCCGGCCAACGCGTTGGCGTTTTTTCATTGTATGCTTCAGACACGGGTCACGACGAGGTTTTCCCCATAGCGACCCCTTGAGGACGCAGTTCGAAGTTCCCTTGAAAGGGAACCATACCAATTTGAGCCCGAATCGGACCCAGAAAATTTTTATGAAGATGATCGAGCAGAACCTGTTCAAGAACAGCTGTTAAATGACGTTTCAGAATGGTATGATTTTTGTTGTTGTTATCTCATACTTTTTAGATTCGCAGTTATTTAATTGTACTAATTATAAGTTTAATTTTTATTAACAATAATAAGTGTTTGTCTATTTAAAAAAAAAAGTGTATTCAAGAACCTTTTTTATTTAAAAAACAAAATTTATTTTATTAGGTGTACATGTAATAACTGTGCAAAAATGCCAACTGAAGAGGAAAACATCTGCTGCAAAGAAATACAGAAGGTAGTGTAATAAGATAGTACCAAAATTATGCATAATGTGTTAATAGTTCTGTATAATCCTTTTTTCATATTTAAAATACGAACATCGGTTAATTGTACAGTATGTTCTCTTTGTCTTACATTACTGTTTAGGTTGTAAAATGAATGATGGAGGTTCCAGACCTTCCTAAATATATGGTTGAGCATCCACGTTTTGAACCAAACTGCTTAAATCTGTATACTTTACAAAATATCAATAATATTTACAGAGCCGACTATTGACCAGTGAGACGCAGAAATGAAGATTTTATTAAGTTTTATGAAATTATGTTGTTTAAAATAATATAAATAAGACAATAGATACAAAATATATATATATTTACACAAGACATGTTATTCACAGACAAAAACTAATCAAAATATCAATTTTTATCAAACATATTTTCACATCACATATAAATGTTTCCAATATACCACTGGTTTTATACACAATATTGAGATTTTCTATTCCTGCCATAGGCGTTTCCGTTATCTGGCCTATAGCAGCTTTGTCAGCTGGTGCTGGGGCTACCTAGGACGTAGTGTGAGGGTTGTCATGCCCTCATGTGTTGTTAACCGGATCCGCCTAGTTTCCTGATCCAGCGGGACAGTATGTTGGGTTCCGGCCACCCCTTGGGCGTGGCACACGCTGGGCAATCACCTCTTCTTTGGAAGGTTTTTCATACTGTGATGACAGAGTAGGTGGAATGGGGATTGCATGCTGCTCTTCCGCATATGGCTTGGGGTCCTCAAAGACTTTATGTATCAGAAGGCTCATAAGGTCATCGACATAGTCTGTAAAAAACAGAATACTGAGTCACTCTATGGTTTTACATAATTACTGATAAATAATCTACCTTTGTTTTATAATTAACATTTGTGTAATATTTATAAATATTTTTTGTAAGCTTATATTTATTTTATTATAGCTTTTTTTATATTATTGTTAATAAAACATTTTACAACTTACTGTATGTTGGTTCTATTTTCACTGGCTTTGCTGTGCATTCCCCTTTTTTGGACTTTGGAAAAATGAACTTACACAGCCTGTCCTTCAGTTGTTGTTGCCTGCTCACGGTTAGCATTTTCATTATAGTGCATTGCTGCAAGATACAGCCTGTAATCAGTGCGCAATCCATAAAATATGAAAAGATTAGTAGACTGTGTTGTGACAAATAAACAAACAATTCAGAATAAGAGACAAATGTTCAATCAATGATTATAATGGTTTCTTTCTTTCAAGAAAGGCTCACAGTCGCACAGTCAGTCAAGAGAATGTGAGAGTGCTCTCCAAGATGGGAGGCTTTCTACCTCTTTATATCTCTTTATATCTTTATATCACATAGATAACATAGGGCCACAGGCAAGGCTCCTAACCTATTGAACCTTTTTCTGCCTTATTAGGAAAGAAGATTATTTATTATAGGGATAAGATCATTAATATTAATAAAATAATGAATGAAAAAAAAAATTCCATAACAACTGTTAGAAACAATGTTTTTAAATATTACTGAATATGTCAAAGATTATTACCTGCACAACATTCCTATGAAAGGGAAAATCACGTTCTTTGGGGCAAAACGCAAAATCAGACTGTGGAATGCCTCCAGTGATGACGTCTGAAAGTTGTGGCTGAGCTTTTCTATATCCTTGAGAACTCTCTTGTTGTATAATAGCTTTTCCACTTTATGGAGCGCTACTGATCCTGTAACCAAACAGATAAAATAATATGACGAAAATCTCAAAATATTACCAGTTTACTGTCATATTATTGTCATTTGTCTCTCTATACAGTCATACCTGGCTGGAACCATTTTTTTGGATCCCTGGAAACTTTGTCTGGGTGTTCACAGACAGGGAAGAGGTGGTTATCATGAACATGTACATTTTGTATGTGGTTCTGCAGTGAATTCCACTTTGCCACCTTTTCTGGCCCAGACTCAGAGGAAATCGCACTCCAGTAAACATGGTTTTTGATGCTGTGCAACCATTTTTTCAGCACCTCGCAGTCCTTCATTTTTGAAAGTTTGTCAAGATTCTTAGATAAACCTGTACAAAGTAAAAGCTTGGTTGTACAATCATTATTTCAAGATAATCAAATTTACATGTTAGGTTGAACAATTCATTGAATAAGAATCAACTTTGTGTTTGATTAATAATACAAAGATAAATTACCTTTCTCAAAGTGCCACACGTCATAGAACTGAGTGATATTGCGGTCCCTCAGGTACTTCTGAATCTGCGGATGGCGATCGGTGACGATGTAGTCAACAGCTAAACCATTAGACTCCAGCTTATCGAGACAACGCTTCAATCCCTCATTTTCCATATGATAACTGCCACCAACCTCGTTGCTCTGTTGTTGGGTACACAACATTTCAAATGTATAAACAGAGTAGAGTATAAACAATAACAGATTAAAGAAAGTGTAACAATTTTTTTTTTGAATTACTAACCTGAACTAGTCGAAGATCCAGAATTTTGTTGGTTTCCATGTGCATAACGGTGTAGCTGCCAAATTTTGCTGAGTGTCCTATTGTAAACATCATAATCATATATAGAACATTACTGAGAACATCAGTATCATAATATTTTAGGAAAACTCAAAGACTATAAAATAAACGGCTTGATTTTTTTTATATACCTTAAACGTACCTGGCGTGTCAGCACGCATATCTCCAGCCACAGCAACATTGCCTCCCTCTTGCAGCTCTCTTATAAGATTCAGTTGATCTTGGTTCCACTTGTGTATTATGGTAGGCTCAATGAAATTCCTGGCATGAATCCTAAAAGTTAAAAAATGCATCATCTGGAGCTTCATGGCCTTGAAAATCTATTAACATAGAAATCAAATAACATTGATACAGTACATACATACTGAAACAACACAGTATTTGTTGTGTGAATTTTATTGTAATTGTAATACCTTCTCTAATTGTTTAAAAGATCCACCAGTAAAATATGTTGCAGCAGACAATAGCAGGTTTCCAAGTGGGGTACTCCCTACAATGGGCTGGCTCTGCCACCGTCTGTGGTAGTTACACTTTTCACAAAGCTGGGTGAATGCAACAAAAGTCCCCCTTCGTCTGCTCTGGACAACACACTTTGTCTTACAAATTGGACAGGACACAGACAACTCTCGAAGACAGCTTTCAAAAACAATGTATTTGCTGCTCCGGGTGTGTGTTCACAGTGTGTGTTCACTGCTCTGTGTGTATGCACTTTGGATGGGTTAAATGCAGAGCACAAATTCTGAGTATGGGTCACCATACTTGGCTGGATGTCACGTCACTTTCGTCACTTATTTGTTATCGCTGTGGTCGGGCTGTGGATCTATCCTAAGACAATATAAAAAGAATAAATATTAGGAAGTTGCTTTCATGTTATATATATTTTTTAAACACAAATGTATTGGTAAAAATGTGTGTAAATATGTATTTATATCTTACGCCAATTCTGATTCTTCAGTGACAACAGAATCTGGGTTATATGTGGAATCATTGGGTTCGACATTTAATTCTGATTCTTCTTCCTCATCTAACACCAGACGAGGTCTCTTACTGGGCCTGAAGACTGAGCCCCTTACTGGTGTTGAAGACAGCTGCACATCAGGAAGCATGTCAGTTGTTTGGGTGCCCACATCATGACCATAATATGTTGCCTCAATGCCTACAAGTACAAAAAAAAAAAAAGTAAAAAAAAAAATACAATTACTCAAAACCATCTGTCATGCTATTACAATTTTTTTTACAGTGAGAAACATAAGCCACTTTCTAATACACATAAGTTTCAGTAACCGGCTAGCGTGTGGCTACAGTTTCAGTCTCTATAGGGTCTGACTGACATCCAACTTCATGAAGTGTAGATGTAGTGGGGAGCTCTTGGGAACTCGAACCCTGCTGAGATGTTGTCTGTAAGAAATAATGACAATATGTAATCAATGATCAAATTACAGCTTAAAACATACATTTGACATGTAAAATAGTAGGAAAAAATTAATTACTGGATAATCATTAGACCACAAAAAATAAGCTTCATAAGCAGGAATTTCATATAATTGTTCTAACAAATTATATTACAGTCGTCAAAGGGATTTTTTTTTTTATTAAAGAGTGCAGATCTATAGTAATCGGTACTGAATGGAATCGTTACTTTTGTATTTTTAGAACGATTATAGCCAAATATCTATCGCTATAACTATTAACCCAAAACGAACACTAAACATTGGCTTTACTATAGTAGCCAAATCAAACACAGAACCATGTTTAGCATGCCAGCAGATAAACAAACACGTAGATAAACAATACATAAATGCTCTAATCAAAGAATAATATACACTAATTCCAAGTTCGCTGTTGAGATTAAGAAAAATTGTTTGTAACGTTAGGTGTTTGTCGGATAACGTTAAGTATGAATGAGCATTTAACAAACTGGTTTGCAGAGCCAAACAGTGTTGTTATTTGTTCACTTCCTTGCTACAACGTACAATTAGCAATACAAACTATTACAGTAAAACACATCGACGAAAAATAAGTCATACTTACAGGTTGTGGCCCGTAAACAGCTTGTTTTTAAAGTTGGAACTGCTCCATCTTTCAGGACAAGCCATTGGGCGAATCCTGCATTGAACTCGTGAAGATTGTGAAGCTTTCCTCCGTAAAATGTGCTGCACAGAGAGAGAGATATTTGTCGCGGCAACGACATGACACTCCAGCCTACATGGTCGTGGCCAAAAGTTTTGAGAATTACATAAATATTGGAAATTGGACTGCTTAAGTTTTTATAATAGCAATTTGCATATACTCCAGAATGTTATGAAGAGTGATCAGATGAATTGCATAGTCCTTCTTTGCCATGAAAATTAACTTAATCCCAAAAAAACCTTTCCACTGCATTTCATTGCTGTCATTAAAGGACCTGCTGAGATCATTTCAGTAATCATCTTGTTAACTCAGGTGAGAATGTTGACGAGCACAAGGCTGGAGATCATTATGTCAGGCTGATTGGGTTAGAATGGCAGACTTGACATGTTAAAAGGAGGGTGATGCTTGAAATCATTGTTCTTCCATTTTTAACCATGGTGAACTGCAAACGCATGCAGCCATCATTGCGTTGCATAAAAATGGCTCCACAGGCAAGGATATTGTGGCTACTAAGATTGCACCTAAATCAACAATTTTATAGGATCATCAAGAACTTCAAGGAAAGAGGTTCAATTCTTGTAAAGAAGGCTTTAGGGCGTCCAAGAAAGTCCAGCAAGTGCCAGGATCGTCTCCTAAAGAGGATTCAGCTGCGGGATCAGAGTGCCACCAGTGCAGAGCTTGCTCAGGAATGGCAGCAGGCAGGTGTGAGCGCATCTGCACGCACAGTGAGGCGAAGACTTTTGGAAGATGGCCTGGTGCCAAGAAGGGCAGCAAAGAAGCCACTTCTCTCCAAAAAAAACATCGGGGACAGATTGATCTTCTGCAGAAAGTATAGTGGATGGACTGCTGAGGACTGGGGCAAAGTCATATTCTCCGATGAAGCCCCTTTCCGATCGTTTGGGGCATCAGTCGAGCAACAGAGAAGGACAGCAGCTTGTGAGTGTTTTGTGTCGTTTTCTCATTAGACTACTGTGTGATCGTCATTGCTAGGAAAGTTTTTGGTTTAAATTGTGTGTGTCTTACCCTGGTAAATACGTGCTGAAAGTGGCGCTTGATTTTGCGTTTGCCTACCGCGCGACTGCCCAGTTTCGATCTGCTAAATAGTGAGGCGTGGCCAAAGCCAGTGAAAGTACTTAATTAGCTGTTTTGCAACCTAACTTGCCTATCTTCTGTGGTTTCATCCTCACTTCCTGCACTCTCTCAGTTTTCTGCTCTGGACTTGAACAGCGCTACGGACACTTTTTGCTCCACTTTAACATCTTGCTTGGACAACTTTTTCCCACTGTTGTCTAGACCAGCATGCACCGCCCCATCTGCCCCCTGGCTGTCCGAGGTTCTCCGTGAACATCGCTCTAAACTCAGGGCTGCAGAGAGGAAATGGCAGAAATCAAGAAACTCTACCGACCTCATTGTGTATCAGTCTCTCCTCTCTTCCTTCTCTGCAAATGTCTTCATGGCTAAAACATCCTACTACCACAACAAAATTAACAACTGTTGTGACGCTCAGACACTCTTCAAGACTTTCTCTTCTCTTCTTAATCCGCCGCCACCACCTCCTCCATCGACTCTTACAGCGGACGACTTTGCAGCTTTCTTCACAAATAAGACAAGATCCATCAGTGACCAATTCTCCACACCGCAGACTGAGGACAACTTCACAATGACCGACGCACAATCTTTCTCCTCCTTCTCCCCACTCTCAGAGATGGACGTCTCCAAACTTCTCCTGTCCAATCATCCTACTACTTGTCCACTTGATCCACCTCCTTCAAGCGATCTCTTCTTCAGTCATACCTTCGCTTACTCACATTATCAACTCCTCTCTTCACTCTGGAACATTTCCCTCAGCATTCAAGCAGGCTCGGGTAAGCCCACTGCTCAAGAAACCATCTCTAAATCCAGAGCTTCTTGAAAACTACAGACCAGTATCCCTTCTTCCATTCATTGCAAAGACACTTGAGCGAGCTGTGTTCAACCAGCTTTCTATGTTCCTTGTACAGAACAACCTCCTGGACAGCAACCAATCTGGCTTCAAAAGTAGCCACTCAACTGAGACTGCTCTGCTCTCGGTTACTGAAGCCCTGCGACTAGCAAGAGCAGCTTCAAAATCCTCAGTACTCATCTTACTAGACCTGTCTGCTACTTTTGACACCGTTAATCACCAGATTCTCCTGTCCACCCTCAGAAAGATGGGCATCTCTGGAACTGCACTCCTGTGGGTTAAGTCCTACCTCTCTGACAGATCCTTCAGGGTGTCTTGGAGGGGTGATGTTTCAAAGTCACACCACCTTGCTACTGGGGTTCCTCAAGGCTCAGTACTTGGACCACTTCTCTTCTCCATCTACATGACATCATTAGGATCTGTCATTCAGAAGCATGGCTTTTCTTATCACTGCTACGCTGATGACACCCAACTCTACTTCTCATTCCAGCCAGATAACCCGATGGTAGCTGCTCGCATTTCAGCCTGTCTGAGAGACATTTCTAGCTGGATGAATGACCATCACCTTCAGCTTAACCTTACGAAGACAGAACTCCTGGTGATTCCAGCAAACCCAGTGCTTCATCACAACTTCTCTATACAGCTGGGCTCGTCAACCATTACTCCTTCTAGGACAGCCAGAAACCTAGGAGTTGTGATGGATCATCAGTTAAGCTTCACAGACCACATTGCTACAACGACCCGGTCCTGCAGGTTTGCCTTATACAACATTAGGAAGATTAGACCCTTCCTGTCAGAGCAAGTAACCCAACTTCTTGTCCAAGCTCTTGTTCTCTCCAGACTGGACTATTGTAATGCTCTCCTGGCGGGCCTTGCTGCATGTACTGTCAAGCCTCTGCAGTTGATCCAAAATGCAGCAGCGAGGGTTGTCTTCAAAGAGCCGAAAAAAGCTCACGTTACTCCTCTCCTCATCAGGTTACACTGGCTACCAGTAGCCGCTCGCATCAAATTCAAGGTACTGATGCTTGCCTACAAGACGACCACTGGCACGGCACCAACTTACCTAAACTCACTGGTTAAATCTTATGTGCCCTCCAGAAGTTTGCGCTCTGCAAGTGAACGACGCCTTGTGGTGCCATCCCAAAGAAGTTCAAAATCACTCTCACGGACCTTTTCCTGGACTGTGCCCAGCTGGTGGAATGACCTCCCAATCTCAATTCGTACAGCTGAGTCTTTACTCATTTTCAAGAAACATCTAAATACTCATCTTTTTCGCCTGCACTTAACCAACTAACACTAGCACTTTTCCTTTTCTTGTCTTTTCATTTATTTAAAAAAAAAAACCTGGCTATGTGTTCTATACTAGACTAATTGAGACTTGTCATGTCACTTGTATACTGTAGTTGTTCTCTTGTTGACCTGACTGCTTCTATTGTTCTCACTGGTAAGTCGCTTTGGATAAAAGCATCTGCTAAATGATTAAATGTAAATGTAAATTTAAATCTGGAAAAAGGCTTGTCCGGAGAAGAAAAGATGAGTGCTACCATCAGTCCTGTGTCCTGCCAACAGTAAAGCATTCTGACACCATTCATGTGTGGGGTTGCTTCTCATCCAAGGGAGTGGGCTCACTCACAATTCTGCCCAAAAACAAAGCCATGAATAAAGAATGGTACCAAAACACCCTCCAACAGCAAATTCTTCCAACAATCCAACAACAGTTTGGTGAAGAACAATGCATTTTCCAGCACGATGGAGCACCGTGCCATAAGGCAAAAGTGATAACTAAGTGGCTCGGGGACCAGAATGGTGAAATTTTGGGTCCATGGCCTGGAAACTCCCCAGATCTTAATCCCATTGAGAATTTGTGGTCAATCCTCAAGAGGCGGGTGGACAAACAAAACCCCACTAATTCTGACAAACTCCAAGAAGTGATTATGAAAGAATGGGTTGCTATCAGTCAGGATTTGGCCCAGAAGTTGATTATGAGCATGCCCAGTCGAATTGCAGAGGTCCTGAAAAAGAAGGGGCAACACTGCAAATACTGACTCTGCATAAATGTCATGTAATTGTCGATAAAGGCCTTTGAAATGTATGAAGTGCTTGTAATTATATTTCAGTACATCACAGAAACAACTGAAACAAAGATCTAAAAGCAGTTAAGCAGCAAACTTTATGAAAACTAATATTTATGTAATTCTCAAAACTTTTGGCCACGACTGTACAACAACTCTTCTCCACAGCAATATAAAATGGCCTCGCCCCCCCCTTATTTAATATTCTCAGAGGAGGGGTTTATGTAAATATTGGGCTTAGTGACGTCAGCAACCCTGGAGGAATGTCGTGTAGTCCCTAACGGCCGTTTGCTGTAGTCCTTAGAAATGGATTTCTTTAAAAGCAAATATCTCCCTTTGCTTAAAACTTTAAACGTTGTAACTTTGCAGATGTTGTTTATGCTCAAACAGGAACATTACACACTAGCTAAAGTTAGAAAAGTGAAATCGTGTTTTATCACCCCTTTAAGCAATAAGAGAAATTCAAAGTGAAACAGGTCCAGTTTTGTTTCATTGACAAACTAGACTGCAGCCCAGCACACTTCTGCATAATGTTTGGCAGTAACCCAGAACCCCTTTGGCCTACAGCCTCTAGGGCTTCTTCCTCTGACTTGTGGGAACTGATAATAATACTGATAAAAATAAGGAAGCTCATGTGTTACAACCCGAATTCCGGAAAAGTTGGGACGTTTTTTAAATTTTAATAAAATGAAAACTAAAAGACTTTCAAATCACATGAGCCAATATTTTATTCACAATAGAACATAGATAACATAGCAAATGTTTAAACTGAGAAAGTTTACAATTTTATGCACAAAATGAGCTCATTTCTATTTTGATTTCTGCTACAGGTCTCAAAATAGTTGGGACGAGGCATGTTTACCATGGTGTAGCATCTCCTTTTCTTTTCAAAACAGTTTGAAGACGTCTGGGCATTGAGGCTATGAGTTGCTGGAGTTTTGCTGTTGGAATTTGGTCCCATTCTTGCCTTATATAGATTTCCAGCTGCTGAAGAGTTCGTGGTCGTCTTTGACGTATTTTTCGTTTAATGATGCGCCAAATGTTCTCTATAGGTGAAAGATCTGGACTGCAGGCAGGCCAGGTTAGCACCCTGACTCTTCTACGACGAAGCCATGCTGTTGTTATAGCTGCAGTATGTGGTTTTGCATTGTCCTGCTGAAATAAACAAGGCCTTCCCTGAAATAGACGTTGTTTGGAGGGAAGCATATGTTGCTCTAAAACCTTTATATACCTTTCAGCATTCACAGAGCCTTCCAAAACATGCAAGCTGCCCATACCGTATGCACTTATGCACCCCCATACCATCAGAGATGCTGGCTTTTGAACTGAACGCTGATAACATGCTGGAAGGTCTCCCTCCTCTTTAGCCCGGAGGACATGGCGTCCGTGATTTCCAACAAGAATGTCAAATTTGGACTCGTCTGACCATAAAACACTATTCCACTTTGAAATAGTCCATTTTAAATGAGCCTTGGCCCACAGGACACGACGATGCTTCTGGACCATGTTCACATATGGCTTCCTTTTTGCATGATAGAGCTTTAGTTGGCATCTGCTGATGGCACGGCGGATTGTGTTTACCGACAGTGGTTTCTGAAAGTATTCCTGGGCCCATTTAGTAATGTCATTGACACAATCATGCCGATGAGTGATGCAGTGTCGTCTGAGAGCCCGAAGACCACGGGCATCCAATAAAGGTCTCCGGCCTTGTCCCTTACGCACAGAGATTTCTCCAGTTTCTCTGAATCTTTTGATGATGTTATGCACTGTAGATGATGAGATTTGCAAAGCCTTTGCAATTTGACGTTGAGGAACATTGTTTTTAAAGTTTTCCACAATTTTCCACAACGAGAGCCTCTGCCCATCTTTACTTCTGAGAGACTCTGCTTCTCTAAGACAAAGCTTTTATAGCTAATCATGTTACAGACCTGATATCAATTAACTTAATTAATCACTAGATGTTCTCCCAGCTGAATCTTTTCAAAACTGCTTGCTTTTTTAGCCATTTGTTGCCCCCGTGCCAACTTTTTTGAGACCTGTAGCAGGCATTAAATTTTAAATGAGCTAATTAAGTGGATAAAAGTGTAAAATTTCTCAGTTTAAACATTTGCTACATTATTTATGTTCTATTGTGAATAAAATATTGGCTCATGTGATTTGAAATTCCTTTAGTTTTCATTTTATTAAATTTTAAAAAATGTCCCAACTTTTCCGGAATTCGGGTTGTAATACTGAGCAGTATTTCTTGCAAGATTTCAAACTAAAACACAAAGTGTCATATTACATATTTCATTGCTAATAGAGTGTTGAAAGGAAAACTGATGCAAACGTGTTGATATTTAAGCTATATGATTTCAGGATGCCACAGACTTCCTGAGAAGCTTGGTTTTTCACCATGCAGGTCAAGGTCAGATTAAAAAGAAATTAAAGTAACTTTAAAAAGTCAAGTCACCTTTATTTATATAGAGCTTTAAACAAAAAATAATTCATTAAAGCAACTAAACAACATTAATTAGGCAAACAGTGTGTCAATAATGCAAAATGACAGTTAAAGGCAGTTCATCATTAAATTCAGTGATGTCATCATCTCAGTTCAGTTTAAATATTATCTGTGCACTCATCTGCAATCAAGTCAACGATATCACTGTAAATGAAGTGACACCAACTAAGAAAGCCAGTAGCGACAGCGGCAAGGAACCAAAACTCCATCAGTGTCAGAATGGAGAAAAAATCTTGGGAGAAACCAGGCTCAGTTGGGGGGCCAGTTCTCCAGACCAGACGAAACCAGCAGTTCAAGTCCAGGCTGCAGCAAAGTCAGATTGTGCAGAAGAATCATCTGTTTCCTGTGGTCTTGTCCTGGTGGTCATCTGAGACAAGGTCTTTACAGGAGATCTGTATCTGGGGCTCTAGTTGTCCTGGTCTCGGCTGTCTTTCAGGGATGTAGAGGTCCTTTCTAGGTGCTGATCCACCATCTGGTCTGGATACGTACTGGATCTGGGTGACTGCAGTGACCCTCTGACTTGGATACAGACTGGATCTGGTGGCTACAGTGACCTCAGAATAAGAGAGAAACGGACTAATTTCAGCCACTTCCTGTGGAATGTTTCCTCTCTCTGGCATTGCTACCTATAGGGTTTTGTTTATTTTTGTATGATATCATTTTGTCTTCCTAAATTAGTTTAAATACTTTACCATCCCACCAAATGCTGTTTGCATGTTGTGTGTGAGTGTGTGTAAAGTAAGTGTGTGAGTCTGTGTCTTTATTTTTTTTTACTGACCCCATATATATATATATATATGTCTAACCAAAAATCTTCATACAGTGGACTAACAGTAAAATGTAGCATATATATATATATATATATATATATATATACACACGCATGTAAAAATGGCAGAATACGTAAGCAAAACAAAACGTCACACTCAAATAAATCCTAAATATTAATTGGCTGCACAGACAGTGAAGACATTTGTTCAAACAGGTGGTTTCTATCAAAAGTTCCTCTGTCTTCAGGATTTCCAGGTTAATCTGAGGTATAGTCATTTCAAATGTCAATAAGAAACAACAGAGTTAATTTCTGTCTAAACCCATTAGAATTGCTTGCATCTGTACTGTGTATTAAGAGTAAAGTTTGGTGGTTTAGGGAGTTTAAAATAATACTACTTGGCTATACCAAATAAAAGGCAAATTTCCTGGTTTGGGACCTATGATGTCCTAAATTCCCTGATTCTATGTTAAAACTTTAGAAGAACGTGCCTAGATTGAACCATGATGAATGTGTTAGAGAATTTTTAATTCTCTATTTTTAAGCATTTATACAATAAACAAGCCTCGTTTTTATTATTATGTCAAAGTTTCCCCCTTATAGTTTTTTCCCCCTCCATCCTATTTCCTTCTAACATGCATTTTCCACATTTGCCTGTTTAACATTAACATTTGAGATATTATATATATATAACAAATGTACAATAGGGCAAAATAATATGAATCATAGGACGTACCATAGGTCGGTCAAACCAAGTCATGGATCATGGAATAGGAACTATTTGATGAAGCAATTTCTTGATTATATGAATCTGTTACACATGAGGGTATTTACAAAATGTCAGAATACTTTAACAACAGTTATTATGTTACCTGGTTAACATCTCTATGTTACCATTGTGAAAAAAAGTACACCTTAGCATTATTTGAAAAATAAATAATATACGTACTTTAAAATAGTAAGAGTGAACTCAATGTGATGTTTTTTGAACATTTCATTTCATGACATAAAAATGTATTATTTAAATATAGATTAAAAGTAATTTGTTGAATGTAAGAGTGTTTTTCTGACCTATGTTTTTATAGATTATTCCATTATTACTTCTGTTGTCTTTAAAATATGGTTAAAGAGTGCTACCAAATGTACTGTCAGTTTTTGACATTTACGTTAAACACGAATATAATGTATTTTCGATTGAAACGTGTATGTCATTTTTTTAATATATTTGAAATTACACATTTGTAATGATTAAGTTTGCAATTTAGTACATTTGAAATGTTTGTTAACTTTAAATGTAATATTGAAAAACACTAGTTACACGCTGCTTTAGAATGTAAGTCAAAACATAAAAATAAGTTTACTTCTTTAAAGCACCAGAAAAGAAGATGATTTGAAATGTACTTTTAAATTATAAAACTTTTAATTACACATCATTACAAATTAAGAAAGTGAAAGTGTAGGCTACCTTTTAAAAGCAACACTATGCAACTTTTTCTGCCTTTTTGTTTTATCTCTAATCACTACGGTACATTTAAGTGATCATTTTTGGCCTATTGTCATTGTCGCCTGTTCGGGTCGTCACCGCCGCGGAGTAACACATATCTGCGTGAATCGCCATAGACATAAATTTGGAAAAGTAGCTCCTGTTAGAATGTTCCTCCGCGGGATGCGTGCAGTTCTGTTATTAACCGCTAGAGCGTCAACATTTACATAGTGTTGCATTAAGTGGCATTTTATTTCATTAATATTATTTAATCTGTAAGTACAGTGCGTTTGAAGTGCATATTAAAAACAATTAAGCATGTTTTTTTCCTTAAGGTAGGAATATTTCACTTCTATAAATTGTTGTTAGTACCAGTTCCAAATCAGTTAAATTTTCAAATCAGTTTTAGAGCACTTTACAAATAAATTTTAGTGCAGTGTTAGGCACTTCTAAACTGTCTTATCTCATAGACATTTAGGGATAAATCGACTGACAAGAATGAGATACAAATCCACACGCAGTTTAACTCTCACAAAAAAAAAAAAGAGCAACAGCACTCCTTTGAGGTCTTTTGATCACAGTGTGAGGACGAGTGCTCCAGTTTCCTGTGTTCTTAAAAGGCATTTTACTTTTAATATGAATTTGCAAACTCATCTAAAATTACTTAATTTTTAATGATGTTTTAGTAAAGAGATAATTGTATGACCTTAATGTAGTTTGACCATCAGTGCTGATATGCAGAGCCATTAGAAACAATTGACCTTGACTGCTGCTTAATGGTACAATTCATAATTCATGAAATGTATTTATGCAATTATATTTTTTTTATAACGTGTGACCCATTATTTGAATCAAAAATACAATTCCTCATTTTATGCACATACATTTATGCCACTTTCATTTTTGTTATTGTTGTTAAGACAGTTTTGTTCTTTTTTTATAAAGTTTGTTGTGGATTAAATTAAGAATAGAATGATGATATAATAATAATTATGATTAGTAGTAGTAGTAGTAGTAGTAATTAATTATTGATCTAACATTAATAACAGATCAATTTCACGAGTCTATAATCCTAAACAATATTCTATATTGAATTTTCTAATTTATTTTCAAAATTTTAAAGCCATCTATATCTTCAGACTATATTTTAAAATACTGTTAAGATAATTAGGGGGAAAATTAAGGTTTGCTAAATCGAAAAACTATATCCAGTTGCTTCACATTCACCAGACATTCTACGATGACACGGAAGAATAAACACACAAGTGCAAATGCAAGAGACTTTTTGCAATGGTGGTGTGAACTCCTGCTGTCACATATCCTCTCAGGACTGGACATTTGTTCTGTTGCAGGGGTGTAGATCATGGGGGGAGGACACATGCCTCCAACTATGGGAAAGAATCAAATTCTCAGTAGTATTTGCAGTCAATATTGTAAAGATTGTATTTGTTTGTAGTCCTCCTAGCCGGGTTTCCTGCCACTAATGTTATGTTTAATATCAAATTGTTAAATATCTTTAAGTAAACGACTAATATGAGGATTTTTTTTTGTCTTACAGCCTCAAGTCGAATTTATTTGTATAGCGCTTTATACAATACCGATTGTGTCAAAGCAGCTTTACAGTGTCAAACAGGAAAATTGTTTGTCAATAATGCAAGACAATAACAAAGAGTAATTTGTCCAGCTAAAGTCAGTTCATTGATGATTCATTGATGTCATCATCCAGTTCAGCTCGCTTCCAATAAATATTCCATATACAGACAACTACGAGTCAACCATGTTTGCATGCAATTCAGGTTAATGTCAGCAAGAGCAGGAAAAATAAAATGTCACAGCCATTGTCTCGTGGAAGTGATCACGTGCACACTCCCCCTGCTGGAGTACTAAATATATGACTTTTATATTGCTTATTAAATAAATATTTTAGTATCTATTTTTACTTTAAAAAACGGACTCATCTTATTGATCCAGGAAACGACAGTGCAGGCCAACAAGACTAGTGTTTACATTGGGAAAATTTATACTTTAGTGGAAATCTCCTGCATATATATGATAGATCAAACATATTGTAAAATAAATCAACAAATAACACTAAAAAAATAAAAATATTTCACGTCACACTAGTAATGTAAATCTTTAGGTGTTCACTATTTGTTTTATGCATTCAATAATGAGCTATTTCATAAAAAAAATCAACACGCATGCTCTGTACTGTAGATCTAGATTTTGTCTTGAAATGCTGACTTCAGGGCTCCATATTGAAATTGTGTTGTATTTAATGATCGTTGTTAGACACTGGGTTAAATTAAACAGCGAGCGTGTTTCCACAAGAAATTGTATGTACAATGCACAACATATATTAAAGTTCTTTTGGCAAATGGAGTTAAGCCACACCTAGATCCTGCCCTATTTTCACAAAAAAGCACAAGCTTTTCTTCAGCTACATTTATGTGTGTGCCGGTGCTGCTGTTAGTACCCGGCTGTGTAACTTGATAGGGGGCATCGAGAGAGGGATAGGGGAATGCTGAGTTGCAATGGAGCTGAGTACGATACAGGTAAACTGAATTACAACTTTAAATTGTTACTTTGTTGCAGCTCGAGGCGGTCGCCGCGCGAGCTTGAAATATGCTTCTTTGTTTTTTTTTTAAATTAAAATCCTTATTTGTTAATCGATGCTCCCTCGACACGTCGTAATATTTGAAGTTCGCTAAAATAACGAATTGATTCCTATCCAATCAAGCCAACGAAGATTTGAAAATGTTGTCTCGTATTTAGATGAGAAACTTTTTTTGTTTATAAATGTATTTGAAATTTCCTCGATGCTGTATTGGTTTTGTATAAAAATGCATTGTTATATTAAGAACGTGTGCTTTTGATATTTCGATTTTTTCGTTAATGATTAATTTCTTTGTGTGCCGTGTTGACTACCTAGATTCTCCCTCTTGCCCCCCCACCCCCACATTTCACATTTGCCATTTGCCAAACTGATTTTTTTTTTTGATTTTTTTTATTAAAAACTATACGAATCCAGTTCGCGATTTTAAAGGGAAAGCTTTTTTTAAAAACTTATTTTTATGTCGACACATTTTCCGATAAAATCTCGCGAATATTAAACATGATTTTAAAATGACGTGGTAATGAAACTTGTAGGAAGAGGTAAACTTTGTGCAGCTGGCTGCTGATTTTCTTTGAGACTACGAAGTTTTTTAACCATGCTCAAGTTATTTTGTCTTTATATAAGCTGTAATATTATATTTAAAATGTTGTGTTTAGTCAGTATAACGTGATATTGTTTGGTGGCTTTTAATATTAATATGAGATTTTTTTGTGTTGGCTAGAAATGCTAGGCTTTTTGCAGTACATTTTTGAAATGATAACCTATGAGACTTTTATGTATGTGGCAGTAGGAAGTTACCTAAAATGTTATTGCGCGTATTGAATGAATACCAGTATTATTAAGCCTTCCAAAACACCCGGATTGAGGATGTTGTTTATCGGTGTTATATGAGTGATTGTTTATTAAATATAAACAATTTCTGTCGTCAGTAAGTCTAAAATGACGTATTTTCTTTTGCATACTAATAAATATAAAATTTTTGTTTTGAGTTTTATTGTTTACTTTATGAGCTATTTTAGTATGCTAATACAGTATCTTATTATATTTCAATAAGATATTAAAACAACAACAATCATACTAGTTTTAAGAATGTTAATGTTATTAAAATAATGTAAAAGAATATATTAAACCACAGTATTATACATTCATGCTTTTAAGCAAAATATTTATTTGTATAAACTGAATTATCTATGGTATGTTTGAGATGAATCAGTCTTCATACGTATATACATGCTTCTTTAAATATCTTTATTAAATATTTATATACATAATTATAATTTAAAATTATAAAAATTATTTTGTGTGTAATATTCAGTGAAGGCTTTATTTATTGTCCATTTTAGCTGGTTATTATTAGTTTTTATGTTTGATAACAGCAAACCACATTTTGTCACCATCACTCCAGAACCTTTATGTTTTAATTTCTATAACTCCAAAAACAAAAACAAACAAAAAATCTTTATGCTTTTTTTCTACTGCTATTAGGCCATTCCCAAGTAGATTAATACATTGGAATGTGTTTTCAACCATGGAAACCAATGAGGACCAAGCAATTCTGAGTAGGTTATGTGAATGATTGGTTCCTGTGTAATTTGCCCCTACTGTATATTATGTTTTGGGAATATTTGCCTTAGATTTGAGCTAAACCACTGATAAAAGACAGATTATTTTTCCTACTGCTCAGCTGGTTTGAGAAGACTGCAATGCTTAGTGCTTAGACAGATAATTTGAATCATGTGAAGAGTGTTTGCATGTGTGTATTTGTTCTTCATAGTTTGTATGCATCAGTTTTTTTCTAGAGCTTTGACTGTTATGAAGTGTTTGAGTAATGACAGCATTTCTATTTGCTTACAATACCTGCACAGGAGAAAGTTCCAAGTCAACTATATGAATTAAGTTGTTTTTTAACCATGGACTGGTTTTAATGCTTGTGAACTTGTGTAACCTATAATTATTGTACTCTGGCTCAGTATTGTTGAAGATATTCTAAGCAAATGTGTCATTTTCTCACACAGCTGTAAAAAAAGCCACATGTGGGTGTTTTCATATGTGCATACAAACATGTTTATTTTCTAACCTATTTGCTCTTGTCTTAAACAGTGGTTAGGTGCACCCAGCTGCCTTCGAGGGTCTTTTGCCTTTTATAAGTCAGTGGGTTGCAAGCAAGCATCTGGGGGTCCAACCCAGGTTTGGAAGCTTGGTGAGTTCTACTTCATGCGCTGTGGCCCCCAGGAGCCAGTGTGTATAGCAGAGGTCACATTGCTGTGGGAAGATCAGACACAACACCGCCTGCTGGCCAGTTCTAGACTCTACTTCTTACCTGAGGACACCCCGAAGGGCAGAGCAGTAGAGCACGGAGAGGTGAGAGATGGGAAAAGTAACATATATAAACTTTGATTAAAGGCAAATAGTGCATAGATCCATCCTTGAGCACCAGATGTATGTTACCATCTTGAATGTAGATATACACACCATTTTATATAACAGTTAATATTGTCATGAATATAGCCATTGTTGCTTATAGATAAATAAATATATATATTAATAGTTTAACAAATTTTTCCGTTGTGTGTTAATAAAAAAATCAAATAATTAAAAACAAATAGTAACACAAATTCATAAATAAAGCAAAAGGTTTATGGAGATTCAAATAATCTTAAAGAAACTCAATTAATTTGATTAGTTATTTTATGAGGGCAGTGTATGTAAGGTCAGTACCACAATAGAGTTTGGAATACAAAAAAGTTTAGAATGATTAACAATTTTGAATGTTTTTTTAAAAAAAAAGTCTCTGATGCTCATTAAGGCTGCATTAATTTGATGAAAAATAAGAGTTAAAACTATTATTGTGACACATTTTTACAACTTATAAAACTGTTTTCTGTTTTAGTAGAAAAATAAATATAATTTATTCCTGTTGTGGCAACGCTGGAGTTTCAGCAGCCATTACTTCAGTCTTCATTTAGTGTCACATGATGCATCAAGGATAATTAGGGGCCAAGCACCGAAGGTGCGTGGGCACCTATTGTATCCGTTAGGATTCTTCTTCTTATTATTCTTCCGCTTCCGCCGCAAGTCTATGGCAGTTCTTAAACATTCTTATAGAGGACAGTCCCAACATTAACTATAGCAAATTTGAAGTCTCTAACTCCAACTCTCTAGCGCCACCACTTGTCCAAAGTTCAATATTTTTATGCGAATAACTTTTGAACCGTAAGCCAGAAAATGAAATTTCTTTTTTCATCTGAATCCTTGGCTCATGCCAAGTCGAATGAACTCTAAAATTCGCTATTTTCAATTTTTTGAAAAATCTACTTTTTCGAACTTGTCCTAGTCGGTTAGTCCGATTTTCACGAAAATTGGCTCAGATCATCTTCAGACAATACTGGCAAAAAGTTATGGAATTGAAGTTGATGCATCCAACCATTCTCGAATGACACGTTAACAAATTTGACGAAAAGCACGCAAAAATGTGTTTGAGGCTATATCTTGGCAACGGTGAGGCATATTGAGACCAAACTTGGTGTGTGTTATAAAAACCATGACCTGAGACTACCTGCAGTGTTTCGACGCAGCGCCACCTAGAGGTCAGGAGATATGAAAAATGCATATTTTGGCTTATAACTTCTGAATGCTTTGGCTAAAAATCACACAACTTGTCTCTTTAGATTCAGTGAGTCATGTCGAGTCGAATGATATACAATTTTCCCGTGTCAGCCATTTTAGGCGTCGGCCATTTTGAATTATGTTTTCAATTGCTGTATTTTTTGGAACGCAGCATCGTATCGTTACGAAAATAATTACAAAAATCTTCGGCTCCATGCCCTGAAGGTACTCAAAAAGTTTGGTGGCAGAGTTATAATGAAAGTAATAATGTAAAATAATGAAATATCACAAAAATGCTAATAACATTTGAATAAATTAGACTATTGAAGCGCTGGAGTGCTTGGCCCCATAATTGCTGCTTGCAGCTATATTTTCTTTTAATTTCATTAATTATTATTAATGTTAAACGTTTTTGCTGCTTAATATTTTTCTGTGAAAACTGTGATATGCGCGCATTACATTGGTCAAAAAATTACGGTGAAGACATCTATTATGTCACAAAAGATTTACATTTGAAATACATTCTGCCATTTTAAACTTTTTATTCATAATAGGAAAATATTAAGCAGCAAAAACTGTTTTCAACATTGATGTTGTTATTGTTATAATAGTTATTACCAAAGGCTATTTTCTTGCCAAGAACAGAGTAGTTTACTGTTATTTTAGACATGTTAAAATATAAATAGGTAATAATAAGAATTAATAAATAATGCAAAATACATACAGAAAGGTTTTTATTTATCTATAATATATTTAATTTATGTAACAATGTAATAACAATGTCAGGACACATGCACAGCACTGCAATTTGTATTTTTTCCATTCAAACTGTGTATTGTCTCTTGAACATGGCCTGAGCATGACACACAAAAGGGAGAATGTAAAATCCCATCCCTTTTTCTGTTTTGTGCAAATTAAAAACTGCTGTTAAATGTGCTGTTAACTAGTAATAAGAATTTGTTACTTCAGTCATACTGTAGAATGTTGAATTGGTAATGAAACTAGCACTTTTATAGTTTGTTAGCCATATGCTGATCAAAAGTAAAAAGACTCCCTTTAGATACTATAATTTGAAATTGAAATCCTTTTGCAGTATGAAGTAGCCATGCCTAAATTGGAAAAGCATTTTAAACAAAACCTCAACGTACTTATTAATAATCTGTTTAGAACAAGATCCCTTTTTATAGCAAAATAAATGACTAAAGAGAGAACCTAAAGCTTTTCAGTTTCAATTGTAAATGGTTGAATGTGAGAATGTTGCAAAGATAAGCATCTAAATGTCAGCTGGGCTTTTACCCCCTTTTTTTAAAAAGCAAAAACGTTTGAGTTGGTTGTTTTTGCCTGAGGTGACTAGTGTCCTATTGTTAACTAGTATAACATGGGGGGGAAAAGGGAGAGGCTTCTCTCTAGTATTCACTTGTTAAAATATATCAGGCCATTAAGCTAAACCTGGTCCTGTCTGTAAGCTCATATGGATGTGTAAGATTTGTAGTTTCATTTATTAGACATTTGCTTGGTGTTTATATGTGTTTCTGCATGCAGGATGAAGTCCTCGCTGTATCAAAAAAGATTGTGGTCAGAGTGGAGGATCTGGTGAAGTGGACTTGTCAGGAATCGCCACAGTGGAAGCATAGCAGTCAAAACATTCATGGCTCTCTGACGTCTGATGTGTCACAAGATGCTACTTATCCACAGGAAGGAAAAACGAAGAGGGAGGGTGAGAAACTGATGAAAAATCCTGAAATGTGTGTGTGAATTTGGAATTTTGACTGGACTTAAAAAAAAAAAAAAAAAAATGCATTCATGTTTAACGTAGGCCAGTTATACTAGTATTATTTACATACTATTCACATGATTTACATACTACTATAATAGTTAATAATCTAGTATTTCTCTTTAGCTTTATATATTATCTATTTTTCTGTTTAACACTGTAAAGCTGTTTTGACACAACCAATATTATATAAAGCACTGTACAAATAAAGGTGACTTGACTTTATTTAATTTTTAGTCATTTTAGTAAATCAGCTTAAACTTGTGTCAGTTAGTTACAACTAATTTTTTTTTTAAGTTATATTTCAGCTTTATTTCAATGAATGATTAAAATGATTCCGACTGATGAATCCGAAGGTTTATCTCTTCTCATCCCGATTGAAATTTCAAATGGTTTAGGCATTTTTATTCCGAATGAGGTGTTTACACTGAGCATTTTCATTTAGACTGGACTTTAAAACCGATTATAATAAAAATAAAGTGCTCCATGTAAACTTACTGATTCAGACAAAGAACATCTTGCCTTATCGTCTTATGAAACAATACTGTTTAAGGGCTTTTGTTAGGAAGTGAATAGTGTGAATAAAAATGGCCTATTTTGTCTATTGAACTCAACTAAACACATCACTTTGGAGTAAGAAGCATCTAAGAACCAAAGGTGTAAATCAGACTTGAAAGCAGCATTTGATCAGTTTTCCTGTCCTGATATCCCCTTGCCCCTAGCGGTTCATGATGGAACTGCAGAGGTTTTGTGAGATATCGAGAGAGAGAAAAAAGTTTTACCATTTTTAAAATAAATTTAAAAAAGGAAAGGATTTTATTGAAAGGTCAGAGCACTACTTGACATTCCAGGCGGTCCAGCTTACATAAAATTTCCTTGTTTATAGTTAAAGTATTTTGCAAATATAACAACCATAAAGTCTGAGCCCGGAGATTGTAACGGCTATATTATATTATATTATTCATTTAATCTGCACTAGAGCATGACAGCTGATCTGATGGCGATGATCATTATTTTACAGTTAATAAATTGTTCCTAAATTTATATACTGACACTTTTGTTTTGTTTTGTTTTCTCTTGCAGATGAGCCATTACAGCAGAAGGTGAAGGTTCTCAGTTATCCCCAGTACTGCCGCTTTCGTTCCCTTCAAAGACGTGTCCCAGATCAGGCTAGCTCCCCTAGTCTGCAGGACCCTCACCTGCTGGCTCTAGGAGGGATAAAAGTGTCCCTTCACAACACACGAGTCCTCTACTGCCGGGATACTTTCAACCACCCTACTCTAGAGAGCAATGCTAGCATTCTGACACAGCTTGGTGAGTACTACACTCTTGCTGGATTGTGACTATAAACTTTTTTGTGATTTGGCAGGCTAATTCAGTTGGCAAACATTTATTAATTATATAAAAGACATTCAAAATGACTAATATATATAACTTGAGTGTTACAATACAGTGTACACAGGGTCCAGAATTTGGGCAAGTAATGTCACTTCATGTTACCTTAAGTAATATCACTCAACTTATGTTGATAGAAGACCTTTAAGTCGTGATAGAAGTTTTCTTTAGTAGACTATTTGATTTGTTAAAGACCTGTTGTTTTTAGCTGTTCATTACTTGATTTGTTTTAGTTTTTTATTAATGAATTTATTTGTTACTTTGCTTTACTTTGTTGCTATGCTATTACCTTTAGTTGAATAAAATAATTGAAGGAGTATTTACTTAATTGAGAAATACTTTTAGGCTAGGTGATATTTTTATTAGAATTAATTTATATTAATATTTGACTAAGTGTTTTCAATAGTGTGTTTAATACCTTGTTACTGGCACTGAGAAAAGTGTAATTTTACTTTTGGTTGTATTTATTTAAAAATGTTGGTATTGTGACAACTCCCATATGTAGTGTATATTCTTTGAATTTAATTTTAACTCCACTAAATGCTCGAAATGGTTGCTTTCTTGGTTGCATTCAACTCAAATGAGTACTGTTGCCCTAAAAATGCTATACGTTTCTGTCCCAGGATGCTCCTCTCTCAGTCTGAAGGGGCGACCTCGTAAAAGAAAGGGCAGTGATGGCAAAGGTGGTGATCAGCAAAACAATAACCATTTATCAGAGTCATGGATGGAAAGGATGAAGGTATGCTGTGGATTTACAACACAATTAGATCTACAGGCATCTTTTTGGAATACAATTCTGATGTCTAAACAGGATGTTTTAAGATTTTGATCAAATGGGGAAAAGTGTACTGTGACGTCACTGTGTGCTTCCTGTTTTGTTTAACTTAGATGTCTTGACTTCCTTTCACACCATTTGTGTCTTTACTGCCACTTTTTTTGTCATAATGATGCACATTATATTATATTGAAGGGACCACAAAAACAGAAAAGGAACAAGGCTAACTATTTTCAGTAACACAGCTACTTTCATGAAAACAAATTTCTATTTTTGTATGTTTTAAAATATATAATATATATTTAAATGTATAACTACAAGCATATACCATTAAAATAACTAACATTGCCAAAACAACCCTGCTTGCTTGGTAGTATCATTTTAAAATTAAAAATTACAATTGCCTGTGGCCTCTACACAAGTATATACCATAGCTTAGCAAATTCATGCTTATGGTAAGGCTATCTATTCATTTCAATAGAAATCCATTCTGTTTGGAATTTTGCATTAAAGTAAAATATTTCCCAATGGCTTCAAGTTGGACAAATTAATTCACTGCATTGACCAACATAAAAGCTGCTTGGTTTGAATGGAAGGAATTGTGCTTCATATAATTGCTACAATACTGACAATAGACAATGGACTTTTTTTCTAACGTGATTGCACCTTAATGTTCTTATTTAGCAGTTATTAAAAGAAAGACCTTCTAATGTGTTTTAACTGATTCCTGTAGGAGAACGTGATGGGCAGTGTGGAGTTGCATTGGGATGGGAACTGGCTCCCACATCCAGAGGAGCAGCTCTTCCTGGATCAGCTGTTTTTCTTTATGGAGCGCAAGGGTTCCCCTATAAGCAAAGTTCCCAACCTGGGTTTCAAAAAGAGTATGTATATGACTGCTTTTGCATGTGGAAATTTAGCTGAAACTGAGCACCAATCACTTACTAGAATCACTTCTATGAATTTTTTTTAACTTAACTAGGTGGTAAAAATTTCTAACTTAACTAAATAACCAAGCTGTCTTACTGTTTGTCCACAGTTGACCTCTTCCTCATGTATTCAGTTGTAAAAAGGCTGGGGGGCTATGAGAGGGTAAGTTTATCATGTCGTTTCATTACTTGGCCCTGCTGAGTTAGCTGTAATCCATCATAACAGAATGAAAGTGATAGCGGTGATCTCAGCAGTGTAAGTGGGAGTAATTGTCTTCCCCATCACCTGCAGGTGACATCGCATCGTTTGTGGAAGACTGTGTACAATGAGTTGGGTGGAAGCCCAGGCAGCACCAGCGCTGCCACCTGCACCAGGCGGCATTATGAAAGGTGACTGTGAGGCTCTGATTACAGCAACCATCCTTTCCTGCTGTATCAAAGGGCTAACTGATTTATCGTTTTCTCTGTCGATCAATTCTAGGCTGATGCTACCTTATGAACTGCATATAAGGGGAGAAAACACAGAACTTGGCAAGCCTAGAGCTACATTTGTCTCACCCACTATCATCAAAAAGACTGTGTGGGGCAGAGGGCTGTCAAACAGCCCCAAAAAGAATGCAATTACCACCCAGGTAAGGATTTTACTTGTCTGTAGCACAAGAAAAGAGAAATGCTGATCCTTTTGGTTCATTGCATGCAAGTACTCTGACTGACATGTGATGTGACAAATCACAGTTTGCTTTGTTCATATGTGCCATTTATCTAATATACGTTATGCCACACTGCTGTAGAAAAAATATTTAAATATTTGTGCAGCAATCTCAAACAAAACTTTAAGAAAGATTTGATGTCAGGACTGATAAAAATAGCCTCACACTATTACTCTCAGATTCTGTGTAATCAGTCTAGGCCATCACTGGTGTCATACCTGAATGAATCGACTTTTCAATACCATCATTATGACACCACGGCTATGGAAACCATCAGTATTATACAAAAATGCAGTAGAACATGGCATTCCATCACAGATAGGTATCTCATTTAGCAAGAATGAATGGCATTACTAAAGCAAGAAATCCAGTTAACATCATTCAACAAATCTACTTTCACTGCAGTCATGGCTACACCACATACATCATTTCTAAGCTGAAGCATCAAAATTAACCTAATAAAATGACAAAAAAATATATGATGACTGATGACTTTATCAACTCAATCGTGTTTATACCTTGCAAATAACATTGTTATAAAACAAAGAGGGTGATAGCGTGTTTTAAAGTTGATCTAGTTAATTCAGTAATAATACTATGAAAACAACCACAATTATTTACAGTGCGCTGCTTGCTAGCTCTGACTATTAGTACGCACTCTGAACATCCAAAGGATGTTAAAATGCCGATGTTACTGGATGCCTAGATGGCCCCGGTTTCGCCAACTCAAAATCTGAATAGGTTAAAGCTACGATTTAATTGCCTTTTATTTAAAGGTACAGGTAGCCGCACTGTTGACTCTGTAGGCCTCAAGGCTGAGTTCTTTGACCATGGCAACACATGATTGCTGAAATATGATTGGATAAAAGTTGTAATACAAAGATACACTATTGGAAGCAGTGCAACTAAGAGAAAAGCTATGAAATGAAGAGAATAGACAATTCAGAATTTAATTAACATTCATGGAAAGTTTTAATATTTCAATTCAGTGATTCTGATAGTGTTTTGTCTGGCAGACAAGACCTTGCTGGCCCTCAAGGCCCACCACTGCAACCTATCATATTAGATCTTACTATATCTGGAAAGCATTGCCAATTTTATTGTGTTAAAATACATCAGTAGAATGAAAATTGAGTTTTTGTTTTCTGTGCTACTTTTTCAGGCTTCACCACAAGATGGTGCTGTTGTTGTACGTAAAAGAGGAAGACCACCTGGAAAACGCAATGCCAAAGTTCTGTCCAAAGGCAGAGTTGGAAGACCACCCTTGCACCCCAAACCTCCCTTAGAGAAACCAGCAAGACCCCATCAAGAGATTGTCCAGCCATTGAATATTTTTCAAGAGCTAAAGCTCACCAACCATCCTCATGGCCAAGGTCTGTCGCTCGTATCCTCTACACCGGTGCCCCATCAATCTATGCTTGGGCGAGATGTGAAGAGGGAGACTATACAACCTCAAGCTCCTTCCTTTCTGTCAGTTCCTTGCAAATTGCTGGCAGGTGGTTCCTTGGAAGGATTCAGTCCTACTAAAGGACTGTGTCCTTTGGACCTCTTCCGAGCCCGTCTGGGTCTTAATGGAGTGAGTACTCATGAGGTTACTCCTCAAGATTCTTCCACACCCCACCAGACAATTATGGTGCATCAGCCCAAAGTCAGTACGCCTGAGACTCCTGAGAGTCCCCAGCACCAGTGTTCAGGATGTAGTTTGGATCCCTCATCCCAGAACGGAGGACTCGCCATGACTAGAGCTCCCCTGCCCCCTCTTAGGATCCTCCCACTGGACATTGGCTGTAGTCTGCAGCTGCGTCAACTGATGCGCTCCCGTCTAGGCTCAGCACACATGAACACCTTCACCAAGCGTCTTTCTGAAGTTCTGGCTCAGGATCTCAACAAGACCTCCCAACCCAATGGCATTATTCCTCAAGACCAATCCCTCCCACTGAACCTGAGCAAGCGAGCCATTACCAAGAGGTCTGTTGGAGACATGGAGCTCACGGAACTGCAGAGTTGGGGTGACCAGTTAATGACCAAAAGGCCAAAGATGGAAGCTGAGGATCTCGGAGTATCTCTGAAGTTGAATGGCACGTCCCTTCTGGTGCCTTTGAACCAAGATGAGCCAGCTGATCTTAGCTCGCCCAGCCGGGCCAGAGCTTTAGTTCAGGACAGGACCAATGTGGCTTTGACTCTTCCTGAGGCAACTTGTTTCACCTTAGTGCCCAAATTGTATGTCCCCCCTGAAAAGCCATCCAGTATTGCTGCTTCCCCAGACAATCTACATAGTATGTATCACCTGAAACAAGGGAAAGAGAAGACCAGTGCAATCGAAGTGACAGTTAAAAAAGAATCAGAGAGTGGATATCTAGATCCAGATCTAGAACCTCAACCAAACAGTGACCTCTACTCACAGTGTGTACCTACTGATGACATCAAAGAGTCGGACACAGTTTCCTCTCTCAAAGTACTCTCTAGTTCCCTCCTTTCAAAGCCATCAAGCTGTTAGCATGCAGACATGAGAGCATTACTAACGCTTGCGTACTTTATCACTCCTTTCTGCTCTGCCTTCCCTGTGGACAAGTTTGTATTATGAATGATCAAAGAGACAGTTTTGCAGATGCATTGCTATCTGCTAAGTACCTGATTTTAAAACACTACTCAACTTTGAACTGATACAGGTGGCCATGGTTCTACCAAAGATAAGGTGCCTTGAACTTGATTAGTCTATATTTTATTACTTTTAAGTTGAAACATGGTGTAGTTAGTGGATCATCAAATGGCCAGCCAGTAAAGGACACATGACTCAAATGACTCATGGAGCATTTGATTTCTCTTCTTCTTTTTTAAATACAGGTATTTAAGAAAAACAAGGACACAGATTCTGAGTCTGGTTACTGTTGGATCCAGATATCAAAAATGTATTGTAACATCATAGCAGAAAATTTGGTCAGCTACTGAATTTTTTCTTAGACTTAAATGCTTTGTTTATAAATGATACTTTGATGACAGCAGTGTCTTTTTTTGTGTGGGTGTAGGTCATACTCTTTTCTTATTTATCTGTTTTACTCCTTTATCTCAGTTCTACTTTACTGGACTTTGGCAGTGTGAATTTTTCTTTTCTTTTTTTTTCTCCTCTGTGTGTATTTGTTGAACTCCGCTATTTAAGAAAAAACCACCATATGAGCTCTGTGCTGGATTTTATCATGTTTTGAATAGCTACTCATTTTAAAACAAATGTACTGTATTGTGCAAATAATATGCATATTTTGCGACCCAATGCAAAAATATTGTAGGTAATTACTATTTGTGACCATTTATAGACATCATCGATGTGTGTTTACAAAGAGACTGATTTAGAGCCGCCTGTTAGAAAATGGATAACTTAAATTGCTTTTCACTCCTTTTAGACTGACTTCTCTTAATGCAATGTATTTCACAGGTTTACAGAAGACAAATTATATTTTCGTAATTTACACTCAGTTTGCTATGAACAGTAACTAATTGCTTGTGTAAAACATTTGTATGATCATTCTTTATTAATCTATTGGTCGTATTTAATTATTATAATTTTTTTTCATTTAATTTACTTGAAAGTCAGCCAAACAGAATGATAATCTCTATTTAATATCAATGTATAAACTGTTGTAATACCACCAAAATATTTTTCCCTTATTTTGCATGCTTATGCTAATGGGGCATGGACTCTGTGACAGATCGTCATTGCAGACATGTTTAAACACTGAATATTTATAATAAAATATATATACTTACATTGTTATATTTTGCTGAAGTAAATGTTAAAATACCTCAAAGCTTCTTACACTTTACAGATATCACACTGTTTATGATTTTATAGTAAAAAAAAAAATAGCAGTAATACTTTAGTTTAGGGACAAATTCTCACTAATAAGTAGTTGCTTGTTAGCATACAAATTATCAATATATTGACTGTTTATTAGTACTTCTAAAGCACAAATTCATGCCTTATTCTGCTTTATAGATCCCTTATTCCTACCCCGTACCTGAACTTAACATCTACCTTACTATTAATAAGCATCAAATTAGGTGTTTGAGGCAAAAGTGATTTTTTTAATAGTCCATTAATAGTGAGAATTGGTCACCAAACTAAAGTGTGACCACAATAGCTACTGTAAGATCATAAATTGTTATCTTTAGTGTTTGAAGCATAGACTGTATAAAAACAGGGTTTGAAGCTATGTTATTTAATGTAGTAAACCAGAGGTTTTTATGGTAGTAACAAACTGCTGTAACTGTGGCTGTCATGGTTATTTTCGTAAAGGGAGAAGGCGCTCTTAGCCACACTGACTGTTGTTGCAGCAGTCTGTGGCCACCAGGGTGCGATATCATCTTATGTTTACAAGGTCATTCAACAACCTCTTACTAACTTCTAAAAAGGCTTAAAGATTAACATTTTCTTACCAACATTCACAACAAAGAAGTTAATATACATTCCTAGACCAAACAAACTAGTCAAAATTGATCATCAGTCCAAACAAAGCAGAGTAGGTCAGCAGTTTCCAGTAAATGCTTCAGACAAGACAGAACACTGAACAAAGTCTTTCATAAAAGGATTTTTGTTGTACAACTGAATAAATCAGACAGTTCCTCTGCTACTACTTCTTTTTTTCTTTTCTTTTTTTTGGACCTGTATCACGGGTCTTTCCACTGGTCAGATTCTTTGTTTTAACTTAAAAGGCTCACCATGGGTCTCATATTCATATGTCTGGTATGTGGATTTTATTTTCACAGAACTGCTGTGATTCTTTAACCCTTTAAAGCCATCTTTCATCTTACTAATTCTTTTCAAATATCTGAAATCCAAGATATTTGGATGAAAAGTATGCATGAAGACGAGGCTACTATAAGTGCTCTAATTTGAATGGCATTGGATGTTTTTATTGCTAAATTTAATTAAACAATTATTTTGATGTTGTATTTTACAAAAATCTATTTTCTAGCCATCTGTTTTACCCCTTGTTAGGAGACAGGAGTGTGTGCTTGTTTGTGTGGAGCATGCAAGTGTTGTGGTGTTGACTGGAGACCACTGTCAGCAGCACTAATCTGATTTCCTGGAACCATGACTGTTCTCTTACTCTTACTATCACTCATCTGAAAGTGAAAGAAAGTGAAAGTGACATTCAGCCAAGTATGGTGAACCATACTCAGAATTTGTGCTCTGCATTTAACCCATCCGAAATGCACACACACACAGAGCAGTGAACACACACACACACCCGGAGCAGTGGGCAGCCATTTATGCTGCGGCGCCCGGGGAGCAGTTGGGGGTTCGATGCCTTGCTCAAGGGCACCTAAGTCGTGGTATTGAAGGTGGAGAGAGAACTGTACATGCACTCCCCCCACCCACAATTCCTGCCGGCCCGGGACTCGAACTCACAACCTTTCGATTGGGAGTCCGACTCTCTAACCATTAGGCCACGACTTCCCCAAACAAAGCAGAGGTCTGATCTTGTGACATCAGACCATGTCAGAATGCACAATGTATTCATAAGAGTGCATGGACTAATTTTTCTTAATATCTTTTACTGTGGATTTATTTTTATATATTATAATATATTTTATATATTATTTTTATATACAGAATATATTTAACAGAACAATACATTTTACTATAAAACATTTTTACAGTTTTTAAACTTTAAAGGTGTTGCAAGCCTTTTTCAGACACACTCTCTCTGTTTAAATCTAGATTAAAAACACATCTCTTTCGCCAAGCATTCGAAAAAAGCATCTCATAATTTGTCACTGCAGTTGTATCTAATCAAATGCGCATTATTATTCTTTAGCTTGGGTTAAACGAATTAATTTTACTTTGTTGGAACAGCAGCTATGCAAATTATTTCTCTATTTGTTTCTATGTTTTGCCACGAGATTTACATCCCGTGGTAACTAGGATTTACACAAGCTCCAGTCTGGATCCAGAACACCTGAGAAGAGATGATGCTAACCCCTCAGAGGACCTCAGATGATGCTAACCCAGAAACAACATAGGCTACAGAACTAACAAATATTGTTACAAGTGTGATTGCATCATATAATAATTGTTATTAATAGTGTTCATTGTCTGGTTGACTACGTCTTGTATACATTTTTCGGAAAATTCCTGTCATATGCACATAAACTGACAGTCACTACTTATAAGCTAGTACTAAATATTATAGAAACTTAATTTTCTGTAAATTTGTTTTGCAATGATTTGTATCATAAAAAGTGCTATAGATATAAACTTAAATTGAATTGAAATGAATTTTTAAGGAATGGGGTGTAGGAAATGAAAGAAATATCTGAAGTAAATATGAAGTGGCCAGAGACAAATTCTTTGTTTAGCCAATCAGAAAGCCTTTATGGTTCTTTCTGTGGACAGTCCACATATTAGCAAAACATCACTATTAATTTTTTTTTTTTTTTTTGAGTGAATGATTTACGCATATAATGACTCACTCATAAAGACAGTCACTTACTGTGTTATCAATATAACATGGTTGATGAAAATATACTTTTTACAGTACAAACATTTTAATAATACTAATTGGATGGTGTATCAGCACTCTATTGCCCTTGCTGCACCAATTAATTTAGAAATGGTCATTCATAAACGATTTGTACATTGTATTTGTCATTTTATGAATGGGGAAGCTGTGTTTCTAATATTCTATTTTTACTTTATAATGATTTTCTATTTTGGAAATATGATCAAAGGGTGTATGTGAATGTGTCAGGTGAAGTTAGCTATTGAAAACAATATTTTAACATTCAAATTACTGGATGAAATGGCTGAATAAGAGAGGTAGTAAAAAGTCCAAACATTAATCAAATTAATTTAAATTAAAGGGATAGTTCACTGTTAGCCCATTCAAAATATAGGTGACTTTTTTCTTCAGCAGAACAGTAAAGATTTTTTTTAGCTGAAACCACAGTCCTTAGTGATTTATAAAAGAAAAGTCATCCATTACTTTCAGAGTCCCAAAAAAAAGGAAGCATATACAGGCAACACAAATACCCCTGGCTCCTGATGATATATTGAGGTCTTATAAAATGTTGCATTGAGGTCTTATTTTGTGTTGCCTGATTTTAGTAGTAAGTTTTAAAATTTACATTACATTTTTTTTTTTAGTGTAAAGGCTCATTTATTTTTTTATTCATTGTCTTCCTTTGGAGCAAAAAAGTTTAAAAAGTCACAGCACATGCTTTGCTACTTTGCAATGTCTATTTGGAAGAGAAAGTGTTTGGGTGAAAAATCTGTTTTGGTACTAAAATTATTGGAGTTGTTAAACTCGCTGTAGCAGTTAAATCAGAGTCTTGTGTTGTGTTCACAAAGTTGTATTGCTAAATGGCAAAGATCTCCTCACATGCCTCCTTTTGGATGCCTGCTGAGGCTCTGCTGGACAGATGTCTTCCCTAAGAACAATCCTCATCATGGAATATAATTGCTACCTTTGTAGGCAGCAGGAGACGCCAAGGACCAGATGAGTGAGAAGAATTAATTAATGGCAACCCATTTAGTAGGCAGCCAAGGGGAGGGGAAGCTCTGGGGCACACAGAGATCCTGATTGGATGAGACTGCAGAGGAAGGTGAATGTGTGTGCGTGTGTTTGTGCAGTGGGGTATTAATGTGGAGGCTGGGCTTTAAGGAGGGTGAAGGACTAAGCTCTATAGCTTATTTCTTGCTCTCTCTCTCTCTTTTTCTCTTGCTCTCTCTCTGTGAACATTTCGCGTAATTGAAAATTTATGTTTGTGGGCCGTGGGATTAGATATGCTGCCATTGTTTTCAGCCAGAAATAAAGAACCCTACAGGAAGTCTGTTTATCATGGATGAAATCTGTGCTCTAGTTGAATACACACTGACCCAAGCTGTGACTTGCAGACCTTGGCCTTGTGCCATGATATGGGATTGGACAGAACCCATGGAGCTCTAGGACACTGCTGTTAAGAGGTTGTTAAGTACAGGATACTATAGGATAAGGTGTACATATGTTTACTATTTAAGGGATGGAGATGTACTCACCACAGGATATCTTTCACTTTTGACTTTGTCCTACAACTCTCTCGCAGGAAGAACGAGAAATTGGCAAATGTCATCCCAATGCTGCATCTGACATATCTTAAAATATTTGTGGGGTCCACTTGGTATAGTTGAACACACATTTAATCACAAATAATTACAATGATTTCTACTATGACTTCTCTATATGACACATTTAGAAACATTTAGGGATCAAAAGTATGTCTAGGTAGGCAGCTAACCATGTTTTGGGGTACAGTCATAGGTGATGTGCACAGATATTGCACAATATTAAGACAATATTAATAGCAAAATTGTATAAGAGACTTATCTCAGAGACCTCTGGGATAAGAGGGATAATAATAATAATTCATTTCATTTATATAGCGTTATTTAAGCTCTCAAAGCACTTTACATTGTGAGGGGGGATCTCCTCATCTCCTCACCAGTGTGCAGCATCTTCTTGGATCCACTGAATTATTTGACTGTAAATCTATATTTTATTACCTGTGCTCTAATGCATTTCTCTAGTGCAATGACACTCTTTTTAAATTTAAATAATTTTGACTCACTTAGATCAAGATATTTATAACAATTCTGATCAGATTCTGATCAGAACGCTTGATTCAGCATTTATTTGAAATAAAAATGTTTTATTATATTATAAATGCTTTTAGTCACTTTGATGAATAGAACTCTTTGGTCTGTCCTTTCTGAATATAAGTATTAATTTGTCTTAAAAAATGTTACGGCATACTATATTCATTATTGCATTAAGGACACTTGTTTTTATATGCATTAACTTATTTGCTTTCTTGGCCAAATCCGACCAAACTGAAGCATTTTAAAGCAGTATTTAACAGTATTTTGTATGAAAATGATTGCATTCCATGTGTCCAACTGTTTTTTTTTATGATCTATATGTACACATACATCAGACTGCGTCTTGAACTCTGCTGGGTCTCGCACCATGAGCATTGTTTATATATATCTATATATATATATATATATATATATATGGCCTGTTAATCCATTTTGGCTTATGTATTTTACCCACTTGCACTCAATTATAGCTGTTTTGAACCCAAGAACACATGGACACTAGGACCGCTCAGCGCAGCAGCAGCAGCGTCTCTTTGTTCAGCGTGCAACATCTCTCCTCCTCTTCTCGCGCTTCGCAGTGACTCTCGCGTTCCTCATCATCACTGCTACACTGGTCTGGATGATTGCAGTGGCAGCAACATGGCTGTGAATCTCAGCAAGAACAGACTGGCCCTCATAACAGCCTACCAGGACGTTATTAACGAGACGTCGGCTACCGACTGGTAAGATAAATAAAATTAGACTCAATCAAACGCCTTTAATTTAGTATGGTGTTATTTAACAGAATATAATTCAACTAGCATTATACCTGTATGCGGATTGGTGCACAGAATGGGATGCATGCGTTTGGGAAGAATGCTGAATGTCGTTTTACCTATTCATAATTTATCGATTTTAATTTTATAGTTTTTGGGTAATGGCATTTTTATAGTGCATAATACTTTCATACATTTTTTAAACAGTAGGTTGCAGTTAATGCTTTGACCTCGAGAGAGTTGTGCAAGGAATTTAGTACCTTTGCTCAGTTCAAGAGAGACTTCTCTATAGCACTTGTGATTTGCCAGTTGGAAAGCATGACCAGATGATTCTGTCAAACACAAATATTTGCACCTTTCAAAATTAAATATTCATTAATTTAAGTATATCAGGGCTCATGGAACCCCCTTTCCATTTGCATGGCTGGACAGAGTTGGGCGAGGCAAGAGCTGTCTGTCAATCTGTCAACCTTTTATTATGCACTCCCATAAACACCCATTTTTTTTTGTACCAGAAAGGAATAGTACCTCTGTTATAATAACTACTGCTTCAAAGTATTTGAGCTCTTTGTATTGCGTATATGCTTTTTGTGTTGTCCTTGTGGCAGTGGACCCTCTACAGGACAGTGAGGTATCTGATCCCTTTGTGTTGAAATGAAAGTATGGATCAGTGGTAATATAGTGTTGATTTAGCACCCCAGCCTAGAAGTTTGGTTTGGATTATTTTAATAAATTGTTTGCTTTTTTTCTCACTCGATATATGCAAAGCAGGATACTCTGACCCTGAATGTATGATGTGTTATGACTTGTAGAGAAAAAGCAATATATTGATCAACTGGCTGATATTTGGACTCTTCAGATAATCAGTATTGGCCAGTTGAGTCTCCGTTTTAAAATCTACTCACAACCTTTCTTATGAATAATTTGAATGAATAATTTGGACATTTTTTAAATGCATCTAAAATAATAATATTTTTATATTTTTGTACCATAGTATTTTTTTTTCCTCACAGTATTTTTCATTACATCACTATTCCAGGATCTCATGTGTTAATTCATAGCATTTAAAAAACTTGATTTATTGAAGAAGCAGTTTGAATCACCGTCTAATTTCGATATTGTGATGCAGCGTAAAGTAGCGAATGACATATGTATTGCATTGTGAATTGTATTAAATGAAATTTGGCAATATTTAACTTTATTAAAATATTTCATGTATTTCATTTCAATATTATATTGATCATCGGCTACCCTACTTTATAAATATCATTATTGCCATTAACCATCGAATTAAACCTTTACTGGTCGACCGCAGATGACAACCAAACGATCCATATGATTAATTCTCAAATTCTTCTCCCCTAATTTAGCAAAAAAAAAAAAAAAAAAAAAAAAAAAAAAATATATATATATATATATATATATATATAAATTCTTAGAAAAATTTGGATTGAATTTGGAGATGTTTGTTTTCTGCATCAACACTGTCATTTGCTTGATTGTATGATTATTGCTTTGAATAAAATAATCCTGTCCCAGAGTTGCCCCTTTATCCATGGTTGACATGAGGGCAATAAAGACAAAGACTTTCAGCCGCTGTAAACATCTGCCTTCCTCTATATTCACCATTAAACTTTGGCTCAAACAATGCTCCTGTTCTACATGCGTGAAACCACACTACTATACCAGATGAAAACCCACCGCTATCCTTTTTCCTGTAAGCAAAACTCATAATAGGCTTTATACTCACATACTTGATCTTATCATTGAGTACGGCTGTCCTTGTTTGCGTTAACTCGCATTCCTCTTTCTGGTATTCATCCATGTGGCGTTGTAATACAGCCAATACTGTGCTGTTGAGCTTTTCAAAAGGCAAACTTTGTGTTTAAAAGATGAGGTCGAGCCCACAGGGTCATCTACTCTTTACTTACCACCATTCAGTTCCAACCGTACCTCAAGGTAGGATTCAAAGCTGAACAGATAAAGTATCCAAACCTGCTGAGGCACATCGGACATGGAAATCAAATTGTCGTGTAAGGTGGGAGGATGTATTCTGGGATATAGAGCCGTAATCCTTTTTTAAAAGGATTTTGATGTGTGGACTGGAGACCCGTAGGGTTTAGAAAAGACAGGACTTTGAAGTTGGGCAAGGAAAGGTGACCTCAAGCCAGGTGGGATAGAGTTGGAAATCACATATTGAGTACTCTCAAATATCATACAAGAATTGTTGCAAAGAATGTTCGCGCTGCTGATCTGCAAGAAAGCATATGGATATGTGATCTTCAGACCTGATGATGTCTTCAAGAATAATTATGTAGAATGTACAAGCTAGTGAAGCTAGTGGAGTATCTTCTGGTCACCAGTCACTGTATGTCAGCTCTTTAAGTGCTGCTTGGGATTCTGGGAAAAAAAATTTTTTAGGGTTTGCTTCCACAAGGTTTTGGATTCCCCCATTCCTTACCTCCTTTTTCATATGTCCATGATTCTGTAAAGGATAAATTTTGATGGTGACTGATTAATCAGACGATTTTTGGCATTTTTTTAATTAATCAGCATCACCGATTTATAGGCAGGCACACCGGCGGGCAGCTAAGCGTTGTTGCGGAATTCCCTCTGAGGCTGCGTGAAAGATGGAGCAGCTCATACTCTGCAGTAGAGGTTGGTTCACACCAGGGGGGCAGGGTTTCATATTTTATTGAAGCAGCCCTGGGCACCGCCATTGGCTAGTGGACCCCCACCTGCTGTTAGCATTCCATTGACTCCCATTCATTTTGGCAGTGAATAACTTTACATCGGAGGCGTTTAAAGACTCCATTTGTCCATTAATTATTTCTAAAGAAACTCGAAAATGTATAAAAGGCTCCATTACCTTGTATCGTACGTTATGGTCCCGTAGAAGCAGTTTTTGTAAAAAATAGGCTAATGATTGCATCATAACCTGCGACTCTCTGTCGCACAGTAGAGAAATTACCGTATGGACAGGAGAAGAAGCTCGCAGACAATCTTTTACTGTCTATGGGGCTATCGGGGGGCGCGGAGGCATAAAGTCAAGAGAGATAATTAATCAGAATACTTACCAAAATTTGCTCCTGTTCATGCTCGCCTTCTCTGCAAGATTCGGTGGGTGATTCAGATTTCTCTTGGCACAGCGGTTAGAAGACTTACAGGTTGCTCACGTGCCAAGATGGCGTCAGGTAGAGCAGGTGCAGCTATAGCTCTCTTAGCATATGGATTAGTTTTAACTTTCCTAAGACCAATTAGTACCAATACATTTTTAAATTGTGTTAAATTTAATCCTCAACATCACTATGGGAAATTACTCCCGAACAACATAGACTTTGGATACGGGAGGCATGTTTTAGCAGTGACTTTTATTTTTCCATCCTTATACTATCGGGTGAAGAAACACTCCAAGCCGCCTGCTCGGCTTCGACATAGTGATGCGTTAATTATTATATTCTGTCTATTATTATCCGGAGATATTCATCCGTGTCCCGGTCCTTTTCACACTAAAATGGAACAGGACATTTCCATCATGGCGGATACGATACACACTTCAACTGTCTCACAGGTACGCACTTGTTGTGGCGAGTTATTGCGTGATTACACCCAACCAACTAACCTCCCTTTTTCTGGCGCGGCTGGCGTTGCCGTGTTTGTTCGGGGCGTTGGCGCTGGTGTCGGGGCCGCGGGGTCTGGTGTTGGTCCGGCTGGGCTGTCGCCTGGGGGTGCCTGTCTGTGTTCTGGTCCGTGCTGTGTTGGGGCGGACCGGGAGGATCGCGTCTCGGAGGGTGCTGCTGTGGATGTCGGGCTTGCCCGGGACGTCGCTGCTGATGTGGGGTGTGTGAAGTTCGGGCGGCCCGCTGATGGCCGGTTCTGTGGCCCGCCTTGTGGTCTTCGGGGGCTGCAGGGAGCGGAGTTGGGCTCAGATGCTCCTGTGGGGATCTTTGGCTCGGCGGGCTCGCTTGTCGGTGGGCTCGCTCGTGTCGGCCGAGTGCAGGAGTGGAGGAGATGCCGATCCGCGGAGGACTTCTGATCTCATTGATTTGAACTTAACATTAGATAAAATACGTGGAGTCGGGACAAAGATAAAAAGTGTAAATAAGAGAGTTCCAGCAATCTTAAAAAATAGAAAATGGAAAATATTCCGAACCCTTAATCAATCTAGAATAGTTTGGGATCCTAAAGCTAAAATGAAGGGTCTCTTAGGTGGTCATCTAGATCGAAAATTGATCAAGTTCATCATCTCTTACTAAACTCAAATTTAGATTTCCTTTGTTTATCAGAGACTTGGCTTAACGAAAATGTTTCTACTGCATTAATTCAGGTGCCTGGTTTTAATGTTTTTAGAAAGGATAGAGAAGGTTCCAAGGGTGGTGGAGTAATGATATATATAAAGGATAGTATTCAGTGTAACGATATCAAGTGGGTGAATTGTGAGGAATTGGAATGTATTGGTTTGAACATTGTCTTATCTCCACAAATGTCGTTTACTCTCATTGTAATCTATCGTCCCCCCTCTTCTAATTGCAGTTTCTATGAAAATTTTGATACTTTACTGAAAGAATGTAATTTCAACAAGGAGGTCAATGTCAATGTCACCTTTATTGATATAGCGCTTTAAACAAAATACATTGCGTCAAAGAAACTGAACAACATTCATTAGGAAAACAGTGTCAATAATGCAAAAATGATAGTTAAAGGCAGTTCATCATTGGATTCAGTTATGTCATCTCTGTTCAGTTAAATAGTGTCTGTGCATTTATTTGCAATCAAGTCAACGATATCGTTGTAGATGAAGTGTCCCCAACTAAGCAAGCCAGAGGCGACAGCGGCAAGGAACCGAAACTCCATCGGTGACAGAATGGAGAAAAAAACCTTGGGAGAAACCAGGCTCAGTTGGGGGGCCAGTTCTCCTCTGACCAGACGAAACCAGTAGTTCAATTCCAGACTGCAGCAAAGTCAGATTGTGCAGAAGAATCATCTGTTTCCTGTGGTCTTGTCCTGGTGCTCCTCTGAGACAAGGTCTTTACAGGGGATCTGTATCTGGGGCTCTAGTTGTCCTGGTCTCCGCTGTCTTTCAGGGATGTAGAGGTCCTTTCTAGGTGCTGATCCAGCATCTGGTCTGGATACGTACTGGATCCGGGTGACTGCAGTGACCCTCTGATCTGGACACAGACTGGATCTGGTGGCCACGGTGACCTCGGAACAAGAGAGAAACAGACAAATATTAGCGTAGATGCCATTCTTCTAATGATGTAGCAAGTACATAGGTTGTTATGGGAAGTGTTTCCGGTTCCGGTGTACCTAATTAATGCAGCCTAAAAATCCTTTAACGGATTTGGATAATAAAAGCATATTAGTATGTTATGTGTATGCCAGGTTAAAGAGATGGGTCTTTAATCTAGATTTAAACTGCAAGAGTGTGTCTGCCTCCCGAACAATGTTAGGTAGGTTATTCCAGAGTTTGGGCGCCAAATAGGAAAAGGATCTGCCGCCTGCAGTTGATTTTGATATTCTAGGTATTATCAAATTGCCTGAGTTTTGAGAACGTAGCGGACGTAGAGGATTATAATGTAAAAGGAGCTCATTCAAATACTGAGGTGCTAAACCATTCAGGGCTTTATAAGTAATAAGCAATATTTTAAAATCGATGCGATGCTTGATAGGGAGCCAGTGCAGTGTTGACAGGACCGGGCTAATATGGTCATACTTCCTGGTTCTAGTAAGAACTCTTGCTGCTGCATTTTGGACTAGCTGTAGTTTGTTTACTAAGCGTGCAGAACAACCACCCAATAAAGCATTACAATAATCTAACCTTGAGGTCATAAATGCATGGATTAACATTTCTGCATTTGACATTGAGAGCATAGGCCGTAATTTAGATATATTTTTGAGATGGAAAAATGCAGTTTTACAAATGCTAGAAACGTGGCTTTCTAAGGAAAGATTGCGATCAAGTAGCACACCTAGGTTCCTAACTGATGATGAAGAATTGACAGAGCAACCATCAAGTCTTAGACAGTGTTCTAGGTTATTACAAGCAGAGTTTTTAGGTCCTATAATTAACACCTCTGTTTTTTCAGAATTTAGCAGTAAGAAATTACTCGTCATCCAGTTTTTTATATCGACTATGCAATCCATTAGTTTTTCAAATTGGCGTGTTTCACCGGGCTGCGAAGAAATATAGAGCTGAGTATCATCAGCATAACAGTGAAAGCTAACACCATGTTTCCTGATGATATCTCCCAAGGGTAACATATAAAGCGTGAAGAGTAGCGGCCCTAGTACTGAGCCTTGAGGTACTCCATACTGCACTTGTGATCAATAGGATACATCTTCATTCACTGCTACGAACTGATGGCGGTCATATAAGTACGATTTAAACCATGCTAATGCACTTCCACTGATGCCAACAAAGTGTTCAAGTCTATGCAAAAGAATGTTGTGGTCAATTGTGTCAAACGCAGCACTAAGATCCAATAAAACTAATAGAGAGATACACCCACGATCAGATGATAAGAGCAGATCATTTGTAACTCTAAGAAGAGCAGTCTCAGTACTATGATACGGTCTAAATCCTGACTGGAAATCCTCACATATACCATTTTTCTCTAAGAAGGAATATAATTGTGTGGATACCACCTTTTCTAGTATCTTGGACAGAAAAGGGAGATTCGAGATTGGTCTATAATTAACTAGTTCTTTGGGGTCAAGTTGTGATTTTTTGATGAGAGGCTTAATAACAGCCAGTTTGAAGGTTTTGGGGACATGTCCTAATGACAATGAGGAATTAATAATAGTCAGAAGAGGATCTATGACTTCTGGAAGCACCTCTTTCAGGAGCTTAGATGGTATAGGGTCTAACATACATGTTGTTGGTTTAGATGATTTAACAAGTTTATACAATTCTTCCTCTCCTATGGTAGAGAATGAGTGGAACTGTTCCTCAGGGGGTCTATAGTGCACTGTCTGATGTGATACTGTAGCTGACGGCTGAATGGTTGCAATTTTATCTCTAATAGTATCGATTTTAGAAGTAAAGTAGTTCATAAAGTCATTACTGCTGTGGTGTTGGGAAATGTCAACACTTGTTGAGGCTTTATTTTTCGTTAATTAAGCCACTGTACTGAATAAATACCTGGGGTTATGTTTGTTTTCTTCTAAAAGAAAAGAAAAGTAATCGGATCTAGCAGTTTTTAATGCTTTTCTGTAGGATATGTTACTTTCCCGCCAAGCAATACGAAATACCTCTAGTTTTGTTTTCCTCCAGCTGCGCTCCATTTTTCGGGCTGCTCTCTTTAGGGTGCGAGTATGCTCATTATACCATGGTGTCAAACTGTTTTCCTTAACCTTCCTTAAGCGTAAAGGAGCAACTTTATTTAAAGTGCTAGAAAAGAGAGAGTCCATAGTTTCTGTTACATAATAATTATGGTAATAATTATGGGTGATTTTAACATTAATTGGGAAGATAAATCTACCAGGAAAAATCTTAAGCAGATTACTGACAGTTCTGATCTTAAACAATTAATTAGTGGACCTACACGAATAACTAATTCTTCTAAAAGTCAAATTGATCTGATATTTACTAATAGACCTGAGCGAATTCTGAAATCTTTTAATATGTTAACTGGTCTGTCTGACCATAATATGATTCTGGTAACTAGGAAATTAACTAAGAAGAGGTTTAGCCCATTTGTTAAAAAATGTGAATTCTTTGGGATACCAAAGTATAAACAAGAAAATTTTAAAGGTGCTTTTCAGCAGATAGAATGGGGTAATCTATTATTGGGTATTGATTGTGAGGAAGATAGTGAGATTTTTACAAAAAGATTAGGAAATATTATTACTGATTATACCTGTAAATTTAATCATAGAAAGAAAAAGAATATGGTCCCGTGGATAAATGTAGATATTCTGAATGTGATGAAAGACAGGGATCATGCTTTGAAAACCTCACTTAAAACTAAATTGAGTAGTGATAGATATCGATTTAATATGTTGAGGAACTCTGTGGTAAAGAAATTTAAAAAAGCTAAAGCCGATTTCTTTCTCACTATGATAGAAAAAGCAAGAGGCAATCCTAGAATTATTTGGAATCAGTTAAAAAAAATAACAGGCCAACAAAATAAAGATAAGAAAATTTTAGAACTTAAAGTACAAGGGAAATTAGTAAATAATACAGCTGAGATGGTAGTGATTTTTAATTATCATTTTGTTGATTCCGTGGAAACTATTACTCGTTGTTTTCTGCCTGCGTATACTAATGTCTGTCCAGTTACAACAGTGGAGCCTGTTTTTACAATAAGGTCTGTTAGTGACTCTGATGTTATGAGAACAATTAGATCTCTTAAGTCATCTAGAGCAAAAGATAAATATGGTATGGATGCTATTATGCTCAAAGAATCTAGTTGGACTCTAATTAAACCTATCAGTAAAGTTATTAATCTTTCAATTTCACAGGGAAAATTCCCAAGTGTTTGGAAGTCAGCAATTGTTGTTCCAATATTCAAAAGTGGAGACCCCCTTTCTAATGATAATTATAGGCCAATTAGTATATTACCCACCGTTTCTAAAATTATGGAGAAACTAGTTGCAGAACAGATTAGCAGTTATTTGAGTAGTAGTTCATTTTCAATGCATCCAATGCAGTTCGGTTTTAGAGCAAAATATTCCACGGAAACCGCAAATTGTTTTTTTATAGAAAATATTAAAACTCTATTAGACAAAGGTGGTGTAGTTGGAGCAGTGTTCCTTGATTTAAAGAAAGCCTTTGACACCGTTAATCATAGAATCCTTATGTCTAAGTTAGCTTGTTTTAATTTCTCATCACATACACTTAATTGGATAGAGTCATATCTATCAGATAGATCTCAATGTGTTAGACTACACAATCACCTATCTAATGATTTAGGTATATCAACTGGTGTTCCGCAAGGATCTATCTTGGGTCCAATGCTTTTTGCTATGTATATAAATGATTTTCATCTTTCATGTCCTGGCACTAATATACAAATGTATGCAGACGATACAGTGATTTATATACATGGTAATAGTCTGACACAAGTTGCAAATGAACTTACGAATTCTATGGTTAATGTGTCGGCATGGCTAAAAGAGAATTGCTTGCAACTAAATGTGTCCAAAACAGTGTGTATGTTTTTCTCTAAGTCTAACAGTATTATTAAAGAGCCGGATGTTTATGTGTCAGGGGTGAGGCTGCAGGTAGTGCCACAATATAAATATCTGGGAATACTGATTGATTCTAAACTTACATTTAAAGCTCACGTAAAAAAGGTTTGCAAGCAGGTTAAGTTTAATCTCTATAATTTTAAGATTACTAGAGATAACATGTCATTAGAAGCAGCTAAGATGTTTATGTACTCTATGGTTCTCTCTCACATGACTTTCTGTTTAACCACTTGGTCTCAGGCGAGTTCAGTGAGTTTAAAACCATTAGAGTCCTTATACAAACGTACACTCAAGGTCCTTGATAAGAAATCGGTATATTCTCATCATTGTCCAATACTGGAAAAATATAATTTATTGAGTTGGGAAAACACGATTAAGTATGCAAATGTATGCTTGATGTATAAAATTATTTATGGTTTATCTTCTCCCCCTCTTGGTCAGCTAGTTCGTATTAGAACAACTGATTATCGCTCTACAAGAGGTGCATTAAGACAAGACTGTATCATACCACTTAGACGAAGTAAATTTAGTCAATCTGCTTTTTCTGTTAAAGCTGCACAAGAATGGAACACTATTCCAACAACTATAAGAGATCTAGACACTTATGCTTTATTTAGGGCTCAATTGAAGAATTGGTTAATCAGTACTCAGATCTGTCATCACTAGAATCTTATATCTGCGTATTAGATATAATATTGCTTAAAATATTATTACATCCTCTTATTGTTTGTATTTTGTTGCATTGTTTTTAATTGATCTTAAATTGTTTAAATAGATTTTTTTATTGTATTGTGTAATTATTAAAATTTCTATTATGTATTCTTAATCATATTTTGTTTAGGTTGACTTGTAACATCTTGTCCAGGGACTACGGATGAAAAATAGCCCTTGGCTAATTCTGGTACATTTACAGGAATGTTTTTATTAATGTACAATGTCCCTGTCAAACTAAATAAATAAAAACATCTACGTCATGAAGCTCAGTTTGAGTCTGCGCAGTACGCTCGACCCCCAGGAAGTGCGTGCTTCTAATTGACTTCACTTGTCTCCGTTGAATCCAATGGGGTCGCTGTGTCCATTTTTTTTACTGTCTATGGTTTAAACACAGCTTCAGCTTATGGTGGGGCAAAACAGCCCGTTAAGTTTTACCCTAAAAGAATTGATGCCGCAAAGTTATCATATTCATAAGTGCAACAAGTCATTTGCATGTTAAAGTAGAAACATGTTAAATTCAGATGAAATTCTCGGGTGATTATAACATGAATGTTAACTTTCCTCATGAAATGTGTGCGTAGGTCTGACAATATCCACTACGATGTCATCGCTCATTGCCAGTACACTCTTAAGCAGCTAGGAGCAGCAGGCTGTGTGATATGTGTGTAATCTTTCTTTTTTTTTCACTATTGCCATTTGACTTATAGCAGTGTCCAGTGTTTCCTATATATTGAGTTATTTATGATGGCTTCTCACTATATCAAAACTGACCACCACAAATATATTTTCCAGGAGGATTACATTTTGTTGAATAAAATGTGCGCTTCACGTTTCAAAATTAAAATGCAGCCAGGTGTTTTTATATGAATGTATCATTGAAAAGAACCTACTGTCTTCAGAAAAGCTTTTCATTTTGTCTTTCCTGTAATGGCTGATAAAGTAGTGTTTGTGAGTAGTCCTTATTTGATTACAGCCGTTACTGAGGAAACATACAGAGAATTGAAATTGCGTTACTCTCAGACCCTTGTTGCATACAGATAACACTAACAGTAGAACATTAAATACAGATAATAAAATATAAAGTACAACTATACAAATATACAAATAGGTAATATTGAATAGGTCATGTAAAAAGAAAGATAAACAAAAAGCGGAACAATAAACAGAACTGTTTTGAGAAGGTGCTTAAGTTTAAGCCATGTATTATTACTCTAAATTGGGCTACTACTACTATTACTATCTTGTACACTGCAATAATAATTAGCTTGAACTTGCTTTTATGAGGTAAATGGGCAAAAAAAAAAAAAGAAAATTGGCCAAACATATCAGCCATCGGCTTCCCTGATTTCTAAATATCTGCATCGGCCAGTGTCAAAAACCATATCGGTCACCCCTCTAGAAAAATGTTTAGATTTGTTGATTTCACTGGATAGTTATTTTGCAGCATTGCAGCAGTGATGGTCCTGTGTATGCTGTTTCCTTTTACTTAAGTGCTGTTGGAGATTTGTGGGGACACAATCGCATTGCAGGGCATCACGGCACAGGATGTCTTGTGTAACACTACAGTAGCAAAAGGCAGGAAGAACACAGTTCTTACAGATCTATTGAATGATGTTTTTAATGCAAGTGACTCAATATTAAATATTGCAAAGATCCATTATAGTGTATACTGCAAATTCCAGTAGAGATAACTTGTGCTCTTACACATCACATCAATTTTTCACAGAAGAAAGTTATACAGGTTTCTAATGACATGAGGGTGAATATATGATGACTATCCCTTTAACATTTACAAGTGTCATCCTAGCTACTCCAGAGCTTGGTTTCTTCTCAGAAGAACAATTAATTGCTTGTTAATTTCTCAGGAAATCTAATGTTGGTCTCTGTGATTCAGTCCTGTAAAAAACTGATGGGACCTTTTTTGTTGACTTTTTCTCTGTAGCTATAGTTTCTTAGGTTGCTATCTCTTCTGAAACTCTGAGGTGACACATGTGATGTTATCATAGTGGTTTTCTTGAGAGAAAAAAAAGTAGATCTATTTTAATGAAATTCTCATTGCCTTCTAAATGAGAGATTCAAGAAATCTCATCTTGTAGATTTTCTTCCTTGTGGTTTGATTTCCAAAAGTTTAATAAGCAATGTCTCTAGTGTCAAACTAGAGCACTGCAGCTTGTATTTCTTTCCATCAAAATATAACCACTGCCTCTTAAGCTAGATGAAATCTGCTCTTTCAGCTGAGCTCAAGTCTTTTTGGTTTTTGTTGAGGTCTTCTGAGCACAAAGAAAGCACATGAGAGCCTCAGAGACAACTCTTCCGTTTGCATTTGGCTGCCAAGAAATGTCAGTGAAACCACAGAGAGGACTGGAAATTCACAGTTCTACCAGACTCTATAAAATGTTACAATTTCCCTAAAAGTGTGGTGTGAAGTCCAGACCTTAACCTCACCTGGAGGGATTTTATCTCTCTAGAGTCCCACAGTCTGATGCCTGCATTCTTTCTGCATCAAGTTACTATATTAATCATCAAGTCATTTATGTTTCTGAATCAGTGCTGGGGAAGCTACATTACAGCTGCATCTTTTCAAGATCCAAGCTACTCAACATTTAAAGTATTTATATTTACCAAAAAATACGTTGTACATGAATATAAGTTGTCCCGTTTAACATGGCAAAGTTAGTAATGCAAAAATATGTTTAAAGATATGTTCTGTTTGTACCATTTTTGTGTGCCCTTTAGATGCTTGATGAAATCACTGAACATTTATATATATATATATAAAAAAACGTATTAAAAAAATATGGTAGTTCAACTACAGTCGAGTTGCCTTTATTAAAATAGCCGCAAGCTACTAACCAAAAGTAGATAACTACACTGAAAATGTAGACGTAGACATAACTGTAGAATTGAAGATGAACACTGAAGATGATATTATTTAATTCCATAATCAGAGTATATATCTCATGTTTTTAATAACAACATGTAAATTTAGCTGACAACAAGAAATGTAGCTTAATTTTACAATATATATATATAAAGAACGAATTGCACTAATGTACGGAAATGTTTCAAAAACGTAGTGACGAACAGCGTCATTTTAAGTAAATATTTCCCATAAAAGAAGGCACATAGGTTAAAATTAATCATTTACAGGATGTGCAAATAAAACAGTTTACTAAAATGAATTGAACTTCTTAATGCTACACATGAGACTTGTGGACTTGTTGAATGTCCGTGGTTGCATTTGTCTGGTGGTAGCAATAGAACTACTTTCAAATACCTATGTTAAAGGGATAGTTCACCCCAAAATGAAAATTTTATGTTTATTTGCTTACCCCTAGGGCATCCAAGATTTAGGTGACTTTGTTTTTTCAGTAGAAAAAGTTTTTCAGTCTGTCAGTCATATAATGGAAATGAATGGGAATCACAGTTTTGATAGTCCAAAAAAAAAAAAAAAATACACAAAACCAAATTAAACCCTGCAGCTTGTGAAGATACATTGAGGTGCAAAGACACAAAAAGATTGGTCTGTGCAAGAAACTGAACAGTATTTATAGTGGTTTTTTTACCTCTGATTCACCACAATGTCCGAAACTGTCCTAAGCACATTCTCAACAGCCTGCATGTGACATCTTCTTCTTCTTGCTTTACGGCGGATTGCAGACTTATAAGTGCATTACAGCCACCTATCTCTCAAATGGATCATTGACACTCTATCTACAATCTCAGTTAGGAGTGTCAATGGTCAATGTTCAAATGTACAAGACATTTACGCTAAAAGCCATTATAACACCCCTTGTGGGAATGCTAAAACATAAAAAAATTATAATAATAAATAGCATTATGCATTGCAGACTGACAACCTTTTGGAATGTAATGATGCATGAAATACGTTTATAAGTATTTACATATATGATGTTTCAGGTCTAAAGCTGTGATCTCACTGTATTTCCAAGTACTTGGGTCTTTTTATTGAAAAGCTTGACAAATAACCATTGGAAGGGGAGGATATGAGTCACATGTGGTTTCCTCTTAAAAAATGTTTGGTTAGATTGAAAACTGATCTTTAATGAAGCCACACTCTTTTTTGGAAAGGCTAGTAAGAGTAACAGTTTGGTTGAGATGCATACTGAAAGAAATGCAGCCTGACTGCAGTGTAACTGAAGAAAGTACATGCAGTGTTATCAGTTTCCAGACATAGTGGTGTGCTGTGTGGGTTGATGATACTTTTGCTTCTCTCTTGGCTTCTCTCTTCAAGGGCTGTCTGTGAAAGGCAGCTGATTCAGACCATGGTTGTCTATTTTTCCTTGGACTCACCGTTCGATATTAATAACAAAGATTAATAACAAAGACAGCCCCCTTGCCTGGCTCTTGACCCTTGACATTACAGAAGTGCAAACATGTCTACATCCCAACTGTGATAAGATCCATTCGACAAAATTCTCAAGTTGTATGGCTGTCCACATTTTTAAGAGCTGTTAAGAATAGTAGAACTTTGTTTTCATAATCTCAGCCAATGTTATTTGATATTTAAACTACTGGATATGAAACAAGACTGAAAAATGTTTTTGCTCTGGCTGTGTTGATTGTGGTTTCACTGTGATTTCAGCTACACCGGAGAACATTAATGGCCATAAAGTTTCATAAAATTATTATTTATGGACATATCACCAAATTTTGTTTATACAATGTTTATGAAAGGTTTGAGCTGATGTGAGTGATTCTTCTCAAATGTTCTTCCTTGTGGCTTGTCATGTGTCTGAACTTCTAGCAGTACATTCTTTGGAAGTGCTATTTCACTGGATTAACTGCATAGTTGAGAAACCAGTAAACAGTGATTAGGATGATTATGCTGATACAGCACTTTTACATCTTGACAGGACGATAGACAGAACCATGAGATCATACTTGGATGATAACAACTCCGCTAATGTGTTTTGCATGCACCAATAAATTAAATGCTTGAAATATATCCACTGGTGATAAATTTACTACTGAAAAGCTTCAACCCAAAATGCTTGAAACCTCCAAAAAGGCATCCAGACCTGTTTAATCGCATGGTAAGTTGACATTAACAAAGGAAGATTTATCCAGAATTTCATTGGACAAAAATGAGTTGTCAGAGAGTGAGATCCCCCTGGGTTCTGACCAGATGGAACTTCCCATCAGGAAACTCTTAAGCTAAAATAGGTTTCCCAGTTTCCCTTTGTTAACAGCTACTGACTTCCCCACATCAAAAAGCTCTTTGTCTTTTGGAATTGGTCTGTCCATTCTTTTCAGTTTTGATAGTTGGTCTAATTTTAGCTGTGAAAAAAACCCCCTGTTGAATATTTGTGATGATTTAATTATCTGTTTATTCTGTAATTCTTCAACTAAAGCAGTTGACAGGACATGGATCTTGGAAATAAGTAACTAATTGTTCATACATTTCCCTCAGCCCTGTTAAAACATTACCTTAAAGTAGTTTACTTTACTAAGTAGGTCTAAGTGAATATAGATTTTTTTTTTTGTATTTTTTTTTTAAATAGAGTTTTTTTTTTTCAATTATTAAACAGCCAAACATTAAAAAGTTTAGGGAATTAACTTGCTTTAAAAATTTAAAACAGACTTTTATTCAGAGCAATATAAGTGCATCGTTGGCAACAGCTCTTAGAAATAGACTAGCAAAATAGCATAAACATTGTCTCTATTCAAATTGACATGAGCACAATTTGCCCAGATTATGTAACAGAAGTTTGGTCGAATGAAGAGATAATCTTTTTTTTAGTCTATGGAAAAGTTCTCCTTGTATCAGTAGTGTCTGGATGACTGTACATTATCACTTGCTTACTGAATGTCTTGAAGGTGTTGATTAGTGTTTGATCTCTACAAAATTACACTCTCAGCTCAAATGATAAAAATACATCTTGTGCGTCACTTTTTCCATTAAAAAAATACTAATTACTGTCATGCATCAGACAAGCTGTAGTAAATTGTCAGGAAATCGAGCTACAAAATTGACTCCATAAATGTGCTTGTTGCTCCTATAGTTGGACTTCATTGCATTACTGAGATTGGATCTATTTTTAGAGTTGTTCTTCATTCAAGGTCATTCATCTTGCTATAGGCTCTCAATGGGGAGTCGATAACCATCTGCACCAGTTGAAGCTCTATTATCGTCTTTCCTCACTTAAAATGTCAAGTGTCTGTGACATTGCTGGAAATTATCCAATTGAGTGAGAACTTTTGTGGTCTATGTAGTCTGAATTTGAGATATGAAATGCATACTGAGTTCTAGTCCTTCCATGTAGAGCAGATCTCTTTCAGAAATCATACACTCAGTTCTCAGGTGAGCAACTGATGAAGATATGAAAAATTATTTTGAGTGTATTCATTTTGTTAGATTTTTTTTCATGGACATTTTCAGTTTTCTGCCCTGAATTCTATTTTGGAATATTTTATTTTAAGCTGAGAGCTGGTCGTAATGGCAACAGTTGAAATCTGTGCTGAAAAATGTTCTCTAATCCTTTTTGAAAATGTTTATTTATGTCTCTGACAGGGTCCAGGCTCATGTTAGTGGATGAGGCTCAGGGATTTATGGGAAATGATTTGCTTAGCGTGGGTGTCAGTTGAAAGCTCAGAACTATCTGAGACAGGGGAGGAGAGGTGGGCTTTGAATCCGAATGCCATCGTAAGGAGTCTTTTGTCTTTGAAGACGTTTCCTATGGCGGAGCAAATGAAGGACAAATTTGCTAATAGCCTTACTTGCCCTGTTATTATAAACATACACTGATATTTAAGTAAGTTGTTGCATGTTTAGAGTTTTGAAGTTATCTTTAAATAGTAATATTTTAAATGCTAATGCTGGTGGTCATTCTATATTATAATATAGTTTTGAAATTTCACTGGATTTTTTTCTTAATTGTGTTATGTATTTTGATATTTGGTTTCAGTTTAGTTGTAGTTTAGTGCAGTTGCGAGTGGAGGCAGGCATCGTAGTCAGCTCCAATTGCCCCTGTGAAGTCCATCTGGCTGTGTGCTAAGCCTTGCTCCCATTCACACTGACATTCTCTATTATCCTGCAATGAGAGTTTGCTTAGTTGTCAGCTGATATAGGGGGTTTAAGGATCACAAATTCCTAAATGTGCTCTGAACAACACAAACTAGCAGTTTTAGCTATTTAAAGTGCCTCTATTTTTCCATTTTAAGGTTCTTAATTTTGTTTTGAGAGTTTCCTACAATAGGTTTACATGCATACAAGGTCAAAAACGCTTTTGTTTTCTCAAAATATGCATGTAGTATTACCTCATTTTTCAATGATTCTCAAACGATTCATTTGAAGCAGTTCTAAGATTCAGTCTCTCTAAAGCCCTCCTTTCCGTGAGCCTACTCTGCTTTGATTGGTCAGATGTCCCAGTCTGTTGTGATCGGTCTACCGTATACAGCGTGTGTTGGAAACGATGCCCCCATTGCCATGGTTACTTTAAACGCTTGATAGAAAATATAAACATCCATTATTTATCATATTTGCAGGTTGTGATTCAGTGAAGCCAGCTGGTCCAAATAACCAGGGTACTAAGCCATCTTTCAAGAGCAAGCATTTTGTGAATCCTGCATTGAACTCCCCAAGATTAAAGAAGAAGCCATCAGTAACATCCAAACAATAAAAAAGACTGAGGATGTACTGCTGTGGTACAGTTGAAAACAATTAACCATTGATTCTTTGCAGCCTCATCATTTGGAAGTTAAATTAAATGAATTTACTTTCACACCATCTTCTCGACATGATATGTCGTATATATATATATATATATATATATATATATAGGGGGGCATTGTGGAAATGTGTTACCCTGTGACATCAAGGAAGTGGGATTTGAATTACTGATGACTCGTTTCAAGTTGTTCAGAGTCAATTATTTAGTTTGGAAGACAATAACTTTTTTTGTGTACTTTCGGCTTTACTACTTTGCTGATCCCTTACATTCATATACAGCTAAATTACACACTGCATGAAAGGCAGTATTCGAAATGGCATAAAATAGGGGCAACCTCACCACAGTGGCTTTTTTTTTGTTAGTTTGTTTTTTTTAGTTAGTTATGTGATAGTTGTTGTAGACAAATAGGCATAGCTACAACATTTCAGAAATTTTATAGGATTTCGAAGTGGAATTCCCTCATTGATAGTTTATTTGTCTGCACATACTAACTGTACATTTTTTTTATGTCAACCATGAAAGATGAAATGCATAGTGTTGTACAAAATGTACAGTGAAAAAAAAACATTAACAGTATTCAAAGACATATGGCTCCAGTCTATCTCTTGATGATTCAACTCATTAAATCAAGGTCTTGGACTCGCTCACCATATTGAGAGGGCACAATTTGTCTAAAAAGCACATTTTGGCAGGCAGGCTCCAGGCTATGTATTCAAACAAACAGGAGGCCAGACAGGCTCCCAGCCTGGAGGGACAATATAGCGACCATAACATTTGGAACCAGTACATGAGTAAATTTAGACCAATTGCAGTTGGTTTTGGACACTACCTGTTGGCTCTGTACCTGTGTACCTGAGTCGCTGAACACTGAAATCTCTATCAATCTCAGAGAATTAGGGACACAGATTTACACAAGTCCCCAAATTTGCAGGAATGACACTGTAAAAACAAAAACATGCAAAATGTATATGATTAATTTTTACATTTATGTTCTTTGGAGCTTCCGGGAGAATTAGCTTAGTCCTTATTAAAACATTTAGGCAGAGATGCTAGTGAGAACCCTTTTTATGTCATCTCATCCAAATTATAATGAAATGGGTTCAGATCAGGAAAGGTTTTATTTATTTAAATATATATTTTTTTATAGATCATTTAACCATATGACTGTACCTCAAGTGATTTGTACTACTGGTTTTGGTCTTCTTGACGTTAAATTTAAGAGGAATAGGATATATTCTGTGACAGGGGATTAGGGAATTGGGGACATATTTAATTCCCCACACCCATAGTCCAGCAGGGCAAATGTTGAATTGCATTCAGAAAGCCTCAGCTGAAGCTATTGATCCAGAAAGCTGCAATCTAACTGTGCCAGAATTTAAATATCACAGAAACATGAATATGCATAAATGAGTATTTGAATGCTTGTAGTTCTTTAGGCACTAAAAGTTAAATAAAATGATAAATCAGTGCCTCATTTGATGTGGGATATTGGTCCGTGTATCTTTTGGTCATTTGATTTTCTATTTAAAAATAAATAAAGATAAATGAGAAACGGTTTGATTTTCGTTTTTTCGTTTTGTTTAAGAAACGCAAAACGAAAATGTAGCTGGATTTTTCGTATTTTTGTTTGTGGGTAAAAAATGAGATTATGCTTTAATATTTGTTTGAATGTGTGGGCGGCGCTGAAACGCCCCTTTCATCCCTTCTGTACTGCACCGACAAGCGGCAAACCGCAAGCTCAGTTCATTTTCAGGAGAGAAGCGGCAGACACCAGAGTTTATTAATCCTGCGGATTCTTTGCTAGTGGTGCTTGCAAGATAAAATAATAATAATAATAATAATAATAATAATTAATTAATTAATTAAATTAATAATAAAATAAAAAATAATATTATAATTTTCCAGCTGCTGCATGTTATTGACAAAGCAGACTTGACAACTTTATTATTTTAATTATTTTAATTTTTATTTATTTTATTCTAGGCCATTCATAAAAAAAATAAAATGGGAAAAACCCAACCCCACATTTATAATAAAATTTATATTAAAATAAGTTAAGTTTTCCCCATAATTAGTCTACTTTAAATGTTTTAATTATAGGCTATAGGCTACTTAGAATTATGAACTGAATTCACGAATTCTGTAGATGACAGTAGGCCTATGAATATAGTGATGGTGTGACATCATGACATCATTAATGAGTTCAGACGGGAAACACTGCACCTCTCCTTGGTTTCATTTGAATTACATAGGCCTAAATATAAAATTATTATTATTATTTTTCTATTTAAATGGATTATTTTAAAAGTAGACATGTCCAGCTAGACATGGTTCGTCTGATGCATGAGCCTGGTTCATTTCTGACGTTTCAGAAAGAAGTTAATGTAGACCGAGATGGCAGAAAGCACATCGTGTTGAGTTTTGTAAGGTTTTCGTGTTATTTAGGGTGTTTTACGATCCAAACTGACGGAGCTGAAGCTCTTTCCCCTGTTTTCGGGATGGAAGGTGTGGATCGGGATCCGCCGATCAGAGAAGTGCAGCAGACTACACTCTACAAGATAAAGCTTCAGTTGCTGTTGTTTGTAATAGCAAATGAAAACATAGGCTACTTGTGAGGTTTTTCTTAAATAGGTATAGAATAAAATTAGTAGGCTAAAAATCCGCATATTTCATGTCATTGTAGATCATATAGGCCTACAGTAAAATTCAAATGTCATTGAATAAATTAATTTCTGTTTGGTCAAAAAATTTATATATATATATATATATATATATATATATATATATATATATAAAGCTTGCAAGCACCACTAGTATAGAATCCGCGGGATTAATATGCTCTGCTGTCTGCCGCTTCTCTCCTGGTGAAAATGAACTGAGCTTGCGGTTGCCGCTTGTCGGTGCAGTACAGAAGGGATGAAAAGGGGCGTTTCAGCGCCGCCCACACATTCAAACAAATATTAAAGCATAATCTCATTTTTTACCCACAAACAAAAATACGAAAAATGCAGCTAAATTTTCGTTTTCCGTTTCTTAAACAAAACGAAAAAACGAAAATCAAACTGTTTCTCATTTATCTTTATTTATTTTTAAATAGAAAATCAAATGACCAAAATATACACGGACCGATATTCCTACTTTTATCACTGATGTGCAACCATATATTGCACTCTGTTGTCCAGTGTTTTGTAAATAATGTATAAATAAGCAAAATGGGATTGCAAAAAAATTGTATTTTAAGATGTACAGTACAATCATTACCTAAGAAGGTTAACTGTGTTTTACATTGCAGTGTCTTCAAATGGTTGCTTTATTATTATTATTATTATTATTATTATTATTTATTCATACCTTCCTTGTTTTCCCTATTTTACAAATAGGAATTTGGAAATTCATATTATCAGAGTTTAATGAAAAATAATGTAACTATTTAAAGGCAAAATAAATAGTGTCATTTTTAAAGATAGAGGGCACACATGCAAAATAAATAAAGAGTGTGGAAACATGGGGTCTTCATACACAGAGCCGACGCAGTCAGATAGGACTCAGAAGAAATCATGTTCAAGGTTGAGCTAATGATTTTCTATCTGATTTTTATCACCTGTCTAATAAAACACAACATATTAAATGCGTCTTTGGTGTTTCCATGTTTTCTACAAAACAAAGCAGGAAATCGAGGGTGTGTGACATCACTGACAGGCGACACAATGACGTTATGGACACGGTCTGTGTCCCTAGTTAAAATTTCTTATTTCTCTGGATTTAAACATTCTTCGAAGCATTTGGGATAATGTAAGTACACAAGTCAGCAAAATATATAACATTGTTCTAGTGGTTTTTGGATATTTTAATAAAAAATCTTACATATTATGCCTTTAATACTTTGAGTTTGTATTTCCTCCAATCAACTAATAATTTATTTTCCAATCTTTTTTTTTTATATTCATTCTCTAAATGGCATAACCTCTTTAATGTGTAAATATTTATTATAAAATATTAATTTCAGTTAAGTGGTGTTTGTTGGCCTTATGTATAAAATAAACTATTTAGTCTAGTTTTCATTTGTTTTCGGTTAACTGATTTTGAATGCTTGTCTCACACAGACCAATTATAATGTCATTTTTAGATGAGACGGTGTTAGAATTAGCAATGGGAATGAAGGATCTATTTGCACAATAATGTATAGATTTGCAAATAAATACTTTAGCCGAAACTTATTGACAGTTGCTCTGACACATCCATAAGTAATCCATAGCTTACCCCATAGAATCTCAGTCAAAATAAGAAGTTTATTTGCCAAGTAAGTTTGCAGTTGTGAGGAAAGTTTAAAAGGTCACAATATAGCACTCAATGCCAACCTGCAAGTTAGAGTGTTTTTAATAGGTTTTTGTAAGTCAGCTGGTTATCAAAATTACACCAAGATTTCTGACTGAACTTGATGGGGTAATTGTTAATGACCTAACTGGATGGTGAAATCATCCTGTAGAGCTGGAGAGGCAGAGAATACAAGAAGCTCAGACTTTGCCAGGTCAAGCTGTAGGTGATGTTCTTTCATCCATGCCAAGATGTCCACCAGGCAGCCTGTGATCTGTGTAGCTACCACTGGATCATTTGGTTGACATAAAAGATAGAGCTGTGTGTCATCAGCATGGTGGTAAAAACCATGTGCCTGTATAATGGATCCCATTGATGTAGTGTACGTATATGGAGAAGAGGAGGAGTCCAAGCACTGATCCCTGAGGAACCCCAGTGACCAGTTGATCTACTTTGGATACCTCCCCTCCACAGGCCACCCTGAAAGACCAACCTGTGAGATAGGATTCAAACCTGCAAAGTGTAATCCCTGTGATGCCCAGTGATGAAAGGGTGGACGGGAGGATCTGATGATTCACAGTGTCAAAAGCGGGAGATAGATCCAGCAGAATGACAGAATAACTGATGCTTCAGTGGCTGACAGAAATTTAGTCTCAGTTGAATGGCCCCTTCTGAAACCTGATTGGCCATTCTTTGAAATAAATAATGATACCTAGTTGAAAACGTTCTCGTTCAAGTGTTTGCACTATGAACGAAAGGAGAGAGACAGGTCTGTAGCTATCTACAAGTTAAGTGTTTAATGCTTGAAAATGCCTGTGAGAAGAGATGTGTTGATGACATGTCTGAGTGCTGGTAAAAGTGTAGAAGAGATTTCTTGGAGAAGGTTTGAGGGGATTGGGTCTAGAGGGCAGGAATTTGGTTAGCGCAAGTGTGTTTGCTAGTTTCAGTCCGACGCTGTTCGTATTTTCCCATCCAGCGCTACAACGTTTAATTAGCAAATGCACTTGCACTCATTTTTGCGCCCATGGGCGTGTTGGTATTTAAATAATATTTTAAGGTGGAAATAGACTGCGCCATAGACCAACTCAAACCTGGTCTAAAGTCTGGTGCAATGTTTTTTCTTTGTTATTTAATGAGCGTGTTAGTATAGGCGGGTCCGCAACGCACGTACACGCTGCTGATTAAACAGGGACGCAGAGCAGCATACAACAAACATGCCAAATATAAAAAATTAAAGGATTGCAATGCATTAGAATTGTCACGGAGCGCGCGCCTGTCACTGAGCGCGCCCCTTCACCTCTCTCCGGTCTCATGCGCTCCTTGTCACCTGAGTTCTAGGACTGCAATTCCCATCCTTCCCTTCTGCTATCATTAGTTTCCAGCCCTGTCTGGTTTTCTCATCAGCATCATCATATCCACCTGTTAGTCATTATCCCCCCTTTATCTGGACTGCCTGGTTCTGTGTTTCTCTGTGAAGTGTTGTTTTACCACGCTGCATGTTGCTTCGTGCTACCTTAGTGTTTTATGCTCTGTGCATCCTTGGTTTAATACCTGCTTCAATAAAGTCCTGCAGATGGATCCGACTGCCTCTACTTCGTCATTACAGAACACTTCACCACCACAGGATCCAGCAGACTTCCTGAGTCTTGCTTCCGAGGTTCATTCCCAGGCATCTGTGTTACTCACACACCAACAGCAGCTGACCAAGTTAACGAATCTCACCGAAGAACTTGTGAGGTCTGTTCATACTCTCACTCTGCAGAGCGCGGTCGCTAATTCAGCTCAAGCTCCCGCTGCACCTGTGCCCGTCACATCAAGCGTGAGTACGGCTGCATGCAATCCCAAATTATCTCTACCAGAGAAGTTTAATGGCTCACCAGCTGCCTGTAGAGGATTTCTGTTGCAGTGTGAATTATTCGTCAGCCAGCAACCCCAGCTGTATCCCAATGACGCGTCCCGCGTTTCATTCATCTGCTCACTACTCACCGGGAGGGCGTTGGAGTGGGCGACTGCTCTCTGGTCTGGGGGTCATCATACCTTTCCCTCCTTTAATGTGTTTATGTCTCAATTCAGAGAGGTATTTGAACATCCCGCTGGCGGCAAGGAACCAGGGGAACAACTCCTCACATTAAGTCAAGGGAATTCCACCGCGGCGGATTACACGCTTTCCTTCCGCACCCTGGCAGCGCAGACAGGGTGGACAGAGTCACCGCTTAAACTGCTGTATCGTAGGGGGCTGCAAACGCATCTGCAAGGGGAATTGGCGTGTCGCGATGATGGGATGTCCCTCGGAGAACTTATGGAGCTTGCCATTCGCCTCGACAATCTCATCCGCTCTCGACGCACGCCTCTCACATCCAGCTTTTTCACTCCTCCCCCTTCCGGCACGGTTTACGAGCCTATGCAGGTCGGCTTCACACATCTCACCACAGAGGAACGTGAGAGAAGGATGCGGAGTAAATTATGCCTGTACTGTGGCCAAGCCGGTCATCAGAGAGTTTCATGTCCTGTAAGACCCAGATCCAGTGAAGAGCTTTAATTGACTCTGGTGCCGCTGGTAATTTTGTCGATTTGGAGTTTGCCTTGTCTAAAAATATCTCTCTCATTCCTTGTGAGTCTCATGTGGCTGTGGCCGCTCTGGATGGACGCCCCCTGGGGACAGGGGAGGTACAATACATCACGCAGCCTCTGACGCTCAACTTCGGGTCTCGTCACATGGAGAGAATTCAGTTGTACTCAATAAACTCACCCCTTCATCCTGTGATTCTGGGATTGCCATGGCTGGAGAGACACAACCCTCTCATTTCCTGGGTCGACAGGAGAATCAATCAATGGTCCCCTTTCTGTCAAGCCCACTGCTTGCCTGCTCTCCATGGTCCTGAATCTAGCCACAGTTCCCCCGAGAGAGTGAATCTGCAAGGAGTTCCTGCTGTATATCATGATCTGGCTCAGGCTTTCAGCGAGAGAGAGGCTTCACTTTTACCCCCGCACCGGTCCAGTGACTGCGCCATTGAACTTCTACCTGGAGCCGTTCCCCTCGCACGGCCGTGTGTATCCACTTTCGCAACCGGAGACTGAGGCCATGAGAGCGTATATCGAGGAACAGCTTGCTAAAGGATTTATCACCACTTCCACATCCCCGGCGTCCGCGGGGTTTTTCTTCGTCAAGAAGAAGGACGGGAGTCTTCGGCCCTGCATCGATTTCCGTGGTCTCAATGAGGTAACTGTGAAATATCGATACCCTCTGCCTTTAGTCCCTGCAGCACTGGAGATGCTTCGCTCAGCCCGGTACTTCACCAAATTGGATTTGAGGAACGCTTACAACCTCATTCGCATACGGAGAGGTGACGAGTGGAAGACGGCCTTTTCTACGACTACTGGCCACTATGAGTATCGGGTAATGCCCTTCGGGCTGTCCAATAGTCCTTCTGTGTTCCAGTCTTTCGTTAATGAGGTCTTCCGGGACATGCTGAATCAGAGGGTTATTGTTTATATTGATGATATCTTGATTTTTTCAGAGACTCTCGAAGCTCATGTACGGGACGTGCGTGCAGTTCTCAAACGTTTGATTAAGAATCAGCTCTACGCCAAAACTCAGAAGTGCGAGTTTCATCAGACGCGCATCACCTTCCTGGGATATGTCATCAGCGCTGAGGGGGTTCTCATGGATGACAGCAAGGTCAAGGCCATGGTGGACTGGCCTCAACCTTCTTCTGTGAAGGAGTTACAGCGATTTCTGGGGTTCGCCAACTTTTATCGTAGGTTCATTCGTAACTTCAGTCTCATTGTGGCTCCTCTCACATCTCTTCTCCAGGGCGGGAAGCGCTTCCGATGGTCTTCTGAGTGTACTGCAGCGTTTAATCAGCTGAAAGAGAGATTCACTGCCGCACCCATCCTCCATCATCCAGACCCGGAGAGGGAGTTCGTCGTGGAGGTTGACGCCTCGAACACTGGAGTGGGTGCGATCCTGTCCCAACGTCACGGTAACCCTGCAAGAATGTTTCCCTGTGCCTTTTACTCCCGCAAGTTAAGCTCGGCAGAGCGCAGTTATGATGTGGGTGACCGGGAGCTTCTAGCCATGAAGGCTGCCCTGGAGGAATGGAGGCACTGGCTGGAGGGGGCACGTCAACCTTTCACCGTCCTCACAGACCACCGAAACCTTGAATACATCAGGTCTGCCAAGCGTTTGAATGCTCGCCAGGCTCGCTGGTCACTGTTTTTCTCCTGTTTCAATTTCAGGATCACGTACAGACCTGGGTCCAAGAACGGGAAGGCTGATGCTCTGTCTCGTCAGTTCGAGGATTTCAACGAAATCACCAAGCCAGAACCCATCCTACCTCCCACTCTGATCGTGGCACCTGTGCAGTGGGATATTATCTCTGAGGTCACTGAGGCTCAACAAGCTCTTCCTGTACCGGCCGAGTGTCCTGTGGACCGCCTTTTCGTGCCTCTCGAGCTCCGTGAGCGGGTGCTTCAATGGGTTCACTGCACACCCAGCGCGGGACACCCAGGTATCACTGCTACTGTACAGTTAGTCTCCAACCGCTTCTGCTGGTCCACACTCCGGGCTGATGTTATCAAATTCATCCATCAATGTTCCACCTGTAACACTGTCAAATCTTCCCACCTTAAACCTGCCGGTCTCTTAGAGCCACTTCCAGTTCCTCAGCGCCCGTGGTCCCACATCGCTGTGGATTTTGTAACGGATTTACCTCCGTCTCAGGGATTCACCACAGTGCTGTCAGTCGTGGATCGCTTCTCCAAGTTCTGTCGTTTCATTCCCCTTAAGGGTCTACCCACTGCCATGCAGACTGCGGAGGAACTTCTCAATCACGTATTTCGTCTGTTTGGTCTCCCCGAGGACATTGTCTCCGACCGTGGCCCTCAGTTCACTTCCCGTGTATGGAGGGGGACTTTGCTCCAAACTCAATATCAACATCAGCCTCACCTCTGGATACCACCCGCAGTCTAACGGTCAGGCTGAACGGGCGAACCAGGACCTCATTCGGTTTCTACGGACATACTGTTACGAGAACCAACAGGACTGGAGCCGATTCTTGGTTTGGGCGGAGTACGCCCAAAATTCCCTGGTAAAGCCTGCCACTGGTCTAACGCCCTTCCAATGTGTCTTAGGTTTCCAACCCCCTCTCTTCCCGTGGTCAGGAGAGCCGTCAGACCTCCCTGCAGTGGATACGTGGTTGCAACGCAGCGAGGCCACTTGGAATACCGCTCATGTCCATCTGCGACGTGCCATCAGCCACTTTCAACTTCATGCGGATCGTAGGAGACGTGAGGGTCCGCGGTATAGGCCTGGACAGTGGGTGTGGCTCTCCACCCGTGATCTGCGTTTAAGGCTCCCAAGCAAGAAGTTGTCCCCTCGCTTCATTGGGCCCTTCAAGATTCTTCGACAGATCACTCCGGTCTCATTTCGTTTGGCTCTCCCAGCACATTATAGAATCTCACCCACCTTTCATATGTGTCTTTTCAGACCCGCTGCCGCTCCCAGGAGAGAGGAGGCTCAGGAGGGGATCGGTTCCGTGCAGGCTCCCCCAATTGAGGTCGGAGGCGAGGAGACATACCGGGTACGAGACATCCTGGACTCCAGACGTCGCGGCGGGGTACTGCAATACTTGATTGACTGGGAGGGCTATGGCCCTGAGGAACGTTCCTGGGTCAGGTCTCAGGACGTCCTGGACCCTGCTCTTCTTACCACCTACCATCACACTCACCCAGATAGTCCCGCTCCAAGACCCCGTGGAAGACCCCGCCGTCGTTCAGGTCCTCGCTTCCGGAGCCGCTCGCAGGGTGGGGGCTCTGTCACGGAGCGCGCGCCTGTCACTGAGCGCGCCCCTTCACCTCTCTCCGGTCTCATGCGCTCCTTGTCACCTGAGTTCTAGGACTGCAATTCCCATCCTTCCCTTCTGCTATCATTAGTTTCCAGCCCTGTCTGGTTTTCTCATCAGCATCATCATATCCACCTGTTAGTCATTATCCCCCCTTTATCTGGACTGCCTGGTTCTGTGTTTCTCTGTGAAGTGTTGTTTTACCACGCTGCATGTTGCTTCGTGCTACCTTAGTGTTTTATGCTCTGTGCATCCTTGGTTTAATACCTGCTTCAATAAAGTCCTGCAGATGGATCCGACTGCCTCTACTTCGTCATTACAGAACACTTCACCACCACAGGATCCAGCAGACTTCCTGAGTCTTGCTTCCGAGGTTCATTCCCAGGCATCTGTGTTACTCACACACCAACAGCAGCTGACCAAGTTAACGAATCTCACCAAAGAACTTGTGAGGTCTGTTCATACTCTCACTCTGCAGAGCGCGGTCGCTAATTCAGCTCAAGCTCCAGCTGCACCTGTGCCCGTCACATCAAGCGTGAGTACGGCTGCATGCAATCCCAAATTATCTCTACCAGAGAAGTTTAATGGCTCACCAGCTGCCTGTAGAGGATTTCTGTTGCAGTGTGAATTATTCGTCAGCCAGCAACCCCAGCTGTATCCCAATGACGCGTCCCGCGTTTCATTCATCTGCTCACTACTCACCGGGAGGGCGTTGGAGTGGGCGACTGCTCTCTGGTCTGGGGGTCATCATACCTTTCCCTCCTTTAATGTGTTTATGTCTCAATTCAGAGAGGTATTTGAACATCCCGCTGGCGGGAAGAGTAGTGAATGACCTCCTCCTCGCCTTTAATTCAGGTGCCTCTATCCTTCTGGTTCTATTAGACCTAAGTGCAGCTTTTGATACAGTTTGCCATTTTGTACTGTTATCTCATTTGTCAGAGATCGGCATTACTGACACTATCTTACATTGGCTAGGTTCATATCTCTCAGATAGGCAGCAGTTTATTAGCACTGTTAAATCCAAATCTCATTCTGTCATTTTTTTTTCACATTACTCCAGTTTTGCAGCAGTTACATTGGCTCCCTAACGTATTCAGTTTAAAATTCTTATTTTAGTCATTGATTAGCACCTTCCTACCTTTCAGAATTAACTCTCCCCTATGTCCCTACCCGTACTTTGAGATATAGTTCTGAAAATGTGCTTGCAGTACCCAAATTCCGTCTGATTAATGTGGGTGCTAGGGCTTTCTGCGTTTCTGCTGCCAAATTCTGGAATGAACTACCACAAGGACACTCTGTGTTATATCCTAACTCCAGACCTTTAAAACTGCTCTAAACACTTATTTACAATATGTTTTCTTACTTGATTGCTTGCCTTAAGTTTCTGCTTTATGTTTGTTTTGTAACTCATTTGTATAGTACATATTATGGCATCTCTGTCTGCTGCTTGGTTTTTCATGTGGTATAATATCTGTGTACACTGTATTTTTCTGTTTTCTTATTGTTCATGTTGTATATTATTTGTGTACGCTATATAAATAAAACATGTTATTATTATTATTATTTGAGAACTTAAGAAAGCATTGATAAATCAGACTTGAAAAAAATGGATGATAGGAAAGTTAAGCTAAGAGATTTGGAAACTAAGATGGGGATTTAGCAGGGGAAAGTGAGACTGAGAGAGTATGATCTGCAGATATAAGAACAATTGTGAATGTTAGCTCAAGCTGCATTTTGCTGAGGTAAGCACACTGCCTAAACAGATTGGGCAGAGGGGGCACGGGGGGATTGATGGGTACAGGCTTATTCTAGGCTGCAGAATCACTGCTCTGATATGTTCTTTTTGGCCGGATATAAAAACAACAACTGCACCCAGACAGTATATCCAAATTTCCCCTGCCTTATTCATCACTGTTTATTCTGTCTCTTGTACCGGGTTCAACTTAAAGCCCAGCAGATAACCCACCCAGTGTCCAATAAATGAATGGCTGATTCTTTTGCACTGACTTTTGGTGGAACTATTAAAGGCCTTTAGCAGGGAGACAAAACTGCACCAGGCAACATCATTTCTGGCAAAGGATCGCTTTTCTGCAACCAGATTGCCGCGGTGGAATTTTAATACCCTGCAGGCATCAATCAGTCGGAATGGAGCTTGGTACATTCCACCTTTTTTTGCTGTTTCTTGTCTCCCTTCTTGGTGATGAATTGGTGTTTGGCAAAGAATGCTATTCAAACTTGTGTTTAAAATTACCAAGAACATATCAGATGCTGACCAGAGCCATAAATATACACAATGTGGTCTTTTTTTTCCAAGATTGTAGCCAAAGTAACATTATTTGTGGTTGCATATATCAAGAGTTTCATTTTTGCAAACTATTGCATTTTTTTTCTGTACATCCTTGTGACGCACCTTCCTCATTAAAATCAAATGGATTTTTAGCATTCTCTTACACAGCATTAGTATAAGGGGTGCTGAGAAATGAGTGTCCATGAAAAATAACCTTCATAGAAATCTTTAAATTAATGAATTAAATTAATAAATTAATTAAACAACATGACATTTTTACAACCTAAAATAACATTTCCTTGTCCTAAAGAGATCAAATATTTTTTTAAATTTTGGTTGCATCAAAATTTTTTACTATATGCCTACAAAAATGTAAGAACATGCTTTTCTATAATAGGTGTATCACTGTATGTGTACATTAATTCTTCATTTATATTTGTGAATAATTTAATACCTTTGGACAAAAAATTTACATTATGTAATTTGACAAGCATAAACAAATACAAACAACTGCCTAGGTGTGGAATACCTGTAAAGATTCTGAATTGAACATCAACAGCTTTAGACTCTTTCTTTGTGAGGGAGCAATTATTTGATGATGGACCTTTATATTTATTCATCTAGAGCAGAGCTGATAGCAAGCATGTCAGAAACTTAGCCAGTGTAAGATCTGCACTCAATAGATAGGTTCTTTTTGTCTGTCTTCAATGGGATAACAGAATGAGATTTTTTTTTTCTAAAATAAGAGTGCTAACCTTCCTTTTGTTGACACATTTAGTCGCAGCATGAGGTTATACAGTATAAACCAGGACTTCCTTCTTCCTTTTCATAAGGCTCAATAGATACATTACTGATACTTTTGTTCACATTTTCCCATCTCCATCAAAGCTAGCAGTGTTTTAGGAATTGTTTGAACAAGAAAAGGTCTGCCAATGCTGAAGGTTTTCCTTCCTGAGAACAAAAGAGGCCACATTGGATATCTCGCCTTCATTCCGAGAGTTAGGATCTGTGATTGATGTTAGTACAGGAGTCTAGATAGCTGTCCTTGCTAAATTTAGCCTTGAAATGACTGGGACAGTAATTGAAAATGGAAGACGGATGCTGCATTTTTTTTTTTTAATCTGGATTCAATCTCTGGTCACCTTTCTAAAACTATACCCAATGATAAAAATAACCAAAGATTGACCTGGACAGGCACTTTAAAACTTTAAAACAGTTCTTCTCAACTGGTTTTATTCCCAAATTTTATATGCCTTTTTGAATTTTACAGCCTCAAATTTAATATAATTGTATTTATATTGTATTTTTTGACGTTGCATGTTTTGTTCATGGGCTTTTTTCAGCTTGAAGTCAAAATCACACAGCAAACCAACAAAGAACCAAACAAACTGCTGTTTGACATACTCTAACCTATGTGTCCATGTGTGGATCCCATAACAAATCCTTCTTTTGATCATAAACATCATGAACAATCCAGTCCTGAAAAGTAGGGATGTTTCATTTAACCATTTTTTTTAGACCTACAGGGCCTGAGATTTGTAGTTGAAAGTCTATCCAGATCCATTTTCCCTTAGGAACGATCCGGAAGCTTCTGTGGGTTTTTTGCGTGGATAACAGGATTTGCCCCTGATGATGGAGGCAGTTTCACAAGAATGGCATCAGCACTGGCCTGTGATCACTTCGCAGAGTTGGACAGAATGAAGTGTGAATCTCTCCAACTCCTACTGATGCCACTGGTGACATATTTGTGAGATTTTAGTGTCCCAGAAAAACGAACATCATCATAGTAATGCAGCCAGGTTAAAATCAGAATTGAAGTATTTATTAATAAATAAATAAATAAACAGAGGCTTTTTAATACCGATGCATCAAAATGCAAATTATTGATCGAGATCAAAACCTAAACATATTTTTCTTTCTTTGTAATAACCACCAGTTCTTCAAATCTTTAATGTTTATAAAAAAATGTATATGAAAAAAAAAACACTTTACTTCTAGATAATGTAATATTACCAAAATAAAGGGCAAGTTTAGTCTACCTAAAGATGGTACATAACCCACTAACTAAAGTTTTACTTTAAAGTACATCAATAAATCATTGTTTTAGTATTTTTTTGTGTGTGTGCTTTGACGTTATTTTATTTTGAGGTTGACTGGCATACCTACTGTAAGCACATGTAAAGTAGTTATTTGTAATTATAACTTTAGTGTTCTATTGACATTACATGCAAAGTAAATATTTTGAAATTAACAAAATTGCAGCTTCATCTGTATATCATTACAAATGTGTAATTACAAATACATACATGTATTATGAATACAAATATTTGAATACATGACATATAAGTGTCAATAGAAACATGATATTAAAATATATCCTGAAAAGATATATTCCTGAAAAGAATTTAAGCCTTTTTGGATAAAATAAATATCAAGTACAAATCAATGGATCTTCAAAATAAACAAATCACCTTGATCTGGCTCTGAGGAATTGAAATTAATGTTAGGGCAGCACACATAAGGAGAAGGTTTTCCAAAAAGCTTTGTTGGCAGACATACAAAGAGTTTTCCCACCCCTCTCATTCACCATCTCTGCCTGTCTCCCTTTCTGTTTCCATTCACCCATATGGCACATTTATTTTCCTTTTCGCTTTTCTTTCTGTGCTTTCCCAGGCACAGAACATTTGCTCACAGCTATGTTTTTATTTATATATATATACATTTTACTGTCAGTCCAGACAGGAGTAAAGACAAGAAAAAATGTCACTCATGGACTATCCCCACTAATACTCAGCTTGAAGGCAGTGCCATAGCTTATTTGAGTTTTAGTTGTTTCAGGCTGTCTAATATCCTTGCATAATTCAACCTAACCTGATCTGTATCTCAATGTCATGTTTGTTTTTTTAGGGGTTCATGGTCAGACAGTTTTCCAAGGGTTATGCAAACACATGAAAGGAACATAACAGACCTAGTCAGTGTAGACACTATATGGTGCAGTGTAAGACACTTCACATGAATATACATGACGTGAATAAAATTAGACTGTGAATGACAAAAGTACAGTTTGACCAAAATGTCATAAACACTTAAAGGGATAGTTCAACCTAATAAGGAAGTTTTGTCTTCATTTGCTCATCCTCATGTCATCACCATGTTCTTAATTGTATTGATTGTGTACTTTAAATCTTAAAGGTATATTAAAAATTTACTTGTAGATAATATGATATTACTGAAATAAAATACCACTGAAATTACTTTAAGCAAAGTACACTTTTATGTTTCTTAAAACACTTACGGTAAGTACACTTTAAAAAAGTGCACTTTGTAATTGTCCATTTTTTCCAGTTTGTCAGTTTAATTTTAAAGTACATTTTAAATCATTGTTTTAATAATCTTTTGTAATGCTTTAAAGTGCACTATTGATGTGTTGACTAGCATACTAAACTACTTGTAAAGTACTTGATAGAAATTTTGTGGAACAACTGGCAACTGCTGAATAACTGTGTGTTATTTAATATTGCATTTCAGGTTAATCAGGGGGTTTAAACTCAATTCCTGGGGGGGGGGGGGCAGAGCCCTGCACAGTTTAGATTCAACCCTAATTAAACACACCTGATCCAAATAATAAAATCCTCTAGGCCTATTTGAAAACTGCATGGTATGTGTTTGGAGCAGGGTTGGAACAAAACTCTGCAGGGCTCTGGCCCTCCAGGAATTGAGTGTGACACCCCTTAGTTAAATGTACTTAATGTCAATCATTACAAATGTGTAATTACAAGTCTATTTAAATATATGACGTACAAGCATCAATAGAAATTAACATAAAGTATGTTTTAGTTTAAAATAAATGCTTGCATTCAAAGACAATAGACGTCATTAAGAAATATATAAAGTTTGCTGTAAAGTCAGCCATTTATTATACTGTAAATGTAAACTATAACTTTATTCTGTGGAACACAAAATTTGTTTTGAAAAAATGTTTTATGTCTCCCTTGACTTACATTGTATGGACAAAAACAGTTGAAACATCCTTAAAAATATTAGTTTATTTTCCACAGAATAAAGAAGTTAATACAGGTTTGGAATTATGTAACAGTGAGTAAATGATAGCAGAATTGCCATTTAGGTGTGAACAATTAAACAGCAGTGCAGTGTAACAGAAATAAAGCCCTTACTTGGCAAAGTTTTAGTGACCGCTGTGGTTTAGCGTTTAGCTTTCCCTTGACTTTATTAGCACACCTGATGCTATATACAGTTGGCAAAACACTCCTTTAATCTATTTCAAAGGTCACAGAAGCATTCTATTTGTCCAGACCTAGCGAGAGGTCTTGGGAAGCACACAAACAAATCTGTGTCAAGCCCTAGTAGAAGTAGTCTGATGACTCATATATTAGCATCTCCTCCCTGAGGAAGGACCATCCTGGGGAATTCACTAAAAGTGATCCCTTATATATTCAGAGGAAAGACTGTTTTCACAAATGTAATCCATATGCATTGCATCCTGTTTTTCCTAATAGTTGGCTACACATAGATTGCAACCACAAGCCAAGTCATTTGTGGCTTCAACATGTTGTTTTCTTCCTCTGACAGATGGCTAGTTAGTATTCAGTGTGAAATGGTGGAACAAATTGTGTTTGTTTGTCATTTGGGCTATGAAGTTTCAATTTCTGATGCTGGTGAAATCCATAGAGGGCCAGTAGCACAAGCTCTTGTTAGTGGATAGTACTCAGTGCAGTCATTATGGATCTTCCCTTATTTTTGAGATTCTGTTTTGTTTCTTTTACTTTCAGACAGTAGACTGTGCCTTAAAGGGGCCATATGGTGCACTTTTGTAACTTTTATTTTGGAAAAGATTTCTTGAACCAAAAACTGAATCTGGTTTTGAGTGACCATTTTCTGTTCTGGTGCTGTACCTTTATGGCTTTTAAAAAGGTAAAGTAGCTCTTTTTAGATCGGTTAACCACTGAATACTACACACTATAATTTTTCATGACAAACCAACTTACTAAATAGGCTGTGATATGCCTTTAATTGTGAATATTAGAGTATGCCTATATTCCTTGGGAAGTACACTTTAGTGCTAACTGAATGTAATGTTTTTGGATTTGACTTAATTGAATGTTAATTGTAATGATAAATGCTTTAAGAACTTTTGAGTGGTTTTAAGGTATTTATTAAGGTAATTTCTGTTGACACTCATGTCATGCATTTCATTTGTAATACATATTTGTAATGTTGAAGTTGCAAATTAAAATTATAGTCAAGTATGTGTATTTCACATGTGTACTTTAAAAGACAAAAAGATTATTGTTAAAACATAATTTTTTTAAATATACTTGTGACCGTGACAAGTGACAAAAATGTTTTCTTTTTAAAAATGTACTTAATTGTGTTTAGAAACATAAAAGTTATCATAAAAGTCTACTTAAGTGGCCTTAATATTATATTATTTGCAAGTATATATACAGGTGCATCTCAATAAATTAGAATGTTGTGGGAAAAGTTAATTTATTTCAGTAATTCAACTCGAATTGTGAAATTTGTGTATTAAATTAATTCAGTGCACACATACTGAAGTAGTTTAAGTCTTTGGTTCTTTTAGTTGTGATGATTTTGGCTTACATTTACTCAAAAAAACTCAAAACACCTGCAAAGATTTCCTGAGCCTTCAAAATGGTCTCTCAGTTTGGTTCACTAGGCTGCACAATCATGGGGAAGACTACTGATCTGACTGTTGTCCAGAAGACAATCATTGACACCCTTCACAAGGAGGGTAAGCCACAAGCATTCATAGCCAAATAAGCTGGATGTTTACAGAATGCTGTATCCATACATGTAAACAGAAAGTTGAGTTGAAGGAAAAAGTGGAAGAAAAAGATGCACAACCAACCGAGAGAACAGCAGCCTTATGAGGAGTGTCAAGCAAAATTGATTCAAGAATTTGAGTGAATTTCACAAGGAATGGACTGAGGCTGGAGTCAAGGCATCAAGAGCCAACACACACAGACGTGTCAAGGAATTTGCTGAACCAATTTGTTTGGATATAAAGTCGAATAATTTGCTCAATCATTCTGTTTGCAGTCTGTTTTTACGAGTTCTTAAATGTGTGGCCTGTACAACACCAAAGTAACAAAGCTGTAGTAGCCAGCCAGTTTAAGAGTTTTATAATGTCAATGTCAATGTCACCTTTATTTATATAGCGCTTTAAACAAAATACATTGCGTCAAAGCAACTGAACAACATTAATTAGGAAAACAGTGTCAATAATGCAAAAATGATAGTTAAAGGCAGTTCATCATTGGATTCAGTTATGTCATCTCTGTTCAGTTAAATAGTGTCTGTGCATTTATTTGCAATCAAGTCAACGATATCGCTGTAGATGAAGTGACTCATATATTACTTTATCATATATTACTTTATCATATATGTGTGACTTAATCAAACCTCCTGTGGGTTGTTTTTTTTATTGTTTCTTTTTTCACTGAGATGACTGTAAAACATTAATGTAGTTAGTAGATAGATATGCTCTGTGCTGGATTCATGTTGTTTCAGTGGAGCTGACAGAGGGCCGAGTTGGTTGACTAAACCATCAGACTATTTCTGATCCTCCTTTGTTGTTTCTTTTCTCTTACTTACAGCTGCATCTGCCAGTTCCATCTCATTGTTTCCCAGTGACATTTCTTTTGTGTGTTTCATTGATAAAGTGGAAAAGACCCTTGCTGATATGCTATCAGCCCACTCACTAGTGGAAATCTGGACAGTCATGACCACACTGTCCACACAGATGGTCTTTTCAACGCATCTATTGAAATCTATTTGATTTTAGAGATTTTTTTAATGAAACCTTTAAGTTTTTACACTTAAAACATTTCAAGTGCATTTTAATTAATTAATTCTCATAAAAAAATGTTAGTCTGTAAAACTTGCATGCACAGTAATGACCTTACAATTGAGGTTATTGGGGAACTGCACTAAAATAAATGAAAGAACAGATAAAAGATCTCATCATCATGCAAGTTAAAATGAGACTAGGGTTGGACATCAGTACAGATTTCCAGATTCAGTTTGTGATTTACAAGCTTCTTCACAATCATCCCTCTCTGCTAAGAATGTGAATTATACAGTGCAGTCATTCAGGCTGACTTCATGGTTATTTTTGAACATTTTAAGTACTGGATCATAAAAGTTATTTGTTTCTGGAATCAGGACATAAAGGAAAGGATATAAAATAAAATAAAAAAGGAATTACATTGGTAATATATTAATACAACCAACAATTAAACCAACTTGAAAAGAAGACTCTCTGCTTTAAGAATGATTTTGATTTTACAGTTTAAATAACACAATTTTGTACAGAAGAATTAATGGAATATGAGCAGGCCATCTCCTCATCCAGGTGTTGTTGTCTCTTAACCTTTTATTTAGACGATAACAACGTTAGAGTGCTACCTGTGTTTGTTTTTCAGTATCTCTCTGCTTTGGTTTATTACGCCTTGAAGCTGATATTGGCATGTGTGGATGGCTGGCCATGGTTAGATTGTGCAGTTATTGTAGAGTGCGGTGAAATATTCTTGGTGGTGAAAGGCCCAGCAGGCCTGGTTAGTGCAAAAGTCCTGAAGACTGCATGATTACTTTATGATACTCTAACCTGCCTTGTTTGATTAGTGTTTTGCTGCTAATAACAGAGTTTTATTTGCCATCAGGCTGAACTATTCAGGCATTTTGTCAGCAGTTATTATATGAATTGTAAAGAAAAGCTGCAGACTGCAGCTGACTGATAATGACTTTCGTTTATCATGGAAGCTGTCATTGAACTCACTGTACATAGAGCATTGATCTTTTCCTTTACAAATATGCCTTCAAGCAATACTGAATGATTCACAAAAATGGACAGTGATGTTGGTTTACTATTGTTTGTGTCCACACAGGTCATTTGCACTTTCAGGGGGCCCTCATGACCATATGAGCCAATTCAATTTAACACTGAACTCAACGGTTAACTAAAAACCATGCAGTGCAAAACATCTGTAAAACATACAGAAAATTCCTTCATATTAATACATTATATCGTGTCCTATTTTTACTGAACTATTTAGAGTGTAGTAGATACAGGTAATTATTTTCATTTCATGACAATAATTGTTAAATGGCTGATATTATAACATATACATTTATATTATTTTGTCAAGATAAAAAAAGAAAGCACTAAAAATATTTATAAATGCTGTAAGTGAATTAATGCTTTATGGTATTATAATTTATGGTATAAAAATAGACAGTTTTGAGATTTAAAAAAGATTATTTGAATTATTAGTTGAGTGTTAGATGATGGCATAGGTAATCAAAATGTAAAATAGGGGAAATGAGCATCCACAGTTACATGTCAAATATTGGCCAATATACATTTTATTTCCTAAATGTTTATTTTTATATATATAATTTACAAGCACAATAGGCATGATGAGGAGGGCTTTTTTATTTTTTTTTATTTTTTGGACCATGGGTCTTAATGAGATGCAAGGGTGTGGATCTCTTTCATGTCATCTATACATCCTTTAAAATGATCAGAACAATTAAAAAAAATATCCACTTTAGATTAATTGAAAGTGACACAATTACTGAAAGAATGGCTGCCCATGTTTACCATCCAGTGAATTGTTTTGGAAAGCAGTTGAGAATGAGATGACAAATGTTTGTCATGCAGAAGAGTCCTGCAGATGGTGTGGTTTGGAAACATTTTTTAAGTGGAATTCAAGCAGCAATAAGCAAACACTGTAATTATGTTTGTTTAAGAGACAGTGCTTCAGTTTGGCCGTTCTGATAAAAATACAAAAACAAAATGTGTATAGAGATGGAATGATTAGCACCAAGTAGAGGCTGTGGCAATAATCATTTACTTTTCTGAACAGTCAAGAGCATGTGCAATACACCTCAGACGTTATTTATTTATTTATTTATTTATATGCCCTTTTTTTCCCCCTAACCTTTCATGCTTAAATGTCATGCAGCCATTATATAGTCTGGCCACAGGTTCCAGTGGCTCTTTGCACCTGATACATTTCAGTTTTACTCTCTCTGCATCGGCTGAGTGCTGCACAATAAATTGACACACTGGCATTTGGAATCCAGCACAGAAGTTCAGTGGCCATGCTTTCACATGCACTTCTTGGCTAAATGTCACTCTGCAAGAGCTTGTCTTTGAGCTCTCGCTTCCCATATGGAGCCGAGCTTGTTCTGGAGGCTTTCACACCTTCTTCCTGGAGCTTTTTACAGTCACCTCCAAGAGGAGAAGAACACAATGTTTCTGTGAGCAGCCACCTCCCTCCTGATGCATAAATTGGCCTGCTACAGAAGACAAGAGGACAACAGCTCCAATCCTTTACAACAGTTTTCTAAAGATATTATAAACCTGTTGCTGTTTTGTTTTTTGTTTAGTTTTTTCTTAAAGGGATAGTTCATTCAAAAATGATAAATTATGTCATTAATTACTTCATATCTTCATAATGTTTTGAACTTGTTTCGGTACCATATCGGTTATAAGAGTTGTTGTCGGTCAGTATCAGATAGATATTGAATTAGGTTTGAAATTTTGTTGTGTATGCTCATTTTCTTAATTTTTTACATTTAAATCACATTTTGTCAACCACAAATTATCACAGTTAAATTAGTATATATCCTGAATATAATTTTTTTTATACAGTGCATTATACTTTTATATGACCTAAATTGACAGATTTTAACTGTTAGTATTTTATATATTTATTTTATTTTTATTTAGACAATAGTATAGAATTTTGGTAAAGCTTTACATTAAGCTCTCATTTGTTAACATTAGTTAATGCTAACTAACATGAACTAACAATAAACAATATATTTTTAAAGCATGTTATTTTATATTAGCTCACAATTATAACTTGTACTTATACGATTAATCATTTTTGATAGATGGCAAGGAACAACAAATAAAACACACAACTCCAAACACTGACACCAGTGCTGAACACCAGTCTTGAAACATTTTGAAACCATTGTGAGGGTGTATTTGTATATAGACAGCTGAGGTTTGTCACCTGCATGACAGCTGGTCCTTGGCAACACTTATGCAAACAGGTTCTCTGCCCTCCCACTGAAGAGTTTAATTGCATGTGCATAAGAGCAGGTGGCACAGTTCTGCAAATCAATAAGGAAAATATCAGAGTTGCTTGACTTCACCCAGTAAATGACAGTGTGGACGACAACTGGAACCCGTACCATGTGGGTGTAAAGCCTCCCCTGTCCAGGTGCGAAGAATCTGTCATGCATATTATAGTGGCCTCCGTCATCTGCCACCTCCATCAGGCAGATGTGTTACTATATTTGGCATCCATACTAGAGTGCTGTTGAATTATGCTGCTTTTTTATGCCATCAGGCTAAGTGGACCTTCATTAACATGTTCATTTTATCAGCCCAAAATTAACATCATTGTTTAGTTAGTTACTCTTAAAGGGATAATCCACACAAAAATTAAAATTATCCACACAAAATTAACATCATTTACTCAGCTGCATGTAGGGATGTAACGATTAACTGTGAGCCAGTTGAAAATTTATTCAAATATGTGACGATTCAGATCGGTTGAGATGCCAAACAAAGCGTGATGCAATTTGAGTAAGAGCTTATATAAATGTTTCGCTGAGGGGAACCGACTATCTTTAGAAAAGATAGTCTTCCAATGAACAATGTACAACAGTAGTCTTCATAAGCGCAGCACTGCTTTGTTTACAGCGGTTACCCAGGATACACTGTATCATTGCATAGATTGTATAAAAACATGGATGTTGTGTCCGTGACGTCACCCGTAGATTTCTGAAGAGTGTTTTTGAAGCTCAAAGTGGGCAGAGCAAGAATGGGCCATAATTGAAAATGGGCAAAGAGGCGGGAGCTGGTTTCTGAAAAAAAACCTACTCATGCTGCATGTATTCTGCATCTTTGTTTGGATCATTATTTAAAATCCAGTGGTTGCCTCGAATTTTAAATGGAAAGAGCACAGACAAAGCCTTAGTTTGTTCATATTAAGATATTTCTTTTATTTGTGTAACTTGATTGATTTGGGGTTTGTTTTTAAATTTACATTTAATTTTGTTATATTTGAATTTCACAAAGAAGCGTGCAGCAATAGCTTAATAAAACGACACCTTTTCATTTACTGTATAATGTCTTCAATCTCAATTTGTAATGTGAATAGAATTGAATCGTCAGTTGAGTAAATTTACCTGCATGCCATCCCAGATGTACAGTATATGAATTGTATATTGTATATGTATGTGTATATGTACAGTGTATGGCTTTTCTCTGTGGAACACAAAAATAGATTTTTTTTGAAAACTATCTTATCACCCACATTTATGAATCAATGTCTTGTGCATTGTAAATTGTGCGAAAAGTGGAAGTTTTCTTTGCACGTTAATTACTGTGTGACTTTTACTATGTGATAATATCACTTTTCACAATGTGCTGACATTTACATTGGGCCAGAAGTGATGTTTTTAAATTCAAAATATTAATATGAATAAAATTTCTAATTTTTGGGTGACGTACCTCTTTAATTGAACATTAAAAACTGGACCTTTGTGAACTACCCTTTTAATGTCCCATTCAGACCAATACAATAACTACAACGGTAAGTTGTAATAAGTGTTTAATATGAGAATAGAGAAGCCCACAATCACAGCTCCAACAATAACGACATAAAGGAACAATCACTTTCAGAATAATTTTTTTTTCTCCATCTAATGAATGATGAACCTTGACGGCCAATGAGAATCCACTAACTTTAAAGAGCTTGAACATTTAAAGTTGGTAGACGTATAACTCTAGAATGTGCTTATAATGAACAGAATGTTATGTGCGTTGATGTGAATGCTATCAATATATTCCTCTTTATAGTTAAAATTCTTGCTGTGAACCAACCTTACATCTCTCTTTTAGATATCAATTGTCTATTGATAGATTACTGAGGGAAACCGGCTAACTGTTGCCTGGAGGAAAAGGAAATGGTTATAACGTGACTGGCCCAGTTGTTTTCCGTTTGTAGGGTACTGACCTTGCAAGACTGCTCTTGTATTCTTCTGCTTGAGATAAATAACACTTGTGTTATTCAGACCAAGCACTTCAGCTAAAGTAGCTAACTGTCTCCCCAAAGACTAGTCAGGCTTTTCAATGGGCTTTTTAGCTGTCTGAAAAGATTTGAGTGTCCTAATCATAAATAACCATTAGCAAGATTTGTCCTTGTCTCTTGTGACTTAAGTAAAAAATAAAAATAAAAAAAATACTACTTATCTGTTGTTAGGCATAAAACATGGAATGTGACTATGACCTCAGCAACCACAAAACTGAACCGCCTGTGCAGTGACATCATGACCACATGATACAAACCAGGGCGGCTAACTTGGACCAAATGTGGGATACAGCATAAAACAAGAGAATTTCACTTGGTAATTATTATAGTTAACTTTCCAAGGCACATTCCTGCTTATTAGGGACAACTAACTGCCCCTAAATACAGTAATAAATATGTTTTGCATATTGTTTCAAGCTTTGTTTTGCTGTTGGGGACTGGTACAGAAACCGTGTTCCCAGCACAGTGCAGTTTCCAATAAGTATAGGACTGCATGCTGTTGATTTGTAGGAATAATTCAATTCAATTCAATTCAAGTTTATTTGTATAGCGCTTTTTACAATACAAATCGTTACAAAGCAACTTTATAGAAAATTATGTTTCTACAATATTTAGTAGTAGCTAGTAGTTTGTGCACGTTTGACAGGAATTTTAGAAAAAAAAAATTAATAATAATAATACAAGACATAGTCAGCTAGATGATGAACTATCAATATTATTAATTAATAGTAATTATATGATGCAGTCACACATGTAGCAATAATTGTTAGTTCTGTTTGTTGATTCAAGGTTAGGATCATCAGGGGTCCTCTGAGGGTCAGCATCATCTCTTCTCAGGTGTTCTGGATCCAGACTGGAGCTTGTGTAAATCCTAGTTAGCACGGGATGTAAATCCCGTGGCAAAACATAGAAACAAAATAGAGACATCATTAGCATAGCTGCTGATCCAACAAAGTAAAATTAGTTTAACCCAAGCTAAAGAATAAAAATGCAGATGCAACTACACTCACAATTTAAGAGATACATTATTCGAATGCTTGGCGAAAGAGATGCGTTTTTAATCTAGATTTAAACAGAGAGAGTGTGTCTGAACACCGAACATTATCAGGAAGGCTATTCCAGAGTTTGGGAGCCAAATGTGAAAAAGCTCTACCTCCTTTAGTGGACTTTGCTATCCTAGGAACTACCAAAAGTCCAGCGTTTTGTGACCTTAGGGTGCGTGATGGATTGTAGCGTGGTAGAAGGCTAGTTAGGTACACAGGAGCTAAACCATTTAGGGCCTTATAGGTAAGTAATGATAATTTGTAACTGATACGGAACTTAATAGGTAGCCAGTGCAGAGACTGTAAAATTGGGGTAATATGATCATATTTTCTTGACCTGTTAAGGACTCTAGCTGCTGCATTTTGGACTACCTGTAGCTTGTTTATTGACGAAGCAGGACAACCACCTAGAAGTGCATTACAATAGTCCAGTCTAGAGGTCATGAATGCATGAACTAGCTTTTCTGCATCAGAAACAGATAACATGTTTCGTAGCTTGGCAATGTTTCTAAGATGGAAGAATGCAGTTTTTGTAACATTGGAAATATGATTTTCAAAAGACAAATTGCTGTCTAATATAACACCCAGATTTCTGACTGTAGAGGAAGTAACAGTACATCCGTCTAGTTGCAGATTGTAATCTACAAGATTCTGTGTGGTGTTTTTTGGTCCAATAATTAATATCTCTGTCTTATCCGAATTTAATTGGAGAAAATTATTTGTCATCCAATCTTTTACATTTTTAACACACTCTGTTAGCTGAGATAATAATATTTCCAAGAGATAATACAATTCTTATATAGTGCACTTGTGATAAAGAAGTGTGCTTTATTGTATTGTATGTGCACTTGTGATGTACTCAAATCTTAAAATTGTTAAATTTATTTTTGCAAATAATATACTACTAATTAATTATATAATACTATATAATACTAATTCATAGTACATTTGTATTTAATTGCAAATAACATGCAATTATGTGTCTGAAAACATTACATTACGTTTACACATATTCCTTTCAAGTATATTATTTCTGTAATAAGTAAATGTTCTTTTTTTTTCGGAAGTGGTGACAGAACAGCTATGACATCAAGCCTAAAAATACATTTGGTTATGCGCTCTAGATATTAAAACTTGTAAAATAATCAAGCTCTTACATCACTCCAGCAAAGACATAGTGGTACTTTATATAATGGGATAAAATGGACTATGAGTTCTGGGAAACAGAACATTGCATTTTGCGGCCTGAAAGGATGTGTTTCATTCTGTTGAAACCTTATTATCCAAAGGGAATTGGGCAATAATTTAATATGAAACCTGGCCAGCCATTCTAAAGTGAAGCTTGCTTTTGCCAAAGCAAATGAGAGACCTCCGATTAATTCAGTGACTGTCATGGATTCAACAGCCTGAAGACAAGCCTGTCAGCTTGGTTTTGTTTGCTGATTCTGTCCCCCAAACCATGTTTACAGCTGACCATCTGCTATTGGTAAGGGTGGGCCATATCCTGCACATTTAAGCAGTAAGTTTCATTTCTGAAAATGAGCACAATCATGCTGACTCTAGATCAACGGCAGCTGAGGGAATAAACACCTAGAGGAGTGCTCTGAAATTGTATTGTGAGACACTAGATTGTCCTGTTGTACAAATATAACTGATGTAAATGACAAAAACAAAAGTTTAAGGCTGATGTCTCCTATTCATTTTCACAGATGCTAAAAAGGTCAGTTTAATCTCGCAAAAACTCCCGTTAATAAACAATTTGACTACACCGCACATTAATCCTTTACACTGCATCTTTGTTGTTTATGATGAATTCGGTGCTAGCACGTACACTGCTGTTATTAGCAGCTTAGATGTTCAAATAGCTGCAGTACTCCAACTTTGAAACGAGGAAAAGTGCCTACGCCTGCTCAGACCCTGATGTGGGAGTAAGTACTGTTCCACGTAAAAGGATGTTTTTATAAATATGAATGTTGCCATGGATTTTAGCTTACGCACACTCAAAGATCAAATGCGAATGCACATTTGGTAAATGTGACCTCGGACCAGAAGAGGTTTTAATTTCAAGACCATATTGTTATGGTCTTGGTCTTGGAGGAGAATGTCTCAGTCTTGACTAGGACTCGACCCTGTACTGTTCTCAGTCTTGACCTGGACTTGATTGAGAGTTGAATGAGCTAGCTGGTCTACCCCGTGGCCATCTTGGCAAAATCCCTGTGTGGCTATTTTAATGAATGGTCCATCTCCCTCTCCTTATACTGTCGTTGAATGAAAATTATTAGTTTAGTTTGATAATGGCATTTTTTTTAGAAAATACTTGTTCAAACTAATGTTTTTTTGTTTGTTTTTTGGGGAGAGGTGGGTTATGAAAATTGTTTATGAAATCATTAAGGCGTGTTAAATCTACATTTTAAATACATGAACATTTAATAGCCCAGCAAAAGCAGTATAAAATAAAATAAAAATCAGCAAATTCTTGCTGCTTACAACCATTTTTGTTAGGCTGATTAGTTTAAGGTTTATTCAAAGAGAGTTGAAAGTCACCCGAGGTGGTGGCACAGAAGGACTGCAATAGCAATCGTGACCTAGCAGTATAAGAAATAAGACACCTGAGATGTTAGAGGAAGTTGTTTGTGAATTTCAGACTCTCAATTTTAATACCTTTAATCCCACAGACATTTCAAAAGATTAGATTAGCCAGACTGATGCTTTTAAAACTCTTTTTTTTCATACTGTACACAATCAGGCATAACATATTGTAATAATCTTTTGTCATGCTTTAAAGAAGTACAGTTATTTTGATGTGATGACTAACATAGTAAAGCACATGTAAAGTATATGGATATATTTTGACTGTTATTTGAAAAAGTTTGTGTTTTGAATGTACTAAACTGCAACTTCATAATTACAAATATTTAATTACATATACATATGAATACATGACATACAAGTTCCAATACATTTGCATTTAGTCATTTAGCAGATGCTTTTATCCAAAGTGACTTACAAATGAGGAAAATAGAAGCACTCAAAACCAACAAAAAGATAATAATATGAAAAGGCCAACAGAAATGACATTAAAGTATTACTATAAATGATTGTCAGTGCAATTTAACTTGACAAGAAGTAATTATGAAATTACATATAAAGATATGAATAAAGAAGTACTTTAATTTTACTTAAGTGGATCAAATAGTGCTTTTAAGTTATTGTATTTAATATAAATTAAATTGATACATTTTAATTTAATTGTAAATAACATGCAGTTAAGTGTCCAAAAACATTGCCTTCAGTTCACATATAATAAATACACTTTTTAAAAATCAATTTCTATTTCACGATTTCTGTAACCGCAGAGATGAGACTCTTTTAAAAGAAGAAATTTTTTGGGGTGGATCTCTCATTGGCAATGTCATTAATTTCAGTGGTGACTGCAGACAAACAGGCAGCTGTACCCACAAGCATGGAATTAACTTCCACTTTAATCACTTTCTTTGTTTTTGTTTTTTCTTCCATGTGGCAGTAGTACAACTTGTTTAAATGAATTGTGGTGATGCTCTTTTATGCAGATTAACAGCCTCATATAAATGACCATGTGAGTTTTTCAGCTGTGATTAGATGCGGCAAAAGTTACGCCTTAATTATCCTGAACTCACAATTGGACTTGGCATTAAGCAACAGACATCTTTCTAAAATTTCTTGATTAGTTTAAATCAAATCAAAGTACATTTTCTTCTTTAAATCTTTTGGGGTTATGGTACATCCCATCCTGGTTTTTGTTTTTTTTAATCTTTATTTATTTATTTATTTTTGCTGGACTGATCTACACTCTTCAAGAATAGATGTTCCTTTTTCTCTTTCGATAACCTTACATAAAGCTATTGACATGAAAGAATTCAAGCATAAGCATTTATTTATTTCTATTTCAAATCAATGCAGCTTTCCTGCCGGTTCTACATAAATAGGCCTTTTAAAGAGGCATGGGTTCCCTAATTATGGAAACTCTTGTAGAGTGAAGTTATTTTAGTTATCACTCATCCCTTTGCTGAATGAAACAGATGTAATTGTGAGTGTGTGTGTGTTAGTGTGTGCCGGCATGAAAAAGCTTGGCTGTTATAAAAGACTAACTGTGCGTTCACACCGCCGGCGTTGAGAGCGTCAAAAATAGCTCTTGCCGCTCTGCTCACGACGCTGCAGAAAGATTTGTGAGGGCTCAGACGCTCTGACGTAGATCGAATGCTTATCTTGTATTTAAAGAGTAACTAAACCCTAAACCAACTATTTTTTAGTTAATGATCTATAAGAATGGGGCTTTATTAGTGCTGTTCATTGATTCGAGTAACTTTTTTGACATTTGAGTATAAAGTGTTTTAATTCTACAATATATGGTGTAAAAACGTGTGAGTGCTGCCCTCTTCAGGTTGAACGGTGGCTACTGCAGTTGATTTTTCCTATTGGATGTTTCGGTGGCAAGTGACGTAAGCGGTGGCAGGTGACGTAAGCAGTTTCCAGCTCACCACGCCCCTTGGTACGAGCTACCACGCCCTTGGCAGTATAAAACCATCAAAATCTGGAATTGGAATTGCGAGTATTGGTAACGAGTCAAGGATAGACTATTATAGCATCTATTTGGCATAGCAATTATATAGTTATTTAGATCTTCAAGTTAGCGTAGATTTATCTGTATTTAGTACAGTGGTCAGGATGGTACGGAGGTGTGTTGCTAGTTGTGACAGCACTGCTGGACTGCATAGTTTACCAGCAGACTTTAAAATTAGGAGCCAGTGGTTGCATGCACTTGGGCTGGAAGACCGCAAGTTCCCGCCTAGAGCTCGAGTGTGCAAACTGCATTTTACACGGGATTGCTTCTCCTACGCAATGGAGGTGGAAATGGGCTTCTCCACACAGCTCGCGCTGAAAAGCGACACGGTGAGGGAGTTAAGACCGCAGTTTGAGCCAGCGGCTGGAATTAATATGAACAGACACCTCGACACCCTCCACTTCAGGAGAAAGTGGGGGAGAAAAGTCCTCTACTTCAAATGATCGCTCTGTTGCAAAGCTACTTGCGTCACTACAGTCACTCTCCATTTTAGCGTCTCTGACAGCAGCTGTCAATCAATCCGTCACTGCGGGTCTCAGGATCACGCCGCACTCGCTCAGCCCCGCCCTCGGTTCATCCCCTCTAGCTCCGCTGTGATCTGCCCACTGTTCAGCATTTTTCAAATATTGCAAGTGGGTGGAGTCAGGCTCTGAGCAGGGGTTTAGTTACACTTTAAAGCGGCCGCAAAGCAAACAAGCTTGTTAAACTTATTATTAAAGTTAACCTCATTAAATATTGTTGTGGACAAAGTATCAAGATCCTTTACCTAATGTATAAAGCACTGTAAAAATATTCTGATGCAAGTAAAAGTCTTGCATTGAAAATGATACTTAAGTAAATATAATCAAGTATAAACATTACTTAATGTAAGTATAATCAGGGAAATGTGTTTAAATGTAAACTGGGACTACAGTACTATTATTTATTATATCATTAGATTATTATTCCTATAACGTTACTGCACATCAGCAACTCACCAGGAAAATGAACAATCTCAGACACCTTGGTCCTCGTATCACTTTTAATTTATTTTTTATGTCCCTGTACGCAAACAGGGACACATCATAGATTATTGCAAACCCGAAACAGCAATAATCAACCTGTCCTATATTGTGCTTGGGAACTAATGTGGTCGGAGCTGCGTTCTCTGGAATCCTCTCAAGCGGTGGACTTCTACGTTCCGATTGGTTGCTGCCCAACCGCGTCATAGCTCATTACCATAAAGTTGCCTTGATTTCAACTCTCCTGGACGCTCTCAACGAGCAAGTCGCGCCGCGCCGCTCCTCGACGCTGCTCTGTTTTTTTGGATAAATAAGTACTGATGAATCATGTACAGTAAGATCAGGAATATTTACTGTACTGTGAGAAAGTAAATAGGCTCAGTGTCAACCTATTTGTTAGATGTATTCTATAAGTATCTGTTTCTATGTGTCGGTGTTAAAATTAACATTAGTGATGAGATTACTTCTTTCTTAGCATCTTTTTCAATATTTGTCCAATGTGTTTTTCCAAAGATTGCCATCCTAACATGTCTTTATGGTCCTATAATGAGGTGGTCACCATTGGGGGATGGTATTTTTTATTTTTGGCAGAGATATTTTTATTTACATTTGTTACATTTAGCTGACGCTTTTATCCAATGCGAATTGCTATATATGTCAGAGGTCGCACGCCTCTGGAGCAACTAGGGGTTAAGTGTCTTGCTCAGGGACACATTGGTGTCTCACATATTACAATGATTTCTGAAGGATCATGTGACACTGAAGACTGGAGTAATGGAATAAATTACAGTTTGAAATATATTGAAATAGAACATTTTTTAAAATTGTAATCATATTTCAGAATATTACTGTATTTTTACTGTACTTTTACTTTATTTTTGATCAAATAAGTGCAGTCTTTGTGAGGATAAGAGACTTCTAAAAAAAAAAAATACCTGTAGTGTATTTGTATGCATGTCTGAGTGCCCTATCATCAATTTGAAATATGTCACTCCACCAATTAATGCATCACAGTGGCTGGAGTTTTCTTCATCCATGTTCTGTTGTGGAAAATCTAAATTCCCCCGCCCCATATACTAGTGCTCAGGCATCCCTGTGGTTCTCTACCTTCTAACCTATCACTCTGAAAATTTTGTGTAACCCATGTAGTCACTGCAATTACAAATATCGGCCTGATTTATTGATACCGATAACATTTTCTCTAGCAGCACATAATCATTTCCACATGGATTCCAGTGCCTTGCTATACCCATGACTATATAAGGGTATTTTCCCAGCTTCTCGACCTTCTCCCAATGCTAATTCACCGCTACATACTCACAACACATTCCCAGGCTAAAGAAATACTTTCGGGTATTCGCAACTCCAGATCTCTTCCAGTCTTACAGTGTGATGACTAAACAAGCAGAGGGAATGATGTCACCATTTTGTAGCTGCAGGTCAAAGAGCAACATAACTCAGATAACTCCCTCTCCCAGGTCTGGCAGAGCAGTTGATTGGCCTCTGGAATAGTTTGGGAATGAACCATCTAAAGTCATGTAGCTTTTTTAAAAGGCAGCTCCTGATTACAGGCCATAGATTTTCTAGAGATTTGCATATGATTTATATGCCTCATAGCCATTCTCCAAAGCCTCATCAATTCAAGTTTATTTTTTCGGCCTGTCCCTGAAACAGGAGTATGATGTTAGGTATTTTAATCCAGGAAGAACTTGTGGTCTTGGCTAACCATAACCACCTCGTCTCAAGGACACCACATAAATAAGTCTTTGTTCATCATTCTTCCTTGAAACATCATGCATTTGCAACTTGTTGTTGAGGATGTTTATTCATACACTGTGGCACTCATACAAACTAATAATGAAGTTTGTAAGAATGTTTGTGTGAACTAACTTTGAAGAGTTGTTGCTCTTGTGCACTGTAGACTCTTTTGCAATTTCATCTTTGTGACATCTTGGTGTTTGTACTAGAATTGATTGTATTCTTCATTAGAAGTTTCTGGAATAAACAAATTACTTCCCACATAGAAAATGTCTTCTGGCCCAGATCCGGGCACCACAATCACTTTTCCCTCGGCCCAAGTACAGCAAAGAATGACGGCAAGAACGGGATTAAAGACTAGGGCCACACATGGGCCATAACCGGCCCGAATCTCAGCCATTTAATCAGCCTTAACTGGCCCTGAACTGGGCCAAAAGAGGTTTTATTATTGGTACCAATTCTCAGCCTTAAGTAAACCAGAATCCTCCAATCTGAGCCACACTTGAGCTTTATATAGCCTAGACCCAAACCAGACAGATAGCAGTTTCGGCCCAGATCCGGCACACATCTGGTCCACATCGATATCACATAGACCAGATGTGGGCCGGATCCTGGCCAACACTATATTGCTGTCTGGGAATACAGAATCTTAATATTTCATATTATTGCCTTGTATATTACTATAATCGCAATTATTCATTTTGTGACATGCTTTGGTAAACCAGACAGCAACATAGTGTTGGCCCAAATCCGACCCACATTTGGCCTGCGTGAAATCCATGCAGGCCACATGTGGGCCAGATCTGGGACTACACTGCTTGCTGTCTGGAAATGTACACACAAACTATGCCAATAAAGTACATTAAACTGAATAGAAAATCAGACTTAAAACCCACACATCATGTAACTGTGCAATAAAAAAGTGTATTGCATTGGTTTTTCTATTTATTTTTATAAATAACAAATCAACCAATAAAAAGTGAGTGTATAAAGTATACAGTCTATAAGAGAAACGTAACCGATAGACAAATGTAACTTAATCATAATCATTTATTGCAGATGTTTCAAAGAGCAGGACCACAGTAATCCAAATGACGATGCATTTCGGTTGCAGTCCTCTCAGGCATAATATAATAGAATTGTGAGGAGCAGATAATAATTTAAATTGTTAAACGCTGAAAATACTATCCCGATCCACTCCATCAAGGCACGCGTTTCTCATTCAAAACATGAATGAAAGGGTACATGCCATTGCCAACATTAGGCCAGCAGTGCCAGCTTGAGGCCACATTTGGGCCAAGTCCGTTTGCTATGTGGGTTGGGAGCCACTTGATCCTAAAAATCAAATAGAACCCAGGTCCAACTATCTCCGATTGGGACACAGATGACACTAGACAGTAGACACTGTCACAAATTAGCATGGTATTACTTGTACTTGTAGGCATGTAACAATGCCCCCTAAGCCCTTAAAAAAATTTATACAAATATTTTGCTAAGTCGGTTGATATGTTAAACGAATTGTGATGCATCTGGGGGTCAGGGTTTATATTAATGTATCTCTGAGGAGAACTGAGTGAGAACTTAGTGAGAAGGAGAACTTTTCAGAAAAGTTAAGATGGTATTTTCTTTTCATCTTGACTCTGTATAATGCATATTAAATTAGTGCTTGTAAGCGCAGCACTGCTTTGCAGGGTTGCTAGGTTATCATAACAAAACCCGCCTGATTGCTACTCAAAACTAGCCAAATCACGTGCCGGGGGGTAAAATCACATTATTGGGGTCACTTCAACCCATGGATATAAAAAACAACCCCTGAAAACAGTGTGGACTTGTCAACACTACTGCTTTGTTTACAGCGGTAACCAAGGAAATGATATTGATTCTGTTCTTTAACTGTCACCTGCTGACAGAGTTTGAATTTACATCTCATGCAGACCATTGTGTTTTTGCTTCAAAATTATTCAATCTAATTTACATCAAAAACTGCTTATGTCGAATTTATGCAGCATCTTTTTTTGGTTTGCAATTGGATAATTTTAAATGGAAGGAGCACAGGCAAATCCTGCGTTTGTTTATATGAAAATATTTATTTGTATTTGTTTTATTTATTTATTTATTACATTTAGGATTTGTTTTAAAATTTCAGTTGAGTTATGTTATTTGGCATATTTCAATTTCACAAAGAAATGTGCAGTATGTTTTGCTCACTTACCAGCAATTCATCAGTAATGTTACAACTGGCAAATTGCTGGAGCTGAGTTACTTGTATTAATAAAATACCAATAAATCAGACCTTTATTTTACATGTAATGATGTTCAGAAAATGAACCAGGTTTTGTGATCATATTTCCTGGAGGAATATTTGTAGTAGTCAGCATAAGGCTTTTCCATCCATGATGGTTCTCTTACGAGAGCTCTCTCGTACTGCGTCTTAGCTAAGACGCTACGGGAAAAGTCTCTTTTCACGAAATACTGAAGCAAAAAATTATCCTTAATTTTGTATTTTTGTAAAGCGCATTTGCAGCAGTACACAGCCATAGGCGAGACGGCTCGTTCGCTCATTGGCTTGTTCTGCGGCAACTGCACAGCCTATCGAGCGCGGGCTGATGCAACATCAGACCAATAAGGGCGCTTCGCTTCGCGCCCTTCTTGCCACTTCCCGCCGAAACGGGTGTGGCCCAACCTATAAAAGGAGCTCGAAAAGGCTGACTCACCTGATTTTTCATCTCTTCAGCGAAGCTCACGCATCGCTGGATCACGGAGGAAGCAAGCGCCGTCTGAGAAAGCACATCAGCAGGACGAGCCATTCTGAAGCTGCTGGCATCGCCGCCTTCCATTGCCGTTCCTGCTGCGCTATCCGGCGCCTATATCCTTTCAATCCTGTTATATACAAGCTGTTCTTTATGTGTGTGTGTGTGTTCGCCCTGCGACACACACTCGTAAAAGAGCTCGCGTCTTTTTTAAGATGCCTTCCTGCGGCTCGTCAGAGCCCCACTCAGCGAGGGAGACCGGTACGTCATCTGTGTCTCCTGCCTGGGTGAAGATCATGCAGCGCTCGCTCGCTGACGGCGGATGCCCCCACTGCGAGCTGTTGCCATGGTGACTCTGAGGACTCGCCTGGCCTTTTTCTCTGAGCCTGCATTCTCCGCTGCGCTGAGGCGCCGTAAAAGCATCGCTTCCAGCGGATTCCGGAACCGTCTTCAGCTCAACCGAGCTCGCCGGTTCGCCCTGCTTCACCGGCCCCCCCTGCATCGCTTCCCGGTGGGCAGCGCCCGCTGTTTGCCGGCGCGTCGTCCGAGGAAGTCGATCTCAGGGCCGCGTCGGGGGAAGAGGACACGCGCTCTCTGCTAGCTTCGGGCAGTGAGGGCTGGGCGAGCTCCGAGGATCTCGCGCCTTCTGCTCAGAAGCCCAGCAGACGAGCTGACATCGAGAAGGAGCCGGGGCGAATGCTCGTGTTGGCCGCGATGAGTCTCGGCCGCGAGTGGTTTGCACCAGCGCCCCCCCCCTCTCGTTCACGGCTGGATGGTATTTCCCTTTCGGATGAGCGTACTTCTCAAAGCCCGCCTCATTTCTTCCTGAGCTTCACGAAGAGGTGGTGAAGGCTTGGAACGCTCCATATTCAGCACGAACTCGTTCGTCTGTCTCACTAGCATTCTCCACACTGATGATGCTAAAAACAGGAACTACCACTCACTTCCGCCGGTGGAACAGGCGATAGCGACGCACCTTTGTCCGCCCTCTGCTGGACGGCGGCAAAAGCGGTGTTGCCATCTAAAGCCTCCTGTGTGACGCTGCGTCGGCACTACTAACGATGGCTGCTTCATCGAAGCGCAGGTGTACGAGTTCCGCTGTGGCCGAGCTCTCACCCAAGCGCGCCGCTGTTTCAGTTCCAGGAATTGTGACTGTCTCAGCGTTTTCTGCAATGCGCAAGCCTGCACAGTTGCCCGCTTGCCTGCACACAAAAGCCGTTATCACAACAGCTTCAGCAACGCAGCTCGAGACCCCAGTTCTCGCTCTACTGGCCGTCGCCCCGCGCCGCGGGGACCGCGGCAGAGGATTACGGTGAGGCCGGGAGCCCCGAAGCCATCCTGGGAAAGCCATCTACGCATGCTGCATGACGCTGCGTCGGCACTACACACGATGGCTGCTTCATCGAAGCGCCGGTGTACGAGTTCCGCTGCGGCCGGGCTCTCACCTAAGCGCGCCGCTGTTTCAGTTTTCCAGAGATTGTGACTGTTTCAGCGTTGTTTGCAATGCGCAAGCCTGTACGGTTGCCCGCTTGCCTGCACACGAAAACCGTTATCACGGCTACCCAGATATTTCCCGAAAAAGGTGTAATTTCTGGTGTCCCGGCCACGGCCGATGGTGCTATAAATGTAGTGACGATGCCCACTGCTCAGTGCCCATCTCCGCATATAAGCACAGCCCTTCACACAGGGGTCGCGCCTATAAAAGTGACTCAAGTCGATCACGCGCACTACATAGTAGACGTGCCCACTCCTCAGTGCCCACAATCACTATGTCACACGCGTCATGTGGTTTCTGTAAAAACTAAACCCGTGCACGTTCGTCCGGCCACGGCCGATGGTGCTATAAATGTAGTGACGATGCCCACTCCTCAGTGCCCATCTCCACATGTAAGCACAGCCCTGCACACAGGGCCTGCGCCCATAATGTCGACTCAAGTCGGTCGCGCACACTGCATAGTAAACGTGCCCACCCCTCAGTGCCCACAATTACTATGTCCCACGCGTCATGTGGTTTCTGTAAAAACGAAACCCGTGCATGCTCGTCCGGCCACGGCCGATGGTGCTATAAATGCAGTGACGATGCCCACTACCCAGTGCCCATCTCCACATGTAAGCACAGCCCTGCACACAGGGCTAGCGCACATAAGATCGACACAGATCGGTCGAGCGCGCCGCATAGTAAACGTGCCCACTTCCCAGTGCCCACATACACTATGTCACATACGGCGCGGGGCTTCTGTAAAAACGAGGCCCGTGCACGTACATTCTGCACAGGCAGACAGCGAGTTGAAAGTGGTAAAAGTGCACACATGCAGCCCACGGTTACTCGCAGATATATCGAGTCCCACGGGACCCGCTCAGCCTCCCTCCAGTCGGTTAAGCGCCGGAACGGGGTCGAGGAAGAGCGATCTGCCCGCTGTGATCAGCGCGCTCCCCGCCTCAGATGCACAGCACACTCGAGCGCCGCCGTTGCCCAGTCAACAGAGCGCGTTTCGCATCCAGCCCTTAGCCATTCATGCAGATGCATGGTCAGTGCTTCCAGGGGTTTCGGATTGGGTGCTAGGCATTATAAAGAGAGGCTACTCGCTACAGTTTTCTCGACGCCCACTGTGCTTTTCAGCGCGCGTCGAAACTACGGTCAAAACAGAAGTAGCACACATACTTCGGGCCGAAATATCAAAACTGTTGAGCAAAGGGGCTGTAGAGCCTGTGTCTCAAAGCGAGGGGGGGCTGTACAGCAGATACTTTCTGGTGCCCAAGAGAGACGGGGGTCTCCGGCCCATACTGGATCTAAGACAGCTGAACAGGCATTGATGAAACGCAGTTTCAAAATGCTCACGACCAGGAAGCTCCTTGCGCAGATTCGCAGAGGGGACTGGTTCATGTCAATAGATCTGAAGGACGCGTATTTTCAAATACAGATAGCGTCAAACCACAGGCGATATTTGAGATTCGCCTTCGAGGGCCAGGCGTACCAGTTTGCAGTCCTGCCATTCGGCTTGTCCGTAGCTCCTTGTACGTTTACGAGGTGCATGGATGCAGCGCTCGCTCCTCTTAGACTCAGAGGCACACGAGTGCTGAATTATTTGGACGACTGGCTGGTTCTGGCCCGATCATGAGCGGAGCTCATGGACCACAGAGCCGTTTTACTCGATCACCTCAAGAAGCTCGGCCTCAGTGTCAATTGGGTGAAGAGTTCGCTGAACCCCAGTCAGACGATCCTGTTTCTGGGTATAGTTCTGAACTCGTGTTCCATGACGGCGCGGCTGTCACCACAGCGCGCGATGGGCATTCAGCGTGCAGTGAGTTCTTTCCGCTGTGGCGCGACTGTGTCGCGACTGTGTCGCTCAAACACTGTCAAAAGATGCTGGGTTTCATGGCCTCAGCATCTCCGGTTCTGCGGCTGGGCCTGCTCCGCATGCGCCCCCTGCAGTTCTGGCTGAAGGCTCGGGTGCCGCGCAGAGCGTGGGCGTCTGGCCGGCTGCATTTCAAGGTCGATCAGAGCTGTGTTGCGGCTCTAGCACCTTGGACAGCGAACGGCTGGTACCGATCAGGTGTAAGCCTGGGGACTTCCCCGAGTGTGAAAATGGTGTCGACGGACGCCTCCACTTCGGGATGGGGAGTGCTGCTCGAAGGCAGACCATCCTTTGGCCTATGGTCAGAACGGGAAAAGCTCCATCATATCAACTGCCTGGAAATGCTGGCAGTGGAGAACGCGCTGACGCGCTTTTGTCCCCATATCAAGGATCACCACGTCATAGTCCGTTCGGACAACATGTCCGTGGTGTCCTACATAAATCGCCAGGTCGGTCTCGGGTCCCGAAACCTGTGCAGGCTGACGGAACGCCTCCTGATTTGGGCTCAGCGCAACGTGCGCTCGCTGAGAGCAGTGCATGTGCCTGGACTGCAGAATCTGGGTCCAGACAGGCTGTCCAGAGGCAATGTTCCTACGGGCGAATGGTCTCTACACCCGCAAACAGTCCGGCTGTTGTGGGAGAGATTTGGCATGGCGGAGGTGGGCCTCTTTGCGTCCCACGAAAACGCTCACTGCCCCGCGTTCTTTTCCAAGAACGAAAGCGCGCTGTCACGGAGATGGCCGTGCTGCCCGCTTTATGCGTTCCCTCCCGTCTCCCTCCTTCCGCAGGTGATAGAACGGGTGAGAGAAACGAGATGTTCAATACTGCTTGTAGCACCTCTTTGGAAGAACCAACCATGGTTCTCAGATTTGATGCAGTTAGCAGATGTCGCCCCGTGGCCGGTACCGTTGAGGAGAGACCTCCTCTCGCAGGCCAGGGGCTCGATTTGGCACCCTCAACCGGAGTTGTGGTCCCTCTATGTATGGGCACTCAATGGTTACCCGCTGATCTCGCAGTGGGAGTGCTAAATACCATCACTCAGGCTAGAGCTCCGTCGACACGACGTCTGTATGCCTCGAAGTGGTCGGTGTTCTCCAGCTGGTGCACAGCTCGAGGTTATTCACCCCTTAGTTGTGAGGTGACGGAGGTCCTCTCCTTCCTTCAGGAGCTGTTGGATAAGGGCAGAGCCCCATCCACGCTCAAAGTTTATGTGGCTGCCATCGCGGCGTTTTCTGAAACGGCGTCCGGTCAGTCAATAGGAAGGAATGATTTAGTCATCCGGTTCCTCAGAGGAGCTAGGAGGCTGAATCCTCCCAGACCTCCGTCAGTCCCTATGTGGGACCTCGCGGCGGTTTTGGAGGCCTTGAAAGGTCCCCCTTTCAAGCCTATCCAATCGATTAGCCTTCAGCATCTGTCGTTCAAGACAGTATTCTTGTTGGCTCTCGCTTCTGTGAAGCGTGTGGGTGATTTGCACGCGCTCTCGGTGAGCCAGTCGTGCTTGGAGTTTGGGCCCAATGACTCAAGAGTCATACTCAAACCTAGGCACGGTTATGTGCCGAAATCCCTCAACACACCGTTTCGGGCTCAGGTTATTGCCCTGTCTGCCCTGCCGGTGTCAGGGGAGGATGGAGACTCGAGTCTTCTTTGCCCTGTCAGGGTTTTAAGAGCTTATGTGTCTCGCTCTGCTGCCTTTCGGCAGACGGAGCAGCTATTTGTCTCGTTTGGTGGGCGTTCCAAGGGAATGGCTGTTTCGAGACAGACTCTATCCAGATGGATAGTTGACGCCATAGCGTTAGCTTACGCTTCCAGGGGCCTTCAGTGCCCGTTGGGCGTCAGAGCACACTCCACAAGAGGCATCGCCTCGTCGTGGGCGTGGTCTACTGGGATCTCCTTGCAGGATATATGTATGGCGGCAGGTTGGGCCTCGCCGTCTACATTTATCAGGTTCTATAACCTGGAGGTTCCCGCCTTGCAAGCAAGGCTGCTGTCGGTATAGGCGAATCAGGGCCCTGAGGGGAATTCTGAGTTCACGAGCACTATGCGCTGCCGACTGTTATATGGGCAGTATTGCGTAAGACCCGCATTGCCACATTGGTCAGGCCTTGCCTCGGCTGTGTGACGTCATATTGCCGCATCTACGGATGCTGCTAGATATGGGACGGAGGGCTTTTTCCCTTTTCTGTCCTGGACTCTCTGTGAGTCCCTCAGGTGACTGTGCACTGTAAATCCTGGGCGTTGCTTCAGGTTTATTGGTGTGTGATCCCTGCGCGCACGGCGTTTTACATTGGGTTCCCGTAGCGTCTTAGCTAAGACGCAGTACGAGAGAGCTCTCGTAAGAGAACGTACTCGGTTACTAAACGTAACCTCGGTTCTCTCTAGAAGAGCGAACGAGTACTGCGTTCTCTGCCGTGCGCACGATTCACTCTGGTTCGCTTCGGCGATGAAATAAATCAGGTGAGTCAGCCTTTTCGAGCTCCTTTTATAGGTTGGGCCACACCCGTTTCGGCGGGAAGTGGCAAGAAGGGCGCGAAAAAATATGATCCAGTTTTTAAAACACTTTTGCCTGGTTCGTCAGGAAACCGTGGTGCATCAAGATCTGGAATGATCATTAGCTGCACAAAATACTATTGTTATTACTGCAGCTTTCTCTTTTGTCACAGTCATAATTTCTTAGCATTACACAGCTGCTGGATATTTCCAGAACATTAGCAAATAATTCTCCAAAATATACATGAGAGCAATGCCTAGCAGCAAGTTGTGGCAGTTCAGCCATTTTAGATACTGCATAGAGGAACAGTATTCCCCTATGCATTTTATGGGAATTTTTTGGTTGCCATGACAACAGTGTGTTATCTCTGTATATCATGAATCTCTGTGTACCGGTAACATCACTTCTGTATTTGCACTTAAACTTAGAGGCCTTCTAGAATAATTGATGTTTCAATTTTAAGAATAAGTGATGTTTCCTCTAGCAACTTCTTTTATATTTTAAAGTCAAAGACTGTACTATGCACTATGCACTCTGTAAAACAGAGTTGATGTGTTTTACAACTGAAAATTAGCTATAGTCTCTGATTAGATTGCTCTTGACTGGACCGAGTTGTAACAGGACAACTCAAGACAGCAGTTTGCACTCATACTGACAAATAGACATCGACATGCACATTTATAAACACAAATGTCATGCTTGAATGAAAATGACCTACTTGTTCCACAAGAACAATCTGCAGTTGGACCAAATTTCTGGGGGCAATCCACTCCATTTCAAAGCCCATTTCAAATCACATGCTTTTACACTGTCACAGTTTTATCTAGTCTGGAATAATTTGTCTCTTTTAAGTTTAAATGATGGAATAACAGTGTATATTTAATTTCATTAGCAACTTTATGCTTTCTTTAATGGGATAGTTCACCCAAAAATGTAAATTCTGTCATAATTTTCTCACCCTCAAGCTGCTCCAAACCATTATGAATTACTTTCTTCTGCTGAACATGAAGAAATTTTGAAGAATTTGGATAACCAAACAGTTGTTCTCCATTGACTTCCATAGTATTTTTTCCATGGTATGGTTGGTTTCTTGGTTATGGTTGGCTTTTATGTTCAACAGAAGAAATAAACTGAAGAAAGAAAAAACTTGAACGTGGGTAAATGATGACAGAATAAAATTTTTTGGGTGAACTGTTCCTTTAAGAAAGTTAATCTTATTTTTATTATTATTATTATTATTATTATATTTTCACACACAAAAAAATGTCTGCTAGTTCGGTGTCTTAATGGTTAAAAACATTAAACTAAACATTATTGCTATTTAATTTTATTTGATTTACAGCCAATATAATAATAATAATATTTAAATATAGCTGCAAGCAGCGGTTCAAGCATTTACCAGGGCTTAAAATGTGCTAAGGTTTTAAACTCTAGGCCAACCTGGATGTATGGCTGACAGTAGAACACATCTAAAATGGAGAATAGGCTCACACACACACACACACACACACACACACACACACACACACACACACACACACACACAGAGAGAGAGAGAGAGAGAGAAATGGAATGGTTAAACTATTATATTAATAATCATTAAGCATGCTTACACACACACACACACACATACAGAGACAGTCTTCTCTTTTTAAGTTTGTATGTCATTGGCAGGTTTCATTGTAATCATAATCTGGCATAACTGTAAAAATAATATTTCAACCAAATGCTAAACTTTGATTCAATGTGATTTTAAATGTTATTGCAGTGAATTTAAAATGTGTACAAGCAAACAAATGAACAGTACCGTTTTATTCATTTAATGAGCCCATTATGAGCCCGCAATTTCTCATGCAGCACTGTGTTTTTAAACTTTAACACTATTATAGTGTTATTTTTTGCCCAATCTCTCTAAAAATGTGCATGCTTGTTTAGAATGAATGCAAATTTAATGAATGTGTGAATATATGAGATTTTTTTTTAGCGCCACATGTAGTTTGATCCCCATGAAACTTTGCATGCTTATTAAGGGTCATCCGACATATGTTCTCACTAAGTTTTATAAAGTTTAGAGTTTTTGTTTAGGTTTTATAGGCATTGGGGTATGTTTGCCCACTAAATGAGCCCTAATAACTAACCAAAGTTCTAAATTTTTTTCGATAATTATTGATCTAGAGAGTCCACAGAATATTACTGCAGTGGTTTGGTTATGGTAGATTTTTAACAAAAGTAGATTTTTAACATATTTGTGAATAATTAATGAATGATTTGATTGACAGCAATGGTTCTTGAGGCAAAGTATTTTGGCATTATTAGGAGATCTATCAAATGATATGCATATTGTTTGGATATGTGAAACACCACGTGATTACAGAGCCAAAAAATCTTTTGCCTGATTCGTCAGGAAACCGGGGTGCATCAAGATCTGGAATGATCATTAGCTGCACAAAATACTATTGTTATTACTGCAGCTTTCTCTTTTGTCACAGTCATAATTTCTTAGCATTACACAGACCTCCGTTAACCCTGTCAAATAGGTGTTTACATTTTTTGGCCAATGGCGGCCATGTTTTTTTAGATACAATCGATCTGACCAACGGTTGACGAGTCGTAGCCATTTATGTTTTTTTTCTGTCTTATAGTGCCCCCAAGTGGCAGAGGTGCACTTTTTTTTATTTGACCAAAGATTGAGCTTATACCGTATTTTTCGCAAAAGTATTTTTCGCAAAGTCGCACCTGAGTATAAGTCGCATCAGTCCAAAAATACATCACGATGAGGAAAAAACATATATAAGTCGCACTGGACTACAAGTCACACTTATTTAGAACCAAGAACTGAGAGAAAACATTACCGTCTACAGCCGCGAGAGAGCGCTCTATGCTGCTCAGTGTAGACTACAGGAGCACTGAGCAGCATAGAGCGCCCTCTCGTGGCTGGAGAAGGGAATGTTTTATCTTGGTTCATTTCTCTTGATGCATGTCAAATTAATTTTGATAAGTAAGTCGCACCTGACTATAAGTCGCAGGACCAGCCAAACTATGAAAAAAAGTCTTATAGTCCGGAAAATACGGTACACATGTGTACCGAGTTTATTGACATTATCTCATTTTGTTCAAGAGTTATAGCTAAAATAACATTTGGTTGATGTTAGAATAGATGCTTTTTGGTGTACTGTTTCGCATAAGAATCCATATTCAGTGTCCAGAGAATATTTCTGCAGTGCTTTGGTTCTGATCGGGTGAAAAACCTAGGACTAGTTCGCAAAAGTAGGATTTAACTAAATTTTCAGAGAAAACGGTGCGCCGTAGAGCAAAAAAGGCGGTGTGCACTTTTGTTTGGGCTAACCCAAGGATTGCAACGATGTCATGTTTTTGAGTCTACGGCTAATGGTTTACGACTTGCATACTACGTTGTGTGTGTGTGTGGACCATTGTGAGACATCTTATTGCTGTCGATACAGACTGAAGTATGAACACACCCCTCTGGCAGATAGACACCCATGGACCAGCATCGCCATGGTAACAGCAGAGATGCTGCTGGCTGTCCTAATGATGCTCTGTTGGGAGTGGAGGAGAGGGCAAGCTTTAACTTGTTCTGAAGTGAGGGTAGGGAATACATGTGTTTTCGTTTTTCTGTGTCTGTATGTGTTTGTGTACAAAATCAGCTGAAATTACACATGGAATTAGATTATTGCTACATAAGTATATATTTGGTTTGTATGTACATTCTTCAAAATTTGTCATGAGCTGTGTCTGTGTGCTGTCCTCCTGTGAAATGCTCTCATGGCAGGCTGCTGGGACAGTTTGGCTTAGGGTAGCAGATGTCTGGAGTGGTCCATCTCTTTCTCAAATTCTGTTATAGATTTTTCTTTTTTTTCCCCACTGTCTCATCACCCCTCCCCCATCTCCCCTTCCTTGTATTTTTCCTTTATTTTGTGGTAAAGGCAGGGGGCTTCCTGTCATGAATAAGTCAGCGGCTTTTCACTTCTAGCAATGAACACTTATTCTGTGGAGGTTGATCTTGAATTATTGATTTAGGGATTTTGAGATGGGAAAAGAGACTTCAATTGTATTAAAGCAATTGTTTAAATATATCTATAATTTATTTATTAGGTTATTAGGCAATATTAAATTGGTACTTTACATAAATCCAACATCAAGTTGTTAAGTTAAAATTAATATAAATGTATAAGGGTAGAGATAAATGTAAAATGTATGTATATAAATTTAGGTAATTTTTTCCTTTAAATTTCCTGTATTAATTGATATATTTTTCTTTTTTTTGTATTCAATATATAATTTAATAGCAATGTGCAAAAATATAGAATTTACATTAATACACACTATACAGTACAAATGTATATAATTTATTTATTTACAGTATGCAATTTATATCAAACTAGATTTGTGTCTCATATCATCTTAATCAGTCCAAAAAACAGTCCTCTAATATTATCCGATATTAGTGTAAGCTATGTATCCCGATTGTATACTGATAAAAAGTGGTAAAGTAAAAATAACATGTGTATCCTATTTACAGTGAAAACAAGCAAATCTGCCAAAAAACATGGGCATGCTCCCAAATTGTACTATTGCTCAGCAGCAGAATCTTCATTTTCTTATTTTGAGAGGTGTGAATAACAGGACCCTATGTGTGAGAATATGTGCAATTTTCACACATTATATTAAGATTTGGTGACATCCTGGTTAGGAATCCCTTTGTCATGCTGTGTCCTGCTGACAGGTGTCGGTGTGGTGGCCACGTGTCGCCCTGGCCCATCTAAACTCATGACCCATCCTCCCCAACTCCTCTCCTGCAGCCACTGCCAGATGCTTCCATCTGCTTCTTTCTCTAACCCTTTCTTTTTCTTCCTTATCTGCAGAGGTGGGTAGAGTACCCAAAAACTGTACTCAAGTAAAAGTAAAAGTACTTCTAGAAATATTTACTCAAGTAAAAGTAAAAGTACTAGTCTGAATAGTTACTTGAGTAAGAGTAAAAGAGTATCGGATAAAAAATCTACTCAAGTAGTTAGTTACTAGTTACTTTGGGTCATATATACTGAGCCTATTTTTATTTAGATACATAGATAAAATGTATGTAATGTATGTGTGTGTGTGTGTATAAATATATATATTTCATCAGCCTTTACTCCAGTCTTCAATGTCACATAATCCTTCAGAAATCATTCCAATATGTTGAATTTGCAACATATTGAATAAACGCGTTTTGAATAAACTGAAGCAGTTATAACATTTATTGCATTAAGATAAAGTAACGAGAGGAGTGTCGCCCACAGTAACGAAGTAAACGTACAGATTTTTCCCAAAACATTTACTCAAGTAAGAGTAAAAGTACTTTAAATATACTCCAAAAAGTATGTTACCCCAAAAAATTACTCAAGTAAATGTAACGAAGTAAATGTAACTCGTTACTACCCACCTCTGCTTGTCCACAGACGTTTTTAAGAGTACATGCCATATTTAATTTTCTTAAAAGGATAGTTCATCCAAAAGATATCCATAAAAGTCTCCATACTGTATAACTCACAATATTTTTTACTATTATTATTATTATTATTATTATTGTTTTAAAAAAGCTCTAGTTTATTATAACTAAATATAAAATATATGATTGATAATAATAAGTGTATTTTGCTGTACAACTATAGAATTAAAATACTAGTATTCATGGCTCTCTCAATTTCTTAATTTTCAAACATAAAACCATTAAGCCTTTATTTTGGCATAAAACCACATGGAGTTTCTCTTTTCTTGGCAACAGCAGATTTATATACGCTTCTCATTACAAGTTTAATTATTTGATTAAATCACAGCCTTTGCAATGTAATAACCACACTAAGCCACATCACAATTTTGGTTTTAATTTTTAATAATTCATGCAACCCTAGTTGTTTTTATTTTTTCCACATATCTAAAATCACAAGTTAATTTTTAGAAGAGTGTCCTATTGCAAACTATACTACCATTCTGATGTGGACTGCCTGAGAAATAAAACTGCAGTGATTAATTTGAATGTTGCTGGATGGGGTCAACAGCAGGGTGACAGTGAGCTGCATGATTCTTTCTTTTCTGTCAAGGTAGCATATCATGCCCCGTAGTGCTTTCTCCATGCTTTTTTAGGAGCACTATCAAATCTGTCTTCTGTCTTTCCTGCAGCATTTATCTTTCATTCAATCACTAATTTATTTGGATTAAAGCCAAAAATTAAAACCACTCCCCCAATTCTTTTAATTTCCTCGTATTTATTTCTACATCCTGCTAGAATAACTGTTTTCTTTCTCTTAATTCTGTCTTTTCATCACATTTTTTAATCACTCTGTTTTCTGAGGCTTTACATATTTTTTATTGAACATTTGGGAAGAGTGTTGGAAAAGAACTCCTTTCTGTCCATGAGACAGAGGTAATGATTTATTGCTGGACTATAATCCAGTATCAGTCCAAATCAACCGTGTGCTGAGAATGAGAAGTACTGTTCCATTTAAGGCCATTTCTTTTTTTTCAGCACTTCCTTGCTCTTTGAAATGCATGGCACCTTCCCCTTTAGTGAATTTTTTCTCTGTCAATTTATGTTCCAATTAAAACGTCTGTTCTTCAGTACATCAACATACTGCATGTATAAATGTACATGGCTGATGGTGCTCATGGCTGGTGTGTGTTTAGGTTTACTTAATTGGTTTGAAAACTTTTGGGATTGCATCTTTTCTTTTCTTTTCTTCATCTGAACTAGTTGTATCAGCCTCTTTTAAATTATGATATTTTTATTTCCTTAGATGATTATATTTAGTTAGAATCTGCCTCCAACAGATAATTTGCATCCACTGAATTTAATTGCATGAGTTTCTCTGTGGCTGGATGTTTTGCTGAGCTGTATTATTTTGCAGAAAGGCAATTGCTTCACAAAAAGAAAGGCTAGATAGCATGTGTGTGTTTCAATGTGTGGGTGTGCCTGTGTTTTGTTTTATACAAGATGATCTGTACATTTTATTTTGCAGTGATTCAACAGTAAATTTCATGGTAATTTGATTTTCATAGCTCTTTTTAGTACCAGTGATGGACAGAAATATGTATATACATATGGCTGAAATATGCAGCAAAAATAAAAACATCATTAAAAAATTTGGGGTCATTGAGTTTTTTTTTTTTTTAACTGTACTTGAGATTTCTATTCATTAAAAAAAATGCATCAGAAAAAAGTTATCATGGTGTATATATTAATATATATTAAGCAGTATTGACGTCTCTAGGTTACGTATGTAACCCTAGTTCCTCGAGGGAACGAGACGCTGCGTCGAACAACGCTTTGGGGTAGGGCTGCACGATATTGGGAAAAAATGACATTGGGATATTTTATTTTTCTGCGATATATATTGCGATATTTTTTCTTACAAACAAAAATGGGGTGAGCACACTTACATTCTCATTTTAAATGATTTAAACATCGACACCATCGTGTCAATTGATTCATCTGCGGGAGGGAGAGAGCAAGACAGCGCTCGTGTCGTTTGAAAACGGCTCGCTCTCTCTCGGTCTCTCTCTCTCTCTCAATTCAATTCATATTGCTTTATTGGCATGACATACAAAGGTACATATTGCCAAAGCATTGTACATAGCAGAATAGAAACAAACAAAACAAAAATACATATATATTCATAAGAAAAAAAAATACATGCAAAATAAATCCATATACATTTCTATAAACATTGATGGTACTTCTAATGTACTCTCTGTCTGTCTCTCTCGCGCGCTCTCTCTCTCTGTCTCTCTCTGTCTCTCTCGCGCACTCTCTCTCTCTCTCTCTCTCTCTGTCTCTCTCGCGCACGCTCTCTCTCTCTGCCCTCTCGCGCACGCTCTCTCTCTCTGCCCTCTCGCGCGCGCGCTCTCTCTCCGTCTCTCTCGCGCGCTCTCTCTCTCTCTGTCTCTCTCGCGCGCTCTCTCTCTCTCTGTCTCTCTTGCGCGCTCTCTCTCTCTCTGTCTCTCTCGCGCGCTCTCTCTCGCGCTCTCTCTGACTCTCTCTCGCGCTCTCTCTGTCTCTCTCGCGCGCTCTCTCTGTCTCTCTCGCGCTCCCTCTCTCTCTGCTGATGGTTAAGCTGTGCAATTAATACGGGAATCACATTCGTCAAGGGCAGGGGAGTAGCTGGCCCATACAGTTAATGAATAACGGATCAACTACGACAGCCTACATCGCACATCCTGCGATGTGACTATCGTGGATTCGTACATCGTGATATCGATGCTTAAACGACACATCGTGCAGCCCTACTTTGGGGAACGCGCTTAGCATGAGCGACTCTGAATATCGTCTGAATATAAGCTATAAAAGCACGTACCGCGCAGCTGGCGTCAGCTTCGAGTACCAGCAAGCGCCGGCAGGGATGCCGGGGGTATGGCTCCGAGACGCAGCATCTCGTTCCCTCGAGGAACTAGGGGGTTACATACGTAACCTAGAGACGTTCCTCTTCAGGAACTCGAGCTGTGTCGAACAACGCTTTGGGGAACGAGTACCAACTCCGCCAGACTACTAAACCCCTGCCTAGTGTGTATCCGAAGAGCACAATCAACCCCCCCATCCTTCTTTGGAACTATGAAATACCGGCTGTAAAATCCGGACTCCCTGTCTTGAGGAGGGACCACCTCGATGGCCTCCTTCTCTAATAGGCTTTTCACTTCCTGTTCCATAACCAGACCCTGCCTGGGGCCGACTATCGTCGGGATGACCCCGTTGAATATTGGCGGCACAGAGCCGAAGTGAATACGGTAGCCTTTTTCTGCCCTCTGAAACCCTGGGCTTTTGGCGTCAGGGTTTCTTGGCCGAGTCATTCTAAGCTTCTATGACTGCCCTAAGATCTTGTTTAGGCTTAGAAGACCTCAGCCGAGAGCAGCTGTTTCTGGGCCTCGTGATACGAGGAGCTAGGGTGCGGCTGGGGCATCTCCTGCCCAGATGCCCCGAGAGAGTGACGAGGGAGGAACTTATGGAACGCCCGCGCCTGTTGGCGGGCCTCCTGAAACATGTCGACGACAGAATTGACTGCGTCGCCGAACAGGCCAGTCGGCTGAATCCGGGCGTCCATGAGGCAGACCCTGTCCCGCTCTTTGATATCGGACAGGGTCAACCAATAAGTGCCTCTCCGCGGCCACCATAGCTGCCATGGACCGCCCAATCGCTCGGGCGGTCTCCTTGGTGGTGCGGAGGGAGAGATCAGCGGTCCTTCTTAGTTCTGATATATCATGGGACTTGATCTCCTCTCCCTCATCTAGCTCTTTAAGCAGATCGGCTTGGTACGCCTGTAACACCGCCATGGTGTGCAGACATGCACCAGCCTGACCTGCAGCCGCATACCCTTTGCCCACCAAAGCCGATGTTGTTCTGAGTGGCTTTGAGGGCAATGCCGGGGCCTTCAGAGACAATGTCGTGCCGGGGGACAGATAGCTCGCGAGCGTCTGTTCCACCCGGGAAATCGCTCTATAGCCATGCTATCCCATCCCCACTACATTGCCATAGTAGTCAGACGAGGGGATATAGAGGCGGGCTGAAAATGGGCGCTTCCACGACCTGGCGATCTCATCCTGCTGGTCGGGAAAGAATGGAAGGCCCCGGCTGGGAGGTGGCTGTTTTTTCGGCGGGCCACTCAATGCTTAATTTTGCCTTCGTGCGAGGAACCACCTCCAAGAGCTCCTCATATTGCGGCGAATGGGGTGGCGAATCCCTGTCGAACGACTCCACATCGACCTCCTCGGAGGAAGAGAGGCGGAGCGTCGATCCTTCTCCCTGGGTGGAAGGAACCGCAGAGAGTGCTTCCGATTCCAGGGATTGGGCGCCGGATCTGGCGGAAGTGGAAGGAGATAGGGACTGGCCCGTCTCCATTCCCTCCACCAAATCCACTTGTGAACCCCACGAGTGCAGCCGCCGTTCTGCCTCGGCAGAAGCGGGACCAGCACCGTGGGGAACGCTGGCGAAGGCCCCCTCCTCGAAGAGGGCCCTCCGGGAACGAAGCAGCCGCACCGACATACTCTCACAGTGCGGACAGTCGGCCCCCTCGAGAGCCGACTCAGCGTGCTTCGCTCCCAGGCAAACCACGCATAAGCTGTGTGTATCCCCACTTGTTATATATCGCGGGCAGGGAGGAACACACAACCTATAACGTGATTTGGAATCGCCATCAGAATGCTTGGATTTCGCGAGGCCCAGAAACAGACAACAGTAAATAAGACTCACAAGACAAACAAGTGACATTCACACACAGACCGCTTGCTGAAAGACGCGAAGCTGACGCCAGCTGTGCGGCACGTGCTTTTATAGCTTCCTGGTCGCTTACGTCACCCCGCCTTTGACGTCACGCTCTTCCATTGGACTGATTACACACGGTATTCAGAGTCGCTCACGCTAAGCGCGTTCCCCAAAGCGTTGTTCGACGCAGCTCGAGTTCCTGAAGAGGAACTATTTTAACTGTTCTCAACATTAATAATAATAAAAAAGTTTCTTGAGCAGCAAATCAGCATTTTAGAATTTTGAAATATCATGTGACACTGAAGACTGGAGTAATAACTAATGATAATTCAGCTTTGCCCTAACAAAACTTTATTACATTTTTACTGTTCATTTTTATTTTTGATAAAATAAAAACAGCCTTGGTGAGCATAAGAGACTTCTTTCAAAAACATAAAAAATCTAACCGACACCAAATTTGCGAACAGTAATATAAGCCCGCAATCTCAAAAATTTTAAATATAGCTCAACTTATTCTACCTCTAAAAGAGAGCTTGATAGTAATATTTATGGTAGTCAAGTAGTTTAACAAGGTTGATTTAATGGGGTATTTCCATTATTCTGTCAAATTGAACAGTCAATATGGTATAGCTAAAAATTCTAATTTTGTACTTTTAGGCCTGGGACAGTAGGTCAAATGGGCCACTTTATCCACTCATAAAAAGTGCACACTAGTTAAGGGTTCACCTTAAGGGTTCATATTATTACCTCAAGATACTAATAAGGAATTGCCTCACTGACAAGCTAAAGTAACCATTTCTGTATATTTTCCTGAGTTTGTGCATACATATTTTAAATCTTTATGCTATATCATATTGTTGGTCAAACACTAATCATTTTATATTAGTTTCAGTGCTTTTCCCCAGAGCAGACCTGATAATATTTAATGAAATCTCAGCCTTTTCCGCCTTGTCAACATATTATTTCCCAAATGAAACACATAAACTACAAAACCCGAACTTTTCTTTTTTATGTTGCAAACAATTCTTCTCAGCTGCATAACAGGAAAAAAAACTTCCAATACTGCTTTAAGGGACATGTGCACTCACTTTAGAGAAAATTACCTATGTCTTGTTTCTCAAAGAGACAAGATGTATTAGACATGTGGTATCAGTTTGTAAGGCGGTAGGCAACATTTCCGAAATGTTTGATTGCTTTGGCTTCCTGGAAAAAAGTGCCCTGTCATGGGTATGGGGCAGATTGGACACGGCGACCCTCTGAGAAACAATCGGATTAGTATCCCCTGCTAAGGTGTGTGGCAGAGTAATTATAATGACATGGTTGAGAATGAATTCCGAAGCCTAGAATAGAACTAAGTGCAGCAATGCCGAATTTACCAAATTCTGTGCACATTCTTTTCTCTTCCTTTGGGATACCTTTTAATTTTGCCGTTTCTGTGTCTGCTATGTAATCAACAATGAGAAAAATCACTTGCACTTACGTATGTTTTACTTAAACCATTCACATCTTTATACTATCAGGATCAGTGATATACAAGTGTGTTCAAAATAATGAAAAATAAATATTTAAAATTTAGATTAAAACACTAGAAATGTGCCAAGTTCTTGTATTCATCATATATTCATCAATGGCAGAACGCATTATTGGGACTGTTCTACCTTCCTTTCAAGATCTGCACTGTCATGGGTTAAGAAATGGGCTCAGAGGATTGTATGTGATACTTTACATCCTGCATTCAATCTCTGTATGTTATGCATACCTGGCCAATAATTGTTGTTGTTGGTGTTAAAAAATATGATTTTAAAGAATTTTTATTTTAATGAAAAGATTCAATTTAATGAAAAGAACATCATTTTAATATATTTTTTGGGAGGTTTTTGGGGAGTTACACCCCTTGACATTTTAAAACCTGAACTAATTTTGCCATGTCATTAAAAGATCAAATTATCTATAGACTTTTTGATTTTGATACACAGTCATGAATCGTGTCTAAAGGTGCCCCCTCTATGATATCAATGTTTTTTTTCATGTTATTATATTACTTATTCGTGGCATTACATTACTTTTTTTTCTTTACAAAATATTTTCAAACATTAATAAGCATTGAAGCGGTTTTGTTTAAAATATAAACATTATTTCAATAAACCATTATTCCAAATGATAAATAGGTTTTCTATTAAAGAATTTCATTTATTAAATTACATTTAGTTTTTTTTCTCTATTGTAATATCAGGATGGTTGGTTAATTTTTAGCTTTATGTCACCCCAAAATTATCAAAAAGTATGATAGTTTAGAAATAAAAATTATACTCACAGAAGAGGTGTATTCAAAATATTGATTGGTTTATTTAAAAATACATATGGTTGCATTTTCTTTTATCAAGTAATAAATCATGACAAAAAATTTGCATCATGTCACTCTAGCAAGGTATGCAGTGTTGATATGGTGAGAATGCAGCAACATTTCATTCACATAAAAGGAAAGTTTTAATTAGCGTGGCTACAGAGAGTTTGTTCACATGATTCCCACCCTGCGAGATAATAGAGGAGGCTTCCCACTCAGGGGCTCAAGCAAATCATGCTTAGCTTCACTTTGGGCTCGTTGACGCACTGAGCCACGTTTCTAGGTCATGAGAGTCTGTTATGAATAATAAAACAAGTCTGCTTTAAATGGAATATTTATAGATGCAAAACAGCAAATTCTGCATCTCCTTTCTGTATTTTTTTCTGTGATATAGTTTCTGTGACACTGACATTTGCGGAATTTATTATTTCGACCATACTCTTTACCATGACAGTATTTACCATGAGTGTATTTTTTTCTTTTACCATGGGGGGATAGTGAGACAGACCAATGGGGACGCAGTGACTCAGGCTGGGGGCGCCTTATGGGAACGGTGATATTATAAAGAGAGGAAATGGTACGGGGGTAAGTGATGAAAGAGGAACTAATGTTGGAGTAAAGGGGAATATTTGGTAAATGCAAGGGTTTAAGATTCTGCCCTAGATGTTTAATTGTGGGACCACTCAGACAGAAAACAATTAGAGCATAGTCAAGTAGTTCTATTTGTGTGCTGTAGGGTATATTCCAGGGAACATGTGACACATTTCTAGCATCTCTATAATCAACATAATAATTGCAGAATCCAAGTAATCAGATGTGATGGATTGGATTCTATTAACTCTTTCTGTACTGTATACACATATTGCATGACCTTGCACTGGGTGTCAGTGTTATTGTTCTTTTACCATTATTGTGTCTTTCAGACTCCTCCATATTTTGGGACATGATAAACCACAAACATATGCACAAATTAAAATACACTTAATAGGACCTAAAATTATGTTCAGTAGAAGTCTCATGCACAATGCACAATCCCAACTCATTAGTTCACTTGTATTAGTGGTGCTTTCTGCTTAGGGTTTCCCCCAAGCAACCCTCTAGCAATGCTCTGGTAACCCCTACAAATTTTCTTCTAAAAGTGTAAATATGGACTATTTTTGGAAAACACCAAACTTTCAATAATCTTTGAAACCCAAATTAAGACCTGGATTAAAACACTTAATTCATATGGATTATTATTATTATAGCATTACTTTTATTACTTATTCATAATTTTTTTTAAGCATCAAAGTACCTGTGGATTACAGTAATCTCTCAAATTTCATTAAAAATATCTTCATTTGTGTTTCAGAAATGAATGAGGTTTTATGGGAGTTACGACAGAATGCACTATTTGAGTTAGCTGTCGTTTTAAATAAGTTTATGATGATGACAAGGGTTATCTAAATGTAAAAATAAGGCAAGTTAGCATGCACAATAAAATATCTCATATCAACCACCTCCAATGAATTGATCAAATTTGTAACATGGTAGCAATGTATCTTGCATCACTACTTTAAATACACATTTATTTCATTAAATTACATACTACATTTTTTGTAAAAAAAAAACTTAACATAATGAGCATTGGATGCTGTATTTAGGTTTGGCCAATGAATCATGGTAGAAACCATGGGAGAACTGTGCCCCCTGACTAAGCCTGGTTTCTCCCAAGGTTTTTTTTCTCCATTTTTGTCTACGATGGAGTTTTGGTTCCTTGCCTCTGTCGACTTTGGCTTGCTTAGTTAGGGACGCTTAATTTCTGTCAATATCGTCCTTTTGATTGACCAGACACTATTGGAAGAGATCTGAACTGTATGATGACATCATCAATGAACTGACTTCATTTGACGTGAAGCGAATTGTGTTTAATTATGGATTTGGGGAATGGAGATTAATTTACCATTGCACACTAACATTACTGTCATTATAACACTAGGTGACATCCAAATCAACCCACCTGACCTTCAACCACACTGTTTTGCTTTTGAGATATTTGCATTTTGTTCTAGCACTATCAACATGTAACTTCATAATTCATATTTCAGATGAGCCGTGCAGTAATTTTACCCTTGGCTGCTTTGAGATATCTTGATCTCTCTCAGTGCTCTAGATCATTTGCATATGATTGTTTGCATTATAATATGTGTCTCTTTGTAAGCCTGTCAGTATAAAGGCTAATAAAGGCTGCAAGAGAGTGTTGAGGGAAATGAAAGTCCTGCATTTTGGATTTGCTGCCCACTCCCTTGGCAGGAGCAAACATATCACAGTTTGGTGTTTAAATCACCCTTGTGCTTTGGACACGATTTTAGCCTTATTGATGCTGAAAGTTAAACAGATTTACAGAACGAAATATCATAGAGTCTAAATCAACCACCTGACAACACATTTAGTACACCCTAGTAACCAAAATAGCAGTTTGCTAAAAAAAAAAAAAAAACAACACACACTCAGAACACTTTAATAACCCAATAGCAACACTCTGTTAGCCCTGCACAATACTTTGGAATCACAACAGGGACTTTCACACTGGTGAAAATACATTTGACTACAAGTGACTTCTGTTCTTTTCTTCGTTGTCTTTACTAGTTTAGCACCAAAAACTATTCATTATTCCGAAGTGATGGGGAATGAGATTAGCTATGCACTACAGTATGTTAATGATTGCCTCAATTTTTTAAAGAATGAAACATCAAATCCTTGGCATGTTAGAAATGCTAGAGTGTATTTTATCGGAGCATACACAATTCATTAATATCTCTAAATATCTGTTTAAAATGAACTGTTGTTACCAGAATCCTTCTTATTTAGCAGGTAAGTGTGAGACCGGATGAAAATACAGTAGTTTCGCTTTTATTAGAAGCATAACAAGTACTGGTGCTCCATATTTTATCCTTTTACACAGAGCTCTCAGATGACAGAGTATAGTGCCACTTTAATTGTCCGAGCTAACAGCACCCTTGACCCATGCAGCACTACTTTGGCCCTCTGGATAGAATGCATTCCCGTCTGTCAGTACCATGGAGATGAGTTTTATAAAGCGGTTGTGCATGGGACTGACCTGGAAGTAAAAACCTTTTCATTAGTTTGTTTTATTGTGTTTTATGTACTCGCTTTGAACAAACCCCTAACCCTTTTAAATTGGGGCATGTAACCTGTCACATATCAATTGTGCTGTGGTCATGAATGACTTGTTGAGGAGAGTTGTGGTTTTATTTTTCTAAAATGGCTAGACTTATGATTTTCCCTATGAGAATATTATCTATCTATCTATCTATCTATCTATCTATCTATCTATCTATCTATCTATCTATCTATCTATCTATCTATCTATCTATCTATCTATCTATCTATCTATCTATCTATCTATCTATCTATCTATCTATCTATCTATCTATCTATCTATCTATCTATCATTGTCCGAATCTAATTCTAATATTGGCCATGATCCAATATAGATTTAATATATTTTGAAATTGTATTGATTTCTTTTTGTTGTTGTTTATATTCTTGAATATTTGCTTTACTAAAATTATTTTTCTGTTCTGCAGGGCCTTATACACATATGAAGATGACAGTAATGACTTGATCCTGTCTGCTTCAGGAGGTAAGCTACATCTCAACATACTTCCTGTCCAAATATAGATGAACTAGTAATACCCAACCAAAATGTAGTCATGCACAAGCAATAATGCTGTCGGCTATGACAGATGACATTCATTTGCATTGTTGATGTAACTTGATTGTGCTAGTGAATGCCACTGTGCGACTGTATCATGACAGAGGCCAAACGCATGAAATGTGATATTAACACTGCTAGTGCTATGAACAGATACATTACTTTATTCATTTGCAGCATATCTACTGTAAATATTCTTCAAACTCAATGGACTCTAATCCTGCATTCTAAGCACAGATCCTAAACACTGGAGGTAACCATCACTCAGCAGTTCAAATCTCACTGCATTTTCAAACTATAAGAGTGCATCAAGCTGCACATTCTGTTTTCCCTCAGAGCTGGAGGAGGGAAACCTTTCATTTCACACTGATGACAATCATTTAGTCTGTGACTGATGGAAGGTTATTATTAAGGGCCATGTTGATTAGCACAGAGAACACCATTCAGAAGTTGGATTTGTTGTGGAAAGTCTGTTTGCAAGAGATTTCCCACAATGTTTATTTACAGTGTATAGATTTACTTTTTTAGTTTCTGAAGTATTTGTATCTAAAACCATAATTTTGCTGCAGTTTTCAGAAACAATATTATATCTTAGCAATGTAAAAAAGCACATTATAAGAATGATGCCACGCAGAGCAGGAAGATCCATGCATTTTTGCTATTCATGAAAACTTATGATATATTTAACAAATGACAACATAAAAAAATGAAGAAATATAGCTCAGATTTCAGAAATTAGACAATTTATACAAGTGCAACTTCAGATTATCAGTTTAAATGATCAAGAGTGGCATTTCATTTATATCAGTTTAGTGTACACAGAGTTAGGGAAAATTGCATATTGAAATCATACACATGGAATTAAGTTTTTTATGTGGGCAGTAGGCGTGTCTGCTTTGTGTAATTTTTTTTCTTTCCGGAACAGGAAAGAACGTCCACCAGACCTTCCATTATAATATATTTCAGATATTTATCTCTCATTAAAAAAAAAAAAAAAAATCAGTTTTAAGTTGTTTTAAGTAAATATTATTATAATGTGTTTTTATAATGTTAATTTATTTTCAATTAAATAAGTTCCTTTTTTCTTTTTCCAGTGGTATTTTAGTTCATCTTAGTGTATGTCTTGTTGTACAGTACGTGTTTCAATATTTTACTTTGATATTTATGTATTTATTTATTTAGCAATAAGTGCTAATAAAAAATAGATCTAACAACTATTTTAAAAAGGCAGGACATAATTTTCTGATGATCCCCACACATTAATCCCCACAATCCTTAATTAGTAGTTATTAAATTACTTAATTAGATGTACTTTTTTTTTTTTTTTTTTTGCAATTAGTACACATAAAATACTTTTCTTTCTAAACAGTGTGATTGCTGTGTTTGACAGATGGGGGTCTGACAGAGATTGCAGTAACCTTCGATAACACTCGGATTATGTACGGTTTCTGCAGCCTGAAGGAGCCCACTGCAGCACTGCCACGCTACATCCTCATCAACTGGGTGAGATGACACAACAACCTGCATTCAGTTTTCGAAACCCGTTAGCAAGAACACTAGCTCTAGATGTCAACATAACCACAGTCAATCATCATAAGAGCTGAGAATCAAACATGCTTTCTTTTATCATACAAAAGCAGGAAATAATTTTGTGATGGTGGTCGCAGCAAGACCCCACTTCAGGCCCCCACAATCCTGAATTAGTAGTTATGAAATTGCTATTTTGCTAAAAATCAAAGATTAGATTAGAAGATTAGTTATGTTGTGGTTAGGCTAATATAACAGTTAGTGGCTTGAAGGCATTTTAATTTCCATGTTGCATACACTTGTAAAAAGCGAAGTACTGGCTATTGGACACAACTCATGAAAGACACTCTTAGATGCTTTCTATATTTTTAAATTTTCATTTAATTACAAGTATGTTTTGTACTTTGTGTTCTTAGTACTCGTCCCTTTATGTCCCAGCAATTACTTTAAATTGTGTGAGTTTGATTATTTTCAATGGGTGCTGATCAGAGAAGTCTGCCTTTTGTTAGTTGAATTATTAAAGTGGTAGTATCTCTTAAATGTATTGTTACCTTGGAAACGCATGCCACGGTTGCAGTGGAACACTATATTTACTTCAGTTTAAGGTTTAAGGATGTGATTATCAGGTTTTTGTTTTCTGAATGCAGTGGTTGTAACTACCTGGGGGAGCAATCTGAGACAATTATACATTGCCAGTTCTCTTAAGTGTGCTAGACATTTTTTTTTATGTATAATCTACTTTGTGTATAATCTAGTTGTGTTATTTGAATAAACACATATATGACAAAATGTGTTCAGGTTGGTGAAGATGTGCCTGATGCCAGGAAGTGTGCCTGTGCCAGTCATGTAGCCACCATAGCGGAGTTTTTCCAGGTGGGTCTCACCAAGGTAAAACAAACATCTTTTACTTCTCTTCTAAATTAGGTAATGACCAATTTCAGAGACATGTGATTCCACTGTCACTGTCATTTTCACATCATCTCTGCTCTGAGCATGCAAGAAGAGTTAGCTGATAGGTTTCGCAGTCATCTTTAGTGACATTTCTTTGAAAACTGTCTGGAAAAAAAGGAAATGTAATTTATCTAAAACTATTTTCTTTGTTAGTGTTGGGATGAATCTCACAAAATCTGATCCAGAGCACGTTGAGTTGACCACAAAATTAAATGAATGAAATTCGAAATTATATTTTGGAGATAATTAAAGAAGATTATTTTGTACAATCTTCCTTTTTTATCATGACATTATTTTGGTGACAGTTAAGCATATTGTCCCCCATAAATGATTAATATTTCATTTGAGTTTTATATGCATATTTTAATTTAAAGAATTATGTCCAGACAGGATGATGTCCATTAGTTTGTTATGCCATTGAGAATCCAATGAGAATCAACATTGAGAATTATGAAAATTACAAAAAAACATGTGGAAAATTGTCTTTTAATTAAAAGTTATTTTTTTAATTATTAAATTAAATTAAATTAAAGAATTTATAGAAAGTATATTTATTTAAGATTTTGGTGCAATATTAATAAGAAAACAATACAAAAATAAAATCTAAAATGTTTTCACATTTTTTACTAAATAAACACATGTACAATTATATTGAATCATTTAACTTTTTATATTTATTAACTGTATGTGGTTATTTTTATTACCTTAATAAGAAAACAGTACAAAATCAAAGTAAAAAAAAAAAAAATTATTTACAGTATATTCAGTATATTTTGTTTTCACTGGGTGAAAAAAAAGACAAATTATAATAATAATTTGGTGGACCTGGACCTGTTTTGTGAAATTCACCCATTGAAATATAATTAGTGTTTTTCTGAAGTTGTTTTTAAATGTAAATTTCAAATATTGACTCATAATGCATGAATTCTAACATAATATTTTAGTGCTTTTCAATACCACCATCTTCTCTGTTGTTGTTTCGGCTTACTGTATGGCTTTCTTTAACATCATGCATCCTTAGCTCTGCTGCAATTCAGTCCTGTGTTCCAGCAGATAAGAGTAAATCACAAGTCATGTGGGTGGGCCACAGAGTCTTGGGGAGTTTGCTATATGTGTGTGTGCTTCTGTGTGTATGTACACATAACAAACACATAACAGTTTGTAATGAGCAGCAGAAGATGTTTCTAGATGACTAACACTAGATGTGTTGGAGGTGTCTGTCGGTGTGAGAGATATGAATGGGGGTCCGCTTGGCTTTTCAAATCTCTCAATATCTTCAAAGTGGGTGCGTGGGCGAGAAAAGGAGAGAGTTAGAGAATAGAGGGGAACTTAGGTAAAGAAACTCCATGAGGAAACATCAGCGAGACGACCAAGGCCGCCACAGAGATTGTGATTTTGGACTGAAAGAGAGATGCTGCTATCAGGAATGAATTGATCTAAAGTGCCAGTCAACTCATCGGCTGCTCTTTTTAAGCTACTGAAAAGACTGATGGCAGCATTCACGTAGCTATGTAAGAGGAACACACATGAGCTATATATGGACGGTTGTAAGATGTTCTTACAAAAGCTTAGTTCAAGGTCCAGCTCAGTATGCTGTGATGCTCACACAAACACTCTTGCTTGCCTACAAGCACACTGAAGACCTGTTTTATCTTGCTTGAAAAGCCTAATTGCATTTACTTCTCATGTGAATATTTTTTTTCTAATTGTTTATACTGATTCATAGTTATCCCTTCATATGTTATTCAATGTACATAGTTATTCTGATGAACTCATTCTTTCATCAATGTGAATGATGATTTAATAATATAGACTACTGTTCAAAAGTTTGGGGTTAGTAAGATTTATATTTTTTAAAGAAATTAATACTTTTATTCAGCAAGGGTGCATTAAATTGATAAAAAATGACAGTAAAGACTGATGATGTTACAAAAGATTTCTATTTCAAAATAATAAACGTTTTATTTATTAAAGAATCCTGAAAAATATGTATCACCATTTCACAAAATATTAAGCACCACAGCCGTGATATATTTCCTGAGCACCAGATTATCATATTAGAATGATTTCTGAAGAATGTGATATCGAAGACTAGAGCAATGGCTGTTGAAGTCAGTGATCCAATCACAGGAATAAATTACAGTTTAAAATATATATTAAAATAGAATACAGTTATTTAGAATTGTAATTTTTGATAAATAAATATAAATTATAAATTTAGCCTTGTTAAGAGTTTTTCAGAAACATTACAAATCTTACGGACCATAAATTTTGATGTAGAGTGTAGATTTTGTTACAGTGCCACCTACTGATGTTTACTTTATTATCTACATTAATAATTAGCAGTTCTCAAATTAGGGCAGGGATTTTTTTTAGCTATATCTATATATTGTGATAAATTACTGAAAATATTGTTTTAAGTGTTTGTGGTGTTGTTTTTTTAAACCATTTTTTAACATTTCCATACTGTTTTTAACATTAAACACAGAATAATATCTGATCATTTATTTATTTTTATTTTTTTTTATTTTTATGCATTGATATAAAAATTCTGTAGTCATACTGTAAACAGAAATTCTGTATTTATCTGTGCTTATGATTTTACTAAAACATTTTAATTAATAGAAAATGCCATAATTGGACAATTGTTGCTGTTTTTAACATTTACATAAATTAATCAGACTTAAAAAAAAATATATATATATATATATATATATATATATATATATATATATATATGAAAAATAATTTTGAACCAGTCCCTCTAAACAGACAGTTAGAACCTATTCACAGAAATGAATCAAACTTACCAACACTACACGATTTTTGCTACTAAACTTGAAACCTATCCACCTTCTCGTACTCGCAAGTCATCACAAGGAAGAATCAGAAAATGTCTTTAGGAAACTTGTCAGTAAAGTATGTCCATGCTTGGCACCACTGATGCCTTTTGGTGTAGCCTGATGCTTTTGAGACTTTCTTCTTTTTTCTGAGACACTTGGAACAAGCTGTATGCCATAGCGACTTAAAGTGCTTGTCATTTAAATGCACGGTTGATGCTGGTTGCTAGGTGACGTTTGCATGTGCAGCAGTACTACTGATGCTCTTTTTCTCTCTCCAGGGTGTTGACGTCATTGTGAATGCTAGCACCATTGATGACATCGACCCCTCAGCCATCGGACAGAGGCTGACCAATGGCACAGCTCCAGTGGCCAGTCCAGTGCTAAGCCGCCTGCGAATGAAAGACGAGGAGAACACAGAGCATGTTGTGCGTGATTGGTGACAGAAGGGCTGCTTAAAGGATTTGGGGGGGTGTATGTGTGTGCATTTACTGTATGTGTGGGCTTGTTTACGTACATTATGGACGCTACTGGAAATGGGTCAAATCAAGTTGTCTGTGAATGGATCTCTAATAGTGTGATGTCTGACACAAGGACACAGCCTTGTTGCCGTTTTTGGAGGAAAGAGCTCTTAGAGCCACATTGTTGATACAGAGGAACTGAAACAATGATTGTTTCTGTACTATGTGAAACACTTTTAAAAATAACCAAGATCCTTCCTGCTGTTTTGCTCAATTTTCTGAATAACGTCTTTACAAGTATATTTGTATACCTTATTGAAACCCCAAAAATTTGGTATTAGTGTATCAAACCGTAGCATTTCAGCCAAACAAATTCAACCACAAAGTGATGTTAGTGTGATCTACTGTAATCTCAAAGCCAGGTTGTACATTTTTGATACAGCTGTAACAATATTTTAGTAAGGTCCTTGTTCGTTAACATTAGTTAATTTATTCGCTAAAAATGAAAAGTCTATTTTTTTTTTTTCAGCATTCAATGATCTTTGTAGATGTTAGTTAATGAAACTACAATTCTTCATTGTTTATTCATGTTAGTTCACACTGAATTACCCATTTTAATAATTTTTTTTTTTATAAAAAAAAATGAATTAGTAAATTAACAATAAAAAAAAATAAATTATAAAAAGTAACTATAATTTATAAATGCTGATTACCATTATACTAGCCAATTATTAACACAGAATTGTTCATTTTTTTGTCAGTAATACTTTTATTATAATGTGTCCTTGTTACACGTTACATGTACTTACTATTATAATAACAATTAATTATGCATAATTACATGCAAGCAACCCTAAGCCAAACCCAAATCCTTACCATATAGTAAGTACATGTAGTTAATTAATACTCAGTACTTATAGCCATTATATATACTTAAGCCATTTTTTCTAGTGGAGTTAACTAATGTTAACAATAGAAACAAACTAAGAAGGGAAATTTTCTGTGTGTCTGCTTTCTAGTTGACTTTGTTTAGAGAAAAACAAATGGTCCCCATAGTGCCTCTCTTTGATCAACATCTTTGTACAGTACTTGGTTAGCTGTCCAATTAAAATGGCCAGTACTCACACTTCCCCTTTCCTCCTGACCGCAGGGCACCACCTACCAGAAAACAAATGCAGAGATCGAGATGAAGAAAATCAATCGAGAGGAGTTCTGGGAACAAGCCAAGGTAGAAATTTCATTTATTTGGGTTTCTGCTGCAAAGATGCTTGATCGGAGACTCTTCCGGATGGCAATGTGAACCACTGTAAAATAGTTCTAGCACACAATGTGACGGGTCAGCTGACTAGTCACGTAGTTTTAACAATATGAGGAAGTGGTTCTGTCAGATTTGTTTGATACTCTTCAATCATTAACAGCTAAGAATACTTTCTCCTAGATAAATAAAACTGTACTAGCTGTGTACAAAGGTTTTTGTTTTTGTTTTGTTTTTTATTAAACTAGATGGGCACTCAGGGGTTGTATTAAAACTTTCTTGGAAACTTGGTAACCTTTTACCATACCTACTACTACATTTTTTTATGTACAGATTTCAGTCCTAATGATTGAAAATCTGTTATTTAAAAAATTGCTCTATTTGACAACTATGATCATCTAAACAGTAAAATAAAGATTACATTAACTGAGTGAAAAAATAGCTATATTGATTTTTACAAAAATTATAGCTGTTATTTTCACCACTAACAACAATTTTGCCATTTACAGTATGAAATTATTATTTAACTGTGTGCATTTAGGTAACAAAAAGTTCTAGCTGTTAGCCTTACCATCCATAAATGTTTACAATGTTATTTTCACTTCAGAATTGTATTGTACTAAATAGATAGTTAAAGGTGTGTTGAAAATTGCTGGTTCAAAAAAATGGCAGAATTCTTCTGCAGGCCTGTTTTAATTATGTTTTTTGCACAAAATATTACGTTATAAAATGTATAGATCTGTTCTTTTCCACTAAAATTTAAAACCAAATACATAAAATATAAATGAAATAAGGAAAAATAATAAGTATAAATGTTATTCTCATAATCTTATTGTGCCTGTAAATTCATTTAACTGATGCTTTACTAATATGTGCCTTTTTAAAAGCGGGAAGAGGAGTTGAGAAAGGAGGAAGAGAGAAGGAAGGCTGCAGATGAACGGCAGCGCTTTGAAATGGAGAGGATGGAACTGGAAAGAAAAGAGCAAGAGGAAAGAGAGAAGCGCTTCCGTGAGAGGGAGCAGCAGATCGAGGAACAGAGGTAGGAATGATGCTACAGTTGCCAACACTGATGACCCTCAGCCATACATTATTATAATGCTATCTGTTCATATGCGTGGTCACAGGAAGAAGATGCAGGAGGAGGAAGAGGCCAAAGAGAGGTCAAGGAATCAGCCCTTGATTGTAAGAGTGCGTATGCATTGCGTACATTAAACCAGGTTTGGTGTTTTAAGAGATATTTTAGGGCTTGAATCATTTACAGATTGCATGATGGTCTATTGGTGATAATCAGAAGAAGACGACCCATGTATCTTAAGTAATATTGTCCTGTTATAAATGAATATATATATACTGACTTTGGGCAGTATACAGACAGATTATTTACACAAAATGTATTGCACTAATCTGGAAAGTAAATATGTTACAAAAAACTGGATTGTGGATTGACCTACAATTTAATGTTAAAAGTTTTTGCTGCCCCCTGCTGGAAATAAAAAAGTGCATTCATCACTTCACAGACAGAGCCCAGTTATGAAGACCCTGCCCTGGAGAAAAAAGAAACAGAGGTTGAGGTGGGTTGAAACAGAGCTTTTAGGGCCACACCAACATCGATTCATTTTCTCAGATAAGTGTTTTCAAAAGGAGGACAGATTCCGACCCTAACAAACTAAAATGTGGGGCAGATTTGTGTTGTAACGACAGATATTCTGCTGGGGTTTAAAAAAAAAAAAAAAAGCCTTACCTGCAGTTATTTCTATTTGTCACATCATGTATTACTGGTTTAGATCCATGATTCCATTATTTATTTAGCTATTGTTATAATAATATATTTAATTATATTATTTTGTAATTATGTGTTCAATCATATATATATATATATATATATATATATATATATATATATAAATGATCCAAATTTATTTTAGAAACTGGGATTTGTTTAACCTCCTTTTCCTGTGTTCATACAGTGTGTTGACAGGATGCGGCAAATTTCAATACCCAGGAAAATTATAAAATTCCATCTAAAATACCAGTGTAAATGTGCAGTGTGCTAAAAAATATATCCAAATAGAAAACTGATGGAAAATTAAGACTTATTTATTTATCTTATAAGACATTAATAATAATAAATACATATGTAATATAATACATTATTCTCTGTATTTTATCTAATTCTATCTAACTATCTACATCTGTATCTAATATATATTACGTTTTATCTCGTTTTCCCATGTTAATATGTTTATAGGAAGCAGCAGCCATCATTGCCCAAAGGCCCAGTAACCCACGTGAATTCTTCAAGCAGAGAGAGAGGGCAATAGCCAACAGCGTGGACATCTCACCAGTCACCACGCACAGGACCGGTAAGATCATAGTTAAAAGGGTAGAGAAGAGGAGGAGGAAGGCATAGATGCTAAATCCTAAGCCTTTGTTTGTCCTGCTTCTTGCTTTTCGCTTGTCTCTCAAACTGTCAGGAGAGACCATCTGTCTAAGAATGTAGTGAAATATGTACTCTGAATCATCACCACAGATTCGTTTGGGTCATAGTTAAATTAAGTAAAGTAGATAGATATACATTTATGTATTTATATAGAGAACAAAGGTTAAAGAGGATCTAAACTTCAAATACTCCCAACAATTATTGTAAGCCACAGTTATAAATGTGAGAATGTTTTAAACTGTATAACAAAATATCAAACAAAGTGTACAGTATATTTGACTTTTTTAAATGTATTTAAAATTTAAATAGAGGCTTACAACCTACAGAGGATAACCAGTTTGAATAATGGTTGATGGATATACAGTTTATATAGATAGATAGATAGATTATTCAAATATAATAATTACATGCTCATAGTTAATTTGATGAACTAAGATGCTACATTGTGGCCAGAATTTAAGCTTAACCAGTTTGACTAGGCTAAAAGACCAATTAAACCAACAAAATCAGCTTAAACCACACCGACTGGTCATTTTGATTAAAACAAATGAACAATCTAAATAATAATAATAATAAAAATTAAAAAACAAACATTTCTGTGTACTAATGTATTGTGCTTAATAGAGTATTGCACAGCTTAGCAAACTTGCTAACAACCTGCAAACTCTATTGGAGGCAATTTGTTAAAACAGCTTGCTGACTGATGTTTTTTTTATTTCTTACTAATGCGACTAGTTGAGAAGATAATATTTTGTTCCAAATAGCCCAGTTTTTCCACATAAGGTTCAAATGTACCAACTGGAAGTTGAGTAAAAAGCTGCTGTAAAAAGCAGCTGGAAATTCCAAAAGAGGACTGCAATTTGACCATCTTAAACCAGCAATCCACCTTAGCATAGTTTATGTAGGGGTTTTTTTTTCAGCAGAGATGCTGAAGATTACTTTATTTAAAAAAAAAAAAAAAAAAATTGTATTGGTGCCATTTTCCAAAACACTTAATGGTCCTGCTGAACAATGCAATATTATTACTGGATTATTGTGTCATTTCATTGTTTATTTAAGATAATAACATTTTCAGTGTTGGAGTGAATGTCAACCTCCTCACTACCATCTGTTGCTGAAGGGAACAGACACAGAAACAACTACTGATTTATGCTTAGAGGGTGTGAAACCATCACACTAACAACTGTTTTCTAACCTCTCCTACCTCACTATTTCCTCTCCATTTCTTGGTCAATTCTTTTTTTTTCTGATCACTCTATCCTTTTGGTTGTCAACACATCTGTTTGATTTCCTTTTCGATCATCTGTCCATTCCATCTGTCCTTCTGATGATCCTGGATCTTATTTAACCTCCACCCAACTGCCACACATCCATCATTGCTTCTGTGTTGAACTTGTGCCTCTCTATATCCCTCTATCCCTGGATTTCTTTCTTCCTGTCTATCTTGTCTGGTCTTCCTCTGTCACACCTGTGTACGTCACTACATGTGTGTGCGTGGGTGTCCTCGTGTCAATGGTCCTGTCTCCCGTTTACCAGGCCGCTTGGACAGTCCATTCTTGAGGCAGCAGCACAGTCCATCCGATTGCAGCCCGCCCACTTCTCGCACTCCGCCCCATTCACGGCGGCAGCCAGGTCCACCTGGTAGGTACTGGACAGATCTTGCTGAGGGATACTGCATCAGCATAGGATCACAACGTCAATAGCTTAGCCTTTAGCCTCCCTCCTCACAGAATTATCATTTTTCTTTTGGCTTCCTCAGCAACACTGTGCTTTTCAGGGCATTCACTGTTGCTGCACTTTACCGGATACACCCTGGTCTTCCAGTGTCAGTATGTGCTAGTATTAAAGGGATAGTTCACCTTGAAATTAAGCATCTGTCACCATTTGCTCACCGTCATGTCACTCCAAACCTGTATGAGTTTCTTCTGTGGAACACTAATAGAGCTGATTGACAGAATGTCCAAGCTGATTTTTCCCTTAAAGGGTTAGTTCACCCAAATATTAAAATTATGCCATTAATGACTCACCCTCATGTCGTTCCAAACCCGTAAGACCTCCGTTCATCTTCAGAACACAGTTTAAGATATTTTAGATTGAGTCCGAGAGCTTTCTGTCCCTCCATTAAAAATGTATGTACGGTATACTGTCCATGTTCAGAAAGGTAATAAAAACATCATCAAAGTAGTCCATGTGACATCAGAGGGTCAGTTAGAATTTGTTGAAGCATCGAAACTACATGTTGGTCCAAAAATAACAAAAATTACGACTTTATTCAGCATTGTCTTCTCTTTCGTGTTTTCAATGGAGGGACAGAAAGCTCTTAGACCACTAGCGGCGCTAGGATTTTTATTGTAGGTGGGCCTCCAGAAAACTGGATGGGCCAGTTAAAATAAGCTCCCAGTTCTTTTCTGCGGCACTGAGGACAGCAACTTGTATCGCTGTCCTCAGCTCAGTGCTGAAGCGGACAAAGAAATACACCTTAATTGTTGGCAGTAAGTTAACTTCATTTATCTCTTTTGAACGTTCAATACACAAAAAGACTGAAACTGAATTTTATCTTTGGAGGTTCTGTTTCTCTCTCCATTTATTTACCCAACACGGCGGGCAGGGAACTGTCCAAAATTATTTAACAGTTTCTTATAAATTCAAAATGACAAGAAGAACTTAAGAACATGAAATAACAGCAGCAATGAATCTGACACAGCTGCTAAACACAAACAGCAGGAAATCGATTTAAAATTATTTAACTGTTTCTTATAAATTCAGAATGGAAATGCTGAATTTAAAAAAAAAAAAAAGCTGCTTTTGTTTTACGTTTCATATTAGCAAAACTGTCTGTGTCCGCCAAGGTCATTCATTTCATTGGATCACTTTCTGGTGATGATGCTGAGTCCACACGTGGGGAAGAAGCCGCCGATTGGCTGAGAAGCTTTCACTCAAAGCTTTCCTCGGGCTGCTTATTGGATGAACCGCTAAAATGAAACTCACCAAAATGGGTGGGCCTGGACCTGGTAGCGCCGCGGCTGTCTCGGACTAAATCTAAAATATCTTAAACTGTGTTCTGAAGATGAACGAGGTCTTACGGGTTTGGAACGACATGAGGGTGAGTCATTAATGACATAATTGTAATATTTGGGTGAACTAGCCCTTTAATGACAGTGCCTGCACCCTAAAAGACAAAGAAACATGGGATTAGATAGTTTATCACAATCTTAAATTTTATAATTAATCTAATATATCATAATCTTTAATCTAATTACCTTCTAGGAATTAAAAAAAATATGCATTTAAAAAAAATTACCTCATTGCTTATTAATATTAGAAAAACTACTTTAAATTACTACTGTGACCAACAAAATCATGTAGTGCAACCCAACATTCGGGGATGGAGATAAAACATGAAACATCATCATTGAGATGACCCCTAAATACTAAAAATATTAAATATTAAAAGTGTAAGAAAGATTATCACTTGATAGTAGGGGTAAAACGGTTCAACTTTTTCACGGTTCGGTTTGTTTCACGGTTTTTTAGAGTCACAGTTTCGGTACAGTTCGGTTTGTGATATGTTTATGGAAAAACTTTACTTTCTAATTAAAAAAAAGAAGAATATTCTATCCAACTATAAGCAGCAGCACAAATAAATACAATAAAGTAAAGATACAAACAATAAACAGTGATTTTAAGTTTTTTTTTTTTTTTTTAGGTAGATCTAGCATAAGTTTTTAGCTACCGAAATTGAATAAAGTAATCAAAATGTAAAACAGCATTGCATATTGGACTGTATAAATTAAAGATTAATCTTTATTAAAGTTACAAAAGCTTTTTAATCAAGAGCAGTGAATGATTTCTTTGTTGTTGCTGTTCGATTAAGACTGTCACTTTAAGAGAATGCACTGATACAGCAGGCCTACGTTCAGCCAGCTATGTCTGCTATAGGACACTTACCAAGACAGGCATTTTGACATAATTTTTGTCTGAATTTGTCCATTTAAACACAATACTTAAGAGAGAGCTTAATATTTGCACGCGTTCTGAGGTGCAGGTATGCGCACATCCATCAACAGAAACACATATTATCTGAACCCTTTTTGTTTTAGGTCTATATGTTATTATAGCTTACCATATTACAGATGCTTTGTCAGATTTAAGTTGAACCGCGGTCCCTGCGCGTGCCGAACCGTGTGTGGTGAACTGAACGTTTTTTTTTTTTTTTCAGCGAACCATGCCACCCCTACTTGATAGCTATGCCACATGACATTTTTAGTTGCAGTCTAGCAGATATGGCAACCAATCTTTTCCTCTGTATTGTGATATACATTCAAGTGTAATGACGTATTGAAAAAGAAGTATAAACATCGAGTTGGGACTTGGTTCTTTAGAGAGAAGTAATTTCATCAGAAGGGTCAAGTTATGACATTTTGATAAAAAATTACGAGGTCAAAAAAGATCTATAACATGCATTTACACAATAACTACTTTAAATAAAAAAATTTTGTTGGTACAAAATGGTATAAAAATTTGTTGAAAGCATACAAAACCAATATGACATTTTTTAAAAAATGTATCTTTTTGCATACATCTGCATCGCATTGACTCATCTCCTTTTGTGTTCCACGGAAAAAATAAAGTCTTCTGATTCTGGAATGACATTGAGTCATGCAGGTGATTAAATAATGACAGAATTAATTTTTTCTGTGAATTAATAAATTTGAAGGACAGCTGTGTTAACTGAAAGAGAGCAGTACGGAGCAGATTTAGAGCATCCTGATGAAGACAGATCCACTTTTTACGACAATTTGGTCAATTGCTCAACTCTTACAGGATGAAATGTATGTCTAATCTCAAGTCCCCTTCTGTATGTCCCATGATCTCAAGTAACCTTCAGTACTAGCTATCTAGACTACGGCCTTTTCAGTTTCACAGTCCATTTCTTGGTCCACAGTCTGTATATGTGTCCTATACTTGTTGTCCGTTGACTTTGTATTTTGAACTGGAAACATTGCGTATGTGTTATAAACTATGCCATGGATGTTTAAAGGTCTGAGACAAAGTGATTCTTTTGGTTAGGGAGATCTGATTGAATCTCAAAAATGTTACTCCCCCCATGTCCCCCTTTCTTTTCTTCCAATGCTCTTTCTGATGGATAACCGACTGTCCTTTGTGCACTTCCTTCCATCCTGTTAAACTGTGAGTGTATTCCACATTGCACCGCATGTGATTGTGGTCTCCAAGTCCTTGGGCTTGTATTCCGTAGACTTTGTGTGACTATGGTGTCATGCATGATCTTAGTGGAGCTAACCTTGTGGTGTGTTTGAAAGTAAAATTAAATAGCAACACAAGGACAAATGGCACACGCAGTTATCGGTGTGTGCTATGTGGACTAAACATTGTGTCCTTGCTAAGACCCAACATCTAAAGTTTATCTAGAGTGATACAGTGGGTTTTATTTTTCAGTTTTGTGCCTGTACAACTGTTTTCCTGAAATCAGTTTTTATAATGGTTTTTGTCGTTTCAATGATTGTTTGTTATGTCGTGTGAGGTCTTCTCTCAGCTGTATCATTTTAAAGTGGCTATCTCTGAACTTTGCATCTCAGAATTTTGTTGTGTTATGAGTGAATTCAAGTGGAAAATTTCAGAGCTCAGGAAACTTAATTGGGTTTTAAGAATGTTTCATCTTAAGCAAATTTGTCTTGACATACAATAAGAATTATCTCAGATTTGGTTTTTAATTAATTTGATAGCTGTTTCATCGAAATCTCTGACTTTTGCTTGCAGACCTCTTAATTTCTGCAAATCTGAGCATGATTTGTGATACAGAAGTTTGAGAATATTTTTTAAATTGTAACAATTAAAAAGCTCTCTGTTAAATATTATTGTCCAGGAGAAACAATTGAGATGTTAAAGTGATCTTAATTGTGGTTGTTCTTTCCAGTGGGTTGGTGTGTCTTCATTATTTAGATATCCTCTGGAAATTGCATAAACAAGACTAAAAGATCTTGGATCTTGGCTGTATGATAACATCTTGTATTATATTGACCACCTGCCACTTTAAAGTCAATTAGTTGAATATATATTTTTTAACCTGTCAGCTTGCTTTAGCTTGTCATGAGATCAAGAAGTCAACTTTTAGTGTTTCTGTATGCATCATTTCATAATTCCATGAAATATTGGTGGATGCAGAAGATTATATATGCTTTAGTGCTGTTTTGAGTGTATAAAAGATTTTCTATTAATAAAACATCTTTCTTGTGCTGACATTTTCAAGAGTGTGTGCATGTTCAAAAACGACATGCATTTGTAAATTTGTGAACTAATTTTCTGCACTGCACACTGTGTTTTGTCTTCACAGTCATGCTGGCATGTCTGTGTTTTAATGTCACGGTCATTGACAAGGCCAATGGGGATGATGCACGCTTTGACAGACAAAACATTGCTTGCTATTGTTTGGTATTGTTAGCAATCCTTTCAGACTATTTGTAAACTTTGTCATATGTGTTGTGATTTATATTTTGGTAGGTATGAGTTACTTAAGATTTACTTGAGCCCACATTAAACGTTTACCTTCTCTTTGATGTCTCAGATGACTCTGCTGAAGGAATCCTCGCGCGCAGCATGACAACTGGATGTACTCCCATCCCCAAAATAGCGATTCAGGAGGAAAAAGAGGACTTAATTCGAAAGGAATTAGGTAAGCCCTCAAAAACAAGGGAAGTCTTTTGACTCTTTTCTTTATGATATTCATATTATCTCGATCATGATTAATATGTGTCAGAGCTGTGGCCTAGTGGTTGGCTCATTATGCTTATCTAGGCAACATGAGTTTAAATCTTGCTTGGCATTTCCTGATCTTACTCCTCCTGCTTATCTTGGCATTGACAGTTATCTCTCTCAAAAAAAAAAAATAATAATAATAATAATAATGAAAAAATCTAACGCAAAAATAGTAATAATAAAACAAATAGTAATGGCTACAAGCAGCAATGAAGGGGCTAAGCACAACGGGCAAAATGAAGAGCCAAGCATGCAGGGAGCATCAGAACAACTGAAACTATAAGTAATTAAAGACGATTTAAGATGATTTTAGTCAAAATGTCAGAAAAATCATAAATACAATCACAGGTAATATGATTTAATGGTTTATGTTTTTTTATCAGGTGATGCTGTGGTCAGTGTAATGTGACATTGACAGTCTAGGAGGAGTTTGAAAAAATAGGTTTTCAAAGAAAATCTAAATGGACAATTATGGCATAATTGGTCAGTGTTCTCAGCATGATCCATGGGATGTGATATGTGATGATTTAATAGAGCACAGAACCATCATTCTTGCAAAATACATTTAAAAATTTAACCAAAAAACATGAATGTAATGAACGTAATATTATTCTATTTCTTACATTTCCTTTTCCTTCCTCCAGCCTTTGACACTGCCAAGCAGACTTCAGTGCAGGAATCTGGCTTCGCCGAGACCTCTTCAAGTGCTTCCCCCCAGCCCAGCAGCACAGCTCCATTATCCAGCACAGATGACAGCCTTCTAGACTTGTGGGACAGAGGCCCAGCACCAGGTACGGCCTCCTCCCAGGCCCCCAGCCACATTATGGACCTGATGGAGGACACCCTGGAGCCTCATCTTGCCAGCTCCTCCCCTGCTCTCCCACAGCCACTCCTGAGCTTCGATGAGGTGCCTGACACCCCCTACTGCACTGGCACAGAAGACAACCCATCTAGCCTGGTGAATGTGGCCGGACCCCACCAGATGACCCTGAGTTACCAGCAGGCACTGCGGCATGCTTCCGGCTCTGACAGCCAGGATCTGGATGAAGGACAGCTACTGTTGACCAATGGAGACATGCTTCTTAAAGAAGGGACCCAGGTCAGCAGAACGTACTTTTAAAATGAACAATGCAATGTTGCCTTGCCTCTCATTGTCCTGCATGTTTTTTTGTTTTGTTTTTTTTACTTATCTTATTTATTTTGCCACCAGATGGCAGCATATGCTTTTTTGACACATGGCAAATTCAAGATGCATGAAGCACTATATCAGTGGTCGCAAACTCAATTCCTGGAGGGCCACAGCTCTGCAGAGTTTAGCTCCAACCAGCTCTAAATCACACCAGCTTGGAAGTTTCTAGTAATCCTGAAGACCTTGATAAGCTGGATCAGGTGTGTTTGATTAGGGTTGGAGCAAAACTGTGCAGAGCTGTGGCCCTCCAGAAATTGAGTTTGAGACCAATGCTTTATATGTTTACAAATATATTTGTGTTTATGCAGGCAAGTGAAGGCTACTTTAGCCAGTCACAGGAGGATGACTTTGCCCAGTCAGATGACTGCACTGCAAAAGTCAACCCAACACCAGTTTTTTATAACAAACCACCAGGTGAGATCACAGCAGGTTGAAGCACATTAAATAATTTACTGAAATAACATGAAATAATTTGAACACAATTCTTAATGTACTAAAATAACTAACATTTAATTAAAAATGAATAAAAGCCATATAGACATAAAAAAACAAAAACATCAAACACAATTCTTGTTCCTGTTTTGATGCATATCATAAAAAATAAAAATAAAAACATTAAGATTGGGTGAGACATAATGAAGTGTTCTTTATTTTTTTTGAGTAGCTAATAATCGTCTCGGTTACGTATGGTAACCCTTGTTCCCTGAAGGAGGCAACGGAGACGCCACGTCGGTGACCGACGAATATGGGAAATCGCTTCGATAGACCAATCTACTTCGAGTGTAAACTAAACGAGCCAATGCACATTGGCATGCAATTATTGCATCCAGCTGCCGCTGATCACTGCGTGAGTATAAAAAGGCAGCAGGTGCAATGCATTTCAGTTTTTCGCTGAGGAGCCGAGCTGGGGACCGGCAGCTCAGCGGCGGTACAGCAACCATGGCGACGGGATGTGGCATCTCCGTTCCCTCCTTCAGGGAACGAGGGTTACCATACGTAACCGAGACGTTCCCTTTCAGTCGGTCACTCTCGATGCCACGTCGGTGACCGACGAATGTGGGATCCCTATCAAAGCGCCATGGGTGCTGCCCCTTCCAGTGCCCTGTGCGAGCCGCCTGCACCCCTATTAGGTGTAGGCCGGGGCTCAGAACAAGTAGCTTCACTAACCGTTGTCAAAGCACTACCTCACTGGGTGAGATTGGATGACACTGGGAAAACGTACCCGGTCCGCATCCTTCCAGAAGGAGATCTCGGAGGCAAATACACATATAGCATCCGTTTAGGAGTATATAGAGAAATTTTAGGTGATGGGAAGGCAAAAGTATGCCGGGGAAACACGGGCTCTAAGGCTATACCGTGGACTATACACATATGAGTACCGCTTAGGTCTCAATATGGAACCCACCCTTCCATGGTTCTCACGGATTCATCATGAAGGTCTGGCGCCGGACGTTCCGCCGCATCCAGCTGCTTAGGGTGATGGAGGATCTCAACAGGGTCTACAGTACAGACACTCTGGAGCGGTTTAAGCACGCCGACACTAACCGGGGCCTCTCAGTGCCTCTACCCGTTTGAGGTGAGAACACAGGAGGATACCAGCTCTACATGAAGGCTATAGAACCTAGCGAACGTGTTAGGGGTCGCCCAGCCCGCAGCTCTACAAATATCTGTCAGCGAGGCGCCACGAGCCAGCGCCCAGGAGGATGCAACACTTCTAGTTGAGTGAGCTCGTAACCTGAACGGGCAGGGCACATACTGAGCCTGATAAGCCAGGGTTATGCCATCCACAATCCAGTGGGCCATCCTCTGCTTAGAGACGGCACTCCCCTTCTGCCGGCCTCCGTAACAGACAAAGAGCTGGTCTGAGGTCCTGAAGCTTTGTGTCCGGTCTACGTAGCACCTTAATGCTCGGACGGGACAAAGCAAAGCCAGGGCTGGGTCTGCCTCCTCCAGGGGCAGCGCTTGCAGGTTCACCACTTGGTCTTTGAAGGGTGTAGTGGGAACCTTGGGCAGGTAGCCAGGCCGGGGCCTCAGGATTACCTGGGAGTCAGCCGACCCGAACTCTAGGCACGAATCGTCGACCAAAAATGCATGCAGGTCCCCTACCCTCTTGATGGAGGCCAGTGCAAGCAGGAGCAGAGTTTTCAATGAAAGAAACTTTAGCTCAACTGAATGCAAAGGCTCGAATGTGCCCTGCTGTAGTGATTTAAGCACTAGAGACAGGTCCCAAGAGGGTATACAGGGGGGCCGGGATGGATTTAACCTCCTGGCCCCTCTAAGGAACCTGACGATGAGGTCATGCTTACCCAAAGACTTCCCATTCACGGGGTCATGGTACACAGCAATAGCAGCAACCTGGACTTTGAGAGTGGAGGGAGGAATTGGCCAAGGAGGGGCTGTCGAGAGGAGCACTAGTTCGGGGAACTAGGTCCGAGTAGGCCAATATGGCGCTACTAGCAAGACTTGCTCCTCGTCCTCCCGGACTTTGCACAGTGTCTGTGCTAGAAGGCTCACTGGGGGAAACGCATACTTGCGTAGGTTCCGCGGCCAGCTGTGTGCCAGTGCGTCCGTGCCGAGAGTTCCCTCCGTCAGGGAGTAGAACAACTGGCAGTGAGAGGTCTCTGGAGAAGCAAACAGGTCTAACTGAGCAGCTCTGAACCGCCTCCAAATCAGCTGGACTGTCAGGGGATGGAGCATTGCTCGAGACAGCTCGTCGGCTGTACAACTGAGCAGACCTGGAATGTGAATGGCACGAAGTGACCTCAGAACCTTCTGACTCCAAAGGAGGAGATGGCGGGCGAGTTGCTACATGCGACGAGAGCGCAGACCACCTTGTCGGTTGATGTACGCAATGGTCGTAGTGTTGTCCGTTCGGACCAGCACATGCTTGCCTCGTAGGAGACCTTTGAGATGGTTCAAGGCAAGGTGTACTGCTAGCCACTCTAGGCAATTGATGTGCCACTGCAGCTGCGGGCCCGTCCAAACCCCTGAGACTTTATATCCGTTGTACGTGGACCCCAGTCGGTGGTGGAGGCATCCATTTAAACCACAGCATGCCTGGATATCTGCTCTAGGGGCACCCCTGCCCGGAGAAATGCAAGATCTGACCACGGGGTGAGGGTTTGGCGACAGGCCAGTGTAACTTGGACCCGGTGAGTACCACGCTTCCACGCCCACCTCGGGACTCGGCCATAAAGCCAGTGCTGGAGCGGTCTCATATGTAATAGGCCGAGCGGTGTAAGTGCCGCCGCCATATGCCCCAGGAGCCTCTGAAAGACTTTCAGTGGGACCGCTGTCCTGCCCTTGAACGTATTCAAGCAGGGTAGCACCGACCGCGCACGTTCCTCTGTGAGGCGTGCTGTCTGTTCGACCGAATCCAACTCCATATCGAGAAAAGAGATCCTCTGCCACGGCGAGAGTTTGCTCTTTTCCCAGCTGACCTGAAGGCCCAACAGGCTCAGGTGCCGGAGCACCACATCCCTGTGCTCGCACAACTGATCTCGAGACTGTGCTAGTATCAGCCAATCGTCTAAGTCAGGGGTTGGCAACCTACGGCACGCGTGCCAACAGTGGCACGCAGAGGGATAATCGTTGGCACGCAAGCAATAAGGAAAACTGTATAATGACGTACAGTTTGATATAATAACTTCTCATAGTCACACAGCCTGTTAGGAGCTACAAATACTATTAAAGTGTGAGAATTAACTTGCATGGATGCACGTGCAAACACTGCACATACTAGGTGCTTCAGATCAAAGCCTCGGTCTAACAGCACTCGTCAATGTCAAAATGACTGAGATGGCCAATCAGATCAAAGTAGGCGGGGTTTACTGTTCACAGAAGCAGAGCGCAAAGCGTCAGTTTAACGTTAAAGAGAGTGAGGTAAGATGAAGCTGCAAATCAATTAACATTAGTCAACTTTTAATAATACGTTTTACCATAGAAATGTTAAATGACCTAAAGCTATATCCAGTGATGAAAAATTTTCTGAAATATGGCCATTTTGAGAGAAAGAAAGTGGGGGTGGGGGGGTGGGGGGGTAAATTGTCTCTCTCTGCAGACAATGAAGCGATTTTGCCCCTTTGTTGTTGAGAAATATAATGTAGCGATTCAGTATCGATTAATAAAAGTAGCGTGACAACACTCTGAATGCTACTTTTTGCACAGCACGATCTCAGATCTCTGTGTGCGAGTGGTGTGTGTGTGTGTCTGTGTGTGCACGTTCATCAATTAAAGCAGTGCATTAACGTTGATTAAACGTTAAAAAAACTTTTTTTATCGTATAATAAAAAATTGTGTATGTACCGTTTAAATACAGAATTATATCGGGGTGTGTGTGTGTGGGGGGGGGGGGGGGGGCTGTGTTGGCACAGTGGTTAACCATAAAAAAAAAAAATGGCACGTCATGCCGAAAAGGTTGCTGATCCCTGGTCTAAGTAGTTGAGAATGCGAACACCCTGCTCTCTGAGAGGAACAAGAGCTGCTTCCGTGACTTTCGCGAAGACACGGGGAGACCGGGACAGCCCGCAGGGCAGGACCTTGTACTGATATGCCAGTCCTTCGAACGCAAACCGCAGAAAAGGTCTGTGGCGCGGAAGGATGGACACATGAAAGTACACGTCAGCGAGACGGGCTGGGTAGCGCTGACCAGGCGCTTAAAAACCAAACAAGCGGGACCAGCGGAACCACAGCCGTACCCGCAGTGGGGCAGCGAGGTGGAACACAGGGACCCACCGCGGGCGGCTTGTGAGCAGGCCGGAGTGTGGTGTGAGTGTGGGGTGCAGGGCTCACCTGGTTCCACGGGTTGGCAGAGGGTGCGTGAGTAGGGCCTTCGTTGATGCTCTCGATCCGCCCGCTGCTGCCATCTGGCGAAGGAGGGGGATGAGTGAGGTCCGGAGCTTGGCCGTCCGCAACTCTCCGTGCCCTCCTGGTACCCAGAGAGGGAGAAAACTGCTCTCCACAATCGAGATTTCCAGATTCTCCGCCTGGCCCTCCTCCAGGGGAGGGAGAAGTGCCTTCACCATCCCCCAGAAAGCAGCTACCTCTCTCTGGGTCACCCGTCCCGGGGCCTCTTGCTCTTCTGCTGACCGCCAAGTTTGACGGGGGCCGGTACGGGAGGGGCAGCTTGCCTGCGCCCAGCTCCACGGCACCAGTTGGAGGCTGCTGCAGATGCGGCGCGTGAGCGGGGGCGGATGCAGGGTGCTGCACTCGGTCGACATGCAGGCTGGGGCACTGCGGCCGGTGAGCTCGTCATGCACTTCCGGAAATAAAAGGCACTGGGGTGGGGCGCTGAGAACCAGCGCGCGCCACCCCTAGAAACCAATCCTCCAGCCGCGAGGGTTTTGGGATGCGGTGAGGGATTCCACTCGAGCCCTACCCTCTCGGCGGCCCGGCAAAGCATAACTGCCACTTCGGGATCCGACTCAGGCTTTGCCACCATCCCAGAGGGCAGTAGCGCAGCCGAATTGTCCAGACACGTGAGGCAGCGATCGTGACCATCACCCGTTGCCAGGTAACGACCACACCCAGAAACGCACGGGTGAAATGGCATCCTTATAAGGACGATCCGTCGTCTTTACAAAGACGCACCCGTGAAGCTCTTTTAGAGAAATTTGCTCTTTAGGAAATGCTCTTTTAGTGCTGAGGCGCACATGGGAATTGGCCGCTTGCAACACGACAGGGGTAGTGCAGCCTGAAGTGTGCAATCCACTCGACACAGGAACGACCGCCGCTGAAGCGCCGTCTCGCCAACACATGAAGCTTCCGAGAGCGTGCTGAACTCGTAGTTCACAGCAGAGCGATACTAACGCTCGGCTCCCAAGCGAAAAGCTGGAATGCATTGCACCTGCTGCCTTTTTATACTCACGCAGTGATCAGTGGCAGCTGGATGCAATAATTGCATGCCAATGTGCATTGGCTCGTTTAGTTTACACTCGAAGTAGATTGGTTTATCAAAGCGATATCCCATATTCGTCGGTCACCGACGTGGTGTCGAGAGTGACCGACTGAAAGGGAACTTTAGTTCACAACTTACGTTCTATTGACAATCAAAATGTTATTTTAGTATCATTGAGGTACTACTGTTTTATAGTTTTGTATTAATTTTTTTATTATTATTTTTTTTTTCCTGGTTTTAATTTTTGTTGTGTTTTTGCCATTTTTATTTATTTTTTTCTATATATCTATTATATATAAACTATATATCTAGTTTTTATTCATTTTTATTTCAGTTTTAGTAATTCTGAATGAAAATGAAAATCAGATCAATGTAAAAAAAAAAAGTACATATATATGAAAACATTATATGTGTGTGTGTGTGTGTGTGTGTGTGTGTGTGTGTATATATATATATATATATATATATATATATATATATATATAAAACCATACTGGATGCCAGTGATCTTCGGCCCCTTAGACGGCACTGCATCCCATACAGGAATGCAACTGTAATGAAAATCACAACATGGACTCAGGAATACTTCCAGAAAACATTGTCGGTGAACACAATCCACCGTGCCATTCGCCGTTGTCGGCTAAAACTCTATAGGTAAAAAAAGAAGCCATTTATAAACATGATCCAGAAGCGCAGGCATTTTCTCTGGGCCAAGGCTAATTGAAAATGGACTGTGGCAAAGTGAATCTGCTCTGTGGTCAGACGATTCAAAATTTGAAGTTCTTTTTGGAAAACTGGGACGCCATGTCATCCGGACTAAAGAGAACAAGGACAACCCAAGTTGTTATCAGCGCTCAGTTCAGAAGCCTGCATCTCTGATGGTATGGGGTTGCATGAGTGTGTGTGGCATGGGCAGCTTACACATCTGGAAAGGCACCATCAATGCTGAAAGGTATATCCAAGGTATAGAACAACATATGCTCCCATCCAGACATCGTCTCTTTCAGGGAAGACCTTGCATTTCCAACGTGACAATGCCAGACCACATACTGCATCAATTACAACATCATGGCTGCGTAGAAGAAGGATCCGCGTACAGAAAATGGCCAGCCTGCAGTCCAGTCTTTCACCCTTAGAAAACATTTGGCGCATCATAAAAAGGAAGATGCGACAAAGAAGACCTAAAACAGTTGAGCAACTAGAAGCCTGTATTAGACAAGAATGGGACAACATTCCTATTCCTAAACTTGAACAACTTGTCTCCTCAGTCCCCAGACATTTGCAAAAAGAAGAGGGGATGCCACACAGTGGTAAACAAAAACTTTTTTGAGATGTGTTGATGCCATGAAACTTATTTTTCCCTTAAAATGATACATTTTCTCAGTTCAAACATTTGATATCCCATCTGTGTTGTATTCTGATTAAAATATTGAAATTTTAAACTTCCACATCATTGCATTCTGTTTTTATTCACAATTTGTGCAGTGTCCCAACTTTTTTGGAATCGGGTTTGTAGTATAGCACTCACGACAGACAGCGATCATTAAGTAGAAGTGAAAGTGAAACCCATCTCACTTTAAACCTGTTTTTCTCAAAATTCCATTCCAGAAAATCATAATTATCACCCAACTTCAGACAGCCATAACTTTTGTTACGTTTAAGCTATGCTACAAAAAAAGGTGGCAAAAAACAACACAATGACAAAACTTTAACAAATTCAAATGAATATGGAAAAAAAAACTAATCTATTATTGAAAACATCTCAGATACATATTGTCTGAAGAAGGGAACGCAGACATCACTTCATTGACCGACAAATTGGGAATCTTACTAGAGAGACCAATCTACTTTGAGTGTAAACCAAACAAGCCAATCCACATTGGCATGCGATGATTGCATCCAGCTACAGCTGATCGCAGCATGAATATAAATAGGCAGCAGATGCACTGCATACTCAGGTTGTCACTTAAGAGCCGAGCCAGGGACATGGCCGTTCAGCGAACGAGGGTCCTCCTTCAGGGAATGAGGGTTACAATAAATAACCGAGACGTTCCCTTTCAGTTGGTCACTTTCGACGTCACATCGGTGACAGATGAATTGGGAATCCCTACCTAATGCCCAGGCACATGAGGCAGTGATCATGACCATCACCTAGTCCCAGGTAACTGCACGGGTGAAATGCCATCTTTAAAAACATGAATGCTCTTTTAGGAGTGCTCTTTCAGTTGTTCTGAAGAACACAGGGGAGATGGCTTCTGCAACACTACAGGGGGATGTGCAGCCTGTAGTTTGCACCCACTCTACGAAGGTCGACCAACCTGCTATAGTGCCGTACCACCCACACAGAGAAGGTCCTTTAAGCACACTGACTTGTTCATTCAAACGAAGGCTTGGCAGGAGCAGAATGATTACACCGCTCGGTTCCTCAGGGAAAAGCTGAGTATGCGGTGCATCTGCTACCTATTTATACTCACACTGCGATCAACGGCAACTGAATGCAATCATCACATGCTAATGTGAATTGGCTTATTTAGTTTACACTTGAAGTAGATTGGTCTCTCTAGCAAGATTTCCAAATTTGTTGGTCATAGACGTGACACTGAAAGTGACCGAATGGGAACCATAATAGTATCTCAGTGATACTAAAATGACACCTAAGAAAAGAGTGGCTGAGATATTCTTCAAAAATTCACCACAAAAGAAAAAAAAATCATACGTTTTTTGAAATGTCAGAAGGGTGTATAATGACAATTTTTTTTTATTTTTGAATGAACTTTTCCTTTCTTGCAGGTATATCTCATTATAATTAAATAACAATAAGAATAATAAACAAGAAGAACAAAGAAAATAATTTCTTCTTGTTACATCAATCCTTTGCCTCAGAAAAGATCCTAATATAACATGTTTGTCTTATTGTCTGCCACAGAAATCGACATTACGTGCTGGGATACAGACCCTGTGATGGAAGATGATGAATAGGAGTGACTGAGGGAAAAAGAGGTCACACCTCTATGTAAAACTTATTTTACAACAGTTACAGAAGTCTTCAAAATATTTTAGATAAAAAAACAACAACAAAAACAATGTTAGCCACAAAAGAAAAGGACTCAGGTTATTGTTAAAGATGCCAGTGGGGATGACTGCTCTTGGTTCATTTATGTGTGTGTTTATTATTTATTTTGATCTTTTTTTTCTATGCAGAGTATAGCACAGTGTGTCTCTAGCGCTCACCTGTGTTGTATCTATCCCTGTGCCTAACAGGTGTGTGTAGTAGCAAATTAGACCATTCTGTTTTAGTTTCTATCTCCTTTATCGAAACAACTCCCTATAATCTTAGTTGGTTAGTTGAATCACATGTTTGAGTGTTATGCTTTGATGACTCAATCGGTCAGGGATGGTCGAACCCTCACCTTCATAGAAGCAAAGGCATGTCAGAACTTGATTTTAGCTTCAGTTAAGTGAATTGTATTTAGCAATTGGAAAATGAAGGGGGTTTATATGTGGTTATGAAAAATTTTGTGTTTTGTGCCAATTATTTTGAGTATGACGTGTAAGTGTAACAGCCTTTTAGGACTTTAGCTCCAGGTGGCATATGTATATTTTGGCTACATATGAGACAGTGTACATAAACAGTGGCTAAAACTGACATTTTTGTTGGAAAAACTGCAATAGAGCTTTGATTTGTTGAGAAATTTAGGCAATAACAGTTGTAGTGGACTTGGGTATTGTTTTATATATATATATATATATATATATATATATATATATATATATATATTCAATAGTGAGTGTGTGTATTATTATTGGAAAGGCTCAGGCCTGAAACATACTCTACGTAAGTATGAAAATGGTGATGCAAATACAAGTGTGAAGTCCTGCTGTACATATTAGCATGCAGCCTTAATGTGTTGTTCCAAGAACAGTAGTTAAAAATGCTAAATAAAATCATTTTGTTTTTTGCAGAATAAAGTGAGTTTTTGGAATGATATAAGGGTGAATAAATGACGACAGAATTTTCCTTTTTGGGTGAAGTAAACCTTTAAGAAGCCAAAATAAATACTTTCAAATTTAAAAATTATTCAAGTATTTCACTATAAACGTAAGCAGTTATCTAACTTGCTTACCAAGACTCAAACTGTAGCTCCATTATGACATTTTTGTCTTACAAAAGTTGGTTAAAAGTTGGCACCCTATGTGGCACTGCTGAGAATGCAGTGCTTAGCATCTTGTTATGAATTGCATACTTTTAACACATTCTAGCAAACTGCGATGAGTGAAATAAAAGCATTTGTGTTCATGTACTTGCGTTGAGTATCGTTTGATTTGTGGATGTAATTTTGAACCTTTTAAAATAGATTTATGCTCCAAGGGAAGGAAATAATTTCTAATTGCGGATTTCAAGCCACGGTAACCCCTATTATTGAAATATAACATTATTATGACCTTATAATCTTTTTTAGGTTGTTGCTAGTTAAAAAAAATCCAAGAATTTCTTCACAGTATGTGACCATAGCATGTCCAGCAATTTGTAAAGACATTTTTATGATACTAAAATTATTACAAATCTTTAAATGAAATTTGGATTTGTAACTGACTTTTAGACAATGAGAAATGCAGGCACACATCGCCTTGCTCAAGGGCAGAATGGTGAGAGATTATCTCACTTATTCAACACTGACTCAATCTGTAATCTTTGTTGTTCCAAGCCGCATCCTTAAAGGGTTAGTTCACCGAAAAATGAAAATTATGTCATTAATAACTCACCCTCATGTCGTTCCAAACCCGTAAGACCTCCGTTCATCTTGGGAATACAGTTTAAGATATTTTAGATTTACTCCGAGAGCTTTCTGTCCCTCCATTGAAAAGGTATGTACGGTATACTGTCCATGTCCAGAAAGGTAATAAAAATATCTTCAAAGTAGTCCAAGTGACATCAGAGGGTCAATTAGAATTTGTTGAAGCTTCGAAAATACATTTTGGTCCAAAAAAAGCAAAAACTACAACTTTATTCATCATTGTTTTCTCTTCCGGGTCTGTTGTGATCGCGATCAAAACCCTACAGTTTAGTGATATCCGGTTCACGAAGGAATCACTCGATGTAACCGGATCTTCTTGAACCAGTTCACCAAATCGAGCTGAATCTTTTGAAACTGTTTGTGTCTCCAATAAGCATTAATCCACAAATGACTTAAGCTGTTAATTTTTTTAATGTGGCTGACACTGCCTCTGAGTTAAAACAAACTAATATCCCAGAGTAATTCATTTACTCAAACAGTACACTGACTGAACTGCTGTGAAGAGAGAACTGAAGATGAACGCCAAGCCGAGCCAGATAACGAACGAAAGATTGACTCGTTCTCGAGTCAAGAACCGTTTCTGTCGGACGCGTCCGATTCGAGAACCGAGGAGCTGATGATACTGCACATGTGTGATTCAGTGACACAGTGCGTCTGAACTGAACCGGTTCTTTTGGTGATTGATTCTGAGCTTATTCTGTGCTAATGTTATGAGCTCGGGTACACTGCAGGCTTGAATCAATAGTTAGATTGTTTATTTAGCCACACGACAATGCCGGTGGAATTTGTTTTCGGTACAGTATGTTTAAGCTCTACATCATCATACATTACAAACAACAAATAGACAATACACTTCACAACATGTAACAATACAAGATACAGTGGATACATGACCATGCGTAGTGTATGAGAGGAAAAACTAAGGGCAATCATCGGCAATGACGTCATTACGTCGAGCGCAAAAGAACCAGTGAACCATTTTCTTCAACCGGTTTATTGAATTGAACTGTCCGAAAGAACTGGTTCGCAGAAAAGAACCGAACTTCCCATCACTACCGGTGATCCGAAAACCGATGCAATCGGTTCTTGACTTGAGAACGAGTCAATCTTTCGTTCGTTATCTGGCACGGCTCGATGTTCATCTTCAGTTCTCTCTTCACAGCAGTTCAGTCAGTGTACTGTTTGAGTAAATGAATTACTCCGGGATATTGGTTTGTTTTAAATCAGAGGGAGTGTCAGCCACATTAAAAAAGTTAACAGCTTACATCATATGTGGATTAAGGCTTATTGATGAAGCGAACCATTTCAAACGATTCAGTTCGATTTGGTGAACTGGTTCAAGAAGATCCGGTTACATCGAGTGATTCGTTCGCGAACCGGATATCACAAACTGCAGTGTTTTGAACTCGCTCACAACAGACCCAGAAGAGTAGACCATGCTGAATAAAGTTGTAGTTTTTGCTATTTTTGGACCAAAATGTATTTTCGATGCTTCGAAAAATTCTAACTGACCCTCTGATGTCACTTGGACTACTTTGATGATGTTTTTATTACCTTTCTGGACATAGACAGTATACCGTACATACGTTTTCAATGGAGGGACAGAAAGCTCTCAGACTAAATCTAAAATATCTTAAACTGTGTTCGGAAGATGAACGGAGGTCTTAGGGGTTTGGAACGACATGAGGGTGAGTCATTTAATGACATAATTTTCATTTTTGGGTGAACTATCCCTTTAACTGCTAAGTTATCACCACCCACTGTCCCAGCCGTGACTATCCCCTGTCACCTCATACTTCTAGTCATATTGTTAAGCGGCTTCATAACATCTTGGTTTTACAAAGGATACCTTGAGAGTTAAAGCAAGCAATAAGACTAAACCAATAGTATTGTTCTGTAAATAGCTTAAATTTTGTGCTCATGTTAAATGTACTACAATCACTAACATGTATTGGTTCACCACCATTGAAAAACAGGGGATGGTGTACATTTGGATTGGGTTTTTATGTTTCTTTAGTGAGAGAAATAAGGTTGCTCAGTATGAAACCTAATAGGATGTAACCCGCATCTTTAACAGTAACTTGGCCCCTTTTGAAATGACTTCCATGTATTTACGTTCACCCTCCTACCTCCTTAGTGGTGATTATTATTATCTTTCCCTCAAACTACTAGGAGACTACTACTACCACTACTATTACTATTACTACTACTGTTTTACTACAGTAATTTCTTCTTTGCCCTTGAAGCAAGGCTTAGCGACTCCCAGAAGTTATTTTTTATTATTTTTTTCTATCTCCTCCTTTTCCGTCTGCTTCTCACATGCTGTTTTTGAAACAAGCACAATATTTCTTGTGACATGCTGTGTGCTTATGTATGTTAATAAAATACTTTCAAATCCTTCAGCAAACATGTTTACTTTTATGTTTTTCTACATAGAACAAAATGGACACACAGAACTGTTGAAACACTGTCTTAACTTTAGACTTTGTACCTCAGTTTTATTGATCAGATATCAGGAATTCAGTGGCCCTGTTTGTATATTGTGAGTATTTTTAGAAAACAAACCAAAAATCCTCAAAACTTTCATATGAGCATGAAAATACATAGCAGCTACGAATTAGTACAGCTTGTGTCCACATACACAAGCACACGTTGCATGCTACATGATCCCTGCATGAAACACTTTTACGGTTTGCCATTCACAGTTCATGTTCACAGAGAAAGAAAATGTGCTCTGGAGAATTTGGAGTCTAAATTCGGTGTCAAATGGGAATAAAATTTAGTTTAAATTAAGAATCTTACCAGATCGAAAGAAATGCATGCACAAAACCCCTTTTGATTGATAGATCACAAATGGGGTACATTTGATACAAAATATGTCTTGTGTATGCTAATTTGCAAACCACAATCCACTTATCATATTATATCTGAGAAGGGTGTGTACCAGAGCAATGATAGTACTGCTCATTTCATCTGTGCAAAAAGATTCACAGTTTTTCTATTGTCTTTAGCTTCTGTTGTGATATAAAAACATAAAGGGTAAAAGCAGATACAATTATTTTAAACAACTGTACTCTCCCAAAACATTAAATCGTTTCCTATAGATTCCTTTTACATTTCAAGTATTTTGGGGCTGTGTTTTTGAAATGAGAGTTAGGTGCAGTAAATTTAATTGATTGTCTCAATTCAATATTTTGTTCTGTGCAAAAAATAAAAATAAATAAAAATTATATATGTATATATGTATATTTCACATGAACTGAACAATATTTGGTCATTTAAGGTTAGTACTTTAGGTGTTGTTTTTTTTTTTTTTTTTTTACAGGACATTACAGGGCATTATTTATATTTCAAATAGAGAGTATGTTATACTTTGGCCTTTAAATGGTACTCATGGCAACCTTATCAACTTTTTCAGAATTAATTTTCCAACCTTTATTTGTGTGATTTATGTGATATAAAGCACTTGTTCCAATTTCCAACATTTGACATGGATACACTATTTAAACTTTGTTGGGATGAAATTTGAAAAATAATCAATGTATTCTTCATATAATTGTATTATGTAATTTAGTCAGCACAGGTGAAGCAGATGACATATACGTGGGTTGCGGGAAGTATGATTCCTTTGTTTTTGTAATTTTTGGGTGGTCTAGTAATGGTTGCGCAATTAAAAATAATGAACTAAAGACATCACTATGATGTAGTAAAATCATTGTGAATGTGTCACGATCGGTGTTACGGAAAACACAGGAGAGAGAACCAATTGCGAGTACGTCTTTAATAAGGGGTAATCGGAAGAGAATACACAGTCCAGGCATGAGTCGTAACCAAAAACATCCATCCAAACATAAACCAAACGAAGACAAGGCAAGGGCAAGAACTGACGGACATGAATTAATATTCAACATTAAACAAGGACTCCGTGACTAAGACTCAGACAGACCAGGTATAAATACACAAAAGGATATGGGGAAACAGGAGACAGGTGGGGAAACAATCAATTAACTAAACAAGGAGGAAGGTGACCAAATAAGGAGACAGGAAGTGAATAATATGATAAACACCGTGGGAACTGAGGACACCTAGTGGGAACCCAGGGAACACAACCCAGACACTGTGACAGTACCCCCCTTCTACGGAGTGGCTCCCAGACGCTCCAAGACAGACACAAAACAGAGACCAGGAGGGAGGCGGACAGGTGGAGGCTCAGGGGGAGGGACGGAGGGCCAGAAAAGAAAAACATGGGGAACAGGCACCAGAATGTAAACACAACACAGAAAGACCAGGAGGGAGGAGGACCGGAGGAGGTTCAGGGGGAGGGACGGAGGGCCAGACTAACAGAAAGGAACAGGGACAGACATTAACACAAAAACAAAAGGAAAAAACAACATGAAGCCCCCCAGGGCGGAGCAGACGACCACCACACCCTTGTGGTCAAGGCCAGAGTCCTCCAGGGCGGAGCGGAAGACCACCACAACCGTGTAGTCAGGGCAAGCGCCCCCCAGGGTGGAGCAGAAGACCACCATGTCCGTGTGGTCAGAGCAGAAGCCCCCCAGGGCAGAGCAGAGGACCACCACGTCCTCGTGGTCGACGCCAGAGTCCCCCAGGGCGGAGCGGAAGACCACCACAACCGTGTAGTCAGGGCAAGCGCCCCCCAGGGCAGAGCAGAAGACCACCATGTCCGTGTGGTCAGAGCAGAAGCCCCCCAGGGCAGAGCAGAGGACCACCACGTCCTCGTGGTCGACGCCAGAGTCCCCCAGGGCGGAGCGGAAGACCACCACAACCGTGTAGTCAGGGCAAGCGCCCCCCAGGGCGGAGCAGAAGACCACCATGTCCGTGTGGTCAGAGCGGAAGCCCCCCAGGGCGGAGCAGATGACCACCACGCCCCTGTGGTCGATGCCGGAGTCCAACAGGGCGGAGCAGAAGGCCACCCAGTGACTTGACCTGACTCTGAAAGGTCCACGAGGATCTGACTCGACTCTGGAGGGTCAACTGGAACCTGACTCGACTCTGGAAGATCAACAGGAACTAGCCCTGACTCTAGACCGGTCTCGGGCACCGCATCGGGAGTGGCCTCGGGCACCGCATCGGGAACGGGCACCGCCTCGGCCTCTGGAACAGCATCGGGCACCACCTCGGCCTCCGGAAAAGCATCGGCCTCCGGAACGGCATCGGGCACCGCCTCGGCCTCCGGAACAGCATCGGGCACCGTCTCGGCCTCCGGAACAGCATCGGGCACCGCCTCGGCCTCCGGAACAGCATCGGGCACCGCCTCGGCCTCCGGAACAGCATCGGCCTCCGGAACGGCATCGGGCACCGCCTCGGCCTCCGGAACAGCATCGGGCACCGCCTCGGCCTCCGGAACGGCATCGGGCACCGCCTCGGCCTCCGGAACGGCATCGGGCACCGCCTCGGCCTCCGGAACGGCATCGGGCACCGCCTCGGCCTCCGGAACAGCATCAGGCCCCGTCTCGGCCTCCGGAACAGCATCGGGCCCCGCCTCGGCCTCCGGAACAGCATCGGGCCCCGCCTCGGCCTCCTGAACAGCATCGGGCCCCGCCTCGGCCTCCGGAACAGCGTCGGGCACCGCCTCGGCCTCTGGAACAGCGTCGGGCACCGCCTCAGCCTCCAGAACAGCATCGGGCACCGCCTCGGGAACGTCCTCTGGGCTTTGAGGAACGGTAGACGCCTGTCTCCTCCTCCTCCGCCATCTATGATGGTGAGTCGGTGACACCTTGTCTGGAGACTCAGGCGTTGAGTCGGCCATGTTGTGCTGTGGCTCCAAGCTGGCGGCCATCTTGTACTGTGGCGCTGGGCTGGCGGCCATCTTGTGCTGTGGCTCTGGGCTGGCGGCCATCTTGTGCTGTGGCTCTGGGCTGGCAGCCATCTTGTGCTGTGGCTCTGGGCTGGCAGCCATCTTGTGCTGTGGCTCTGGGCTGGCAGCCATCTTGTGCTGTGGCGCTGGGCTGGCAGCCATCTTGTGCTGTGGCGCTGGGCTGGCAGCCATCTTGTGCTGTGGCGCTGGGCTGGCAGCCATCTTGTGCTGTGGCGCTGGGCTGGCGGCCATCTTGTGCTATGGCGCTGGGCTGGCGGCCATCTTGTGCTGTGGCGCTGGGCTGGCGGCCATCTTGTGCTGTGGCGCTGGGCTGGCGGCCATCTTGTGCTGAGGCGCTGGCTCAGCAGCCCTGACGTTGACCGCCTTGGGAATCTCTAGAATCTTGGACAGCGTAGCGAAATAATCCAAGAATGAGTCAGCGGCCTTCTTGGGCGTTGGCGCTGAGCTGGCGGCCATCTTGCACCGTGGCGCTGGACTCGCGGCAATCATGGGCAGTGGTGCCACCGTGGCGGACGTGCGCTTCCTCTCCCCTCTCTGTCCGCCATGGTGAGACGGTGGCTCTGATCCATCCCACACGAGACCCGGGTCGAAGGGAGGCCATGGTTGAGAGTGATGCTGGGTCTTCTCTCGACCACTCCCTCCTCGGCGACCTCCCCTGGTCCCCCGGAAAACCACCAGGCGAGTTCCCTCAAAACCGTCTCTCTCCCGCTCTATGGCTGGGGATGAGACATATGCAGACATACCGCTGGTTCTTACTGAGACGGAGTCCTTCTGTCATGATCGGTGTTACGGAAAACACAGGAGAGAGAACCAATTGCGAGTACGTCTTTAATAAGGGGTAATCCGAAGAGAATACACAGTCCAGGCATGAGTCGTAACCAAAAACATCCATCCAAACATAAACCAAACGAAGACAAGGCAAGGGCAAGAACTGACGGACATGAATTAATATTCAACATTAAACAAGGACTCCGTGACTAAGACTCAGACAGACCAGGTATAAATACACAAAAGGATATGGGGAAACAGGAGACAGGTGGGAAAACAATCAATTAACTAAACAAGGAGGAAGGTGACCAAATAAGGAGACAGGAAGTAAATAATATGATAAACACCGTGGGAACTGAGGACACCTAGTGGGAACCCAGGGAACACAACCCAGACACTGTGACAGAATGTGTGCCCACATACACCATTAATTGCTTTTCCAAAATAGAGCTTATTTTAATATGCTAAATAAGAACCATTTAAAAGCATCCAGCGCATGCCTGAAAGCAGAGTTATATGCCAGGAAGCTGACAAAGACAGTCATTAGATGGATTGAGGTAGGATCGTTTAAGGACTTATAATAGAAAAGATGCCAATAAAATGAAAAAAAAAAAAATAATAATAATAATAAAATGAAATCAAGCATTTTCACAATGTAGCAGTTACTACACTGATGACAGAAAACAGCCTGGCAAATGTAATTCAGTTGGTCTAACTTGAAGAAGCACCAGTATATAAATGAGTTTTGTTAAATAAATGCCAAAAATCCCACTTGGCTGCATCAGCAGGGAGTAACGTGGGCAACATTGTGATGCATGAAAATGTTGACAAATCCTATTCACAGGTCATTACAAACAAGGTCAATCAGCAATCTGATAAGCACTTCAGGATTATGTATTTCATATTTAAAAAAAAATCATTTTTCATACAGAGATTCAGAATCTGTAAAAAAGAGAATAGTGCTATTGACATGAAATAAAAGGGAGTTCCTCAGTGTACCCGCATGGTCTAACGCATTAAGCTGTGAGAGACAACTTCCAATGGACACTAGAGACATTTAAAAAATATCACAATACTTCAGGCAACTTTCTTTTGAGGATTTGTGATTACTTCTAATATTTTCCACCCCCAAAGTTCAGACTCCTTCCCAAAAAACGACTGGTAGAAGTTCCAGAAAGTGATCGATATTGTCTCCCAGTTTCTGAAACAACACTTTGCGCAGCTGAGCAGAAATGTGTAGCTACAGTACGGATCAACCACTGTCATTTCACCATGTCACACCCTGTTTCACAAAGAGTGTTTGAAATGTCATTTGTATTATATCAGTGAGCCACAAAAGATAATGAAAGAAGAGAGGATGTGAAGGGTGAGGTGTTGGTGGGCTGCAGACAGCTCCTGGGAGCCATGGCAACAGCATCCACATAATAGCTGCTACTCTGCATCAGGCAGAGATGCCACACAGAGCAAGGAGGAGGACGAGAGAGAAAAGTAAGTACAATGGATCTGTAAATTAAACCCTGAGCAAAGCTTAATCACCCTGAACCGATTCTGCTCCACAAAATACAGCATTCAAAATGCCTCTTGTAAAACTCTCCAGACCACATATGACTCAGCATTGTGAGTGTTTATCTCAGAAAGTGGTCTGTAGGTCTATTTTTGTGGACTCATACTGCTGTACTTCGACCCAAAAGGGGAAAGGCTGTGGACAAACCATAGTGTTGATCCAGACTGCGGAGTCCCCGCAAGCCCATGTCTGTGTGAGTCCAGCCTTCACTAGTCATGGTGGTGATGGCAGAGGCCTGAGGCTCAACTGGCAGGTTGTTGTGGTTAAGGTCCACGGTGGACAGGAGGTTCCCCAATGAGTCCCTGCGCCTGGCCGAAGGTATATTAGGGAGGAGTAGTCAAGTTCAGGAAACATGGTCACAGAGGCCATCTTGCTGGTCTCAGACTCCTGATGCTCCCTAGAGGGCCTGGATGCAGGTTTGGTGTTAGTTCCTCCTCTGGGGTCCGCCAGAACCTCACTGTAAGTGGGTGGTGGATCCTCCATCAATACAGCCTCTTCGTAGCAAGGAGGTTTTCCAAAGACATCTGTGTCTGTTGAGAAAAAACAAGCAATTCTGCAAAGAACAGGAAGTACAACAGACACTGAAAGCTGCACCAAGTATGCAAGGTTTTAGTGGCAAAGTCCTTCACTTCATTAACATTATAAAAACTTTTGCCTCATGACCCAAAGATATTTTAGCCCTTTTTTTCCAAGTCAGACCAGAAATCATTAAACATATAGAATCACACAGCTTATCAGATAAAAAAAAAAACTCTGCATGTAATCAGAGGACATTAAACAACGTAAATGAGAACCCCTGTATATTTTTATCAGGTGAGGGTTGAAGAACTGAAGCTTTTATCATTTTCCCCAAGGTGACTTCTCACTCCTAGATGAAAGCTAGAATAGATTTTCTCCTATAGAGGGAAGTGATAAACCAGCATATTGAGGTTAGAGAAAAGAATGTGTTTGGCTGTGACTAGGCAGTGTCCCCCAATAAGATAATAGGGTGTTCTGGGAAGATAGCACATTGCTATGCTGTTGATAGGTAATTTTAGGTGGTTTCTAGGGTGTTGAGAAAGGGTGTGCTGGGTTGTCAAAAAAGCCTACAAGGTGGAATACATTTTTGTCCAGTGTTAGAGTTTGGACGCTTCAATGCCATCCACCAAAAGTCAAAGTCAATCTGCAGATGTTGGTCAATCATAGTTGACAGAATTCACACAAAATTATGTGTATTATGGGCACAGACTCTGATTGTTTAGCTTTAGACTATGATTCCTTGAAGTCAAACATGTTTGATATTTTGAGTCAATTTTAGAACACACGTTGTTTTCATTTTTCACGTGTCTCCAAGCAGCAAGGCACATTTCTATAAGAGTTGTGTTCAGAACGACTTGAAAGTCTGGTAGTGTGTGATCCTCAGTTCTTTAGTGTATGATGCCCAGTTGTATTTATGTATTTATTTATTTTTGTAGCCATTTGCTGCAATCCTTCCTGCAACCCATTTGCTGCAATCCTGTGATGCACATGATAATTAAGAAGAGCCTATAAGCTAACTCAGCAAGAGTTTGATGCCTAGTGTTCTTGAATATGTTCAGATTTTTTTTTTCAGTTGTGCAGTGCATTCTAGCCTTTTTATTCTTAATCGTATTTTGATTCCTTGATATGGCCAATTGGCCATCCATACATTCTTCAAACCACTTGTAGGGTCAGGAGTAGATATGGCCAGGCCAAAAATATAGACTTAACGCAATCACTACCCCTAAACCTAACCCTACCCATAAATTATTCCCAAAATCAGTGGGAAATGATAGCTGATTAACAAGAGTCTAAGCACCTAACTCTGGTTGTAAGCCTAAAACAGATATTTTCTGAAAAAAATCTCAATTCTGATTGGTTGATTGGAATGTTGTTCCAGGATCAACAAGGATGTTGATCCAGGAACATGTTGTACTTGGTGAAATCATGCTTGCCATCTGCCAAAGCACATGATTAGCCTGGCTCTAAATGCTGCTAGTTCAATGCTGTACTCGTCTGCCTACACAACAACCACACAAGACTCACTCTTACCATGTCATACATGAAAGAATGCAGCTTGGACTGCCCTCAGTGTTTGAGGTGTTTTGAGTGGTACAGTACATCTAAAGTTGGATGATCATTGTTGCTTAAAACATAACATGCTTAAAGTATTAATAAAGGTAATAAAGTGGAAGCATCCTGTGCTTTGTTATTTGATTATGCTGATTGCTATATGAAAGATGATAAATTTAAACTGAACTGGAAAGTTTGTCAAGTTTGTTTTGATGAGTTTAAAAAGCCTTTAAGTTTGAAGCATGTAAAGACAGTATGTGAATGCTTAAAGATTTAGCTTATAGCATTATCATTAAACTGGAAGTCTGTAGGAATTTTAATCAGGTTACTGTATGTCTGATTAAGAAGAGACATATATAAGGTCTGTTTCCATTACCCTTCAAAATGTGCAAATTGAAATTGAATTTGGAACGTACCTCTTCATTTTCACTTTTGCAATATATGGGACATTTTCATGTAACATGCTTCAAGTGAAATCTGACCTCCATTTAGTGGGAAACCTTTCAGTTGATGTGTGAGTGACAGCTGTTGCTGATGACAATTAATGGAGACGCCCACATACTAATCAGTGCTGACGCGTAACACACAGACTTCACCCACAAAGTGCAAAACCCTGAGATCACGGTTTACCAACTGTGACAGTACCCCCCCAGTACAACACCTCTAAGAACGCCTCCTGGAATTCCCAGAAGGGCCTACCTGCTGATTGTAATCATCAATAAGGGAGTGATCCAGTATGTCCCTAGCAGGTACCCAACTCCTCTCCTCCGGACCGTAACCTTCTAATGATCTTGGTGACAGAAAACGGGCCAATAAATTTGGGGGTTAATTTGTTAGAAACGGAACGGAGAGGAATATTGTTGTTAGAAAGCCACACTTTTTGATCCACGACGTAAACAGGAGGCTTTGACCGGTGGCGATCGGCATTGGCCTTAGTGCGCTACCTCATCCGGAGCAGAGTCTCGCGCATACCTGTCAAGTATCCCGTTTTGGCCGGGAAAGTCACGTATTTTACCCTTCTTTCCCGCCGTCCTTCCGTATTAGTTTTTTCCCGTAAATCTCCCGTATTTTAACCTGCGTTATTAATAAAATAATAAAAAAAAAAAACATTCCCAATCTGAGCTCTGTCACTAGCCTCGCGATAACTGCCACCTGTAGTAGCCTGTCGCGAGGGGTGTGTGAGGTCAGATGACAAGAGTTATAACGCGGGAAAAACAGATGGATAATGGATGCAACGATAGAGAGTGAAGGCACACCTGCCAAAAAAACAAAACCCATGCTTAAATACCGTGATAAATGGGACAGCGAATCTTTTCTGAAGAGGAGCAGGGTGGGGGACAGTCACGCGTTTTGTAAATGTTGTAACTGCGACTTTAGTATTTCACACGGGGGAAGGAATGATGTATGTCAGCATGAGAAATCCGCCAAGCACAAGCGCGAGCTAGAGGCACAAAAGCATTCCCAGGCAATGTCAGCATTCGTGACGAGAAATGCCACCGAGGCAGACCAGGTCCCAAGTGCAGAGGTAAAAATGGCAATGCTGTGTGCCAAAAACAACATTCCTTTCACCTTCCACGACGACTTCAACAAGTGTGTAGCTGACATGTTCCCGGACTCTGCTATTGCACGAAAATACTCAACAGGAAAAACTAAGGCTACTCAAATCATCAAAGGTAAGTAAAACGTTATAAAATGGTTTTGAAATGTGTTTGAATATTCTAACATTTGAGCATTAATAACCCATGGCATGCATGTTGTAGGCTAACTTACTAGCTAATTACTGGACACTCAACAGGTGCCATAGCAGCAGAACTAGAGGACGAGTTGGCCAAAACACGCCGATCTCAGCCCTTTTCACTGATGTGTGACGAATCGAATAACAGAAAAACAGACAAAGAATTCGTCATCCTTACTAGACTCTACGATGAGGACACTCTGCAGGTCACTACAAGATTCCTGGAGATGCCTATATGCAATGTAGGAAATGCAGAAAATCTTTATGTAAAGCTTAATGAAGCATTAAGGTAAGGGGAACTGCACTGTGTTCTTGACATGTTAAGTAGATTGCATTTAATTACAACCTTACATTTTTTCTGAGACGTTTTGTGGCATTTTTTCCTGTTTCCAATAGAAAAAGAGGCATCCCATGGGATAACTTGATTGCCTTTAACTCTGATAATGCGAGTGTTATGAAAGGCCGCCATAACTCGGTCATCAGCAGACTGAAGACCAGCCAGCCCCACGTCCAGGACCTTGGCTGCATCTGCCACCTGGTACAGCTGGCCACTGGCTGTGGCATCAGAGCAGCCCAGGTACCAGTGGAAGACATCCTGGTGGGGATATACACCCACTTTGATAAAAGGTGAATTAATACATATAGGCCTGCTATTTCTCTAGCTTAATGTTGTGTGTGTGTTACAATGTTACAACATTGCATGTGGCTAACTCATGAACAAGGTAGCCTAGGCCTGCAGTTCATATTCTTTACACACACACACACACACACACACACACAAACACTCACTCACTCACTCACTCACTCACAATTCCAACCACTAACAGAGTAATTTTCTATTTCTCAGTGCAAAAAGATGTGAAGTCTACAAAGAATTTGTAGACTTCACTGATTCAGACCACCTGAAGCTCCTCAGGTACTGCAGCACCAGATGGTGTCTGTTATCCTGCATCCAGAGGGTGCTGAACCAGTGGGATGCACTACAGGTAGGATGGTAACTCCACTCAGCAGATATCTACACAGTTTACTATGTTATATTTCCATTTTAACCATGTATTGCCACCCTGTATCTCTATGTACTGTAGGCCTACTTTAACAGTCATGAAGAGGAGTGTTAAAGTGCGTGATCTGGCAAGCCATCTGCGTAATCCAATCGTGAAGACCTACTTCCTGTTCCTGAGTGCTGCCCTTAAGCCTTTATCTGAATTTAACATTGCCTTCCAGGTGGGTGTCAATGATATTGAATGAATGAGTGAATAATAGTATATAATTAAATGTTTGTGCTTATTGTAGCATTCTTATTTCACTGTTATTTTGTTGTGACCATTCATATTATCTGCAGTCAGAGGGAGTACAAATTCACAGACTTGAAGAGGAGATGTGCAGGCTGATAAAGAGGATCCTGAGCTACCTCATACCAGCCAGGGCAATCATGGGTGTACCTCTCAGGGAGGTGGAGTTTGGAGAAGAACATCAGTTGGCTGATGAAGATCTCTTTATCGGAGCAGACGCAAAGACATTCATGAGAAGTGCTGAGCTCCCTGTGTCAGCCGAGAAGAAAATCTTTAAGTAATATGTCTTTATATTACCCAGTAGTTATATTATGATATCATCTTTTGACAGTATGAGAGTATAGGCTGTAGTGTGCCTAAAAATATTACCACTAATGCATTTTTTCACTCTTATGCTGTTGTAGAACTGTGAGAAGCTTCTATGAGGCAGTTCTTAAGAAGATGTTCTCCTCCTTTCCCCTCGACCATCTACTCCTTAGGGACCTAAAGGTGCTGGACCCTGCAGCTCGTCTTAACATAACTCCAGGGACAGGTAGATAATAGAAACAATTTCCAAAAGGCTTTATACCCAGCTCCACTACTTACCATAGCAACCACCCTAGCAATGGTCAGACACACCTGGATTAATCACAGGGTTCGTAGGGGTGCTTGAAATCCTTGAAAGTGCTTGAATTTTGATGTTGTGTTTTCAAGGTTTGATAAGTGCTTAAATTTGGGATAAAATGCTTGAAAAGTGCTTGAATTTGACCTTGGAAAAGGTGTACGAACCCTGTAATCAGTTTGTCCAATAGGGTAAGGCAGGAAATAAAGGAGCTGGCTTAAGTTCAGGAAGTAGTGCAGCTGTGCATAAAGCCTATTGATGTTAGGCAAGGCAAGGCAATTTTATTTGTATAGCCTATTTTTACAAACAATTTGTCTCAAAGGGCTTTACATTATAATAACATCCTCTGGGGACAGTTCCCCATTGATAACCAAACAAATAATTGGCACAGTAGCCTATACTTGATACTTGTTTAGATCTGCAATGTTCAGTCAAACACTTATTTTACTTTACAGTGGAAAGGCTAGGGGCCCTGTTCCCTCAGTTGAGGCTGAAAGAGGATAAGGTGATAGAGGAATTCATAGATTATCAGGTGACAGATATTAAGCAACTCCCACAAGAAGACAGAATCGACAGATTCTGGGGCCTGGTAGGAAAGGACATGAGGTTCAGTGAGCTGCCAAAACTTATGAAGGCTTTACTATGCATTCCCCATAGTAATGCAAGTTCAGAAAGGGTGTTTAGCATGGTACGAAAGATTGTTACAGAGAATAGGATGACGTTAGACAACAGAACTTTTTGCGCTCTACTTTCATGTAAAATGAACCACTCTGGCCCAGCCCACAAATACACTCCTTCCAAAACTGTTTTAAAGAATGCAAAGTCTGCAACAAACACTGCATGAAAAGAGCTGTATGCGGACAAATACGGGATGGGAAATCTCTGCTAAACTGTAGGTTTGCCAGATAAATGAGGCAGAGTGCTTGGAAAGGTAATGGAAGGGCTTTTTATATGTTAATGACCCCCAGGTAGTGGTGCCTTCTCTGTTTTCAGAGCTGGGTGGGGGGGGGGGGGGGGGTAACAATGTCTCGTAAAGACAGCACATACAGTATTGTGGAACATAAAAACTGTGTTTGCTAAATACGTTTATTATTAATATAATTTAATTAGTCTATTTAAGAAACTTAGCATCATTCAAATTAACTGAATTTCAATGGACACAATTACCATTTTAATATGTGAAAATTATGTCTCTGACTTTTCATGTTTAATGTGGTCTAGAGGAATGCAACAAATGTTATTTCAGAATATATATTTCCAACACTTTGAAAACATGTCTCCAACTGCCCTATGTCAGTATGTTGTGCACGTATCTCTCAATGCTGCATTCATTGTATAAAAGAAGCAGTTCAAATGAGACATTTTGTTTCAAAAACATCATGTAACACATTTTGCTAGCTAGGATGTTGATAAATTCAGTACCATATTCATAAGTCAGTGAAATTTAAAGCTGCTTGTTTTTACTGATGTCTCATGATTTGAAGTTCACTGTTTCTATTGTTATTATGATTCTACCCTAACATTTCATTAAATCTTTTAAAATAGAAACAAAGAAAATCAATAGACAGGTCCATAATCTAAAAGTCTTTCACATGTGAATGCAAAACATGTTGGGTGATACAGACTGACAAACTTGTGTAAAAATATCTGCAGATACCTGTCAGCTACTGTACTTCTAGTCCAGAGGTGCCGAAACTAGGGCACGCAGGCCAAAGTTGGTCTTTTATAATATATCCGTGTCACATTTGACCCTGGGCCACAAAACATAAGTAAACTCATAAATAGCACATGTAGGTTATATTTGTAGCATTAGCAATAGCCAACAATACATTAAATGGATCAAAATAATTGATTTTTCTGTTGTTAAAACATATTAGGATATTAAAAAAGTTCCATAAAAATAATAGTAATGTAAATATATTTATTGGTGTTTGTGTGAAGATCAATACATTTATCAAAAATATATTTATCATTAGTAGCCTAATATTTGTTGCTAAGGACTTCATTTGGACAACTGGGGATTTTCTCAATATATATATATATATATTTTGCCGTTTTTTATTGTTGTACCTCTGCCAAATATTTATAAAGTTAAAAAAATGTACCCGTAGGACTGGTTATGTGGTCCAGGGACACATATTAAAAATTTAATGTAAGTTTAATTGCTATATCAAAATAACTTATGGTATATCATATCAAGCGACACAGCCAAGCGACTTTCCGCAACACACCTTATCCCCTAAACACGCTTGTTGGTAATATAATTTAATTTGTTATTTTGACTGTTGCAAAAATGTTCTCAAATAAACAAAGTCAATGGACATGATAACATTTTTAATGTGTAAAAATTACTTTATATGTCTGACTCTTCATGGGTTACATTAGTCAAGAGGAATACAACAAACTTTGTTTTAGTATATCAAGAAAAAGGTTTATTGTAAAGGTTGACTTTTACAGATAATGACAAAAATGAAAATAGACATTAACAATGACAAAACAAATTTCTAAATCTCTACCACAGTGCATAGTGGAATTACAACCGAGACCTTCTCTTTAGTCAATGTCAATGTCACCTTTATTTATATAGCGCTTTAAACAAAATACATTGCGTCAAAGCAACTGAACAACATTCATTAGGAAAACAGTGTCAATAATGCAAAAATTATAGTTAAAGGCAGTTCATCATTGGATTCAGTTATGTCATCTCTGTTCAGTTAAATAGTGTCTGTGCATTTATTTGCAATCAAGTCAACGATATCGCTGTAGATGAAGTGTCCCCAACTAAGCAAGCCAGAGGCGACAGCGGCAAGGAACCGAAACTCCATCGGTGACAGAATGGAGAAAAAAACCTTGGGAGAAACCAGGCTCAGTTGGGGGGCCAGTTCTCCTCTGACCAGACGAAACCAGTAGTTCAATTCCAGGCTGCAGCAAAGTCAGATTGTGCAGAAGAATCATCTGTTTCCTGTGGTCTTGTCCTGGTGCTCCTCTGAGACAAGGTCTTTACAGGGGATCTGTATCTGGGGCTCTAGTTGTCCTGGTCTCCGCTGTCTTTCAGGGATGTAGAGGTCCTTTCTAGGTGCTGATCCAGCATCTGGTCTGGATACGTACTGGATCCGGGTGACTGCAGTGACCCTCTGATATGGACACAGACTGGATCTGGTGGCCACGGTGACCTCGGAACAAGAGAGAAACAGACAAATATTAGCGTAGATGCCATTCTTCTAATGATGTAGCAAGTACATAGGTTGTTATGGGAAGTGTTTCCGGTTCCGGTTTACCTAATTAATGCAGCCTAAAAATCCTTTAACGGATTTGGATAATAAAAGCATATTAGTATGTTATGTGTATGCCAGGTTAAAGAGATGGGTCTTTAATCTAGATTTAAACTGCAAGAGTGTGTCTGCCTCCCGAACAATGTTAGGTAGGTTATTCCAGAGTTTGGGCGCCAAATAGGAAAAGGATCTGCCGCCTGCAGTTGATTTTGATATTCTAGGTATTATCAAATTGCCTGAGTTTTGAGAACGTAGCGGACGTAGAAGATTATAATGTAAAAGGAGCTCATTCAAATACTGAGGTGCTAAACCATTCAGGGCTTTATAAGTAATAAGCAATATTTTAAAATCTATGCGATGCTTGATAGGGAGCCAGTGCAGTGTTGACAGGACCGGGCTAATATGGTCATACTTCCTGGTTCTAGTAAGAACTCTTGCTGCTGCATTTTGGACTAGCTGTAGTTTGTTTACTAAGCGTGCAGAACAACCACCCAATAAAGCATTACAATAATCTAACCTTGAGGTCATAAATGCATGGATTAACATTTCTGCATTTGACATTGAGAGCATAGGCCGTAATTTAGATATATTTTTGAGATGGAAAAATGCAGTTTTACAAATGCTAGAAACGTGGCTTTCTAAGGAAAGATTGCGATCAAGTAGCACACCTAGGTTCCTAACTGATGACGAAGAATTGACAGAGCAACCATCAAGTCTTAGACAGTGTTCTAGGTTATTACAAGCAGAGTTTTTAGGTCCTATAATTAACACCTCTGTTTTTTCAGAATTTAGCAGTAAGAAATTACTCGTCATCCAGTTTTTTATATCGACTATGCAATCCATTAGTTTTTCAAATTGGTGTGTTTCACCGGGCTGCAAAGAAATATAGAGCTGAGTATCATCAGCATAACAGTGAAAGCTAACACCATGTTTCCTGATGATATCTCCCAAGGGTAACATATAAAGCGTGAAGAGTAGCGGCCCTAGTACTGAGCCTTGAGGTACTCCATACTGCACTTGTGATCGATAGGATACATCTTCATTCACTGCTACGAACTGATGGCGGTCATATAAGTACGATTTAAACCATGCTAATGCACTTCCACTGATGCCAACAAAGTATTCAAGTCTATGCAAAAGAATGTTGTGGTCAATTGTGTCAAACGCAGCACTAAGATCCAATAAAACTAATAGAGAGATACACCCACGATCAGATGATAAGAGCAGATCATTTGTAACTCTAAGAAGAGCAGTCTCAGTACTATGATGCGGTCTAAATCCTGACTGGAAATCCTCACATATACCATTTTTCTCTAAGAAGGAATATAATTGTGAGGATACCACCTTTTCTAGTATCTTGGACAGAAAAGGGAGATTCGAGATTGGTCTATAATTAACTAGTTCTTTGGGGTCAAGTTGTGGTTTTTTGATGAGAGGCTTAATAACAGCCAGTTTGAAGGTTTTGGGGACATGTCCTAATGACAATGAGGAATTAATAATAGTCAGAAGAGGATCTATGACTTCTGGAAGCACCTCTTTCAGGAGCTTAGATGGTATAGGGTCTAACATACATGTTGTTGGTTTAGATGATTTAACAAGTTCATACAATTCTTCCTCTCCTATAGTAGAGAATGAGTGGAACTGTTCCTCAGGGGGTCTATAGTGCACTGTCTGATGTGATACTGTAGCTGACGGCTGAATGGTTGCAATTTTATCTCTAATAGTATCGATTTTAGAAGTAAAGTAGTTCATAAAGTCATTACTGCTGTGGTGTTGGGAAATGTCAACACTTGTTGAGGCTTTATTTTTCGTTAATTTAGCCACTGTATTGAATAAATACCTGGGGTTATGTTTGTTTTCTTCTAAAAGAGAAGAAAAGTAATCGGATCTAGCCGTTTTTAATGCTTTTCTGTAGGATATGTTACTTTCCCGCCAAGCTATACGAAATACCTCTAGTTTTGTTTTCCTCCAGCTGCGCTCCATTTTTCGGGCTGCTCTCTTTAGGGTGCGAGTATGCTCATTATACCATGGTGTCAAACTGTTTTCCTTAACCTTCCTTAAGCGTAAAGGAGCAACTTTATTTAAAGTGCTAGAAAAGAGAGAGTCCATAGTTTCTGTTACATCATCAAGTTGTTCTGAGGTTTTGGATATGCTAAGGATTTTGGATACATCAGGAAGCTTTTTAACTTAAAAAGCAGTCTTTTGTGTTAGAAGTGATGGTTCTTCCATACTTGTAACAAGAAGTAGAATTTACAATTTTGGCTATATGAAGTTTGCACAGAACTAAATAATGATCTGAGATATCATCACTTGGCTGAATAATTTCAACACCATCAACATCAATTCCATGTGACAGTATTAAATCTAGAGTATGATTTCGACAATGAGTAGGTCCTGAAACGTGTTGTCTAACACCAATAGAGTTCAGAATGTCTATAAATGCTGATCTTAATGCATCGTTTTCATTATCAACATGGATATTAAAATCACCAACTATTAAAACTTTATCTGCAGCCAGAACTAACTCGGATGTAAAATCACCAAACTCTTTAATAAAGTCTGTATGGTGCCCTGGTGGCCTGTATACAGTAGCCAGTACAAACATAAAAGGGGATTTATCATTAACATTTGTTTCTTTGGATAATGTTATATGAAGTACCATTACTTCAAACGAGTTATACTTGTAGCCTGCCCTCTGAGAAATCCTGAAAACGTTGTTATAAATTGAAGCAACACCTCCACCTTTGCCTTTTAGACGTGGCTCATGTTTATAACAGTAATCTTGGGGGGTGGACTCATTTAAAATAATGTAATCATCAGGTTTTAGCCAGGTTTCTGTCAAACAGAGTACATCTATATTATGATCAGTGATCATATTATTTACAAAAAGTGTTTTTGTAGAAAGGGATCTGATATTCAATAAGCCAAGCTTTATCATTTGTTTATCCATATTGCTTCTGTTTTTTATTTGTTGAACCTCAATTAAATTGTTAATCTTAACTTGGTTTGGACGTTTTTTGTATTTTCTAGTTCGGGGAACAGACACAGTCTCTATAGTGTGATATCTAGGTGAAAGAGTCTCTATGTGCTGAGAATTAACTGACCTCTGTGACGGGAGGCAGCTAGCAGACGGTCGGTTTAGCCAGTCTGTCTGCTTCCTGACCTGGGCCCCAGTTAGTCAAGTATAAACACTAAGACTATTTGCCATATTTCTAGAGAGAAGAGTGGCGCCACCCCAGGAGGGATGGAGACCATCTCTTTTAAACAGGTCAGGTCTGCCCCAAAAGCTCGTCCAATTGTCTATGAAACCTATGTTATTCTGTGGGCACCACTTAGACATCCAGCCATTGAGTGATGAAAATCTGCTATGCATCTCATCACCACGGTAAGCAGGGAGGGGACCAGAGCATATTACAGTGTCTGACATCGTGCTTGCAAGTTCACACACCTCTTTAATATTATTTTTAGTGATCTCCGACTGGCGAAGTCGAACATCATTAGCGCCGGCATGAATAACAATCTTACTGTATTTACGTATAGCATTAGCCAGCACTTTTAAATTTGCCAAGATGTCAGGCGCTCTGGCTCCCGGTAAACATTTGACTATGGTGGCTGGTGTCTCTATATTCACGTTCCGTACAATAGAATCACCAATAACTAGAGCACTTTCATCAGGTTTCTCAGTGGGTGCATCACTGAGTGGGGAGAACCTGTTTAATGTTTTGATCGGAACAGAAGAGCGGTGTTTTGACCCACGACTACGCTGCCTCACCGTCACCCAGTTGCTCTGCTGCTGGGGCTCTGTTTCCGGAACCGAACAATGTACAGGAATCCCTGAGCTAGACGCATCCAAAGCTTATCTAGAGCCCTAACATTTTTACTGTCCTCAATTAAAGTTTGGATGCGTGTCTCTAATTCTGAAATCTTCTCTGTCAGCCTAACTATTTCCCTGCATTTATCACATGTGAATCCCTCATCAGCGACAGAGATAGATAAACTATACATGTGGCAAGAGGTGCAAGAAACAATGATAGGAGAAGCCATTACTCACCGTGCTTGAGGAAAATTCTTACTGCGGTTGTTTGATGAACTTGTGAAAAACTGGAGCGAGAGGAGAAAAGAATACAGCGATAGGTTCGAATGAAAACGCTAATGACAAGCTAACGAGTGCTTTAGTGTGACTTAACTGCACGGTTGATGTACTAAGTACACATCTGCCTGCAATACGCTCCACAGGGAGAAATGCTGCAGCAGTATCAGTCTGTGTGCCCTGCAAACTCCATACCACAACAGGACTCCCAAAGAAATGTCTGTCTGGATGAGCGTGCAACCATGTAACCTTTGCAACAATATGCTGAAAAGTACATGCTTTAGATTTTAAAGTAACAATCAGAAACCTCTTAATAATCCCAGGGCGGACATCAGCATTTGGATCGAGGACTGGTTCCTCGAAACTTGAATTACCAGCACACCATTTAGCCAAAACACAAGCAGACCTTTCAGTTCTGCAACTATTAACTGACAAGAGTTAATCCAAAACTCTTAACTTTAGAGCAAGTCTTTGCCAAACGAGCCACCTGTAAGACACCGTTGTAAGGATACAGTCTATTGTACATTAATAACAAATTTTCTCTGTCAGATTCTTCTAGCACAACATCCTGGAATTGAGGGAGTGGCTCCATACTGTCTACATCTTCTAAAAGAAGAGTTGTAGATGAGATCTTGGAATTCTGTTTCAAAACCATTGTGTCAGTGGCTCCATAAAGAGACAAAGTATCACATTTTTTGCTTGCTAGGATGTTGATGAATTCAGTCCCATATTTACAAGGGAATGACATATAAAGTTGTTGGTTCTGTTGAAAATGTCTCATGATTTGAACTTCAATGTTTCTATTGTTATTATGATATTGCCCTAACAATCCATTTAATCTTTCAAAAGAGAAGCACCAGAATGAATAGACAGGTCCATAATCTAAAATGCAGTCTTTCAAATGTAAATGCAGATGCATGTTAGGTGTGCAATTCAGTGGCCCATACAGACTGACAAACTTAGATAGAAATGTCTGCAGATACTTGTCTGCTACTTCCAGTCTATCTGTGGAGATAACTCTTGAGCATATGATAATGCATGCTTGTACAAAGTCTGACCACATTTCATAATGTCTGTCATCAATCAATCCCTTTAAGCAAAAAAGAGAATAGATAGTAGGCCAATTTTTCCACTGTTGAGCAGTAAATCCACTAAACCCAGAGGCAATTTTCCGAGGAATCCTTCTCACATCATGAGGCACCTTTAAGGAGTCTATTCTTTTTTGTATTTCATCAAGCTTTTGGGTGCTTAAAACACCAAGCTCAGTCCATAACCTGAATATGTGCCTGGCTGTCCCAAGAAGTAGATTATGCATTGTGTCAATGACAACAAATCTTATGGCATTATAATACTTGAGGTGAAAAAGTTCAGACCACCTGGCACCATATTGACCTTCCAGTCTTTTTTGTGCTGCCCTTGTTGTTGCTTTCTCAGTCATTTTTGCATACCGCTTGTGTTCCTCTGAAGAGCATGGGACCCAAGATGAACGGTCAAGGCCAGAGTAGTCAGTTTTACCCCCAAAGGAAGTCTTCTTAAATGTTTTCAGGCATTTGTTACATCCTATAAAACACAAATACAACAATATTAATAATGTATTTTAAAATCAGATGCACTTATAAGTTTGAAACAACAGATGTAAATGGTACAATAGCAGAAAACTAACCCCTAAGAGCTGCATGGCCCACAAAGCCACCACACTTGCGTGAAGCTGGAATGTCTGATGAAAAGCAAAGAAGAGCAGCTCTGTACGTAGACTTGACACCCCAAAAATGAAGAATCAAATATGGGAACTCCATCCCACAGCTCACGGAGCTCATCAACCAAAGGGTCAAGATAAGTGTTGATGTTGTTCTTCGGTTCTGTAGGCCCTGGTATTACTCCTACTAAAATTATGTTCTCTTCCTTAAAACGCTCCTCTCGTGGCAAATTCAAAATGGCCAGATATCAATCTCCCCTACTGAGTATGGGGAATTCTTGAAGGGTTGATACCAATCAACATTCATCATGAGAGCAAAATTGTTTGGTTCTGCTAAAAATGGCTTTCCATTGACATACTGGAAGTCTTTCCAAATCTGTCCATCATATACATCTGCCATCACGGAGTTAGGAATTTGTCTTTGTCTCCACTTCTCACACTTTTCCAAAATTCCAGGTCTTCTAATCAAGGTTTCCAAAGACTGAATTACTTTCTTGTAACAATAGGTTTGTTTTGGGTACAAACTTTCAATGCCATCGAAACGTGTAATTTTGGTCACAGATTCCTTTACATTGATTACATTACATATTACCATCTTATTTTTTCTAATTCTTAAATTTTTTCATAATATTACAAAAGTTTTTATAAGCCAACTGATGCACAAGGGTGGGCCTTGGGTTTTATGTGTGTATTCTGCAGTATTAATCTTCACATTCTGTATAGCATTATAAATGTCAAAGGATTTAGAGTAATAAATGATGAGTCTGGATTTTCATTTAAATGCATGTCTTCCAACCTAAACATCCAAAGATCACAATACCATTACAATCACATAACCGTGATAATATGTATTATTATGCATGTCAATGTTCAATGTAAATTAGGCTTTCAAAAAATCATCTGCTAAAGACCCGCACTACATTAAATGATCATGTGTTGATGGACCGTTCATAACAATAACTAAAGCTATTAGGTCAATGGCCATTAAATCTAATGGCTGCATTAGCAAATCAAGATAGAAACAGTTTGTCACCTATGCTAACAAGATTATAAAAATCAAGAAGAATCTAAAATAGTTATATTTTACATTTGTCAAATGTTCAAGAACATAACAGCAGATATTCTAAGTTTAAAATAATAAGTTTAATGAAGTTAATAATTGTATAACGTTTTGCTACAAAAACATGTTAACTACATTCTGAATATAAGTTTCTTATATAATAGAATTACACAGGTCCTTACAAAAAGGAGGATAGCTAGATAGATAGACAGACAGACAGACAGACAGACAGACAGACAGACAGACAGATAGATACAGGGATTAAAGTGAAAAAAATTCTTCTGACTGAAATTTTTTTTCAGGCCAAGTCATATTCCTTTCAATTTTTAAATAGTCGAAACCAATAGCATTTTAAGGGGAGACGTTTTAAACCGCTTTAATGTTGCCAGATGGCGTATTTTAAAAGCTATTTTAATCAATGAAAAAGAAAAAAAAACTTAGCTTGACAAATAATCAACCATCTACATAACTTTTCAGTGCATGTTTTTATTCATCTTATAAGACCAAACAATGTTTTATGAAACTCTTAATTAACAGGAAAAAAAAGATAAAGTAACAGCACCACCATTAAAGTGCTATTCTTGTGCAAAAGTCTCTAGAGTGCTTTTTACTTCTTCTGCCTTTTGGCTGTGAAACCATATTCCTGAAGCTTGGCTACACCAGACACCCGTTTCAGTGTTTGACTACTAACTACATGTGCAGGAGTTGCTCCATGTGAGGTGGAGGCTGTAGCACCAGTGCGTTTAACTCCAGGGATGGAGGAGGTGGAGGCTGTAGCAGCAGTGCATTTAACTTCAGGTTTGGAGGAGGTGGAGGCTGTAGCAGCAGTTTTATGTTTAACTCCAGGGGTGGAGGAGGTGGAGGCCGTAGCAGCAGTTTTGCGTTTAACTCCAGGGATGGAGGAGGTGGAGGCTGTAGCAGCAGTGCATTTAACTTCAGGTTTGGAGGAGGTGGAGGCTGTAGCAGCAGTGCATTTAACTCCAGGGGTGGAGGAGGTGGAGGCTGTAGCAGCAGTTTTGCGTTTAACTCCAGGGGTGGAGGAGTTTGAGGCTGTAGCAGCAGTGCATTTAACTTCAGGTTTGGAGGAGGTGGAGGCTGTAGCAGCAGTGCATTTAACTCCAGGGGTGGAGGAGGTGGAGGCTGTAGCAGCAGTGCATTTAACTCCAGGGGTGGAGGAGGTGGAGGCTGTAGCAGCAGTGCATTTAACTCCAGGGGTGGAGGAGGTGGAGGCTGTAGCAGCAGTGCATTTAACTCCAGGGGTGGAGGAGGTGGAGGCTGTAGCAGCAGTGCATTTAACTCCAGGGGTGGAGGAGGTGGAGGCTGTAGCAGCAGTTTTGCGTTTAACTCCAGGGATGGAGGAGGTGGAGGCCGTAGCAGCAGTTTTGCGTTTAACTCCAGGGATGGAGGAGGTGGAGGCCGTAGCAGCAGTTTTGCGTTTAACTCCAGGGATGGAGGAGGTAGAGGCTGTAGCAGCAGTTTTGCGTTTAACTCCAGGGATGGAGGAGGTAGAGGCTGTAGCAACAGTGCATTTAACTCCGGGGAGGAGGAGGTGGAGGCTGTAGCGGCAGTTTTGCATTTAACTCCAGGGATGGAGGAGGTAGAGGCTGTAGCAGCAGTGCGTTTAACTCCAGGCGTAGAGGAGGTGGAGGCTGTAGCAGCAGTTTTGCATTTAACTCCAGGGATGGAGGAGGTGGAGGCTGTAGCACAAACAGAAGAGGTGGAACCTTTCTTTACTTTAACCCTAACTGCTGAGAGGACCTTCACAGCTTCCCTCAGTTTCCTTTCCTTTTGCTTGTCAAGGTTCTCCTTCTTTTTCTTCAATTGATTTTGGCATGTCCCATAAGAAGACAGGCACGATCTCCTCAATGCAGGGGTAATTTGTATTTTGGAGGCAGTTTCGCCAATTACCTTCATGTGGGACTTGATAAGTCTCAATGTTTAGCCTAACCCTGTCTTTCTCAATTATGTCATCCATGATGTTAAACGATCCTTCGACAAGAGGGCCAGTGAACAATGATAGAAGAGCCTTTACCAACTTCCCTAAGCTGGGGAATCTCATTCCTCCTCCTGGCATCTTCATGGCAAAGATCTTACTCCACCAGTCAACATCGATTCGTGCAATGTTCTCCTCAAAACATTTGGGCAGTGCTCCTAGATCTGTATCAATCTGGTAGGCTCGCACCTCTTCATCCAGTTGACCCAACTCCTCAGACTTCACAGCATTTGGCAAGGCCTTGGCCAAGGTGTTGAATGCACCTTGAACTGATTCGTGGAGAATCAATGATGGCGTCAGCACAGATAAAGAGGTGATGATGTTGTTGTTGAGGGGAAGGTTTTTCAGGAGGAATGTTGCTGCCTTTATGTAGCCTTCTCTGAGAGAGCTGTAGACCTTCTGCACACAGGGCTTCTTTTCCACTCTAGCCTTGTTTAAGGCAAAGAAGCTGAACTTCCCCACAGACAACCTTTTGTCAGTGTACTGCAGGTCTCTCTTGTGAACATTAAGCTTCAACAAGCCCTTTGCACTCAAGGGGATAGTTTCAGGCTTCATAAATTTTGAGAGAAGTTCCCGAACCAGTAGCACCATTTCAGCATGCAGCACATGGATCATGGGCTTTTCATTCTGCAACTTCTTCAGGAACACCTGAAAATCACAATAGAACCTGATTAGAAATGTGTCTGAATATTTTATCCATTTATTCATTATCACATTAATAGTAATGTAACATACTCTTCCTTGAATATTACAACTCTTTATATATTTTTTTAGCTTTATTGTTTTATTGTTATTTTCATCTGTATAAATTTACTTTGTTTTGAAATGTGCTGTTTAAAGGGATACTCCACTTTAAAATGAAAATTCTGTCATCATACAGATATTTAGAAGAATATCAGTAACCAGAAACTGTCTGGTTACTGACATTCTTCTAAATACATTCCTTTCTGTTCAGCAGAAGAAAGAAATTCATAAAGGATTGAAACAACATGAGGGTGATTGTATGATGACAGAATTTTCATTTTAAAGTGGAGTATTCCTTAAATAAAGTTTAGTAGTAGTAGTATGAACCAAAGTTATCTGATTAACAGTGATCTAAAAACTGCATTTATGGTTAACTTAGATTCCATTCCAGGATTCCAGGAAAAATAAGCACATAATAAATATACCAATAAAAGGATTTCAATACATAAGAAATCTCTGTACTTTTCTTACCACTTAAAGTGAATAAAAAGTGAACATACCTCGGTATAAATCAATCAGGGTTGTGAGCTTGTCAAACTCTGAAAAAAGCATACAGATGCACATCTTCCGATTTTTGTTGACATCACTTCCGATCTTCGCAGATTTTGCCATTTGCTGTTGCAGAAAAATTATTCTGGCCTTCTCATCAGATGTAACTGCATGCTTATCAAGAAGCTGGTTTAGGAGCCATCTGCATCACAAATAAGCATATACACAAGGATTAAGGAGAGAAAACAGACATTGCTATTTCTAATTGCCAATACTTAATTTGTCATGATATAATTTTTGTTTAGAGGTCAAGGCACTTTCCATCCCTCATATGAAGGTTATTTAATAATTTCACTGCATCTGTAATGAAGCCGAGCTTCAATATTTGTCCTTATTTAACCCTTTAAGTCACTACTGTATATCTATTACTTGATATAACCTAATTGATCATTGATATATACACACACACACAGACAAGTGAATCTCAAAAAATGAGAATATTGTGCAAAAGTTATAATTTTGATGATTATTATGGCTTACAGCTTATGAAAACCACAAATTCAAAATCTCAGAAAATTAGAATATTACATGAAATCAATTTAAAAAAAGGATTTTAAATACAGAAATGTGATGTCGGCCCTCTGAGAAGTATAATCATGCATATGTATATAGTTAAATATACTAAATATATTAGTTTCACCTTTTAATTTGAATGACTAAAATACACAAACTTTTGCACGATATTCTATATATATATATATATATATATATATATATATATATTGTTTGTTTGTTTATCACCCCAAAGAAAGAAAACAAATCCATTGCTTTTTTTCTTTAACACTGAAGGGCTAATGAGATCTTGCAAACTGGGCCTACTAGTACAGAAATTAAATAATAAAAAAAGAGAATGCTATTGCCATGTACCTGTGTTTGTGTTGATCATGAGGAGACAGGACGCTGTAGAAGTGCACAACCAATGGATCCATAAGCTCCCGTATTCTGTTGCACACATCTAGCATTTGCAGGAACCTGCTGCTGATGGGGCGTATTAGGCTCTTATTCGCCAAATGAAGTAAGGACTGAAACTCAGAAAAAACTTCTTTCTGTTTTGGTGATTTTTTAATGTCATAGTATACATCAGAGCAAAATTGTTCCACAAATCCCTGGAAATAAAAAGGGCTTAATTTAGGGATTTCACCTAAGGGATTTAAAAGGGCTTTGGCTGCATTTGAGACCATATGGACAGTGTCTCCGCTGATGTCCAGGAGTGATGGATTTTCTCTCCTGATTAGTGTCTCTACTCCAGACTTTTTCCCTCTCATTACATTGCAGTTATCCAACAGTATACCAACAACCTGATTCCAGTTCAGGCTATATGACTGGAGAATGTCTGGCAGTGTGTGTGTGATTGTTAAGGCATCTGCAATATTCATTTTCCTTGAGGCCATATGCTAGGGAAGTCGTGGCCTAATGGTTAGAGCGTCGGACTCCCAATCAAAAGGTTGTGAGTTCGAGTCCCGGGCCGGCAGGAATTGTGGGTGGCGGGAGTGCATGTACAGTTCTCTCTCCACCTTCAATACCATGACTTAGATGCCCTTGAGCAAGGCATCGAACCCCCAACTGCTCACCGGGCGCCGCAGCATAAATGGCTGCCCACTGCTCCGGGTGTGTGCTCACAGTGTGTGTGTGTTCACTGCTCTGTGTGTGTGCATTTCGGATGGGTTAAATGCAGAGCACAAATTCTGAGTATGGGTCACCATACTTGGCTGAATGTCACTTCACTTTCACTTTTTTCACTTTCACTGAGTTGCCACTTTACCCATATCCTCATCAAAGTATCGAATAAGAACATTCAGAATCGTGTCCATGTTTCCATCTGTTGACTCGTCTACATTTAAAGAAAACATCTTCGTTTTCCAATGAACAGCAATGCCATGTGTGCACAAGTAGAAGGCGTGTGCATTAGATACAGACAATCTCGAAAGTGCACTCTTGTCTTTGAAAGCTGATTGCATTAAATTAACCAGCGGTTGTGAGACTTTGAACGGCAGGTCATGCTCCGCTATGAAAGAACATATGCGCACTTTTAGATCGGCCATGGATGGATGAACCTCCGTTGTGGTACTTGTCGCACCAGGCAGGGAGCATGTGTATTGCAGAGCACGACTAGCTTCTGACTGATGGCGAGCAAGCACTTTTTTGCCATTATTGCCATATTGTAGTCTCCTGTGGCATACTGTGCAAAGACACGTACCTGGCAGTTTGATTTTTTTAGCCCACGAACTAAAAGGCTTGCCATTCTCACCCATTTCGCTGAGCCAAGCCCATCTCCACTTATTTTTGACACTTTTATCTATCTCCGATACATCGTAGCCTTCCTGCAATATAAGTGTGTCCATGGTAAAGTTAACTGAAATGTAGTTCTACACCAGCGCTCATCTGACATGCACTTCTCCAAAGCTAATTGAGTGAACACGGAGCAGCTTTTCCGTGAGCGGGAATTGAAAACCCGGAGTGGACCATGAACGAAGTGATTACGGAATGCTTAGAGTGGAGAGAGGAACGTGCTTTCGCTCCACTCCAGGCTTTGATCACATCCCCCTCAGCAGGGTGAATGCACCTCGTCTTTCCTTAATTTAAGACCTATTCAAACTAAAATTAAGACTTTTATTACACTATTTGAGAAATTAAAGCCTATTCACGGCCTTAAAATTATGAAAAGTGAATTTAAAACATTAAGGACAGACGGGAACCCTGCAATTGACGGAAATCCGTCATAGACTCGCTGCAATTAACGGAAATCCGTCGTAGCGACGGAGAACTTTAATCCCTATAGATAGATAGTAAAACATTATTTATTCCTTTTATAAATCATTTTGCTGGCTGAAGTAAGTTTTTACTTTATAAAGTAAATCCAATTACTTACCTAAGGGGACATCCCAGATTGGATTTTCCTCTTCTGCTGAAGCAAGGCTTTCATCACCTGCACAATCTTCTAAATCCATGTTTATTTGCACGTTTGAGTTGTCTGGGGTGGTAGCATGTTTGGTCCAAGCTCCATCACGAAAAAACATTTTTTTGTGACGATAAAAATTGGCATGTGAAACAAAATCGTTGCAGTGATCACAAAACCGCCGTGCTCTCTTTCTTCTCACTAAATCCACTGACGACCTCAAACGCTCTTCCATGATGACATGCAACATATCAGACAGTATAATTTTCCTACAGATACAATACAAACACAAACCATATGGAAGCGGTGGGCGGGGTGTCGCGGAAAGCATCCAATGGGCAAGGTTGTGTTTGTAAAGTATCCACTCATAACAGAGTTCCGGCCATTATGTCGGCGAAGTAAGGGAATGCAACCAATGACATTACAGTATCATTCGCGCGAACACAATTTAAATTGTCGGCATTGTGTACGGAAGTCATTTTTTGCGAATTGCGACTTGGTGAAACTGACTATTGTTTGTGATGGCGTGTAAAAGAAACCTGAGTTTTTAATAATTGCAATTTTAAAAATTGCACCACAAACTGCATATTTTCACTTATTCTCTTCTATTTTATCTTATTCTTTGTATACTTATTAGGTTAGATTTATTTAGTTTCATATTCTGCAACTTATTTTCCTAATTTTAATTTTTGCTGTGTTTGGTTACATTTTAAATACTTTGTGCTGTGTGTACATATTAAGTAGTCTATTTAGTTTTATATTCTGTAACTGTTATAATATTGCTTGTGTTTAGTAAAATTTTATAAAAGTACTTTGCTTTGTGTACATATTATTTAGTTTTATATTCTCTAACTGTAATAATATTGTTTGTGTTTGGTTAAATTTTATAAAAGTACTTTTTCCCCTGTACAGTTCCTATAGTTTTATGAAAGTGAAGTGACATTCAGCCAAGTATGGTGACCCATACTCAGAATTTGTGCTCTGCATTTAACCCATCCGAAGTGCACACACACAGAGCAGTGAACACACACACACTGTGAACACACACCCGGAGCAGTGGGCAGCCATTTATGCTGCGGCGCCCGGGGAGCAGTTGGGGGTTCGATGCCTTGCTCAGGGGCACCTAAGTCGTGGTATTGAAGGTGGAGAGAGACCTGTACATACACTCCCCCCACCCACTGCCGGCCCGGGACTCGAACTCACAACCTTTCGATTGGGAGTCAGACTCTCTAACCATTAGGCCACGACTTCCCGACTTAAAATAAAAAGCATTAAATTTATTTATATATTTAATGTTTTATTTATATATTTAATGCTTTAAGTGTTTTGGTTTAATTTTAATAAAAAGAAATTCTGAATCCATTCTGTTTTCCATTTTTGAGGGGGTTGGTTTGTATAGTGGGTGGGGTGTTTATGGTTTATTAACATAGCTGGCCAAAACCAATCAAGTCACTATGCTATGAGGGCTTGGGTTGGGCTAAATGAAAACCGTGACCAATCAAATACTAGTATCAGGAAATTGACAGGTCACTGTCCCAATAGTTGTCAGGGTTTGGGGTGTGTTTTTTTAAAACAACCAATCAATGTTGAGAAAAAACACCAATAAGGACAGCAGAGGTGTGTCAAGGTGTGAAGTGAAAGGGCTCTTGAGGTGTGAAAATGTCTCCTGACAACATTCTTCAGGGGATTACTTGCCATGGCAACAAATGGCTGCATATACCACGGGGATATCCCTTCAGCAAGATACATCCGAATTGGTATCATTACAGGAGTTTCCTAACTTGGTGGAATTAGAAGTTTACCCTCAGTGGAACTAGTAGATACTTCCGAAAATCAGTGGTGTATACAGGAGTTTCCTAGTACGGATACACCTCTTTTCATGCAGTGAAATTTGTACAACAACTCACTAAAAGAGTAAAAGAAAAGTTATGTGAAATGAAAAGAGAAACTGTAAAAGAAAAGCAATATGAAATGAAAATAATGTGTGGAATGAAAATAAAATGTAAATGTAAAGACAAGCAATGTTAAATTAACAGAAAATATGCAAATAATCCTTTAAATAAATGCTCTTCATATATACCCTTTTGTGTTTTCATTTGAGCTATAACACCTGTCTTAAAATGTAAGGGATACTGGAGCTCGCGGTGGGCGCCAGAAAATTTTCCTTTATTTTCAAATCCAAAACTTGACAGGTGTAGCGGGGCGAGGAAATCGGAGGAGATCGACTAGCGACTACGCCACCCTGGAATCTTGCCAGGGACAATACAATGGAATTTCTGCTTTAAGACAACACCGGTTCGTTCACAGTAAAGTGGCAGCAGACGTGGATACAAAAATATATATAAATTTTATTCAAAATAAATACTTTGTATAAGATTCACAAGACACAATCAACAACAATGTCACTATTCAGCAAGACACACACCGAGCGACCTGAGAAGTCAGCGAACAAGGAGCCGAGGCAGGGCAGGGGATAAAGGGCACATAAGGCCTCCACGGCAAGTCACCTTGCCCGTACACCTGTGCGCGCACACACACACACACACACACGTACACACGCCACTCATGACACAGCGCTCGTGAGAAAGACCACCACCAGCAATCCGCCCCTGCTTTACGCACTCAGCTCCTGTAACGACAGAATGAAGTTACACAGAGAATGGTCACAGTTGAAACGCACTCAGAATTGTCACAGTTGAAACGCATTCAGAATTGTCACTTGAAGCACTCAGAATTGTCACTTGAAGCACTCAGAATTGTCACTTTACAGAGACAACGAATGGAATATAGAGGTGTTAACACTTTCAATTTAAACCTTACAGATTTGAAATCAAAATAGAAAAAATAACTAGTACAAAAGAAAAAAAATATAAAACACAAACACACACACACACACGCATACACACACACAAACACAAAATACAACGATGTCCGTCCAGTTGTTAACAGCAAAGCAACAGCGCCTTCGGACAGTAGTTCCACGCAGTCCAACCGCAAGAAAGCTAATCGGCCATGCAGACGCCATCCATCCGTACTTGATGCATCTTATGGGTAAGATTCCTGGGAACCAAACCAGTCAGGCAGAGAAACGCATACATGCAGACTAAGGGCTCGTCCAGTCGATCGAGAGGACAGCGTGTGCCAGCGGAAAATAAGCACTTCCATATTGAAGTGTAAACATTCATACTGGCCGTACTTCTCACTCCAAACTTTGACAGAGGAGGAACAACCTCAATAAACTGCCAGCTGCAGGAAACTAGTACGCCACTCTGGATGGCGACCGGATGATGACCCGTGAAGGGGCGGTCACTCATTAACACCATAGCCAGCCCATTTATATATGCTGCTACAGCCGACTGATAGGAGGAAACTCAACAAGTGGACTAACCAACCACATGCAGGCAGGAATAATTTCATTGGCCCTGCCACACAGGTATGGTCTCGCGGGCTCTGGTCCAGGTGCGGTGGCACCTCTGGACAAATGCGTGAGCGGAGGGGACCGCGACTTCAGATTCCAGACTAGGAAAATCTGGTGGCTGGTAACCTAAGCTGCACTGAAACGGAGAGAGGCCCGTGGCTGACACTGGTAACGAATTGTAAGCGTACTCCACCATAGAGAGTTGTTGGCTCCAGGAAGAAGGATTCTTGGAGACTAAACATCGCAACGTTCTCTCTAAATCTTGGTTGGCTCGCTCAGACTGCCCGTTACTCTGGGGATGATAACCCGAAGACAGGCTAACCGTCGCTCCTAACAACTCACAAAATTCTTTCCAAAATTTGGATATGAATTGGGATCCCCTGTCAGAAACCACGTCTACCGGGAGGCCATGTAACCGACAGACGTGGTCTAGGACAGTGACCGCTGTCTCCTTGGCTGTAGGTAATTTGGGCAAGGGAATGAAATGTGCCGCCTTCGAGAACCGCTCCACTACGGTCAAAATGACCGTCATGCCATTAGAGGGCGGGAGGGCGGTAACAAAATCTAGCGCGATATGTGACCAGGGTCTCGAAGGGACAGACAGCGGTTGAAGAAGCCCATCTGGTTAGATGACTTACCACTGGCGCAAACTGAGCAAGCCAAAACAAAATCGTGGATGTCGCGAGCCATAAGTGGCCACCAGAATCGTTGTTTAACTAAACCCTTGGTTCGGCTTATCCCTGGATGACAAGCAACGTTAGAGCAGTGACCCCACTGAATAACTTCGGACCGAAACTCCTCCGGCACAAATAAATGATTCAGTGGGCAACCGGGCGGAGACGTTACCCCTTCTAAGGCCGTCTTGACCTTCGATTCGACCTCCCAGACGAGTGCTGAGACGACTATTTTCTCAGGTAAAATACACTTGGGAGTCACCGGGCGGGCGGAAGGATCAAAAAAATGTGACAAAGAATCGGGTTTGACATTTTTGGAACCCGGGCGGTACAACAGAGTAAAATCAAAACGACCGAAAAAAAGTGCCCACCGAGCCTGCCTGGAATTGAGTCTTTTGGCAGTTCTAATGTACTCTAAATTTTTGTGATCGGTCCAAACAATGAAAGGTACCCTCCAACCAGTGATGCCACTCCTCTAAAGCTAATTTGACAGCCAACAATTCTCTGTTACCAATGTCATAATTGCGTTCAGCAGGAGATAAACGATGTGAGAAAAATGCGCATGGATGCATCTTATCGTCCGAGACAGCACGTTGGGAAAGAACTGCTCCTACCCCCACCTCTGATGCGTCGACCTCCACCACGAACTGCCGTGTGGGATCAGGGGCTACAAGGATGGGAGCCGAAACGAAGAGGCTCTTGAGGTTGGTAAATGCAGTTTCGGCTGCATCCGACCACCTGAACAGAGTACTGGGGGAGGTCAAGGCCATCAGAGGTGAGACTAGTTGGCTGAAATTATGAATAAAACATCGATAAAAATTGGCGAACCCCAGAAACCGCTGTAGGGCCTTTCTTGAATCTGGAGATGGCCAATCTATCACAGCCTTAACTTTGTCAGGATCCATACGTATTCCCTCAGATGAGACGATATACCCTAGGAAGGGAACAGACTGTGCATGGAATACGCATTTCTCCGCCTTGACAAAAAGCCCATTCTAGAGTAATCTCTGGAGCACTCGTCTGACATGTTGCACATGTTCCTGGAGAGATGAAGAAAAAATCAGTATGTCATCCAGGTAAACATATATAAACTGATCTACCATGTCTCTCAACACGTCATTAACGAGTGCTTGGAAAACCCCTGGCGAGTTGGAGAGCCCGAACGGCATCACCAAATATTCAAAGTGCCCTCTAGGGGTGTTAAAGGCGGTTTTCCATTCATCCCCCTTCCTGATGCGGACCAAATGATAAGCGTTACGTAAATCCAATTTTGTGAATACGGATGCTCCCTGTAGCCTCTCGAAAGCTGAAGACATCAACGGTAACGGATAAGTGTTCTTTATCGTGATGTTGTTCAACTCTCGGTAGTCAATACATGGTCGCAGAGAACCATCCTTCTTACCCACAAAAAAGAATCCCGCCCAACAAATCATTGTTCTTCCAGAACAAATCATTGTTCTTCCATTGTTAACCATGGTGACCTGCAAAGAAACGCGTGCAGCCATCATTGCGTTGCAAAAAAATGGCTTCACAGGCAAGGATATTGTGGCTACTAAGATTGCACCTAAATCAACAATTTATAGGATCATCAAGAACTTCAAGGAAAGAGGTTCAATTCTTGTAAAGAAGGCTTCAGGGCGTCCAAGAAAGTCCAGCAAGCGCCAGGATCATCTCCTAAAGAGGATTCAGCTGCGGGATCGGAGTGCCACCAGTGCAGAGCTTGCTCAGGAATGGCAGCAGGCAGGTGTGAGCGCATCTGCACGCACAGTGAGGCGAAGACTTTTGGAAGATGGCCTGGTGTCAAGAAGGGCAGCAAAGAAGCCACTTCTCTCCAAAAAAAAACATCAGGGACAGATTGATCTTCTGCAGAAAGTATAGTGAATGGACTGCTGAGGACTGGGGCAAAGTCATATTCTCCATTGAAGCCCCTTTACGATTGTTTGGGGCATCTGGAAAAAGGCTTGTCCGGAGAAGAAAAGGTGAGCGCTACCATCAGTCCTGTGTAATGCCAACAGTAAAGCATCCTGACACCATTCATGTGTGGGGTTGCTTCTCATCCAAGGGAGTGGGCTCGCTCACAATTCTGCCCAAAAACACACCCATGAATAAAGAATGGTACCAAAACACCCTCCAACAGCAACTTCTTCCAACAATCCAACAACAGTTTGGTGAAGAACAATGCATTTTCCAGCACGATGGAGCACCGTGCCATAAGGCAAAAGTGATAACTAAGTGGCTCGGGGACCAGAATGTTGAATTTTTGGGTCCATGGCCTGGAAACTCCCCAGATCTTAATCCCATTGAGAACTTGTGGTCAATCCTCAAGAGGCGGGTGGACAAACAAAAACCCACTGATTCTGACAAACTCCAAGAAGTGATTATGAAATAATGGGTTGCTATCAGTCAGGATTTGGCCCAGAAATTGATTGAGAGCATGCCCAGTCGAATTGCAGAGGTCCTGAAAAAGAAGGGCCAACACTGCAAATACTGACTCTTTGCATAAATGTCATGTAATTGTCGATAAAAGCCTTTGAAATGTATGAAGTGCTTGTAATATTTCAGTACATTACAGAAACAACTGTAACAAAGATCTAAAAGCAGTTTAGCAGCAAACTTTTTCAAAACTAATATTTATGTAATTCTCAAAACTTTTGGCCACGACTGTACACTATCCCTCAGCCTTGCCACGCCCCCCTTCTCATAGCTCAGAGTCCCCAATTTAGAAACCACTGATTTAGAGGAATGGTCGGAGAACTCTATAAACTCTGGCTTTTCTTACATGAATGAGAAGGAGGCTGTCATCACCTCTTACTTAATAAAGTAGCAATGTGACTTTTCCTAACCTATGAAATATCCCCCATTATTAGTGTCATTGATATAAAAGCATAATGCATTGCATAATACTGTATGCTTCGTTTTAAATAAATAAACAACTAGAACCTTCAATATTTAACCATAATCCATATTTTGGAAACTTTTATCTTCACAATAAATGAACAAATCCATAAATAAACAATCCAGATGCCCATCTTTCAATATAGCTGTAACGATGTGCAATATATTTTCTCAGGTGGGTGATTTTTGTGGAAAAATGTGGTAATTTGTAATGATAGATAAACACCATGTTAAATATATTACAAACAGTAACAAAATAATAATAATAATTATTATTATTATTATAAAACTTCCAGGACATGAAAATGTTAACTTATAAACGTCTGTATCACCAGAGAGCTGCCATAATACTACATTCGCTTTTTCATAATACCTTTAACCACCTGTAATATAGCTTATGTTGGTTATTTTTAAATAGAAACAAATACATGTTGCTTTAAGAGCGTACTTACATGATTCCGGTCACGATGAGTTCATTTTCAGAAGCCTGACACCATTTCAATGGACAGGACATGACTGAATCCAAATAAAGTTAAGGTAGTAAAGCATGGCGGTTAATGGGCACCTGTAACTGACGCACGCGCATCATGAAACACCCGCATTTGAAGCGCGATGCGATGACTATTATTTATATATATATATATATTTCAAATCAAACTCTCCTGAATAAGCACATCAGCTCATTAGTAGAAACTCCAAGGCCTGAAATGTATGGGTCAGATAAGGGAGAAATCAAAAATGTTTACTGTCGGGGTGTTGGATTCAGTCATGTCCCGACAGTAAACATTTTTGATTTCTCCCTTATCTGACCCATACATTTCAGGCCTTGGAGTTTCTACTAATGAGCTGATGTGCTTATTCAGGAGAGTTTGATTTGAAAGAGTTTGAATGTATTGGGGTGCCTCCATTGACAAGGTTGGCAAACTGCTGGATAGAGTGCAACAACAGCCTTTGTTCCTTAAGTATTTTACTCTTTTGAGATTTAAAAAAGTTTAGAGGTGAATCACAACATTACAAACCTTTATTTGAGAACAAACACAAACAAACAAAGGACAAAGACATGAGATTATGTCCATCTCTAAAGAAAAATTAACAAATGATAATTAATAATAATAAAATTAATAATAATAAATAATCACCATGAATGCAGTAGGTGACAACAGAAACCTTGTCCTCAATTCCGAGTGAGACAAGAAGCCAGTGGAGTGATTTGAGCTACAGTTGCTAAAAGTATTGAATTACATCAGTTGCATAGTTGCGTCTCAGACTGTGCTCTCTTAATGCACTTGAATGGAAAATGACACAAAAAATGTATTAATTAATTAAAAACCATAAGCCCGTCCCCCACTCACCCATGTGTAAATGGCATCACTGGTCAAAAAAAAAAAAAAATTCCTGGTGACAGACAATGGACACGATATTAGTACCATGCAAAAAAAAAATACTGAGCAATGTTTGTTTAAAAGGGTGGTTCATTGCGATTTCACTTTTTTAACGTTAGTGTGTAATGTTGCTGTTCGAGCATAAACAATATCTGCAAAGTTACGATGCAAAAAATTCAATTCAAACAGAGATATTGTCTTTTTAAATTCTAGTTTCATGCCAGAGAGAGTAAGGTATGCCTTGTCTCCAAAAATTTGATTGATGAGGGTCATAAAAGCCATCTGTTCTGGACACCTGTTTGTACACCCCCCTCCCCTCCCTGTACACCCTCCAGTGACCTTAATATGAACTTATGAACCAAGGAGGAATTTCGGAGGGGGGAGAAGTTGTGGGAAGCTATGTGCTTTTTTTTTTTAAACTTTGAAAAGGGGCAAAATCATGAAAATGGTGTAAGGGAAGATTTTATTAAGGTTTTAAATAAACAGTGCATTTCAAGAAACAGATTATAAACACATAGCAGCAATGGAAACAATGTAAAAACGTTGTTACAATTTTAAAAAAAAGTTAACTAGGTAATAGAGTTTTAGCATTTGTACCTTACCTCAAACTGAAAAAAAGAAATGAATGTAAAGCAGCGATACAAACCAAGAAAGTAGGCGTTTTGTCACGAGGTTAGAGAAAATTTAAAACAAAAGAAAAAAGATGGTAGACATTACGCGGATCTAAAATAAAATACACCAGACCCCGTCTTTAAAACACCAGCACAAGATACTTGTCAAAACTATGCTGTACTTTACCACTAACTACAAGTTTACTGACCGAGAGTTAAACGAAAGAAAATAAAAAGATCTCCCAGCAATGTGTTAAGTCATCTCTGTTGAGTCTTCCTCCCACCACCGCATACACAGTTAGAATGAGGCTTGGGAATGCTCCGGAAAAAAACCACGCCTCCAGCGCTAGAGAGGGCAGGGCAGGAGGCGTAATAGTAGCATTAAATAGATTTAAACGTTACAATAATTAAACTAAGTAGTTTTTAATAAATAGACATCAGTCCTTAATTAGTGAAAACTTTATATCCGTTTAAACATATGGTCAATTTTTACTTTTTAAATGATGTAGGCCTATACCATTTTATTTACTTTTAGTCTTAAAAAAAAAAAAAAAAAAAAAAAAACATAGTTGAAAAAGTGTAATTTGTTTTTAATGTATTAAGTTTATTACTCTAATCTACGACTAGTCTAAATCTAGACTATTCCCGTCGATAGATCTTTTA